>NW_021604614.1:8977842-9016644 GCF_004785775.1 Grammomys surdaster | reverse complement strand
CTCTCTCTCTCTCTCTCTCTCTCTCTCTCTCTCTCTCTCTCTCTCTCTCTCTGTGTGTGTGTGTGTGTGTGTGTATGTGTGTGTGAAAATTTCTTGCAGCTTCAAGGAAAAGCCAGTTAGACAGTGCGGAGAAAGCCACAAGAAGCTCTACCATAGAACACAGAGGGGTGAGCCGGGTAGTGGTGGCACACACCTTTAATCCCAGCACTTGGGAGGCAGAGGCAGGCAGATTTCTGAGTTCGAGGCCAACTTGGTCTACAGAGGGAGTTCCAGGACAGCCAGGGCTATATAGAGAAACCCTGTCTCAAAAAACAAAACAAAACAAAACAAAACGAACACAGAATTACTCTAAACAACCAAGAGGTGGGCAGGGGAACACATAGGGTCAGGTTAAGGCTTCCAAAATAAGATTGGAATTTGGGGTTGGGGCTATAGCTCAGTTCGTAGAGTGCTTGTCTAGAAAACGTGAAGCCCTGACTTCCATCTCTGGCACCATATTAACCCAGGTGGGCACACCGCTCAAATCTCAGCACTCAGGAAGTGCAGGCAGTAGATTAGGAGTTCAAGGTCATCCTTGACTATGTAACGAGTATTGGGGTAGCCTGGTCTCAAGAAAAAAATTAAGATTGACTTATATTCTTATCTTTTAGAAGACAGACAGGTTCAGAGACTGTCCAGGATCTGCTTCTGTACGATTATAAATGGCTTGTGAAACAGTATGGGCGGCGAGGAGACTCCATCATCATTGCCATGGGTATAATATATAATGTGGTCATCATGCCATCTGACACCGTCATAGCCTCCAGTCACATTATAAGATAACACAGATTGAGGGCATTGGTCTGGATGGGTAGAGAGATGCCCTAAGGGACCACAGAAGGCCACTGGTCCTACCTTCTCCTGAGTGTAACTGGCTTGTGCTCTCCTGGAGCTAAAGCTTTGATTAAAGTAGGTGTGAAGCCAGCTAGAGATAGTAGGAGACTTTGCCTCTATTTCATCCAATGGGAAAAAACTTGGGGACACAAAGGCAGCCTGCAGCCAAGGTCTCTGTGTGTCTCCATCTCTTGCCTTCTATACTCTGTGCTTCGATGTCTCCATTCATTCTTAGCTTGAGCCAGCAGCTTCGTAGTACAGCCTTTGATCTTGGATATGCTGGTAGATGGGCATTTCCACTGCTTTCTTCCTCCTCAGGTTCCCTAGAAAGCCTACTCTGCCCCAAGCCCTGTCTCCATTTCCCAGGACATGTAAATTCAAGCCCAGCCTGGGGACAGCCCTCAGGAGACCCATGCATTACCTGCTGGCTTCAGCTAGTTAGAAAGGAGACTGCCATGATATCCCTTAAGCTGAGCATCACTGAGTGGGGTCAGGCCCTCCCCCTCCCTCTCTCCCTTATATCTGAAAGAAGAAAGACAGACTGAGATACTAGCACAAAAGGTGAATGGGGGGAACTCAAGTAAAACTGGTGACTAAAGCCCCCCTTTCAGGGCCACCATGATAGTTCAACAGATAAGAAAAGCCATGAGTGTGGTACTTATGCACAGTAAGATTTTAAAAAATGGCAAGATCTCAGGGAAAAGAGTGTGGGAACCAAATGACCTGGGTCTCCCAGACAGGATCTGAGCGTTCCCATCCTCTACTTATTTCCTTACTATTGGTTCGTTCGTTCATTCATTCATTCATTCATTCATTCATTCTGTCTGTCTGTCTGTCCTGTTTGTCCTGTCTGTCCTGTCTTTCTGTCCTCTTTTATGTCTGTCTTGTCTGTCTGTCTGTCTGTCTTTTCTGTCTCCCTTCGTTCCTTCGTTCCTTCCTTCCTTCCTTCTCTCTCTCTCTCTTTCTTTCCTCCTTTCCTTCCCTTTCTTTCTTCCTTTCTTTCTTCTTTCTTTCTTTCTTTCTTTCTTTCTTTCTTTCTTTCTTTCTTTCTTTCTTTCCTCCTTTCCTCTCTCTCTCTCTCTTTTATCTCTCTCTCTCTCTCTCTTTCTTTTCCCTCCTTTCTTTCCCATATTAATAGCCCTCACTGGTGATGGAAGTAAATGTTTTATGGATGGTGTTTAGCTTGGAAGGAACAAAGCAAGCTCCTCAAAGGCAGTTGGTGGCTTCCACACCTTCATGTTGTTAGCTGTTAGCCTGAACCAGGCGCTGTATGGGAAATCAGCCAGGATGCAGTGCAAAAACTTCACAGGACCCAGCGCTGATCCACCAGCCTGCTTGACTGTGCCAGGAAATCTCAGCAGGGGATGCATATGGATGCCTAGCTTTTTGAATTTGTCAGGTCAGAGCCAAGCTGGATAAGGGGACTAAGGACCATGCAACCAACCCCAGAGCTACTCTTAGGGGACCAGGTGACCCTCAGCGTGTCAGGGATGGATTATCTCTATTCTGGCTGTGTCTTATCACGTTTTAATTCCTAACTGGTTGCGGTCTGATTTTATCATCCACTGAGCTAGGAAGAAAGCTCATCTCTCTCCTTCCCTATCTGCACTTTGCAGGCTGGTGTCCATCCTTCTACACAAAAGGAGGTTTGATTTCTGCCAAGAATTTGTATCTGTTACTAGGAACATCAACTCTCTGTCTCTCTCTTTTTTAAATCCCAAATCTCCTACATAAGACTGTGTGACCAGGGCTTAATGATTGGCTAGTATCTGAGAGGGAAACTTGAGGCGCATGTCCAGCTGGAAGACAGAAGGCTCGAGGTAGTGAGTTGGCCTCCATTTTCTTCCTGCTGTGAGTACAGTCAGTCTATGGTGATGCCTGGTGCTTCAAGGGAGGCTGAGTCTAGCAACCCTCCCTCCCTGAAAATAACAATGGAGGAAGGGTTTCTGATGGGTAGGAAAGCTTCCAGAAAAAAATCTCTCCATGAGTTGGATGAATATGATCCCATGCAGAGAGAACTGATTGCTGGCTTTTGCTGTAAAGTTCACCTTATTCTCTATGTTCCATCTAAGAAATAATGTCTGTCCACCTCTGAATACGAAGGTAATTATATTCTATCTGCAGATCCACTGTATAAAAACAGCTGGGTCGTACACACACAGAGACACACAGACACACAGACACAGACACAGACACAGACACAGACACAGACACAGACACACACCATAAAACTGCACACTTCAGAGAATATTCACAAACACAGTGCCCACATAATACAAGCAATTCATGCTACATACACAAGTACACAGTACAGATACAGGTACATACACAAGCATGCATACAACCAATGAGACACACACCATAGAATATATAAAGATTCACCCACACATACATCCACAACACAGTTTGCTCCCACAGGCACATAGACATACACATAAGCACATATACAACACAAAACCATACATAACAGACAATACAATACACAAGTTACTTATATACCCACATGCAGACACATAAATGAGCATATGTAAGACACACAGACTGGCGCATCTACAAACGTATGTCCTATGTTGGCTGAACTTTTGTTAACTTGACAAAGCTAGAGTCATCTGGGAAGAGGTAGCTTCAATTGAGAAAATGCCTCCATCGGATTGGCCTGTAGGCCACTCTATGGAACATTTCTTTCAATTAATGATTGATGTGAGAGGACCCAGCTCACAGTGGGTAGTTCTACCTCTGAGAAGGTGGACCTCAATGGTATAAAAAAGAAGGCTGAGTAAGCCATGAAGAGCAAGACCATAAGCAGAATTCTTCTATGACCTCTGCTTCAGTTCCTACCTCGAGCTTCTGCCCTAACTTTCCTCAATGACAGATCATGAGTTGTCAGTCAAATAAGCCATTTCCTCATCAGGTTGCTTTAAGACGTGTTTTTTATCACAGCCACAGAGATCTAATACACACCCATACACATAGCACAAATGCATAATACAGCCTCTTAGTATAGTGGCTTCAAATAAAGAAGAAGAACTCTATGACCTCACCTCATGTCAGTTCCCTACTTCTGTGTGAGCAATAAGAAGAGGTAGTATAATCTTTAGTTCTGCCTCCACACCTGCTGGGACCTAGCTGCAGGCTGTGGCAATCCTGAGTCTGCCCCTGCCTCTACCTCTCTCCCACTGCTGGGTGAAGTCAGTAAGCCAGTCAGGGCTATTTAGACAGGAGGAGAGTGTGACTCACCCAGGTCCCCAACCTCACACACTTGAGTGTGGAGGACGGGGGAGCATCCCTTCAGAGATTCTACTCGGAGTGGCCACTAGTCACCTGCTACAGTGTTTGCCCATTGTTTCAGCAAGCTATGGGGAAGGGGTCTTTGCGATCACATGTTAGCAGCTTATTTGCAGTCAAGAAACACTGGACATGTGATGTCTGTTTGGAGTATATGAATCTCCTGGTAGGAGCCCCCATCTGCTGTGGAGTTCTCATAATGGGACAGTCATCCTGTGTGAAGTCTACTCTAGTGGATTAGCCTGATGCTGCTTGGATTCTAGTGCTAGCACTGGTTCCTCAAGATCTGGTTGCCCCAGAGAAGAGAGTTTGCACATAGACCTAAGTGACACTATGTGACCTTGCCCCAGGTTATTTCTGATTGATGAATAAAGATACCAACAGCTAGGCAGAGGAGACAGAGTGGATTTGAGGGCTCTTAGGCTTGGGGGGGTCAGAGGAAAATCATGAGGGGGAGAGAGAGAGGAAGATGAATAGGGGAGAAGGTGCCATGGGTTCGGTGAGGCATGAAAATGTGGCCCTGAGGGCTGGCCAAGGGGAGATGAAACATTGATGAAACATTGTAAGTAATAACTCGGGGCTATTGATAGGAAAGTAGATTTTAATGACAAAGAGGTGGATATCTGCCCGGGTCTTGTGCTGATTAAGGTTTATTATACATATTAAGGTTGTATGTGTCTTTTATTTGGAAACTAAATGCAGGATAGAAATCCCTGATTGGGATTACAAATTCCAACAGTCTACTTAATGTGTGACTGCACTGGTGAATGATGAACTCATCTGGTGTATGGTTGACCTTACCTACTGTGTGCTGACCTCACTTGGGGTAAGACTCAGCTGATGTGTGTCTCAAGCACCACTTCCTTACCTGTTTGGGCCTCTGCAGAAGTTCCTGAGCCACTGCAGTGGCAAAGATGGCTCTGTTGCTCCCAGGGCTGAGCTGCAGGGATAGCGAAAGCCCCGTTACCAGCTGGACCCCGAGGTCTGTGATGGTCACCTTCTCATCCAGCACGGTGATGGTCTTCTCAGCGAGGATGGCATCCGATAGAGGGGACAGGATCTGAAGGGCAGAGCCAACAGGACAAGGGGAGGCTCTCTGTGGTCACAGTGTTCCATCCATCACATGTCATGAATGAGGGCATGCAGGAACAGTGAGAGACAGGGAGCCCCCAATGAGCCCATGGGAGCAGAAGCAGGCCTCCTCTTAAATTAAGTCTTAGTCATGGGGGTATAATGATACAGTCTTCTTCTACATAACAGCATGGAGCAGGTAGCAAGTCCATGCTACCCTCCGAATACTCACATACCAACTCCAGTTGTCACTGTGTTCCTACTCTTATCCTCAGCAAGAGGGATTAGTGTCATTGTTCCTTTGAGTGTGGTGACTCCGGTATACAGTACAAGGCATTCCTGCTATTACAGGTGCACCCTTACTTAAAATTATGCAACTTCCAAACAGCTTCATGCCCCCTAGAGAACCATGACTTGACGCCCTAACTGTATATTTATTTCTGTCTTACAAGGGAAAGCCAGAATGTACTATAGTAAGGTTTCTTGGGGCTGGGGTGATGGCTCAGTGGTTAAGAACACTAGCATCTTGTAGATGGATTAAACCTCTGAGCCTGTAAGCCAGCAGCACCAATTTAGTATTGTCCTTTATAAGAGTTGCCTTGGTCATGATGTCTGTTCACAGCAGTAAAACCCTTACTAAGATAGCATGAGAGGAAAGTCCCAAGAAGAACGTGAATACATGAGTTTATCACTTGGGAACTCGGTGGGACTGAGTGAAATGGTCTCAGAACTGGATGACCTCCTGACACAGTCTCTATGTTGCCTGCCTTTTTCTCTTTGTCACCATACAATTCCTTTTCTGGACTTGAATCATCTTTCAAAGTGAATGTTTAAAGCCTAGATAAGATAAATCTCTAGGTCTGGGCTCCTAGGTGTTGACATTTTCTTAACTTTCTTCTTAGTTATTTGATATAAGTAACATTAAATGTAATGCTTTCATTTATTATTATTATGATGATGATGATGTGTGCATAGGTCAAGGGAAAACTCTCAGTTGTGGAGGGGTAGAAGATTCAAGTGCTATGGTTAATATTGAAAAGCTGGCCAGGCCTGTGATCTAGGCAGGGAGAACTTCTATCTAGGGTTTTGCTTCTCAAGATATAGTAAGACCTGCTATGGTTAGGGAACATGACCGAGAAGAGGTGGAGCCCTGTGTCTCCTGTGTATTTTGTGAGGTGTCTCAGGGTCCTTGTTCCATACCACACTCAAACTGTGTAGTTGGTGATTTCACTAAAGTGAGCCCCAAAGGAGACTCTGGTCTGAGCAATGACAAGACAGTTGAGCAATTCTCCTTCCAGAGCAGGGGTAAAGAAAGTCCTGCCCAACTCTGCAGATGCCTCACCTGGATAGTTGTCATCCCCAGCTCCTGGCCAGTCAGGATCTGCCCTCCTTGAAGCTTAGCAATCCTGGGCTCTTCCACCTGCATGAAGTCAGTTATCAGCTCTGTGATGTCCACTTGCCAGTCAGAGCCCAGTAGGTAGGCCAGGTGTCCCCCAGGATCGGGTGCCTCAGCCACAAATTGGGTCAAGACTCGCACCATGGCATGCTGGTACTGAAGGGTGCAGCCTCGGCCCCTCTTCTCGTCATCATCTTCCTCCTCACTGTCCCGAGCTGGCCTGTCAAAAAGTATTTATTTGTTGGAGCTAATTTGGGGACTCCATGAGTCTACCTCCAAAGAGTTCCGCCTTGCTTAAGGCTCAGGCATGCACAGAAGATTCAGGGTGTTAAACCACCGGTGTGACAAGAGTTCTAATTGGGCAGAACGGAGAGGCATGACAGGTGGTTAAGATCTTCCCAAAGACCCACACCTCCTGGCATTTACTCTGTACCAACCCCTCTTGTCAGGCAGAGATTGTATTTTATAACTCTATTCAAAAGTGATTGGACAGCCCCTCCCGTCATCAACATTTTAATTAACCTATATCAATGATATATAATAAGGGGTTTCATTAGGACATTTCCATGCATGTGCATGATGTACTTTAATCATACTTATCCCTGCCATTATCCTCTCTCATCCCCCTCCCACTGATGCTCTTTCTCGTATTAACCAGCCTTCCTACTTTTGTGTCTTTTGTCGTTTTGGATGATGAACCAATGAGTTTCACTGGGATTGCTTCCAGGGACAAGTGTGAGAGTTTAGTTACAGGAATCTGGGCATCTTACCAGTTGCTGAACCACCGAAGACAGTGTCTCTCCCTCCCCAGCCAACATCATTTGCCAATAGATATCAAGGGTCAAAGGCTCTTTGAGGATTTACATTTAGATAGTGGTTGCTGGAAGAGTTTGTTGTGGATTTGGTCTAACACTTGTATTATGTTAGTTGGGTTCCCAAATTACACGGGAATCTGCAGAACTGCATGTAAGTCGCTGAGGGTCCTTTTGCCCAGTTGGTTCTGATTGGTACATAAAGTGGCCAATGGCTGGGCAGGAAGACAGAGGCGAGACTTAGAGGGGATCAAAGGGAGGAAGATGGGATAGAACTGCCATGATGGGAAAGGAGTACAGACCAGGCCTGAGAGGTGCAGAAGAGAGAGCATACCAATCATGTAATAGTGGGCGAAAGAACATCCCCAGGGCCCCCCCAATTGGGTCTAGGGCAGCAAAGATGGAATATAGATTTTAGTATGTAATAACTCAAGAACATTGGAGGAAAGGTGTTAGCCACGTAGAGCTTTAGAAGTGGCTCAGACATTGAGTTGTTTAAGGCATGTTAAAATAGAAGACTGCGGGCCGGGCGGTGGTGGCGCACGCCTTTAATCCCAGCACTTGGGAGGCAGAGGCAGGAGGATTTCTGAGTTTGAGGCCAGCCTGGTCTACAGAGTGAGTTCCAGGACAGCCCGGGCTACACAGAGAAACCCTGTCTCGAAAAACCAAAAAACCAAAAAAACAAAAAAAAAAAAATAAAATAGAAGACTGCGAGCGTGCGTGTGTGCGTGTGTGCGTGTGTGCATGTGTCTTTCATTCAGGAACCCAGAACACTGGGGCAAGTATCAAGGAACACACTGCCACTTTCGAGTTGATTTGATCAGAGACTAGGTTAACTGGGAACTGCAACTAGAGTTTACAAGACATTTTATTTGTATCTTAATACGAGGTCCCACTATGTACCCAAGGCTATAATTCTCCTGCCTCAGCTTCCCAAGTACCTGTCTTTATGATTGCGTTTTAAGCTACTGACATCAGTGTGGTTTGGGTTATTCTGTGGCTTCTGTCCCTGGCCCACTCGGATGAAGCTGGTTGTCATCTTCTGAGCCTCCCTAGGGAGACATCCACCTGGCAGGTACTTTTCTAATCAGCAGCGAGTGAGGAGTGGAACTCTGTGACCAATCCTGGAGTGAGCCTTCTCTGCAGGAGCCTCCAGATGAGGTGCCAGCCTCCCTAGCAGAATTCAGCCTTTAAGACCTCAGCTCCAGGGACTTCATTAAGCCACACCTGGCTGCTCCTGTGCAGAATCTGAGAGTCTGGACACCATTCTTCAAGCCATTCTTCAAGATTAAGGCCCCGCATTAAACAGTGTTCAGGTTTCCTTTCTGTTGCTATGATAAGAGTGCTCTTGACCAAAGCAACCTCCCAGAGGGAGGGGTTTGTTTGGCTTGCACTTCCCCGTCAGAAACCATCTTTGAGGGAAGCTGGGGCAGGAACCCAAGTGATAACTTGAAGAGAAGATCTATGCTATTTGCTGGCTTTCCGACTCATGCTCAGCTGACTTTCTTATCTAGCCCATGACGACTTGTGTCGTAAATTGGGCTGCCCAGAGTGAGCAATTAATAATTAAGACAATTCCCTACAAACATTCACATAGACCAACTCAATCCAGGCAGTTCCTCAATAGAGGTTTTCCACTCCAATTAGTCAAGTAAACAATCAAGGCTAACCAGGACATATAGTAATATGTAGCTAACATGCCTGGGTGGTCACTCAAAAGAGGTGAGCCTTTACCGTGAGGTTATTGAGATACCATAATCAAGGCAGACAGGAACAGGTGGCTCCAAATAGACAGATGTTAGCTGCTCCCTCTCTGTCTGGTAACTTGTGCACAGTAGCCCATTCCCACCATCACCTCAACCTCCATTCACGTATTGACTGCCCACTTCTCAGGGAGCCCGTCAGCTGTGGCAGCATCTGAGAGAACCATTCACCAGACCTGGCTGGTTCTCTGTCAACTGCATCATCATCATCACCATCACCATCCACTCCACTATCTATCCCAGCCCCTGGCAACCCAGTTTTCTAAAGAAATATCTCTAAGGACCATCTTCCCACTGTCCATGGGACCCACCACCTTTCTCCTCCAGCTAGAGCCTCTTCCAGAGGTCTCAGGACTAGAGGGGTGAACTTCAAAAACGAAGACTAACAAGGTCCTCTCTAGTGACAATGGATTCTCATCTCTGCTATGCACCCATAGCCTGAAGGAGTTTCTCCTTATGGGACAGGGCCCATGCTTACCCTGACAGTTGAAATGTCTCCAGCGTATGGCTGTGTGCACAGGCATCCCTGCAGTGACATTCTGATAGGAAAGCCTAAGCATCATGACTTGACCTCCCCAGTCTTCCTCTGGCCTTCTGATGGATGATGGGAGGCTCACCTCTCTACCCAGAGTATGACAGGTACACTATGACAGACAAGCTTCAGACTTCTCACCAGGGCCAAGAACTCTGAGCTTCTGCTCTGGCAGGGTAGAATGGCATCTGCTGTTTGCTTCTTCCTAAAGTCAGTTAGTTCTCTTCTGATCCTGAGCCTCATCCACGTGATTTCCTCCCCAAGCTCATCTTTCTGTAGATGGTGCTTGTGGCTGGAGTCCAGTTGCCTATGAGGTAGAGTCTAGGCACTTGGTCACAGTAAATTACCATGTGACTCTTTGGATCTACTCTTTCCTGAAGCTGGCCACCTGTCTGCTTCCCTCCTCAAGTCTAACCATCGTGGACACAGCTTTCTGCTATGGATGCCCAATGCATAACACATGCACACACACGCACGCATGGACGCATGCACGCATACACTCAAACACTCATACATATACATGTTGATATACACCTACCTTTTGTTGGAGACAACGGGAACCCGCCAGCCCTTGATCTGGTTTAGCTCCATGTCTGAGACCTCAATCTGCAGGGGTAGCCGTGGCACCCACACTGTCATCTCCAGGGGGCTGCTCAGGTGCTGGTAGGTGAAGCTGACGACCACGTTTACTTTGCCCTTCATTTCCTTCCCATTGACAAAGACATAGTCACATCTGTCAGAAACCTGGTGGAGAGGAAGGAGAGAAGCAGGGCGGGGTTGGGGGGAGGTAAGCTTCATCACAGTCCACAGACCAGGGAACAGGGCAGTGCCATGTTTGGGAGTCACCACTTCAAGGCAGAGCAGGCACAGGCAGTTGCTTTGAGTGAAGCACCTGCTATCAGAGCAGACTCTGCTGCTGTGACTAAGAATCTTTGATCCACTGGATTGCTAAGTAGAGTTGTATATGCTTATTGACTTGATCATTTATTTACTTTTCCCTCTTGTGTCTGTGTGTGCATGTTTGTAAGCATGTGTGTGTGTACGCATGCGTGTACATATGCATGCACGTGGAACACAAAGGTCAATGTCAAGAATCCATCTTTGATCCATTGTCCACTTATCCATCAAGGCAGAATCTCTTAATCAAATGCAGAACTTCCCTAAATGGGTAATCTCATTTTGGCAGCTTGCTCTGGGTATCTCTTGTGTCTGCCCTCCAAGGCTAAAATCACAGATAGGCTGCCATGCCCACCTGGTATTTATGTGGGTTCTGGAGATCCAAACTCAGATCCTCACACTCTCAAGGTAAGCACTTTTAACTCCTGAGCCATCTCTCTAGCATTCAAAGTGGAGGCTCTTGACTGATGGAGATTAGCCTGGAGTGTTTGGTTTGGTTCTGGCTCTGTTCTAGGTGTCCTTTTGAGAAGGATACTGGTAATTTAAGGGAAGGGAGCAGACACTGTGGCCATGGGGGTAGGAGGCTGTGCTACGAGCATGGAGGTCAGAGAGAGTAAGGAATGAGACAAGTCAGATTGGTAGCTAAAGAATCCCAGACTGATTCCTGGTTCCTGATTCCAGATCATTGGCCTTCAGAACTACAAGAAAATAAATGCGTTCTTCCAAGAGTCAGCTGATTTGGGGTTCATTGGTTCTAGTAGAGAGTGGATCCAGGGTGGAATATGAAGACGGATTCTGGGGCGAGAATGGGTCTCCTTACTTGTGCTTCACTTGTTGGCACAGGGAGAGTGACCACTGGCTATGATACAGGTCAGGGATGGATGCTGAGCTCATCCAGTATCATCTCAGCCTCAAGACCACGCAGGAGGCAGGTACAATTGTCAGTAGCACTTCACATACGACAAACCCAAGACCAAAGGACACCAATGACTCTTGACACCTCAGTGCCATGTTGAAGAGTAAGGGGCTTTGACAAGGTTCTCTGTCCCTCTGTCTTCCCTGCCCCCTCACAAGTGCTATTTCAGCCCAGGGCTCTTCCCATCTTGAAGGATGAGAAAACCTACTTTTAACATTTAAAGGGGTGGGAAGGGAAGCAGACAGAAATGAGTAGGTTGTGCCGAGATCACAAAGGCCTTTCTACTTAACGTGCTTTTGTCTGCTGTAGAGGCAGCGTGGATGCTGGATACACGGGACAGGCTACTGTGAGGCTCAGCCTGGGTGGGGAGATCGATCGGTAAGATCGAAAAGAAATGGGCAGCTGACTCCACGGATGTGGACTTTGTCATCTTCAATGCCTGCCAATAGCAAAAGTACTTAAATCTGATTGCATTGTCCAGGGAGACTAGCGATGGCTGACATATTATCATTTGTGGTCTGGACAGAGCTTGCCTTGCTTCAGGGCCCAGGGAGCCTATAATTTAAGACTCTTTCTCTTTCCAGATTTCCCTTTATACTTAAGGTTGAGGATCTGCAGAGGTTCGGAGTCCTTGAAAGAGAGAAAGGGGTCAGGGTGTGGGGGTAAGAAGAGAGGGTGGGAGGGGAGAAAGAAGGAAGGGGACAGGGAAAAGATGAGGGAGGGGGAGTCAGGAAGGACAGAGATGAGAATGGGGGAGGGAGAAATGAGGAAAGAAGGAAGGAGGAAGAAAGGAGAGGAGGGAAGGGTGGAGTTTGGGAGGGAAGGGAAGAAAGAATACTGTAACAAATTGCTGGTAAGATTCATTTTTAGAGCAATTGAGTCCTTCCTGAATGTAACTCTCAAGGCTTTGCTGACAAACAGGTGACCCATTTAAAGGAGCTTGGAGCTCATCGTGGGCGAGAGAGCCACACAGCCTGCCTTCGCATTGAAGGAGCTGTGGGCTGGGGTGCCCTAGGCATGGTGTTGAGTTCATAACTGCCTTCATCTTGACTCTTGAACTCAGTGTTTATTCCTTGAGGTGACAGAGCGCAGTGGTAAGTGTTGGTGCAGGAGACAAGGCTTTGCAGGATTTGTGAGGAGGCAGGGTTGTGCAAACAAGTTCAGGGGACTTTGGAGCAGTTATGCACAGGACCAATGTCCCGTGTCTGTGGGACAAGAGCTGTGCACAGAACATCTTGTGTCCATGAATCAGGGCTAAACTCGCATGTGGGTGTGTGAATGTATCATTTAAGCCAAGGGTGAAGACAAGTCACCAAGAGTGGGGTAAGAGGCTTGAGAATCTGTCTCTGTGGTTCTCAGAAGATGCTCATATGGTGTGCAGTCCACATCCTATTCTCTGAGTCAAATGAGTTGCCCAATAGTGATGTCTGCTTCTTCAGGATGTCAGCGGCTTGCCTTCTGCCTTGGTTGCTGTTGAGGGGGAACGCGGCCATCATAGGCTATGAGCTGTCAACACCAGTAACAGGTGCCTCTTTTTTACTGGGACTATCATTCTCCAAAGAGTGACCAAGTTCACTGGCTACCCTCTAGCTGCTGGTGAGATGGTGGTTGATGTTAGCCCACGATCTCAGAGTTGGGGTTGCACATAGCTGAGGACACAAGTGGGGGTCAGAGATACAAGTGAAAAGAGCCCTTTCTTGGGGAGATTCACCACAGCCACAGGTTATTTGTTATCTCACTTCATGAGGCTCACCTTGATGGTATCCCAAACAAAGGGGGACAGGTTCCAAGGGCTGTATTCATAAGTTAGAAGCTACCAAATTGGTGACATTCATAGGTTAAGCCTGGCTAAGTGAGGTAGATGACAGAACCCAGGCTAACTCAGCTCTCATTATCCAAAAACTCAGAATGCACCAAGAATGTAATTGGGGTCCCCACAGAGAAGGGGTCTCTGTCTTAAGTGACCTCACACACATCACTTGCATCCTCCACGTTGTGGGAGGAGCCCTTCTAAAACAAAGGATGGTCAGTGAGAAGAACTGGAGGCAGACATTGGAAATATCCCAACAGAGAGACAAAGCCAGACAGCTTCCCACTGAGGTGGTGAGAGAGGGAAGAAGATCTTAGGCAGGATAATCAGATGGTGGTCTCAAGGGGAGGCTGTGGTGGTTGGTTCCTGGACCCAGTTCTCCTAAGCCTATGTGCTTGGAAGGGTTTGGATACATCTTAGAGATGTCAGTGAATAGGAATCATGCTTTTTATCCACTTAGAAAATGTTTATGTGTGTGTGCGTGCACACACATGTATGCGCACATGCGTGTGGAGGCTAGAGGTCAATTTTAAGTACCATTCTCAGAAATACAGTTCATTTTCTTTGAGAGAGCATCTTTCATTAGTCTGGGGCTCACTGATGAGGGTCAGGATGCTGTCCATCAAGCCCCTGGGACCTCCTGTCTCTGCTTCCCCATTACTGATACTACCAGTGTGCACTGCTATACCTGGCTTGTTAATATGAGTTTGTGGGGGTTGAATTCAAGCCTTATGTTTTCCAGGAAAGTACTTTACCAACTGAGCCATCTCCCAGGATTGATCCTTTTTTTTTTTAAAAAAATTAACTTTTTAATAAATATATTTCATTGTGTATATTTAAGGTTTATAAAATGATAGTTTGAGGTTAACATGGATACTGGAGACATTAAACCAGAATAGGAAAACAATGGATTCCTGTCTCTCAGGGTGACCAACTTTTGTTTCTGTGGCAGAAACAGCTGGAAACTCTGTCACTAGGACTTCAGAATCAACCCTTAACTGGAAGCATCTACAGGACACTCCTGAGAAGTGTGACTTCAGAGAACATGTCTTGTATCTGAAGTCACCAAGCTCATGGTCATTATTCACAGTGGCCGTGGTGACTCAAACCTTCTGGTTGCACTTCTTGTCTGCTGTCTCCTGGTTCTTACCCTGCTTTAGTGTCTCCCAAGTCCTCTCTAGGAAGGGCACATACACACGAGTGTCCCTCACAAGCACAGCCCCAAGTCGCCTGCCCTGTGTTCTCCCAGCTCTGGAAGACCTGGTATAGCTGGTATGGGCTTCTGATGGGAAAACACTAGTCTCAGTTCCTAAGTAGACAGAGAACCTCATGCAGGAGGCCAGCGACACACATTGGGTTTCTTCCTCCTCCTCCTCCTCCTCCTCCTCCTCCTCCTCCTCCTGCTCCTCCTGCTCCTCCTCCTCCTCCTCCTCCTCCTCCTCCTCCTCCTCCTCCTCCTCTTCTTCTTCTTCTTCTTCTTCTTCTTCTTCTTCTTCTTCTTCTTCCATCCATAGCACCTGGTACTTAAACCCCACAGACTTCCCCTTCTGGATGATGAACCAGAGCGATTCAACGACCTAGGTGAACTGACTGACTTCATCACTTCTGCTTCATGTGTGACTAATGGTACACGTCAAGTCATTCATTAACTAGCACTTTACAATGCTGATGACTTCCAGGAGTGATTGAGTAACACTCTCGAGTCCCCTCCATAATCCGTTCCCAGACAGTCTCCCCTGCTCCAGGATGGAGACAAAGCTAATATTTCTGACTCTCGTGTGCATAATCCTGGCACTTATGTGAATTTAATGCTAGCTCTAAGCTCATCTGGTTAAATGCTGGCTGCATTTAAATCTTATCTAAATAGCACTTCTGTGGCCAAATTTATGTTCTCTAGGTATTTCTCTCTTTCCCCTTTCCTTTCCTTCAAATGCTACAACTGTGAGCAATGAATGCGTATTTTCCTTCCCTCAAACAGAGCAAACAGTGATGTTCCACCGGGAGCTGGCATCTGTGCCTCAGGCTGGTGGCACCCTCTTGTGATTGGTCTTTATCTTGGGTGGAAAACAAACATCCTTAGTGACGGTGGTGGAGGTAAGGATGCTGCTAACATTTAAAGTTTGCTAAAGCAAGACTCGGTGTGTAGCACGAAAGCCTTATTCCATCTGTTCTTCGTGGTAAGTACACTAAATAATATAATTTGCATGCAAAAGCCGGCCCCCAGGCTCATCTGTTTTAATACTTGACTGCCAGTTGGTGGCGCTATTTAAGGAGGTTGTAGAGCCCTTAGGATGTGGCCCTGCTTCCAAAAATGAGCCATTTGAGAGTGGGCCTTGAAGGAGATATCTGTTTCATGTTCTGGCCTGAGCTTCTCTCTCTCTCTCTCTCTCTCTCTCTCTCTCTCTCATATATACATATACATATACATATACACATACACACATACACACATACACACATACACACATACACACATACACACATACACACATATACATATATATATGTTTTGCCTTCATGTATGTGCACCATGTGCATGCCTGGTGCCACAGAGATCAGAAGAAGTTATTTCATCCCCTGGAACTGGAGTTAAAGACAACAGGGTGTACTGGGAATTGAACCTTTGGAAGTGTAGCTGAAGGGCTGGATAATTGACTCAGTAGGTACAGGGTTAGCCTAGCATAAAACTCTGGGTTTGATCCTCAGTAAAAAGGGTGTGGTGGTGCACACATATGATCCCAGCACTCAGGAGGTGGAGGCAGGAGGATCAGAAGTTCAATGTCATTGTCAGCTGTGGATAGCAAGCTTGAATTCAGCTGGGCTACACTGAGATTCCACCTAAACAAAAAAAAAGGAATTAGCTGAGGCAGTCAACTGTTCTGAGATGTCTACATTGAATCCTAAATCTCCAGTGACCTTAAGAACAAATTAACTTGGGCCAGGACATAGCTCAGTGTATAAAGCACTTGCCTTGAAAGCCTAAGGACCTGAGTTCAAATCCTCAGAATGCATGTAAAACCTGGACCCAGCAGCATAACCCTACAGTGAGGTAGAAGGTAGAGACCGGAGACTCTCAGAAGCCTGATGGCCGAGCAGCCTGTGTACACAGCAGAGAGCACAAGACCTCATCCCAAGGTGAGGATGAATACCTGAGGTTGTCCTTAGATAACCTCACGTGCGTTGTGGCACGTGCGGTCTCTCTGTATTCACACATGAGAATCAACAACGCATGCGTGCACTCATGCACGCGCTAAAAATATGAAAACCAATTAAATTAAATGGGTGACTAGGCTATGGTTGATCATACAGAAATCTTTATAAAAAGGTCAGTGCAGACATAGGGATGTGTATATTGTGTGAAGGCCATAGTGAAAACATAATGAGCAGGCAGCAAAATATACCCCAAGGGAAAGGGTAGAGGTGAAACCAATCCTGCCATATAGTGTGTGTGTGAACAAATAATATATATATGAACTATATATATATATATATATATATATATATATATGAATCACACATATGTGAATAATATTGAGGTAATATATTTCTCCTATTTAAGCCACTCACCCCACCCTGTGGTATTCTATTATAAATGGTCCAGAAAACCACGCAGTTGGCCGTACAGAAGAGCACAGTCATCTACGCTGTCCCTAGAGGCCCTTTTCTTATTTCAGAGGACAGTTACTGACTTGCATGGAGAAGAGGTCACCAGGGACTCAGGGGAAGTGACCTCTTGAGTGGGCTCCATGCATCAGTGCCACTGAAAGCTGGCTTCAGGGATGGCTGTCATTCTGGAGCCTTCCAGAGTTCTCACCTGTTTTGTCTTATTTTATTCTTCTGGTATCCGGTTAGAGAGAAACCACTAAGAGCACCATTGCACCAAACGGGACAGAGGCAACTGAGATGGAGTAGTCTCTGGTTCACATGGTGGAGGGTCTCAACTGAGAAATTGTCTAGATTGAGTTGTTCTGAGGCTTATCAGCCAGTGAGTGTGTGTGTTTGTGTGCATATGTTGATTGTTAATTGAGGTAGCACCCTAACTGTGGGCGGCACCATTCCCTAGGCTGTGCTCTCAACTGTATAAGAGTGAAGGAAGCTGAGTATGAGCAGAAGCAAGCAGGCAGCATGGGTGCATTGTCTCTCTGCTCCTGACTATGGATGTGATTTGTTTAGCTTCTTTACATTCCTGCCTCGACTTCCCTGCAATACTGGGCTGTAACCTGCAAGTGTAAGCCTTTCCTCCCTCTTTCCTCCCTTAGGCTGCTGCCTTTTTCAGTGAAAATAGAATTCAAACTAGAATATGTGGCTGAGGTTGTTTTGGAATAGAGGTTTGTATCCAGGCTGTTTCCTCCAGGGTCCAGTCTCATGGTGAGACCATGGAGGAACTCTGAGGAGCAGAAGTTGAGTAAGAAAGTGTGTTGGGTAGAAATACTAATGAAAGAAAAAAGAGAAGGAGTGGGGCCTTGGAATAAAGATCTAGCAGAAAGGCTGTTACTAGAGAGCATTCTCTCTGCTGGAACTAGCCAAGCCAATCCCACTGTCTTAGGTATAGTGTGCCATTGTCCACTAATGCACAGTCCTTATGAAGAGTCTCACTCCTGTGGTAGGTTTGTCCCCACCAAGTTCTGTGACTCTGAGCAGAAAGAACCCTCTGCTAAGATTTCCTCACAACACACACACACACACACACACACACACACACACACACACCCCTCTGCCTGAGTTCACAGAGGGCACATGATGGTCACGGTGTATCCTTTGCCCTGTCCCTGTCCTCACAGCGTCCAAAGGAGGACAGAGGAAGAAGCACCAGCTTCCATGAGTCACTGAGACATGCTCATTGCTCAACCTGTCAGCATCAGGCGAGCAGGCCGAGCATACTGTATTCCCGTAGCCAGGAAAGGATAAACTTCTTTATCCTCCATGTGGGTGGTAATGGGTCAAAGCCTTCCTGACAATAGCTCGCCTCTCTCATCCATCATCATGCTGACCTCTCTCTGGGTGTGTTCAGCACAGAGCAACTCCATAACGGTCCATTCTTTAAAGAGGCTATCAGTGTCTTCTCTTGAGCTGGCTGTATCCTGGGTAACAGGAACTGATCCATGTTGGCCCTGTAGCAGCAGGACCTATGAATAGAAGATGCCCAAGGGTTGACCATGTAGATGCTTTCTATCTTTCTAGGAAGAGGAATGGGAGGTTGTCCTTGAGACTGAATAATCTCTGCAAGTGACCCCTCTAATGGTTTGAATAAGAATGGCTCCCATTGGGAGGATGGGTGGGGCAGTGATCAGGATATAAAGTGAATAAATAAATTAATTAATGGGAAAAAGAAGAATGGCTCCCATAGGCTCGTATATCTGAAGACTTGGTTCCCAGTTAGTGGAACTTTGGGGGAAGGATTAGGAGGCGTGGCCTTCTTGGAGGAGGTGTGTCATTGGGGAATGGGCCTTGAGGTTTCAAAAGACTCATGCCATTCCCAGTGCGTCTCTCCCTGCTGTCTTCTAGTGGACCAAAATGTAGGGCTCTCAGCTGCTCCCTCCCACGAGCATTTGCTCAGCCAGGGACTCTAGCCCTCTCAAACCATAAACCCCAAATTAAATGCTTCCTTTTAACAGTCTTGAAGACAGTTCTTATTGATATCCGAAAACATTAAGTCATCCATTGTGGGTCGTACTTTGATTAGTGCACCAGGGGCTCCCCTGGTTCAGCTTCTCTGGGGATAAAGTTCTTTCTGCTGACACAACAGTCTGGCAGACTTTATATTTCTATATTTTCTTCTCTGCATCCACTGGTAAACTGTTCTTCTATCTTTCCAGGTGTCCCTGGTCCTGCTGGAGCAGCTGTGACATCCAGCAGCAAGGTGAGAGGCTGGGTGGCTCAGGTTGACTTCTCTCTGGCTGCCCCAGATCCTGCGGATGCTCAGATTTTCTGAGCTCTCCTGTTTCCTCAGACCTCCCATGTCTGGGATCTGGGGATTCACTTCTTCACCCATACCAATGATGCTCAGTCTGCAGAACGAGCCATGAGTGGACCCTGCCTGTCCCTGTTCACCTTTGGATTGGTTCACCGGACCTATTTCTACCAACATTTTATTATGAAAAGCACTAATCAGAGGAAAATGGAAATTGAGCACTCACGCCCACTGCCTTACTTCTATAATTAACGTCTTGCAGTGTCTGCTTTATTGCAGATCTGTCCGCCTCACAGCCTTCCATCCATCTGCCTTTACGATCCATCTCAAAGGAAGCTGCAGACATCCACTTCCCATACCCCTGAAGGCTTCAGATCACATGCTATTGACTAGAGTTCAACAATCATTAAAAAAAAATGTGACAAAACAAACCACTCTGTACTCTTGTTAGAGCCAGGACAGTGTTATCACAGGAATCAGTAAAGTTGATTTCTTTTATACAGGTAGAATAGTATATAATATAAGGAGAGACAGGACATTGGGTGTAGCCTTTGACTCTCCAGCCTGGTGGGTCCCACTGGGTCCAGATCTTCTGCTGTCTCCCTGGGTATGTGGCCTTGAAGGCCTCTCTTCTTCTTCTTCTTCTTCTTCTTCTTCTTCTTCTTCTTCTTCTTCTTCTTCTTCTTCTTCTTCTTCTTCTCCTCCTCCTCCTCCTCCTCCTCCTCCTCCTCCTCCTCCTCCTCCTCCTCCTTCTTCTTTTTTTACAAGAGCACAAATCTACTCTTATTTACTCTCCATTAGTTTAAATCCAGGGGATGGGTACAGCATCACATGGATTCTGTACCCAGCGGCCTTTGCAGGAAGGTTGCTTTGGAATTTGGCAGGAACCATGCCACTGTTTCCGTGGGCCCGAGTTACCTTCTCCCAGATCACTCTGGTTTTGTTTGGTTTGCTTCCAGGAGTCACTGTATTGTTCTTTGCTTCGTACACATAAGCACATCTCTTGCCTAAGTAGAACGCAGTTTCATCTCGGGGATAAACGCCTTCAATTTTAAGAAGAGCCATGTGCTCTCTTTGGTTCCAGAGGCCTTGCTTGTAGCCAGCAAAAGTGGCCTTGCACCACAGCCTTCTAGACATACTTGCTTTTAGAAGTCCTGTTCCCAACAGACCTCCACAGGCTCCAAGATGGTGGAAAGAGCGAACACCTCACTTCTTTGTCTCAGTTCCCTATCTGTAAAATGGGGATAAGTCCCAGCTTCATCAGGCTGTTTGAAGACCCAGTGAGCTAATGTCCTGGAACTTTCTGCACTCAGCAGTCACTCAGGAAAGCATATTGTGTACATTCAAGTCTTGGCTGATGAAAGCAGTAGTACAGACCGTTGAAAAAGAATGATTTCTACAAGTTACCTTCTGACCTCCAGATGTGAGCTGTGGCATGTATATCTCCCCTTAAATGAATAAAAATGTAATAATAATAACCCCCCCCCACATTTTAGGTCTTTATTTTCTTTTAAATTATAGAATTAACAGTCCTAGAGAGATGGATCGGCACTTAAGATCACTTGCTGTTCTTACACAGGTCTCAGGTTTGATTCCTAGCACCTACAGGGCAGCCAACTGCCACCTGCAGCTCCAGTTCCAGGGATCCGATGCCCTCTTCTGGCCTCTGTGGGGACTGCATGCATGTGGCACACTGACAGCCATGCATGCAAAGCACCCATCCATACACATAAAATAAAAACAAGCCTTTAAAAAAAGAACATATACAAATAAACATTGTCTAATATATCTTATATGTGGCATATATGGTAGTTATTGTTATTGATGTGCCTAAATGCCTGCCAAGGAACAACGTAGGTAAGGAATTTAACATGGTTAAGAGTTTGAGAAAGGCGGGGCAGTGGTGGCGCGCGCCTTTAATCCCAGCACTTGGGAGGCAGAGACAGGCAGATTTCTGAGTTCGAGGCCAGCTTGGTCTACAGAGTGAGTTCTAGGACAGCCAGGGCTACACAGAGAAACCCTGTCTCAACAAAACAAAACAAAACAAACAAACAAATAAACAAACAAAAAAGAGTTTGAGAAGGGACACAGTCCAGTGTGGTGGCAGGGAAGAGTGAGGGCAGAGCAGGAAAGAACATAGCCCAAGAAGGTTTCAGTGACCTCTCTTGGGCAATGGAGGTTGGGGGCACACACGGTGCATAGTGTTGGCCTATGGCCTGTGTCTCTGAGTCAATGGGAGCTGGCCAGGGTGCACCACATTGGGCTTCATGACTACATAGTTGTGAATGGATCAGGCACGTGTTCTGCTCCTATTGTGGAAAGACCATGCAGATACATCCAGAACAGAGAAGGTAGGCATGTGAATCCCGGGCTGGGGCTGTCTGGTTCTCTTTTATAGGACCAGTATAAATAGCCGCCACCTTTGGGAGTTCGGGTGGGCCTGCTCACCAAAGACCATCACAGCTGGGTCTGCTGATTGTCGACATTCCCTCACAGACGGAAGGACCCTCTGAATCATGAGACCTTCCCCTGAGTATCCAGCTACCCTCTCCTACCAGTTATAGTTGATTTTGCCCTAATTACATGTGACCTCAGGGTCTGGGGAGGGGCTAGAGCAGTGGTTCTCAACCTTCCTAATGCTGAAACCCTTTAATACAGTTCTTCATGTTATGGTGACCCCCCCAATCCTAAAATTACTTTCATTGCTACTTCATAACTGTAATGCTGCTACTTTCATGAGTCATAACGTAAATACCTGCGTTTTATGATGTCTTAGGTGACCCATGTGAAGGGGCATTCGACCCTATGGTTGGGCACTACTGGGACACAAATATAAGCAAGGATGGATGAGTAGAGGGTTGCTCTACAGTCATGGACTAGCCATCATCCCTGATGGGTATAAACCTTTTTCCTGTGGTTGCTATATCGTTACCTCATGCTCTGGAAGGAAGCTTGATAAAAATCTTTGATTCCCCAGAATGAACCCTGGTGGATTCACCTCCCAGTTTGCCATTGACAGCCTAGGAGGAGGGGAAGATGTTGTTCATGGCTCCCCACAGGTAACAAATTTTAACAGCACATTCTTACCATAAAGGCCAATAGAGCAGTGGTTCTCCATCTGTGGGCTACAACACCATTTGGGGTATTTGCATATCAGATATCCCACATATCAGAAATTTATATTATAATTCATAATAGCAATGAAGTAGCAAGGAGATGATTTTACGGTTGGGAGTCACCACAATATGAGGAACTGTATTAAAGGGTTATGGCATTCGGGAGGTTGAGAGCCACTGTGCTAGAACATCATTGATAACAGCGGGACTGGCCATCAGAACGTGCCTGTCACAACCAAAGCTGGCAGCAGAGCACACCAGCCAGCACAGTGCCTTTCCCGTTGTTATTTCCCAGGTTGTTCGTACCCTCAGCGGCCCAAGAGCTCCCTGGGACACTGTAATGAAAGGCTTATGTTCTCAGAAGCTTTCCTAGAGGCTCCTGTGCAGAATTGCTGTGGTGGACGGAAAGGAAGACTATTTTCATATGTGAATAAACCTTCTGGAAGGACCCACAGGAGAACATGGAAGAAGAGACATGGGCCTCAAGTCATGGAGCATCTGTAGCCCCGGGGAGCAAGCAGAGGCAGGAAGGTTCCATCCAGTGACTGCTGTGGATACTTGGCAGGCAACTTCCATCCATCATGGTGGCGAGAGAATGGAAGTTGATTTGAGAAGAAGACTCAGTTTGTGGCAAGTTGCTGTGGCAGCTAAAGAAAACTAGCCTTCTGCGCCAGGCTTTGGAGTCAGCCTGTGATAGGCTACTTGTTGGAACTGCTGCTGAGTGCTGTGGGAGACTGGGTACCACGCCCAGGCGGCCAACCCATTATCCTTGCTCTCCACAGAGGGTTTCTAAATGAAAGAGCTTCATACAAAGCGAGCTCACCCATTGCTTTCGAAAGATCCAGCTCAATCTCATCATCTAAGGTAAGCCGGAGCTGATTCTGGAAGTTTCCTCCCTCTCAATCTCTCTAAAAAAGCCTGGCTTCCCCAGTTGCTTCCAGCTAGAGGATTCTCTGCCAGTACTAAGTAACTTGCAAGACAGCCAGCCTTCCCACAGGGAGGAGAGTAAATGCTATCTATGTAATGCACACCAAATAGAACTCACTTGCCAGCTCAGCGTTACCTGTGAGTGTGGCTCACAGGCATGGCTGGTGTAGAGGTCCCCAAGAATAGCATCAACCCTTACTGGCTCTACAGAAGCACTAATGGCCTGGCATTGGTGACAGCTTGGAGGGGATCATGACGGGAGACATTTGTTCCATCCCTGGCACTGTAGTAACCAGGGCCAGGATGTGTCTCAGTTGACAGAGTGGCTGCCTAGCACACATGAAGCCCTGGGTTTGATTGCTACACTATATAAACCAAGTGTAGTGGTGCAGGCCAATAGTGACATGGAAGCAGGAGGATCAGACGTTCAAGTCATCTTTGACATTGCCAGTTCAAAGCCAACCTGGGCTACATGTGACTGTCAAACAAACAAACAAATAAGCAAACACATTCAGAGACCTTGACTTGGGCTCATTGAGCTGGGACTCGGGAACATTCCCCCATGGAGCTCCTGCCTCACTGGGTAAATTGTAGGGTTGTTCTTTGCACATATATCTCCAGAGAAACTTCCCAGTGCAGAAAATGACTGCCTTACGATGCCGTGTCATGGGTGGTCTATTCAGTTTTTTAAAGATGCTAATGAGTCCTGCCTCACTCATGGCTCCTTCTGTGCAGTCAGCTCTGGGGAGTGGGGAGAGGCTCAAGGGAACAAGACATGCCAACATCATTACGCCAGAAAAAGAAACGGAGACAGAAAGACGTCAGTGGTAACCCCAATATCGTATAGCCACTGAGACATCAGATAAAACCCCTAATATTAATATCTACCCTTTTTACATTTATGGCTACATTTTCATATTCATATCTTGTCCGTGACCTTTAGCTCGGTAGCGTCTTCATCCAATTAAGATGTCTCAGTGGCTGCACAGCATTGGGGTTACCACTGGCTTCCTTTTGTCTCTGTTTCTTTTGCTGGTGTAATGATGTTGGTACGTCTTACCTCCTTGCACCTCTCTGCATTCCCCAGAGCTGTCTGCACAGAAGGAACTATGAGTGTGGCAGGATTCATTATCCTTTTTAATAAACTGAATAACTCAGTGTCCATATAAACCAGCCAAGCTTGTGTTTTAGTATTTGTAAAGAAGAATTCCGGGGAGTTGGAGAGATGGCTCAGGAGATAAAATCATCTACACGTCAGCTCAGAATGGCTTGGAACTCCAGTTCCAGGAGGTCTGACACCTTGCCCTCCAAGGGCGAGCAAGGCACACGCATGATTTACAGACATACATATGGGTAGAACATGCACGCACATAAAATATAAATAAATACATCTTTAAAAATATTTCCAACCTAGTGAAAATGTCAAAACCAAAATAAAAGAAAACAGAAGCCTGTGTTTTTGTTGCTGTCTGCATGCTTTTCATGGCTTTTGTCCCACTTAACTGAGACGGTAATGACCTTCATAGACCTGAAATGATTTTGGCCTGGGACTCATTATGTGGCCCAGATCAGCCCAACCTTGGACCTCCATCTGCCCTGCCCTCCTGAGTGCTGGGCCTACAGGCATGAGCACTCAGTTCACTGGGTTGGAACATAGACCAGCCATGACATGGCATTGTAAGGCTGCCACCGTCTGTACTGGGAAATTCCTCTGGAGACAGAATATAGAGAACAACCCTGCAATTTACCTAGTGAGGCAGGAACTCCGTGGGGGAATGTTTCCGAGTCCCAGCTCAATGTGCCCAAGTCAAGGTCACTGAAAGTGTTTGCTTATTTGTTTGGTTGTTTGACAGTCTCATGTAGCCCAGGTTGGCTTTGAACTGGCAATGTCAAAGATGATTTGAACATCTGATCCTCCTGCCTCTACTTCACTACGCTGCACCACTACACCTGGTTTATATGGTGTAGGGATCAAACCCAGGGCTTCATGTGTGTTAGGCAGCCACTCTGTCAACTGAGGCATATCCTGGCCCCTGAGGTACCTCTTTAAAATTAGCCCAGGTAAAACATCAGGCAGTTAAATCCTCTAATATTAATATCTATCCTTTTTACATTTGTAGCTACATTTTCATATTCATATCTTGTCTATTGCCTTTAGCACAGTGGTGACTTCAGCCAATTAAGATGCCTCAGTGGCTGCTTAATATTGGGGTTACCACTGGTCTCCTTTTATTTCTGTTTCTTTATCTGGCGTAATGATGTTGGCATGTCTTACTTCTTTGAACTTTTCCCCACTTCCCAGAACTGACTGCACAGAAGGAGCCATGAGTGTGGCAGCCTTGGGGGAGAAGCTACTTAGGACTTTATCAGCTTTCACTTAATTAGTACAGATAACATATCTTGCATACGAAGCCACTCAAGGCTGCAGCATCCCATCCGAAGCTGAAGGGTTTGGCTAATTGGAGAACAAAACCATGCCAGCATTATGGAGGTAGGATAGCAGTGTGGGCTAATGACATCATCGAGATTGTGCACTTAGTAGGGATTAGTGATAAGTACTGACTACCCAGGACTAGCACAGGAGCCTTCTTTGGAAGTTTCTGATAGAATGAACCAGCAAGGAATGGCTCTGTCCATCTGGGTACCACAAAGTTTTCACATTCACAAAGAGCTTGTCTGCCCATGATTAGCATCAGGCAGTTACAAATGAGTAGCTGCGTCTACACAATGGAAGAGAAACGCCATTGATGTTAACAGACTGATCACAGGGACGATAAGACACTTGGTGCTAGAAGGAGGATGTAACATCTCCAGAAACACTGGGCATGTGGCAGCCCACAGCTAAGGACCACGTAAAGGAAAAACATGCAGCCTCCTCCCTGACCTGTTCACTTCCACACAACCGTTAGAGAAAGACCAATGAACAGTGGACCTGGCCATCATCTGAATACGGAGAGACGGGGAATTATGGAATGAACAAGTACATCTGCTCTGGGGCCTCTATGACGCTGACCCCGAAAGAATGCATTTCTTCAATGAATGGAATCTCCATCATCCACAGCAGAGAGCTCCTTTCTAGCCCACTTTTCTGTCTTTAGGAAATCTAGCACACTCTGGAGGATGCTGTGCTCAACAAGCCTTTCCTCTTCTGTGTGTCAGACTTCTTGGGCCGGGCATTCCCAACACTGATTTTATTGTACTATCTGAGACTTAATAATGGAGCTTCCTGCAGGTCCTTGACATGTCCTGAGAGCCAGATTTCCATCCACACTATGTCCTAACAACAGCAAAACCAGACAAATGAATGAGAAAAATCTGCCATGGCAAGGTCATAGGACCAAACCACCCTTTAGGATTGGCTAAATGTTGACGACTTTAAAAGACATCTCCCCAGCTCTTCCTCAGACTTCTGATAGGATGCAAGGAGCAGGCTGCACAAATACACTTTAGAGATAAGAACAAAAGAATGAATTGGGCAAAGTTATGGTGGGTATTTGTTAAGATGGGGCTCTTAAGGGCCTCCTGAATATAGCTGGCTGACCAAGATGCCGACATGGACTGGTATATCTTTCTGTCACTTTTCCCATTCATCTCCTAACCGGGGTGGCCATCAACAGTGCCAACCACAGGCAGATGAAGGATTTAGACCTCCTCATTGCCCTATGGTTTCAGGGCACTTGTCACCTAGGCATTTGAGGGATGGTGCTTAGACCATGCCTAATGTTCTGGGTGGCTTGGACCTGTAGGTTTTCCCCAGGGAGGTGTAACTTTGAGTGTTACATCCAGGTCAGTCCCGGATGAATTATGACAGTTGGCTGCTTCCTGCTCATCCATCTGAATGTATATGCACTAGAAGAGAGAGGGAAGAGGGAGGGGTAACATCCCTGAGAGGTCTATGAGCAGCAGGGACAGGCACTGTTGGGCTGATCTACCCCAAGTGTATTTCCAGGAAATTCTAAGGTCCATTCTTGATGCATTCCTAGAGGGCTCTCAGATGGATGGTGCGTTACTGTCACATTTATTTCCTTCATGCCTCCTTTAGCACTCCCTGGCCTCCAAGCTTGTCCCTTGCTGTTCCTTTCCAAACTGAAGGATCAACTTAAAAGCCGCAAAGCCAAAACTCTATTTCTTTGGGGGAGAAAATCAAGAGACAGGTTGTCAGCTGCTATCCTCTGAAGGAAGCTGTAGTCACATTCTGGAGATCAGCTGTGCCTACTTGCCTGAGCCCACCATAATGAGAACCTCAGACTGTTGAATAACCCTCATAAGCGGAGGGCTGAGGAATGCCACTGGACTCTCACTGAGTATCCAGCCCCCTGGAGACCCAGACATTTGTATAAAACTCTGCTCTAATTACATTTTGGCTTCTGTCTAGGGAAGGGGCTAGAATATACAGCTTAGGGAAGATCAGGGGAAAAAGCTTCATCTATGTAGCTATGTAAGCCATCGTCCATGCTGGGTGGAGACTTTCCAGTGAGGTTGCTTTGGGAGTCCCCCATATTTCTGCTTGTAGCCCCTCACTCATACTCTGGAAGTGAGTCTAATAAAGTCATTGGTTCTCCAGAGTGAACTTGGTGGACTCATACTTTGGTTTATGGTTTGTACCTTGTAAGGAGGGGAAGATGTTGTTCCTACTCACTGTCTGACTGGGGAGGAATTTTAGTGACAGATAGGTTTGCTGAGATTCCTATTGTGTGCTATATCAGCCATTATGTTATGCCTCCACTTCTCTGTCTCTGAGGGGGAAAGTGACCTGCCTTAGCTGCAGAGGAGAATACTGGGAGACATCCCTTCTCTCAGTGCAACTTTAACAGAAGATCACTACCCTTCCAGGGAGCTTTCCTTCAGGGAGCCTGCATCTACTGGGTGATCATAAGAGGATTGTTGAGGGTCAGTGCCATCATCAAATTGAGATCTCTGAGGAGATGCTTGTGGGTCTCAAGTGTTGTCCATGATGGCGGTCCTGCAGGCTGACTTTCAGCCCAGGCTGCCTCCTGGGGAGGCTACCAGGCACAAGCACCTTCTAGACCCTTTTATACACATGAGACATACCAGCTAGAAGGAACTCATATTCTAGGAAGGGAGATGAAAGAACATGGAAGAAACACAACCATTCAATGTGTGCTGTTGATAGAAGTGAAATGGGTGGAAATTGGAGAGAGGGAGGTTGCTCCCTCATATTAGGGCTAGAGTACTTTCTGAAAAATGCCACACCCGTGAGAAGCTGCCCCAGGTAAATATTATCAGTAAACAGACCACATGTTCTAGAAATAAACATAGCGGCACCCACATGTTACATAGAGCACAGAGCCAGTCCACAATCTAGCTAAAAAGATTGTGTTATAGCTGAGTTCATAACACATGGCTCTCTGCCCAGTAAAACCACACAGGGAGCCTTCAACTGCCAGCACCTTTTCAGAGACTTGCTTTTGTCTTATATTTTATTTCTTTTCTGTGTGAAGGTGCTGCATCATACATACGGAGGCCAGAGGTAACCTGCTGGAGTCAGTTCTCTCCTTCCCACTGGGTGGATCCCAGGGATTGAACTCAATTTGTCAGGCTTCACAGCAAGTGCCTTTACCCAGGGAGCCATCTCTCTGGCTCTCGTGCAGAGATTTTGATTCAGTTGGGCAACAGTAGCCTGAGCCATACAAAGATATATTGAGTAACACATGAAAAAGAAATCTCAAAAAAATCAAATTGCCAAGCACTCAGAATAGCTAGCCTCCTGCTTCAAGCCTTGTCTGCTCTCTCTGGCTTCGGAATTTCAATGAAAGCTATTAGGCCCTGGAAACTCATTCTAATAATTAAATTTCTACCAAAATATACCTCTCAGCTTTTAGAAACATTATATTATATTAAAATCCAAAATTAAAATCAAATATTTTCTTAATACCATGCTGAATTTTTCAGAGCACACATGCCTATGTGTGGAACACACACACACACACACACACACATTGAGCTAGGCTGCTTCTGAGTGATTTTAAAATGTAGTCATCCTCAATTGTTGACACCAGGTCTGCAGAGACATGTCAGGACTAAGCAATTATCCTCTGTTGACAAAGGAGTTGAGTTCAAAGTTTTATCCTACCCCTCATTGTCATGTTTTATTCATAATAAATAATTTAAAAGCCATTAAAGGAAAGAAAAGTCACTGCAATCATTTGATATAACAAGAAAAAGGAAGTTTTCTGAAGCCACTCTGGATGTCGATAGTTTTTATTTAACAACAATCGACCATCATCGTAATCAGCATCATCAGTATCTTTATCACTGTTATCTCTAACATCATCACCATCATTATAACCAAGATCATCACCAACATGACCATCACTATCATAATCATCACCATAACTGTCATCATTGCTGCCATCATCACCGTGACCATGATCACCACTATCGTAATCATCGTGATTACCACCACCACGACCATCATGACCATCATTATCATGATCATCATCATGACTATCATCATGGCCATCCTTATCACAAACATAGCCACCATCATCACCATCATGACCATCATGAGCGTCATCATGACCATCATCATGGCCACCATCATCACCATCACCATCATGACCATCATGACCATCATCATGACCATCATCATGGCCACCATCATCACCATCACCATCATGACCATCATGACCATCATCATGACCATCATCATGACCATCGTCATGGCCACCATCATCACCATCATGAGTGTCATCATGAGCATCGTCATGGCCACCATCATGACCATCATGACCATCATGAGCGTCATCGTGAGCATCATCATGGCAACCGTCATCATCATCATCACCATCGTCACCATCATGAGTATCATTGTGAGCATCGTCATGGCCACCATCATCACCATCACCATCATGAGCGTCATCATGAGCATCATCATGGCAACCATCATGGCCACCATCATCACCATCATGAGTGTCATCATGAGCATCGTCATGGCCACCATCATCACCATCATGACCATCATGAGTGTCATCGTGAGCATCATCATGGCCACCATAATGGCCACCACCACCATCATCAACATTACTACCACCATGACCATCATGACCGTCATCATCACCATCATCATGAGTATCATCATCAATCGCCACCATCACCATCATCATGATCTTGTACCTGTGAGGTACCACTACTACTGACATTCACTCCACTGGTAACCTCAGTTAAGACTAGACCTAGTCTTACAGACCACAGACCACACGGTTGCTCATCCCTCTTTGAATCTGATGCTACAATCATGACACTATATTTGCACATTCCCTTAAAGGTGGCGTGACCCATTATGATGCAGTGGAGAATCAGCTTATGATTTCTGGGGATGTTTTACTTTCCTGATACATTCTCTGCCCCTTCTTGATTCATTCGTCTTGTTTAAGATATAGACATATTGCCGGAGCTGTGGCAGCTATCTTGCAGCCATGAGGCAAGTGGAGTTAGCAAGAAAACATGATGAAAGTGGTACTTCATGTTGAAAGGAGGAGCTCGTCTCTGTATCAGCATCATTGAGCATCCTTAGCAGCCCTGTGTGCCTTGTCTTGTGTTACAAAGAAGCTCCCATTTTGTTCTACTCATGTTCACGTTGCTGTCATCAGATATTACAACTGTCAAGCTATTTGCAGCCATGTGAAATCTTTTTTGAAAAATTAGTTTTATCTTGTGTGTATGTGAGCATGTACACATATGTGGGTGTATACATGTGTGTGCAGAAGGCAGATGAGGACACTAGGTGAATTCCTCTGCACTTGAGATAGGGTCTCTTACTGAACCATTTGGGGTAGGCAGGCTGGCCAGCAACAGTGACTATCCCGTGTCCAATCTCCATTGACAGGGTTACAGGCAAGCACACCCATGTCCAGCTTTTACATGGTTGCTGGGGGTTTCGAACTCAGGTCCTTGTGCTTGTCCAGCAGGCATTCTTAACCATGGAGCCATGGCTCCACCTCACGTGAGATCCTAATAAGTTCCAAATACAGAAGAAAAAAACACAACAACCCTTCTTTCCACTTAAGATGAAGTTTTATTTCCAAGGTTTCTCCAATGTTTCACTTTAGTTTTGAGAGGTCACAGCAGTTATGACGACAGTGGACAAAAGACAAAACAAATGAATTAGTGTGAACCAGATGAACCAGAACAGACTCTCCTTGGCTGCAGGAGAGTACTGCTGGGTGACCTGGCTGGGACCTCTCAGTAAAGGGCTCAGCCCTTCCAGACAGTCAATTTCCAAAGAGAAGCTATGTATCTGATTTTAACATGAATTTTAATGTAGCGGTCTCCGATATCTAAATACTGGTCACTGCTCAAAGCCTTTAAAGCCAAATGCATGGCACACAGGCCAGATGTGACCGAAAGACCTGTAATTTATAACCTTTGACTTAGAAGAAAAAAGCAAATCTCATGATATTTATTTATTTTGGGGATATAGGAGAAGAAGCAGGTTACAAAAAAGCAGGCCAGGGCTGCTTTTGATCTTTGAACTGGTAATCAAAACCACCAACAAAACCAAGCTGAGAAATGGGGTCTCCTCACACCACCATTGATCACCAAAGCAGAGACATGGGGCCATGAAATATGAGGACAGGAGCCCGCTGCACAGCATCTCTAATTTTTCCCCACACCACCAATCTCTCACAGTGCTGCTGAAGGATGACAAGGCCAGATTGCAACCTTGACCTCAGGACCTCCAGATCTGCCTAAGCATGAACGTCCTTCCCGGTTTCCCACTTACAATTTTAAAATCGGTTTTGCAGTACCAACCTGTGGCCCTCAGGGAGTGTGGACTTAGGAATCCCATGTACCAATAGACAGGAGGAGGGGCATCTAACCCTCAAGCCTATAGGAAGACGTCTGTCTTCCTGGCAAGTATGTTCTTTCTCTTTCTGACAGAAGGTGCCCAAGTTTAGGGATGAGAGACAGATGGCTCAGTAGGTAGAGTGATTGCTGAGGAAATGCTAGGGCCTGAGTTCAAATCCTCAGAAAGCATGTAAAGCTGGGTATAGCAATATGCTCGCTCCCATAAATGAGTTGAGAGACAGATGTGAGAGAATTCACGGACACTCGTGGTCCAGCTAGCGAGGAGCATGCAGTAGTGAATGACAAAGAGAACCTGTCTCAGACAAGGTGGAAGGCAAGGGCTGACACTCAAGGTTGTCTTCTGACCTCCATATGTAAGACAAGGCATGTGTGTACCCACATTTTCACACCAAGTATACACACAACAGCAACAACAAGAAGAAGAAGAAGTAAATAAGATAAATGGCACTTAAGATTTATCTTGGGCTTCAAAATACACACACACACATGTACACACACACACATGCACACACACATGTACACACACATACATGCAACACATGACACCACCTCTACATGATGCACACATACATCATACAAATATACACACACATAAATGCACATACATGCACGCACACATACACACCACCTCCCTATTACCACACACACGCACATTCACAAAAATGTGCACACATGTACACATATACATCCCCCAAACAAGCACACACACACACTACACATGCACACATACAACACACACACACATAAACATACACATACATGCACACACATAAACATACACATACATGCATACACACATACACACACCCTATATGTCTACATGTATATCCCCCACAAACACACATATATCACACATGTACACTCTCCCACAACCCCACGTGCACACATATACCACACATGACACACACACACACACACATACACACACACACACACACACACACAGCACATGCACTCCCCTACATGCACACATACATGCAAAACTGGTGAATTCAAAGGAAGGAAGTATGTGTGTACGCACATAGGGTGTGATTGTGAGTGTGTACATGTGAGAGCATGTGTGTGTATTCAGGCAGGACGGACTGAACCTTGCTCACCCAACACTGCAGTAGAAGCAAACCTTACCTTTTGCCTCTGTGGCCTTTACACACCTCTTATGTTTATGTAAAACATTTTTCTTGTCATTTGACAAATGAAACTTGCATGTGACATTTAATTTTGGGGTACAGTATGAGGTTCTCACGTGTCCTGACGGTGCTGTGGTTAAATCACAGGTTTGTGACTGCATCATTAAACACACTCATCAATTTTTTTTTCATTAAAACATTTGAAATCTGTTCTGTTAGCGCTTTTGGAGTCTGTGGTAATTGCACATAGTTATAGGGTCTGATGTGATGTTTTGATATGTGTATGCATTATGGAAAGATTAAATCAAGATAATTAACATGTCTATTACTTCACACCCTTGTTTGGTGTATGGGGTGGGAATGTTTAAAAATCTAATGTTGTAATTTTGAGACTTGTGCTGCTATTAACTACAGTTGGCATATATACATCAGTATCTTTCACGTGTATATACGTGTGGTGGGCCTGTATCTTTGTGGGTCCAGGTGTGTGCACGTGAGTGGAGGGAGGCTGGAGATTGATGCTAGGTGTCTTTGCTGATGGCTGTCCATCTTACTGATGCAGGGTCCCTTGCTGAACTCTGAGCCCTCTGACCCAGTGAGTCTGGCTCACAAGCTTGCTCTGTCGATGCCAGCTCTGCCTCCCTGTTTGGTGCTAATATTACAGGTGGCTGCCACACCAGCCCAGTTTTCATACACGTGTTGGGGATATGAGTTTGGGTCCTCATTCGTGTGCTGGACCCACTGAGCCATCTCCTGGTCTGTTTCAGCATCTTTAATACATTCATAGCAGCCTTGAACTTTCCTCTTTCTTCTTGATTGGGTTATTACTTGCATGTGGCAAGACTTGACTTTAAGAGTGCAGTTTGATTAATTTTGGTAACTTTACAGTCTCATAGCCAGCATCAGCACAATAATAAATTGCCTTTTATACTAAAAGTGTTTCCTGGAAGATTTTAGTTGCTGAACACACATAGACACACTCAGAGATACCGAGACACACAGAAACACACATGCATGCACAATAGATATAAACCACACACACATACACACACTCACAATGCACCACAGACACACACATACAGCATGCACACATATCATAGACACAGACATACCACACACACACAGACACAGACACACACAGACACACACCACAAACACACACACCATACACACACAGACACACAGACACACAGGCACATACACACACACATGTACCAGACATCACACACACACACATCATATACACAGACACAAACAGCATAGACACACACACACCATAAACACACACTCACATCACACATATACACACACCAAAGACAGACACATACACCATATACACCATAGAGAGATATATACATACCACAGACATACAGACACACATCATAGGCCCACATACAATAGACACACACAAACATACACAGACACACACATGCTACAGACACACAAAGACATAAACAGAGACATATACACAAACAAACCCATGGAAGCTTTTGGTAGTGGTGGCTATGAGTTTTGCTTGATAGTAGCAATCATTTTGAAACACACACACATATGATACATATATGTCAAAATATCCTGTTGCTCCCCCTATATATAACCAAGAACCAAGATATGTGATCTTTTTCCTTTTTCAAATTCTCTCACACTAAAATTAACATGTTGCAGGAGCAGGGGGAGGGGGCTAGAAATGAGGAGGAAGGAGGTCTAGCCTAAAGGAAGGGTGCGTGAAAAAGCCATATGGAAATTTCTAGAACACAACCTGATTAAAAATTTAATTAGAGGGCTAGTGGAACTCATGCAATATGGAAGAGGAGGCGGGAACGCATGGTTCAAAGATTAAGCAGGGATCAAGGCCGGGGAGGAGGAAGAGGAGGGGAAGGGAGTGGGTCACCCAAAACGAAAAAGCTTTACAGAAACCTTGAATCAGAAGATTAATTTTAAAATAATAATTAAAAAAAGAGTTTGGCCAGAGGTACCCTGCATGGGTGGACAATGCCACTCCCAGAAGACTCAGCTATTAAAAGAAAACTTGCAAAAAATGCCCGCAGGGATAGAATCCCACCACAGACTCTTTCTCTTCATGACACTGGCTGGTTTCCAGCACTAGGAACCATTCCCAACACTGGGGGTCCCCACAGCTCTTCGTTTTGAGCAGAGGAATATCCTTTTGTCTGACTGCACCTGGGTCTGTCTCTTCATCCATTATAAGACATTTGAGCTCCTCTCCTGTTTTGCTTTAAAGAAAAAAAATATTGTATATATGTGTGTATATAGGTGTTTTGCCTGCTTGTCTGTATATCACATGCTTACAGTACCTTTAGAGGCCAGAAGAGGGCACTGTATCCTTTGAAGCTGGAGTTACAGACGGTTGTGAAGTGCAATGTGGGTGGTAGGGTTCAAACCTGGGGATTCTGTAAGAACAATATGTGCTCTTAACCACAGAGCCCTCTCTCCAGCCCTGGATTTTGCTTTTTCTTTTAGTTTTAGGACCACGCACCATCTGAGTGACTTTAGAGATCATTGTCTCCATTGTACAGAAGTAGAAAAGCAACCACCAGCTTTGCTGTCAGGGAACCTGCTGCAGACACAAGCAAGCTAGACCCTCATTTCTGAGGTTCCCCCCTCAAACACCAGGTCAATATGTGGGTGGCTGGAAATACCATTCTACAGACATGCATTTCATCATTCGTACAACTGGCTAAGAGAAATCAGATGGCTTTTTTTTTTAAATGTCATACTTGGGTCTAGTATTTGGGGGTATGATTTTAAATTAGATGACAAGACCCTTTTCTAGTTGGTAAATGAAAATGTTGGGAGTAGCCACGGGGAAAGAAATGAGAACACCACAATCCAAGTCGATAAGGAGTGTGTGTGTATGTATGTGTGTGTGTGTGTGTGAATATGTGTGTGTGTGTGAATGTCCAGGTGATTGCTTGTGTGTGTGCCAGTGCATGTGTGTATATGAGTGTGCATATATGTGAGAGACAGATGACAACCTCAAAATGCCATCTTTCTTGTATTTAACTAACTCATTATTAAGATGAGTTGTTAATTTGTGGCATTAATGATGCCACAGTGTGTGTGTGTGAAGGTCAGAGGACAACCCGAAGGAATCGGTTTTCACCTTCTACTATGTGTGGGGTCCTGGTGACCAAACTCAGGTCAGCAGGCTTGGTGACAAGTGTCTTTACCTGCTGAGCCATCTTGATGGCTCCGTCCTATCTTTGAGACAGTATCTCATCTGTCCAGAGGTCACCAGTTAAGCTAGACTAGCTGTCCAGTGTACAGGGGCATCCTCCTGCCTCAGCCTCTCCAGTGCTGGCATTACAAGTGTACACTACCATCCTTTGTGTTTCTACATAGGTTCTGGGGATCGAACTCAGGTTCTTGTTGCTTACAAAATAAACACTTTTCCAACCAAGCCAGACTGGCAAGTTGGCAAGATTTTAGGCTAAAATTAGAGCAAGCATTATCCAGAACTAGCAATAGAAAATTACGTTTATGTTGGCCTGCATGTAAGAACTTTCAAAGCAAGTATCATTTTGGTGGAAAATATGAGGCTATCAGGATTTGTTGTAAGCAATAAACTCTGCATTCTTTTATAGTGTTCAGAATATAACTGTCTTGGTTTCTTTCCCTGATGCTGTGATAAGACACCCTGATAAAAGAAACTTAAGGAGGGTTATTTGTTGGCTTGTTTTTTTTTTTGTTTGCCTGGCTCATGGTTCAAGGGTATGAACCATCCTGACAAGGAAGTCAAGGCAATAGGAACTTGAAGCAGCTGGTCACATCACAGGAAGAGAGAGACGAATGCATGCTGCTGTTTAGTTCCCCCTTTCTACTTACACAGTCTAAGATCCCTTCTAGGGAATGGTGCTGCCCACAATGGGTAGGTCTCACCGAAATCACTATAATAAAGATACCTTCCCCACAGGTACACTCTGAGGTCCATTTCTCCATGTTTAAATTGACAGCATCACCTACCACATAATTATACAAATGCAACCACTTGTGGACTTGTATGAGATCCTTGGGAATCACACCCACATCCTCTGCCACCATTCTTTCTACAGTCTCCGTTGGCTTAGTGAGTGTTTCCGACCTCATGATGGTAACTCTGCTCCTCTGGTTTAGGGGGGGCAACGTCACACCTCCCAGAAGAGACAAAGGGGGACCTAGAGATGATTTAGACATTCATATATCATGAGAGCAGGGTTCGTGTTGCCCTGTGGAGTTCATATGCTGCTTTAAAGCTCTCTGTTTACTGTGTGTTTTGCCTGCTCCTTATAGTGTTTAAAGTCTCTATAAAGACAAATGAGGCTTGTGCTTTGAATTTTAGGTTTAGAAAATTATGATTAAGTTTGTAGTCAACATTTAAATCTAGCCAATTGAACACAAATCTGTGAGACGTGTTAAACCGTAGAGTTTTACAGTTCCCGGTCCTGTGAGCAGTGCGTATCAGTTTGGAGAAAAGGAAACTGACAGTCAGGACAATGAACAGGGTTCCTCCCTGTTTAATGCTGAAGACAGCATGGGGTCACCCACCGCCCATCTCACAGCTGTTTCAGAGTCGGAGCCTTGGAGCCTCGCCATTTTCTGACCTCATCTTTGGCATCTGAGGATGGCTTGCTAGGTTGGCGGTGGGTCGCCCAAGATGTAAGGAATCCCATGGACCCAGGGAGAGGAGGGAAAGGGACAAGGGCTACGTGTGGCAGGGCAGTGACCCCAGGGTGCCTCATGCCACTTACAGCTGAGGAGGGCAGCTCTGCTCCTACTTTCAGGGACCGTGAAGCTACGCACAAGCTTCCCAGAGCTTGCAATTTATATTAAGGGAGCTGGGTGCGATGACACTGATTTATTCATTACATCCACAAATATTGACTCCTGCGCACCCGGCATGATAATCTGATGTTCAGGATTGTAGGGAAGACATGCTCTCCTCTGGGGTCCTGTTGCCTTGACATTCTGCAGTCTCATATCCTTTAATAAGTATTTGGCGATTGGATAGAAGTTTGTGCATTTATAAATAAAACATAATAGTTTAGAACTTATTCTAATGACTCTTTTTCTCCCTCAGGATCATATTGTTGTGATATTTTCCATGGTGTCTATATCTGGCTCGAGAACAGATGGTAGGTACGATAAGCCATTTTTTCTCATCTACTTGTTCTCTCTCCTTTCCTCCTCCCTCTCCCCTTCCTCTTTCTTCTCTTCTCTCTCCTCTCCCTTAGTTCTCTCTTTCCCTTCTTTCAACCAGAACTTCCTGACTCCCTAGAGATGACACTCAGAGTCTGTTAGTATGAATTCTGGGTGTTTGGATTGCTCACTGGTGAAGGGCGCTTGGGATGGGTTTCAGCTGCTGTGAGAAAAAAAATCCCTATAAGAGCTAGTTTAAAGGAGGAGGGGTTTATTCCGGCTCACGGATTCAGGGGATACACTTCTTTACAGAGGGGAAGTGGGAGGCAGAAGGTCACACCCTATCTACAGGAGAGAGAGAGAGAGAGAGAGAGAGAGAGAGAGAGAGAGAGAGAGAG
>NW_021604614.1:8975748-8977832 GCF_004785775.1 Grammomys surdaster | reverse complement strand
AGAGAGAGAGAGAGAGAGAGAGAGAGAGAGAGAGAGAGAGAGAGAGACAGAGGTAGAGAGACAGAGACAGACAGACACAGACAGAGTCATAAAGATAAGGACAGAGAGACAGAGACAGAGAGATATACACAGAGACAGACAGAGACATAGACAGAGAGACACAGAGAGACAGATCCAGAGACAGATAAAGAACAGGAAGTTGGGCCCCAGCCAGCTACAAAGTTATCAAAGCCTGGCCCCAGTGATCCACCTCCTCTAGGCAAAAGTCTATCTCCCCAAGGTTCCAGGACATTCCAAAACATCGCCACCAGTGGAGACCAAATGTTCAAAGACATGAGCCTATGGGGGACACTTCACCTTCAAAACACAAGCACCAACTGGTTTCTGAGAGTTCAATGACGGCTACCCATTTCTCCGTGCACGCTCCACTGAAAAGACTCACTCTTACTATGGCTTTGATCACACTTTCTCATGTCCACCTTTTCAGACTCAAGGGCAGGGAGCAAATTGCTAACCACAAAAGAACAAACAGCCCATGAGTTCACCTGGGGTTTCCTCTTCAGACACGTGCAGCTTGCACCGAGCGCCATTTGTTATAGAGCACACGCAGTCGTGGTTCCTTATAACTGTTAATGTGAACTATTTGCAAGAATACACAGCTATTGGGGCTTGGATGGTTCAGTGGTGGGGAGTATTCACCATGCAAGTATGTATGAGGCCATGGTAGTCTGTCTCTGTAATCCTAGCAGTGAGGGATGGAGGAAGGTGGAGAGTGGAGGAAGGATCCTTAGGACTCATCAGGAAGCTAGATTAGCCATTTGGTGAGCTCCAGATTCAATGAAAGATTGTCTCAAAAAAAGAAATGGTGGAGACCCATCAAAGATGTCAACTTCTGGCTGCTACATACATAAGCATACATAATCACACACATGTGCACACAGGCACACGTATACGTGAATGTGAGTACTTTTCGTCTTCTACTCCAAAGCGTCCCTGACCATACAGCTTAGCAATCCCACATCCTGCTTCTTTCTAACACACATGCCATTCAATTTGCACCTGACTGGAAGATTCTTAAGCTCTGGCTGTTGGTAACTCATCTTGTGATGTGAGGAAGCAATGCACTTCCAACGGATAAGGATGTGAGTCTCATTTTCCCTGCTTTTAACCCATGATGCCTCAGTGTAAAAAGCATCATTGTGAGCCTGTTGCTTTATCGGGGATATTCCCTTCGAATGCTGCAAAGGTCTCCTTAGCTTCATGGCAGCCTGATAGAATCCAATTTTCGGGATATGATTGACAGTGTACCTGGATTCCCACTCCCCCTCTTCATTTCTATAGGATTCGCTTTCCAAGGTGCATCTAGCTTTATGCTTGAGTGTGTACCCATTTACATTAATATCACCATTATGGATATAATGCTGAGATGGCTGTCATAATCACGGATTTTACACATCAATTAATTTGCACCAGGCCATTGATTTATTTTTATGAATTGGGGCTGTGATGTCAAACACAATGCAAATAGCAGCGATTGCAAAACTAATAATTGCAAGCAAGACATGTAGATTTCATCAAGATGCATTAGCTGCGATCAGTTCTTCCCCGATAACTGAGTGCTAGCTCTAAATAAAAACCCCAAACCATCTGGTCTCGGTAATGCCTACATAATTTTAAGATTGTAATGATTATTAAGAACATAATGTAGCTTCTCAGACGATCATAATTAATCGCTGTTTTCCATGCGTGATGCCTAGAATTTCATTGCTTTCCCCCCAGCACCTGTCACATTACTTATTAGAGTATCTCGTGGGGAAGAGGGGTCCTGTGAGCAGAGTCAGAACCCTGGCAGAGCATGCTGTGGACCCAGAGTCTGTGTGGTTGGAAAAATAGAATTTGAGAGAACAGAGGATTAAGATGAGGTCAGAGAGGAAAGAGGCCATACTCAAACAGTTCTTTTCAAATGATTTATTTATATGTGTCTGTGTATGTGCGTGTGCCAGCATTATGCTGGCACACACACATACACAGACACAAATAAATAAATCATTTGAAAAGAACTGTTTGAGTATGGCCTCTTTCCT
>NW_021604614.1:8934073-8970748 GCF_004785775.1 Grammomys surdaster | reverse complement strand
GGGGGGGGGCACTATGTCTACCCCACTGTCAAGCCACGTGGCTCTAGTAACTGGCTTAAGATGTGGCATACAGTTCAAGCCTAGCCAATCAGTAAACCCCATTCCATCAGTTCGCATTGCCTAGTTCATAGACTGATGCAATTGGATGGACCTTACCTTATTATCAGAGTATATAAGGCCTCTTTCTCTTTTGCTTTACAACTAGTACCATTTTTAAGATTATGCACATATGTGTATGTATGTGGTTTTGTGCATGTGAGTACAGTACAGGTCAGAAGAAGGTGTGGGATCTCCTGGAGCTAGAGTTACATGTGTAGCATGAAAAATATTAAAAAGCAGTCTATGCTATTGCCGGCAAGGCATTGACCTGTTCTTATCTTGTGGAGACTCTCTGACCTGGAGCTCTGAAATCTCTCCTGGCTAAGTTCCCATCGGCAGGTCGCTGCCACGCCAGCCCCACACTTCCAAATTCCTGTAACTTTTCTTTCTGGAACCCAGCTGAGTTGCTGCGTGAAGGAAAACACCACACAGACTTAGTTCAGAATCAATAGGTAACTCAAACCGCTAGGTTCAACAACTAGCATCTTAATTTTGTAAGCCATATAAATATAAATCCTCTGGTGGTGAATCTAAACCAGGGGCCACTTGTTAGCTACATATTGTCCTCCAAGCTGTCCCTGTCCAAAAGCCCATATCTCTCTCCTGCCTCCCCTCTTCCTTTCCCTGACCTGGAAGTCTGAAATCTCTCCACCAGGTTGCACGTGGTTATGAGCTGCTGGAAGTGGGTGTTCTGAGAACTGAACTTGGGTCCTCTACAAGAGCAGTTAGTGCTTTTGAGTGTTGAGCCAACTCTCCAGCCCCTAGCCTCTTTCTGTTGTATTGGGACAGAGTTGAATCTGTTGATATACACTCTGAACATGGAGCTGCCCTGATGGAGGGACACTGGCAGGAAGGTGGTGCCTTTGTGCCAGATGTCAGATGTAGCATTGCCCTTGGCCAACAAATTCTCTTTGCATTGATGTTTTCTGTACCATGGAGGTATGCCTACTGGCCATTAAACTACACAGCTCTTAGGATTCTTTCTCTTTTACCTTCCAGTTATTAATCTCTAGCATCCAAATTATTGCTATTTACTCAAACATGAATTAGTGGCTGTCCCATTGCTGTGATAAGATACTTAACAAATGTAACTAAGGAAGGGAGAGTGTGGTTTGAATGAAAATGGCCTCCATGGCTCATAGGAAAGGCGTGGCCCTCTTCGAGTAGGTGTGGCCTTGTTGAAGGAAGTGTGTCACTGGGGATAGCCTTTGAGGTTTCAGATGCTCAAGCCAGGCCCAGTGTCACTCTCTCTTCCTGTTGCCTGGTGATTCAGATGCAGCACTCTTAGCTCCTTCTCCAGTACCATGTCTGCCTGTATGCTGCCATGCTTCCTGCCATGATGATTATGGACTAAACTTCTGAACTGTACGCCAGCCACAATTAAATGTAAGAGTTGCTGTGGTCATGGTGTCTCTTCACAACAACAGAAACCCTAACTAAGACAGAGGGTTTATTTGGGCTCACAGTTGGAGGGTGCAGTTCATCTTAGAGAGGAAGGCATGTGAGCCTAGTTACATGGAGTCCACAGATAGGAAGGAGAGAGAGAGAGAGAGAGAGAGAGAGAGAGAGAGAGAGAGAGAGAGATCTTTTGCTATTCTGTCGTTTCTCCTTTCTATTCAGTCCAGGGCCCCAGGCTATGGTTCCAGTTCACATTTAAGGCAATTCTTCCTAGCTCAATTTATAGAATATATATGAATGAACCCAACTCCCTTATAAACATGCCTAGAGTTTCATCTCTCAGGCGACTCTACATCCTGCCAGGCTGGCAATCAATATGAACCAACACACTGAGTGTGGTGCCTGTTGCTCATTTTTCTTCCTCCCTTTCCAAACCCTGCTTCTCATTAGGGTTAAGGATACATATCAGAAGTGGCAGAGGAGTGGAGGAGTGGAGGGGTGGAGGGTGCACTGGTTCGCTCTTTGGACTCGGCAAAACAATAAAAAAATTTTTTATAAATTTACTTATGCGTTTTCCAGACCCTGTCTTCTCTGATACAGCTTTTGCCTTTCTCTGGGTTCCTCTGCTAGGCAATGATTAAGTCGATGAGCCGTTTAAATGGATCTCTCTGTGGTATTCCAGCCTCTTCCACATCCAGATGCAGCAGCTACATACACCCCTCCTCCTGAGGTTGACCTACTTTGTCATGTCAGAATCACAGAAGCCTAAAAAATGTTGCATGAGCAAGTGTCTTCTGTCCTGAGGGAAAGGACCAGTAGGAATTTAGTGGTCTCCTGATAGAAAGCCCTTAAGGGCTGTGATATGGTTCATAAGTATAATACTTGCTGAAAGTGCCCAAGACCCCTAGGTAAGTTTCCAAGTGTAAGAGTTAAAAAAAACCAAAGCAGGCTCCTTACAGCCTATTATTGTTGCTGGGGAAGGGAAGGTTTTGATTGTAAGAAAGTGTTCAGTGATTGGCAGAGTGGGACTCATTCCATGGCTATGCTGGGGAAAGGCATAGCACAAAGGCCTGAGGAGTTTCCTAAGGGGTGAGCAGGGGTTTGGCCTCTGTCGTGTGGCAGGCTTTGGAGAAAATGGCTGGGTGTCATGGATTGAACTGTGCCCTTAATGTGCTGGTCTACCCTCAGTGGTAACAGAAATGACATTAGAATCATCCAGGGGATACATCTTTGGGAGCCTGTGAGGAATTTTCCAGAGATGATCACTCAAGGAAGGAAGACAGACTCTTGAGTGTGAATGGCACTATCCTGTGAGCTGGGGACTCAGAACAAATACAAATGAGGAAAAAGGAGAAAGTCATCAGAGCACCAGTATTCCCTCATCTCTGCTTCCTGATCTACTCGGATGTGAGCAAGCAGCCTTACACTCCTGCTATCATGGTCAAGAGTGGCTCGCCACCACCCTTTCCTACCACCACGGGCTGTACCCTCAAACCAGGAACCAAAATAAATTCTTTCAAGTTGATCCTTGTCAAGCAGTTTGACACAAGGACAGAATAGTCACTAACAGGCCAGCTTCCCACTTTGCACGCGGATGCCCAAAGCCAACTTACTCAGAGACTTTAAGGAGGTAACTGTGGATGAATGGAGCCAGGTGAGTGTCCTAATGTACTATTGTCCTTAGAGAGAAAGAGAAAGGCGAGAGAACTGACGTCCCTAGATACAGAGAAAGGGCCATATGAGGACGCAGTGGCAAGGTGTCTTTGTGTGAGCCAGGCAGAAAGGGCCTCCTTAGACCCATCCCATTTGGGACCTGTGGGCTCCAGAGCTGTTGGACAATAATGTTTATGTCCCCTAGCCTATGAGATCTTGTCAAGGCAGTCAAAGCTGACATCAGGAGACATTTGATGGGGTGAGTATTCCTGTCAACACTTAGGACAATGTGTCACTGAGCCAACACCAGCCAAGTGGTAACAGAGCTTCATGGGCGCTACTGAGTATGCCCCAAGTGTGAACAGCAGCAGGGGATCTCTGCCTTTGAGTTCTATGACTGGCCTCCTAACCTCACTTGCACGGTACAAGTCATTGGGGTTTTTGGATTATGTGGAGAGGCATAGGAAGGCAAGGATGCAAGATTCTAGATGTGCTGATTACGAAGAAGGTTTGTTCTCAAGAGATGAGTTTCGGTTTAGTAGACGATATGGTTGTGTTTGAGACACAAGTACCAACTCGGAGCCTCTGCAGCAGGTCAATGCTTTGAGCTCTGTGCTTTATGTCTTCCTTCTACACACAAAGCAACTATGATGAGTTACAGAAGCTTTGGCATGGCTGCTTGCTCCTCTTTGGTCCCTCTCCACTCAGGCTCTGTCCTCCCATGTCCACTGCCTCCTAATGAGGCTGACAGCAACCAATCTCTTCTCACTGGGTGAAGTGGGGTTTACTCAATGGATAGCCTTGGCAGGAATTCACACCAGGAGGAGGAAGAGGCTGGGGTATCTTTACCCCTACTTTTTCCCTGCTGGCTGCTGTTCCAAGCATATGATTTCATTTTAATTTCCACAGTCACCATTGTAAATAACCATTGTGTTAATAACGGCTTCACAGGCCACAAAACAAATCCCCAAGAGTAGGCTCATGGCATCTGGTCTGTGACTTGGAAACCAGGCATCCTAAAGTCCGAAGTTCACAGTGCATTGCCGGAAAACCATGTAACAGAACACGGGCTCTATGCAAAAGGGTTTGCCTGGTGGATATCTTAACTCTCATTTATTTGGGAGAGCAAATAAGGATGGGTGGGCTCTGTGGCCGAGTGGAGACCCTTGTTTGTCCAAAGAGCCAGCTCTATGTGGGTTCTAGCTGGTCCCGGGCAAGCATAAATGAGGATTGGGCTGAGAGCTCAATCGTTTCTCTAGTCAAGGTCAAATACAGTCTTTAGCTATTGGCAGCTGAGCATTAAAGCACTGTGCTTGACTAGTTTCCATAGGATTATTCAAAACAGAAACAAAATCAGAAGGATATTGGGAAAAGAATGGACAGAGGCTTGGGGCAGAACTGTGCAGGCTTCCACGGCTAGTCTGGAAACACCGCTAACCCCAGACATAACCCCTAAATCCCAGGGTCACTTAATATCCTGTAGCCCATTTCCCTGCCTACATGGGGAGCAAGCTAGCCTCAGGGGGACCCTATATTGAAATCTTGGATGTCAGACTTGTTGGGATTAACAGGATTATCAAGAGGTTACAAGAGGGACTGCCCTGGAGTTCATTCCTCATGAAGTCATTGCCTTGGTCCCCCTTGCAGTAAGGATAGTGATGTTCTATACATTCAACATCCTTAGCCAATGGGGAGTAGCTTTCTTGAACAAGTTCTACCAACACTTGGCATTTAAAGCCCGACTGTGGGTATGTACACAGTTGCCTGTCCATCAGCAGACAGGTCTGCTGTGGGGGCATCCCAAAAGCTAGTTCCTGTCTGTAGTCATTGGCTGGTCCTAGAAGATCTCTCATTCATAACTTTTCCATGAATGCCTGTTTCTTTACCCGGATACAGGATGCTGTAGGGTTTGATCTAAGCTACTTTACTCAATACAAGACACAATAAGACTATGAGTTGTTGTCTCTCTCTCTATAGCCTAATTTTGAGTTCAGATGAGAGCCCCCTGATCCCTGGATTAGTCACCCCATATTGAAACTGACAAGAAGATGCTGAGAAGCATGCCAGTGTCTAACTGCTGCTCATCAAATGTCTGTGGACTGACCTAGTGCATCTCAAAATAAGATGGTGGAAATACATCTTTCCCTTCTGGCTTTCTCTAGGAGTTTCCAAAACAATCAGGATTTTTTTTTTGTGACAGGTGAAGATTTTAAGATAGTGACAAGAATGATTCTCTCTTGTCTTAGGGTACAAACTCAATGTTAGAAATTATTTCATTTATTTACTTTTTGTTTGTTTGTTTACCTCTGTATTTCCACCATCTGGAGGTGGCTCACATGGAGTAGGGAGGTTTAAGAAATGATGAATGAATGAATGAATGAATATATGAGTGAATGAATGAATGAATGAGTGACTAAGGGAGTGAGTGAGTGAATTTTTTTGTTTCAAGCCTTCTCCAGCGTTTGGAGTTGACTCATGTGGAGTGGGGAGACTTAAGAAACAAGGTATGAATGAATGAATCAGTGAATGAGTGAGTTAGTGAATGAATGAATGAATGAATGAGTGATTGAGGGAGTGAATGAATTTTTTGTTTCATGTCTTCTCTAGCTTAGTCATTTTCATGCACCATGTTTTAACATTGATTTCTAAATATCAATTCTACTATCAATTACTTATTAAAGAAAGTCTCAAATATTCTTTAGCTTCTAAGCAAAATATCTGCAATCCTACTTTTGTTCTGTTACTCACATTTTCAACACATCCAGTAAAATGCTTACATATTGCTTTCCAAGGAAAGATTTGTACACTGCCTACGATCCTATCCCTTGCTCTGGGGAAGTCACGTGCAGGTGGCCATGCTGGACCACAGCCAGTGTTTATCATGTCCATGATGTCTTGACTTTTCATGAATAATTGTAAATCAGTTAAACCTCTGTCTCCTTTAAGACTATTCCTTACAGGTTAGGGGGTGAGGTATGGGGTGGGGACCCGTCCCTAGTGCAGTGACCAATGCAAACTGCAGATTAACAGAAGATGATGGGACCCGAGGCTTGGAGCAGTATCTATTTCTCCCCAATACTGTGTGTTTTGCACTGTGTCCAGCAAACCAAGAAGTCCCACAAGGGTTTGTGGGTATAATAAGATCAATAAGGCTTGGCGCCTGTGAGAGTCTTCCAAATGGAGTGTTTTTAAAGAAAAACTCCTTTAGAGACGAAGGGCGTGATCCTCCCTGTTCCCAGTCGATGTTTCTTTTATTGTCCCTAAAATTTATAAACCCAAGATGTTCCCTAATGGTAGGCAATTTCTCATATTAGCTCAGCCAGCCTTCAGCTAGCTATGCTTTTTTTTTTAATACAGAGCCTAGACTTTTTTCTTTTTTTCCTCATCAAAGATTTCCAGCCTAGGGAGTCCTCTTCTGTGGGGTGGATCATCTTTTAATGTCTGTTTCTGACTCCTGTACCTTGTTAGCCAATCTCCCTTGGTGATCTGTGTATATACCCAAGTTCAATTCTACCAGCTTCTTCCTCAGCCTCAGCCTCCTCTTGGATCTCTTTGTCTCTAGAAGATACATTTGTAGCTAAGTCTCAGGTTGTTGCCTCTCATTTATAAAGTACCATACAACTGCACATGGCTGTTTCTGTGAATATCCACCATGGTCAATGCCTTGATTGGCTCTTTTGGGAGATACTTTTCCCTAAAGGACACCCATATCTCCCTTCATGCCCACCTGTGTATACTGAAGAGGGGATGAAAATCTCTACCCCCTCCCCCATTTTTTCAGGTTTTCTGAAGTAAGGCAAGATCAGCTTAAAATTGAATTCTGGGGACATTTTAAGTCATGGTTCAGAAGAAGAGGGAAATGCATACACAGTTTGGAAAAGTTCTACGAGCCTATCCTTAGCTCCTAGTAGACTTCTGCTCACTGTAGTAATTGGAGCAGTGGAAGAACAGATTCTGACCTTAAAGGAGGAAAAGAGCCTGCGGTTCTGATGCCACCATATAAGTGCATTTAGTACTGACAATGGCATTTAATATGTGCCTCAACTTCCTCATCTGTCTACAAATATTTTTATTTTAATCTATTTATTTTTTTCTTGAGGGGTTTGAACCCAGGGCCTTGTATAGCTAGCCAGACACCCTAGCACCTTCAATCCCCATTTTATATTTTAAACATTTTGAGATGGAATCTCACTAAGTTGTCCAGGCTGGCCTTGAACTCACAGAAGGTAAGCCTTGAATTCATCATCTTCCTGCCTGTGGTGGTTTGAATGAGAATGGCCCCCATAAGCTTATCTATCTGAATATTTGGTCATACATCTGAACAGCTTGGGAAGGACTGAGAGGCGTGGCCTTGTTGGCGGAGGTATGTTGATATAGGTGGGCTTTGAGGTTTCAAAAACCCACACCTTCACCAGTTAGATCTCTCTGCCTGTATATCTGGATGTGAGCTCTCAGCTACTGTTCCAGCACCATGCCTATTCTGCTTTCTGTAATGATGATCATGGGCTACCCCGCTGAAACTGTAAGCAAACTCACAGTTAAATGTTTCCTTTTGTAAGAGTTGCTTTGGTCATGGTGTCCCTTCAAAGCAATAGAACAATATCTAAGACACTTCCTCGGCCTCATGAACAGCTAGGATTATAGACCTGTACCTAGTCTGCTCGTGTGTGTGTGTGTGTGTGTGTGTGTGTGTGCAAGCACACTTTTATGTGCACACACATGCATATGGAAGCTAGAAGCTGACATTGGGTGTCTTCCTCCACTACTCTATAGTTTAGTCTTTGAGACAAGGTCACTCATTGTATATGTGCCTCACAAATTTGGCCAGACTGTTTAGCCAGCAAGCACTAGGAATCTGCCTGACTCCGCTTCCCTGACACTGAGATTGTAGGTGAATGTTGCTACCCTAGCTTCTCATATGGATGCTGGGCACCTGAACTCAGTGCCTCACGCTTGTGTGGCAAGTACTTCATTACACTGAGACATGACCCCAGCCCCACTAATCTGGCTTTGAACAAGTATTTTGTAATGAAGAGAACCTGAGAAGATTCTTCAGAAACATGCACCATGCTGTGCAAATGAAGCCAGGACAGCAGGGCAAGGCTACCCGCTGCTGAGCCAATTTGGCATCCCACTGGGCACCAAACATTCTTGTTGCAACCAACCGCAATGGTGTCTGTTCTACCCAACTTCCTATAATTGGTATCCGTAGCCTTGTTTTTTTTTTTAAAGCTTTTTTTAAAAATTAATTATTTTTGGACTGACACAAGTTGCGTACTTTTATCGCACACAACACGATGTCTTGCTACGCATATATGCATATAGATTACGATTATGTAAATATTGTGGAATGGCTCAAGAAAACTGATTTCCTTGCATATCATCTCACATCCCTACCAGTTTTGTGAGGAGAACCTTTAAAATGTGCTCTCTCCACAGTTTCCAACAGGCTCTGCCTCTACATAGGTCAGAAAAAACAGATGATACTCACAGGTACTAAATTCCTTTTAATCACCCTGACCACAAACAACCCAAATGAAATAAGAGTCCATCTCAGTCCGTGGGTGTCAGTCAATCTCTGAAGGGAGTCAAAGCAAAAGCTTAAACAGGAACTTGAAGTAGAAAACATGGAGGAACCACACTTACTGATTTACACAACCCAGGCTCACCTGCCCAGGGAATGATGCTGCCAACAGTGGGCTATGTCCTCTTTCATCAACTGGCAATCATGACAATCTCTCATAGGCATGCCCATAGACAGTCTGATCCAGGTAGTCCCTTAAATGAGATTCCCTTCTCAGAAAACTATTTACTGTGCCATATTGACAGTTGAAGCTAAGTAGGACATCACATAAATCTTTCTTCCTGTAATCTTCGTGCTGGTTATTTTGTCATAGCAGCAGAAAGCTGACTCTAGAGGCTATAAGACAAGTCTCTTGCAGAGTTCTTTATGGTTCTTGCCAATTCCTCTGAGCAACACTGTGTGGTATCTGGCAATGTACTTAGTAACCCACCACTGTCATGTTCCCTCCTAGGAAGTTAGCTCCTGGACCTGGCTCCTCCAGTTGAACATTGGATTTGTTGAGAGAGCTTAGGTGCCATCTTGCATGGTAGGGGACATCTTTGAAAGGCCATTGCAGTGAGAAGTTCCCACTCCAAGAAGCACATGGGAGTGAGGACTGCCCAGAGAATAGATTCTGGTGCCTTCTACTCCTTTGCCACAGTGTAAGTCTCAGTGTATGAATGGGTCCAAACACTATCATTTGAGAGTTGTTTTTCTCTCTGTACATTTATTTTTTTCCCCTTTAGGCTTAGGCAAAGCAGTTGGATCCCCAAAAGAAAGTCACATGTTTTGTGACTCCCTTCGAAAATCCAGGGAAGAGTCTAACTGTTTTGTAGAATAGAGAGAGACAGCTCCCACCTGTGCCCATTGCCAGCCTGCGTGAATTCTCACATTGGCTCCTGGCAGCTAATGGAATCTTCTTCCATGTTATTAAAGCAGCAAAGAAGCCATGCAACCAGGATGGGAAGCCAGAACATGCAGATCACACATAACCTTGCCTCCCTGCCTCAGAGAGGGGATTTACTTCAGACAGTCTATCTGCCGACTCCTTACCCTACAACCCTGCAAAGACCACAGGACTTTTAATTACAGTGAGCTAAACTCCATTTCTAGGCCTCTGCCATGGCTGCCAGAGAACAGGAGGCACACTACGGCTGGCTGATACCTTCATTGAAAGGCAGTAAACTTCTGAGGCCTGCCACAGCTCAGCACAGATGCAAGGACCAAGTTTGATAATTATGGGTAAGAGATAGGACTATTTCCCTTGAGATATATCCCAGGCATTGCCTAGCTATGGTTGTTACATGGTGCGCCAGGCACTGAGGTGCATTTTAGCCCCACAGGTTCAGTTAAGAACAACAGAGGGAAGACGTGGCAGGGAGGCTAGCCTTAAGTTGTTTTGTTTGAACTTTGTAGTTAGAATCTCCCCGTTAATGTAGCGTAGCTTAGGAATTTCTTCCCCGAAGTGGCATCTGTTCTTGAAAGTCACTAGTTCGGTCAAATTAGAACTAGTGAGCTCAAAGTTTCAGGAAATGAGGAATTAATGGGACAGAAGAAAAATGACATTAAATCCTTAAAGCTGGGTTATAAGTAAGATCATCTCGTTCTGACTCGTAAGTCTCTAAAGTTAGGGCGCTCATTCATTAAAATCATCCAAGTATTTATTGTGTGCCTTATGAGTTCTTACTAAGATGGATTCCCATATGGGCCCCATCAGTCAATAAAATAAACAGCATCGCTGTTCTCGGGAGACATATCTTCTCTGAGATGTATGAGCGATGGCAAACCAACAGAATAATAAATAATTTACATCATCGGGTGGAGGAGAGGAATGGGATGAGGGATTGGATTGGGGCAAAGGGGTTGGGAGTGTTCCACGTTTAAAAGCAATTAGGATTTTTAAGTAAGATAAATGGCTCAGGATGTTTTGAGTTGATATCTGAGCGAAACTTGAAGAGGGTGAAAAATGGGTGTAGTCAAAATTATAAATTAGAGAACACGTGATTCGGTCCATGATAAAAAAACAGCCACAGATTTCCTGCCACGCTGTGTAGACTGATCATGGGTCATGGGTGCAGGGGTGGGTCTCTGCTGATCTTCCTATGAGGTGATGTCAGAGGACTGTGAGCAAATGCAATACCTACGTGAGAGGCTTTCCCCTGTCACTTCCTGAATGGTGAGCTCATCTTTGAAAGGTATGAGCTAAGCCTTCTTGATGATAACCAATACATCTCAGGGCTTGCATGGTCTCAGATGTTGTTGAGTCAGATGCTAGATGTGTTGGCTTGGCAGCGTGGGGTACTTCCTGACCACTGGGGAGAGCACAGGGGACAAGAGACAGAATTCCCAGAATATCTCCTAGTTGTCAGGAATTGACACAGAGGAGACACAGAAAGATCAGGATAGCCTGACTGTGGTAACAGAAGGAGCATGGAAGGACCAGGGCTGGGCAGGCTCAGGTACCTAAAGACTGGGAGAGAAATGCAGACTTTATTAGGTGGGATGGAGAAACTCTAATGTGGTTCAATGGAGGGACCATGGGGTGTGATGGAAAACATGGGGCAAGGGAAGAGACAGGGAGACAGAGGTCCTACAGTGGACAGATACAGGCAGTACTACAGGTTTGTTCCTTCTGCCTTCAGATCCTGACTTAGTTCTGATTTCTCTCCAGAATTACCCCTTTATTATCCACTTTCTTCTTCATCACTCATATATACCCTCCACTCTATGCCATTTCTTTCCACCTCCAGTCATACTTATAGGTTGGTCTACAGCCTCTTAGGGGAGGGAAGTCATCTACTTAGCTGAAGGTGTACCGTAGGCAGTTGGTCTGGGGCTGCTTGTATTCAGTTGCTAAATTCTGTACGCCAGGATCTGGTTGCCCTAAGATGAGCAGATCCTCACATATACCAGACTTGGTTGTGTAAACCTTGCTCCCCAATTTAAAACTATTGGTTAAGTAAAACCAGTGACAGCCAATGACAAGGGGGAATAGAGAGAGGTGACGTTTGAGTTGTCAGTCTGGGGGTATTGCAGGTAGGGACTGTGAGGAGAAGGAGAGAGGGAGAGAGGAAGAAGGAGCCCCCAGGAGAAAGAGAAAATGATGAGAACGGGAGCCTCTGTTAGTTGTGATGAATCAGCAGCAGGCACCAAAGTGAGATGTCTCCCCAGGATGTCAGACTGCCGGGACAGAAGTTACCCAGAGAATTAACAGACAGCAAGTATTTGGGGAGCCTAGTTTGAGTAGTAGTCAAACTAGCACTAGAGAGTTCTAGCGCTAGAGAGTTAGATTAGGAGTAATTCCCCAGTAATTGTGCAGAGCCAAATAAATAAATAAATAAATAAATAAATAAATAAATAAATACCATAGCTCAAGTCTCATTTATATGAAACTAGATGGGAATAAGTTTAATTGAAGTATTCTACAGTATACTGATTTAAATGTGAATTGCGTTTAAAGACAGACCATCCTAGAAACTTCTAGCATAATGTCTAACTAGCTGAGGACTGTGACCCAGCCAAGCTAACTTATAAAATTAGTCATGACTTAAGAGAATTAGATTGTCCAGTGGATCACTGAGACAATACCGTTTAGAGTTAGCTTTAGGTATCTTCAGTTGTTCACGTGTGCTTTTCACCAAAGGTTAGGGGGACTCCTAAGGAATTCTCTTGCTTTTTGAAAAAAAAATTACAATAAAATTTATTTATTTTGTGTGTGCTTTGCCTGCATGTTTGTATATATACTAGGGGCATACATTGTGCCCTCAGATGTCAGAAGAGGGCCTTGGATCCCTGGTATTCGTGTTGTAGATGGCTATGAGCCATCATGTGGATGCTGGTTAGAGGCCACGGGTCCTCTGCAAGAACAAGTGCTCTGAAGCACTGTACCATTTCCCCAGCTTAATAAACCTGTTCTTTCTCATGACCTGTGTGGTGGTCTGTGACTGCCTCCATCCAAGCTGCTTACGACAGGGCAGAGAAGAGGGAATTGGAGGATGCTCTCTCTCTAAACTAGCATTCTTTTTGTGTTAGGTTGGTTCGAGAAGCAGATGCTCTAAGAACAAGCCCAAGACACCCATTTATCAAGCCTCCTGTGAGCATTTCGTAATACAAAATTATATACATTGTGCAAGCCAACACCCAGCTGAACCAGGGCTCTTGCCATCTAAGGGCCTGCTAAACATCCAGGAATGTTTTGTTCCTGCTAAAGGAGACCTTTTGTCTGCCATTGTCCTTTCCCCCAAACCAGCACTCTGTCCAAAATGCCATTTCCAAATGACCTTTTTCTTATGTGTATGTGTGATGCATGTATGTGAATGAATGTGTGTATTTGTGCTATGTTCATGAACATGTGTATTTATGTTTGTGTGTCTGTGTTCATGTACGTGTATATTCGCCCTTGTACGTGTGTGTGCATGTGTGTGCATGCATGTGTGTGTGTGTGTGTGTGTACATGTGTGTATGTGCATACAGAGGCCTGAGGTTGATGTCATGTGCTTTTCTCAATCATTTCCCACCTTATTCTCTGTGACAAGGTGTCTCAGTTGAATCAAGAGCTTACTTACTACTAGTCTAGCTAGCCAGCTTGCCCCGGGGACACCCTGTCTCTGCCTTCTGAATACTGTAATTACAGGTAACTTCCATATCTGCCTGGAATTTATGTGGGTTCTGGGGAATCCCAGTCCTAACACTTGAATGGCAAGTGTTTTAACTACTGAACCATCTCCTCAGCACTAAGCCCCTTTCTGTCCTTTCTTGCTGCTCTCCCTTCCTTCCCTACCTTTTTCTTTCTTGTACTGTCCTGTTTGTCAGGGCTCCACTCGCTCTAACCTGCATCTCAGATATATTTTAGTCTCTTGAGCATCTCTTGAGCACAGGCTATAGGATTTTTTTTTTTTTTAAGCAGAGCATCTGCTGTATTTTTGTTTGGTTGGTTTTGTTTGTTCTGAGACAAGGCTTCTCTGTGTAACCTTGCCATCCTGGGAACTTGCAATGTAGACCAGGCTGGCCTCAAATTCACAGAGATCTGACTGCCTCTGTCTCCTAGGTCCTGGGATTCAAGGCAGCTGCCACCACCACCCAGCTTTCTGTTGTGTTGTTTTAAGCTTGATGTTGAGTGTTGACAGCCTCTGAATCAAATGTACTCAAATGAACATGGTTTGTCTTATCTTCAATAGGCATCTGTGCCCATCATTTAGAAGCTGAGAGAATATGCCTGCAAATCTGGGTTTCAGGTCTCTCCTGGGAGAGTCGTCATCTCTGACAGGCAGCAGAGGGGCAGAGACTGGGCTCCGGGATGATTCTTGGAGCTGAGCAGCATGGCTGTGCCCTTAGGTGGGGACCTTCTCTCAGTTCAAGAGGGACACAGCTGTTCTTGTATCTTTCTGAGACCAACGCAGGTATCCCTCATCCTTAACTAATGTGATTATCCTATCACCTTTCTTTCGGGAGGGGCACATTTCCCCATGATCAGTTTATCATAAACGAGAAAGCAAAGCCAGGCTTGCAGAACAGCCTGTTCTATGCACACCCTGCTGAGATCACTGCTGTTCCCTGCTTGCTCCTGTTACCGGGGGTCTGCCTTCCACAGAAAGACAGACTCTAAATGAGGGCAGAAAACCGTGTGGGTCACAGCCATTAAAAGTGAGTGCCAGGGAAGCTGGGATTTCCCAGGCTCTTCCTTATCACACCCCTCCCACTCGATTGCAGACTTCTCTGGAACCCACAAATTCCCAGCATCAAGCCTGGAGAGCAGGTGAGTTTCCAAAGTACCTGTCCCTGTGCGTGGCTGAACAGAGGATGGATATTTCTTTGCGAGTCCCATATGTAGGCTGCCCTGTGCATGCACTGTTGCAAAGTGGAGGAGAGGAGTACCTGATCCCAGGGCTTTCGCTGGTTTGGAGGTCTTTCATGCCTCAGCTAGTTCATTGTCTTCGCATAACACCAGCACATGAATGTTGTCAGAGGTCAGGGATGCATCCTACATTTACAGCAAGTACCCTTTTGGCCCTGTTCTATGCAGAAAAGGAAGATCCCACTACCTCATGCACAGCCGTTCAAGGAGCCACCACCATGTGCTAGTTTGCCGTCTCTGTTTAGCTCACTGTCCTGAATCCCTGGCTCCCTGAGGTCTAGGGAGACTTAGTCTAGCTGAGTCTCTGAACTCACATCAGAGCCTGCAGACTCCCACTTTCTTCTGTAACCCCTCTCTGTTCATCAGAAATGTGATATGGAGGAGACCCGGGGACCCCCGAGGTAGGAGGTGAGCATTTGGGTTGTGGATGTGGTGGGTCTGTAGCTTTCTGCTTTCAAGATCCAGATTTGAGAATCCAAAAGATCTGAGCTAATCCGCACGAGCAGAGCTGCAACAGATTGGGGAAACCAGCCAAACGACCCACGTGGGAATGACTTCGAGAAAGGCACGGCGAATCGAAAGCAGTTAATGTAAGCCAGGCTAAACTCGAGCTGAACCTATTTATTTCTTAAATTGTAGAATACTGTCTGAGTTGAACTCGAAGCTGAACTCTGCAGATTAGACTTCCTAGTTCTTCCTCCAGGGAGGACAGACTTGGGGCCCATCTGCTCTGTGCAAATGTACGGATTTGAGGGTGAACAGGTTGACTGGGCCCCGAAAAGGTGTTTTTGGGCTTCTCAGACAGATGGAGGCTTCAGTCTTCTGTGTAGTACTGTAGGGCGATGTGAGGGAGAATCCTTATATTCTCAGTTCAGAAGAAAATAGAAGATGAAACCACAGTGAAATGGAACAATCAGAGACCAGTTAAATATGTGATGCATGGTCCACCCAGATGGGAATGTTTTGTTCCAGCTGTCCTCGCAGCTGTTGGTAACAGATAATAGAGTGTGGCCAGTGTTCAGAATGATGCAGTTTTTAATCATCTATCGTCTATCTATCTTCTATCCATCTATCAATCTATCTATCTATCCATCCTCTATCAATCATCTATATATGTGTATATGTATCTATCATCTTCTAACATATATATATATGTATACATACATCCATCCTGTCAATCATCTATCTACCCATAATCCTCAATTATCTATCTATCTATCTATCTATCTATCTATCTATCTATCTATCTATCTATCATCTATCTCTACTTTCTATAGGTCTGTCTGTCTCTGTCTTTCTCTTTATCCATCTATCCTCTCTCTTTCTCTTATCTATTCATCACTATTATCTGTTTGCCCATCTCTGTCATCCATTGATCCACCCATCTGTCTGTTCTGTTTATGTATCTATGTACCTATCTTTTCATCCTCCATCTGCCTTTCTTCTCATCTTAGCATTCAGGTAGCCTTGCTTATATGGATCTTCTGACAGGATCTGGAGGCCCTGCATGAAGCCTCACTTCCATGAAGCTCTTTCACTCTGACAACATTCTGGGCAAACTCTAAACTTAGCTGGCACCCCACAGTCCTGCAGACCTGCCGGAGGGCCTTGGTGAAGAAGCAGAACACAGCCCCGAGCTGCTTTTGTCCTGCTGGCTGTAGACCTCAGTGGGGTCTGAAATGTGTAGGACCCTGCTGTAGGTGCCCTAGGCTGTTCATGGGTAGGGAGCAGTAGGTGTCTATCCACCTGTCATCAATGCAACATACAAAAACATTGCATAGTTACCATTCAGGTGGGCACACAGCCTGCCAGGAGCCTCTGCAGCTCAGGTCCTGCTTCTGCAGCTGACAGCCACAAGACTCACTCTGTGTGCTGTGCTACTTTGCTTTCCCTCTGCAGGGCAGGGATAATGACCCTCATAGCTAACATGGCATTGTCCCTTTGACTTCCAGTGCAAAGGGGACCAGACAGGTTCCAGAAGCTTCTCTCTTCTGCATCTCTAGTCACAGAGCATCCTTTCTGTCTCTGAAAACAACCTGACTTCACACAGCTTCACTTCCTGCTCTCTGTCTTCATCTCCTGGCTTAGAGAGAGAGAGAGAGAGAGAGAGAGAGAGAGAGAGAGAGAGAGAGAGAGAGTGAGAGAGAGCGCCGTGTTTACCTGTGATGGACAAGCCAACCCTGGTGGCATGGATGCACACTGTGGCTCCCACCCAACCTCTTCATGCCCCCGTTTTTCTGCAACACAGAATCATGAGGGAACCAAAATGGGACAGAAATGATCTCTGTGGGAGCTGGCATTCTTGTCCTTACTTGTTAACTCAGCATAGCGACTGCAAAACCGATACTAAAAGGACGACTGCATTTTCTCCTAACTGACTTTGTACAATACTAATATTTTATGAATGTTCAGAATACAATCAGTTAAAGATTAAAACAAAATTCTTAACACTTCTAGATACAATCTTTGCATGTATTCTAGAAATGTGAGCAAAGGACTGAGGGTGCTCAGCCCTAAATGGGATGCCTGGATCACATTTCTCCCTGTAAGGCTCAAGGTCTGTGCTTTCACCATCATGGTATACTGCACCCTTGAACTCTGAGCTGGAATGAATACAATTAAGTTGTTTCATGTCAGGTATTTTATCACAACAAGAAAAATAATGAACACAGCAGGGTTTTCCTTTTGGACTCACTGAGTTTCCACAGTGTCTCCCAAACTAGGTGTCTCCAGAACATCTGGGCATTTCCACTCTGTTCTTCCCCATGGCCTGTGTATTACCTTGTACAGGAGCCTCCCTGTTCCCTATTGCTCTGCCCTGCTAGTGACATCTGCTGAAATAGCCCCTTGGGCCCACCTTCCTGGGTTATGGGTGGTGTTCTAGTTTCATTTCCATTTCTGTGATAAAACACCCTGACCAAAGGTAACTTAATAGATAAAATGGTTTATTTGTCTTAGAATTCTGTCATTGGAAGGAATGAAGGCAGAAACTCAAGCAAGTAACAGTCAAATGCAAAGAGAAATAAACACATCTTTGCTTGCTTGCTCCTGTCTAGCTTTTTATAGTTTAGGATTCTTTGTTTAGGGAATGGTACTGCCCACTGTGGGCTGAGCCAATTAACAATCAAGCCATCTCACAGATATACACATAGGCCAATCTGATCTAGACAACACCTCAACTGAGACTCTCTTCTCTAGTGACTCTAGGTTGTAGCAATCTGACAGTTAAAACCAACCAGCACAGGTCATGCTCAATGATGCCCAAGACTCCACAAAGGGGTCTTGACTAGGATTCAGAGCACATGGCTTTCCATTGTCTAAAAACTCTAAAACTCTTTCCTTCAAAGTACAGAATCTGTCCTTTCTGCATTTACTTGTAGGGCCTTGAGAAGGTGTTTCCTTTCTGTGGCTGTGATAAAACCATCTGATGAAAAGCAACTTGGAAAGGAATGGGTCTGTTTCGGTTTATACTTTTAGGCTATACTCCATCATTGCGGGAAATCAGGATGGGAATTTGGAGCAGAAGCCATTGAGGACTGATGATTGATGACTGATGGCTTGCTTACTGTCTCCTGCTGAGCTTTTGTTGTTGTTGTTGTTGTTGTTTTACATAGGCTAGCCTCACCTTTCTAGTGAATGGTGCCACCCACAATGGGTATATATCATCATTACCAAAGACAATCTCTTATATTGTCTTTTAAGAAAACAATTTATTCATTTTTATATTTTATGTGCATTGGTATTTTGCCTGCATGTATGGTCTGCATGTATTAGGGTATTGGATCCCCCAGAACTGGATTTCCAGACAGTGGTGGGCTGCTATGTCATTGCTATGTCATTGAACCCAGGTCCCCTGGAAGAGCAGACAGTGCTCTTAACCTCTGGGCCATCTCTCCAGCCCCTCTACTCAGGATAATCTCTTATTGTCAACACTCACAAGCTAGTATGACCCAAGCGTCTCTTGAACTGAAGTTCCCTCTTCCCAGGTGACTGTAGGTTGTATCAAGTTGACAACAAATGTCAACCTGAACAGCACGACACCTATCTCATTCTGAAGCACTCATTAAGCCTCAGAGCACCTCTCTCTCTCTCTCTCTCTCTCTCTCTCTCTCGATCAAAGATCTTCCCCTTGGAGAAGATGGCAGGTGCTTTTCTATCTCATCCTAAAATTAAAATCAAGATTCCACAGCTATTCTATAAGACAGATAGACATGAAAGACCAACAGTGAAAAACGCCCCATTGCAAGAGCAAAGCCTCCACTTCAGAGTTACACACAGTCTCTCTTGTCATCATTTCCCTGATTAATTTTAGCTCCAGCGTATCAGAAGAGGGAAGCATGCCGCTGGCTGCATACTAATTCTCCACCACTGTCTAATTAATGAGATTTTCTGCCATATTCAGGGGTCTGAGTCACAGCAGGTATGTTATACACACAGGTATACTCTAAGTATGATTCCTCATTTTAGTACCAGCGGGGACTCTCAGTCCTAGGTCATGATGCAGAAAGTTTTTTTTCCCTAACGTTGGATTTCCAGGGAAGAAACTCACAGCAGATCTGTGCTCACTACAAGCTTTCTACACAGCATTTCCTTTTGTGAACATTAAATGTACACATCTCAGATGATGTACAGAGTAGAACACCTACCCTAGCATACCTCTGGTCCATATGGTTTTTTTGTCTACATTACCAGCACTGTTTGCAGTTGTGAGACTACGAAGTCCAATAGAGACTTTCCAGCTCAGAGGTGGAAGAGAATCAGAAAGTTTCAACCTGGACATCGGAAGCCTGGACGATACTACACTTGACTCTGAGCTGCCAGCAGGGGGGTACTCATCAATAAACACTTGTTCCAACAGGTGTGTATCTTGCTCACTGGCTCCAGAGCATTTGACAAATGACACGTCTTGAGATTTATGAAAGCAACCCGTTAAACATTACTCATGCGTGTGAGTCGTGAGACTGTTATCAGAGACACCAAGGAAGGGAGGGAGGGTTCTGATTCTTTCTAAATCATTGGACATGAATGGGAAGCTTTACATTTTTATTTTTAATTTTTTTGTGTGCACGTGATGAGAGAGAGAGAGACAGAGACAGAGAGAAAGAGACAGAGAGAGACAGAGAGACAGAGAGACAGAGAGAGACAGAGAGAGACAGAGACACAGAGAGACACAGAGAGACACAGAGAGAATGCATGCATGTAGCAATACATGCCAAGGCAAATGTGTGGAGATCAGAGGTCAACTTTGGATATTTGTTCTTGTCTTCTACATTATTTGAGACAGGGGCTCTTTACTTCTGAGTACACCAGGCTGCTAGACTCTCTTTTCTCTTCCTCCCATCTTATCACAAGAACACTGGGACTCATGTATCTCTGTGTGAATGTTGTGTTCCTTATTCTTCGTGGCAAAGGCTTTACCCACTGAGTTACCTTCACAGCCTGATGAATTTAAGTTCTAATCAAACCTGTGCTTATTTAGCCATTCAGCACGTTCATTCATTCAAAATATAATTACTATCAAGAATCTGCCATGTCCCAGGGTGGTAGTGAGATTAGATGAATAACATGCCCGTATGTAATTACCCCAAATCATGTAGATGGGTCCAAGCTTGATCCACTAGAACCAGGTCATGCTATATACAGCAAGGCCATAGTTCACTCAACACCTAAGTCTGAGAAAAGGCTCATTCCCTGAAAAAAAATCTCAGTTGAAGCTCTTGATGGTGTTTATGATATGATCATTCAACTCAAACTTTGGTTAGCTAGAGTTTGTCTGCCTTGGAGGCCGGTTCACAAGTCTCACTAGCTGGGCCTTCTTCCCTACTCACGGCCTTTTCTTGTTCTATCCAAGCTGCCCAAGAAACCTGTTATGGGTTGTCCTGATGCTGTTTGTATTCTGATGTCAATTCTGCTTCCTCTAGAGGGGTTGCCCCTGAAGAGCAGCCCATCACACATTTAGGGGATCTCGTGTGGACCTTCTCCCCATTTTAACTGGTCAATAAAGCCTCGATCCTGTAATTGTGAAATGGAGGGGAAAAGTGGGACTGGAGGTTTGAGAGTGGGGCCAGGTAGAGAGGCAGAAGGGTATGAGAAGGGAAGGAGAGTGGATGGAGGAAGAGGATGAGGAGGAAGCCATAATGGAACAGAACCACGTGGCTAGGAGAAACTGAAAGTAGCAACGTGTCTTATAGCTGGGGAATAAGTTAGTACAGTATTAGATCTGCCCAATCTAGGCTTATAGCTTATACTTATAGTAACCAGACTTTTTTATGGGCTTGTTGGGGTTAGAAATTCCAGCAACAACGCAATTCACTCTCCTATTGTTTTCCTTTCATGGTATCTTAGTTAGGGTTTTATTGCTGTGAACAGACACCATGACCAAGGCAGCTCCTCTAAGGACAACATTAAATTGGAGCTGGCTTACAGGTTCAGAGGTTCAGTCCATTATCATCAAGGCAGGAACATGGCAGCATCCAGGCAGGTGTGGTGCAGAAGAAGCTAAGAGTTTTACATCTTCATCTGAAGGCTGCTGGGAGAATACTGCCTTAAAGCCCACATCCACAGTGACACACCTACTTCAACAGGGCCACACCTTCTAATAGTGCCACTCTCTGGGCTGAGCATATACAAAGCATTACACATGGAGAAGACAGACCATATGAAGGCTTGAGAATCATTTCTGCCTCTCCAAGAAAGCTCAATTCTGCTCTTTATGAGCAGGAAATCATCTCTACAGACGTCTCATTCCCACTGACTTAGAGAAGCAAGAAGTTATAGATATAGCAAAGTTTTAAACATCGGCCATCTATTCAGTTCTTCGACCTCTTACGTCATTTCCCGCTGGCCACCTCTGGAATAACTCTCCTTTATATATGGAGGCTTGGGGAAAGTCTACTTCGTAGGAGGTGTATGGGCAACTCACTGGAACAAGAGGAGGATGACATGGTCTGTGAAAAGCCATATAATGTTGTCCTCTGTGTGACAGCCATCAGGGTTGGTCTTCAGTCCCCTTGTGATTTCTTAGCTAAGACCCCTTTCCTAAGAGATGCGGATAGGCAGCACACACAGCAGGAGGCCCAGGAGAATCTGTAAAGAAAAGTGCCTGGAGGCCAGGATGCAGGAGCACTGCCTTGGAGGCATCAGATCTATCAGGAAGTGCAGTAAGTACTGCACAGACAGCAAAGGAAGTGAGGTCAGAGAAGCCTGGAAAGTGTATGGGAGACAGGGTGAGCCCCAGGGACACTTGCAAGTCATTTGACTTCAATTATTAATATTAAAATTTACCTTGATGGAATTGGGAAGCCACACAAGTAGAGAACTAACATGACCCATGTTCTAATTAATGAATTATTTTAAAAATTCTCTATTACATACAAGTGTGTGTGTATACATGTGCATGTGTGTATGTATGTATATGTGAAAGTTGCCCGGAGGACAGCTTTCAAGGGTCAGTCCACTCATTCCACCATATAGGACCCAGGGATCGAACTCAGATCATGAGGCTTGACAGCAAGCCCATCGAGCCCTCTCATCATCCCTTGGCCCATGTTTTCAAATGATTTCAGTGAATCCTGGGTTGGGAATAGCTTTGGAGGCAGTATGTCCAATCAAAAGCCACCACTATGCCAGAGGAAAGGCTCATGGAAAATTCATGTGTCCATTTCACCTTGACCACGTATACCCTAGTCCTAAATAATTAAAACTAGAAGGAATTTGTGGAGACAGATTTGTAATTAAGAACACTGCTGAAGGCATGCTCTCTCACTTAGGAGTGAATTTACAAGCAATCGAAGTGACTAACGGATTCATTTTCCAATATGAGGCAAAATCTAAATTTGTCATGACAATCATATCCATGCTAAAACACAAAAGCAAAAAAAAAAAAAAGGAAGCACAATGAGTTTAGTCATTGCACCCTGGTTACTGTCATTTATAAATGACGGGGCTAGAATTTCTTTGATTTATTTGTGTGTGTGTGCGTGTGTGTGTGTGTTTCATGTTTGTATGGAGAGGGGATAGAAGTAGATGTTCAGTGTCTTTCTCAATTGCTCTCCATCTGAATTTTTGAGACAGGGTCTCTCACTGATCCTGGAGCTTACTAGTTTAGCTAGTCTGGCTGACTAGCAAGATCCAAAGATCCTTCTATATCCATTTCCTCAGCTCTAGGATTATAGGCTTGTTCCTCCAGGTACACGGGTGCTGGGGGATTGAACCCAGGTCCTTGTGCTTGTTCAGTAAGCACTCTACCCACTGGGTCATCCCCCTAGCCCCACAGCCAGGATTTAAGTCTGGTTAATTCAATGAAGAGCCCCCAGTGTTAAGCATGTCTTCACCTTGCAAGGTCACATGGGATACAGTAGAGTTGAACTTCATACGAGGGCACATTCTGTGGTTGGCTGCAGCCTCCACCATTCCCTTTCATTTTAATACATGTAAATATTCACTTGCTTTTGGTGTTCTTTTAGCCTGATATACCTGGCCTTAATATTCTCTGAAATCCCCATGATAAATCCTGTAGGGGAGGTGACATGGTTTCTTTCTAGGTCCCAGATGGCAGAAAGGTTTTATCTCACAGGATCATGGCTGGTGATGTTGAGGATTGTCAAATCTGTGACGACATGGTCCACAGGCAGTGGCTTTGTATCTACATGACTGGGATGTGTACCATCTGTATGGTACAGGGTGGCATGCCATGTGTAAAGTTTGTCTCTGTGGACACTGTTCTAGGCTAATTTAGAACGTAGGGAAAGGTTAGGTTGTTTATGACTTACCTGGTCTCATTTTCTGTGCTTTCATATTTCCCAAGAAGGTGAGACCTCTTATTGTCTTGATTTTGATTATTGAGGAGCAAAACATATTTCTAAGAATTGAGGCATTTGGTCTTACATAGGAATGAACACTCTTCAAAAAAGATATTACAGGGAATGAAAAATATTTAACCTTTATGTTGGTTATTATTATTATTATTATTTTGATACAAGGTAGGTCATTTGGGAGAAAAGAACCTCAACTGAGGAACCAACTCCATCAAAATGGCCTATGGGGTGTTCTTTTGCTGTGGGAGGGCCCAGCTTATGGTAGGTGGTGCCACTCCTGGGCATGTGATCCTGAATTGTATTAGAAAGCAGGCTGAGCAAGCTATGGGGAGTAAGCCATTAACTAACATTTCTCCATGGTCTCTGGTTTAATTCCTGTCCTGACTTCCCTCAATGGACTATGTAGGCTGAGTAATTCCATTTCTATCCAAGTTGCTTTTGGTCAGAACATTTTTATCACACCAGTAAAAACCCTAACTGGGACACCCATTGGCCTGAGGTCTTACTGAGTAGACTGCAGTATCTGTGGCAGAGTCTTTTTGGTGGGGAGTGGGGCCTAGGGTGTGCTGTGGAAATGAACCCCGCCCCAGGAGATAGCATTCCCTCAGAGTCCTAGAGTCGGGTTAGCAAACATTTACCATTTATTTACTAGGTCAAAATTTGGCTCAAAGGATATAGTTTCTACCATTGCTGCTGCTTCCTAGCTTTCTCTGATATCGGCTGTGATTCAGGACAAACTTTTTAGTAAAGTTTGTACTTTAAGTGTGTCTCATATCATCTCTACCATCACAGCATAAGAGCAGCAGAGATAACAGCAAATACAAGGCTGGATTGTATCCTTTCACACTGTGGACAATCAAATATCTGACAAGAATTAATTTTAGCAACTGGGGCTTTATTCTGGCTCATGGTTTGAGGAGATAAATTCTGTTATGGTGCAGAAGGCATGGCGGCAGGAATGGGAAGCAACTGGTCACATTGAGTCCAGAGTCAAGAAGTGGAGAGGGACCAGGAAGTGGAACTGGTCAATATTTTGCTTTGTCTTTGTTTTTTTTTCTTAGGCATTTATTATTTACTGATGTGTAGGTATGTTTGTCTGTCTGTGTATGTTAGTCTACAGCATGCAGGTGCTGTGGAGGCCACAAGAGGGTGTCAGATGCCCTGGAGCTGGGGTTTCAGGTGGTGATGAGCCTTCTGAGGTGCACAGGAACTGGACTCTGGTTCTCTGCAAGATGAGCAAATGCTCTTGCCCACTGAGCCATTTTTCCAGGCCCTGGGGTTAGGCTATGGAAACCCTCAAGGTCTGACCTAGTGATCCATTTACCCCAACGAGACTCCACCTTTCAAAAGTCCCATAGCCTTCTATGATCTCACATTATCTGTGAGACCAGATGTTCAATAACATGACCCTACAGGGGAAAAGGTCACATTAAATCCACAATGAATGATGCCAGTTTCGTTCCTTGGCAAACATGGTTTTCCAATGCACAGCTTGGGAATGGGGACCATGAAAGTAACATCATCTCTGAGATGTAGCAATACCCTTCTGAGCCTTCGTTTCCCTATTAGAAATATAAGAACCATTACCCAGTTTAGAAGCGGGGACCATGACAGTATGCTCATCTCTCAGATGTATTAACACCTGTCTAAGCTCCAGTTTTCTTATAGGAAATGCAAGGAAAAAAACCCAACAACTATTTCATGGTGTGGTTGTGAGGATAAAACAGGAGACACTTATCTGCTATGAAGTAACTTCCGAGCAATTAAACCACCACTATGTCTGTTTTCATTATTTTATTGACATCTTTGCCTCCCTTTATTTGCCACAAGATCTGGGTCAAATGGCCATCCAGCAATTCTGCAATTGCACATGAAATTTAGAAACCAATTGACAGGTAGGTGCGGAGAAAGAAAGAGTCTCAAGTGGGTCACAATATGGGGAGAAAATGTGTTTTTCCTATTGGGCAAGTAATACAGTCCAGTGTTATTAGGTCACTCCTGAAAACTGTATCTCTGTTTAGTGTCCTCGTGGGATGCCAGGATTCAAGTGTGAACAGAATCCAGCTATGTGCAAACTTGCGTGACATAGGTCATTTTCCCCCCTCCTAGCTCTCCACCTACTGTACCTGCTGAGTCTCTCCTGAATGGGAGGGAGACAACCTTGGTGGCTCCTATGTCTAGTGGGTGACCCTCCCTGCTGGTTGCCACAGGTTGCATCACAGTGCTGGGGGCTTATTTAAAAATGCCCACCCCTTATTGATAGAGATATAGCTCCCTGCCCTCAAGCATGAGGATCTTTATTTGATCTCTGGCACTTATGTACACAGATTTGTATGTACGGTGGCCTATACTTGTCACTGGGGAAGTGAGGACAGGTGGGTCTTTGGGGATCATTGGCCAGCTTGCCTACCAACTTTGTAAGATCTGAGTCCTAGTGAGAGCCTCTGCCTCAAGCAACAAGGCATGGCATGTGACATTGACCTCTGGCCTTCACACAGATGTGTATATGCATACATGTGTACTTGGAAACATGGGCATACACACACACACACACACACACACACACACACACACACAGAAACAATGAACATTTAGTCTATGTAGTTTCAAAGTGTTCTCTAAATTAATATCATCTCCCCACAGATTAGCACAGCACTCAGACCTCATCGGAGAAGTTTCTTTGCACAGTGGGTGGTGGTTAATGCAGAAACCCCCCCACTGGTCAAAGAGCAGTGTATAAGTGTCAGCAGAGACATAAAAGGGACATCTTTATCAGCCTCCCTTTAAGACTCAGGGACCACTTTGAAACAAGGATCAGATTGTAAGTGGCAGAAGTCAAGAGGACCACAGCTAATCAGCATCTTCTAGACATGACATGACCACTACATGCATGAAGCTTAACACCTGCGATAGCCTTCACAAGATCAAGCCAGTCAACATACCAACTTGGGAGGAGAGGGGTTACGCTCTCTCCTAATTGCCCTAATTGAGCAATTTTTTTTTTTTTTTTTTACAATTGATGACTCTTGGGGGAGGAAGAGTCACTTTTCTTTAAGGGTGTGGTTCTGGTAGGTCAGCCAGACTCCACTGGATGGCCACACACCCGTGAGTAGATGAACAGCACAAACCAGGGCTGAAAGACTGTTGAATTAAGAAAACAAACAAGGGCTGGTGAGATGGCTCAGTGGTTAAGAGCACTGACTGCTCTCCTAGAGGTCATGAGTTCAAATCCCAGCAACCACATGGTGGCTCACAACCATCTGCAATGAGATCTGATGCCCTCATATGGGTATCTGAAGACAGCTACAGTGTACTTACATATAATAAATAAATAAAACAATCTTTAAAAAAAAAGAAAACAAACAAAAAAAAGAAGACAGGAAGTTGGGACTAAGGAGGTGAATGTGGACCTGGGAGGGCCTAAGAGAAGGAGTTGGGGAGTAAATATGATCAAACTAGAGGAAGTTCTCAAAGAATTAATAAACGTCCTCTGCCTGGATGGATGGAAGATTGTCTACAAGGATGTCAGACAAATTCATCACTCCTGGAAGACTTCAAGAGACGCTCATCTTCTGCATCAATGTGTTGAGCATCACATTCACGTGTAAACATAGACCAGCCATCCCTCCGACCTGTTTCCCTGTGTTCCTTGCTGCTGAAGACAGAGGAGGTCTTCAAAGGAGGCAGCAGGCGCTCTCAGAGAGACACAAAACCCATATGCTGCCCCATCTCTGGTTGGAGAGTGACGGAGGGGCTGCAGTGAGGACAGAACAGTACAGAGCCTTCCAACTGAGACGACACTAATGAGCTCGGTCCCTCCTGGTGGCATCTCTGTGGCTGTGCAGATGATTGGAAGTCCAGTTGGATGTTTGAGAAAGAAATCCGTTCAGCGGGCTGGCACCCCATGTTCTTCTTCTCCCTGGGAACAAGGCTACTGCACAGACAAGCTGGCTCTTTGAATCTCAACTCCAAAGCACCTACTGAGGGTCCTGAGCACTCTCCTGAAATCCCCACCCCTTTCTACTCCCACAGGTGCTTAGTTGGCTTGTGTTAAGTAACCTGTTCCAGTTTCCAGGACTGCACTTCTTGCTTCACAGCAGTGGGTTGCCCTTGTTGGAAAAAGATGTCTGCATAGGCCCGCCTTGGGAGACTATGACAGCTTTATTGCGTAGTCTCCCACGGGTGAACATCTCCGTGGAGAAACCAGAGTGGGCCTGATGACTCTGAGCTGTTCTGACATGACTGAATGTGGACTGTGCCCAGCTGGGACTGGCTGGAGCTGGCATCTCTTGGCTAGTAACAAGAGACGTTAGTGAGCAGAGCTTTCCATGCTGGAAATGAATACTTGAACCTATGGTAGTGCAGGCTCTAAAATGATATGATGAGCTCCCATTGGCTGGCTTCTCACACTCAGTCAGTTGCCTTACATGTTGCTTCCTAGATTCTGTTAAGACTTCCCCTATTTCCCAAATCCATCCCCCACTGAGCAACTGCAGGGAGATTTTCTGATTATACTGCTTTACTTTGGGGACTGCATTCAGAGATCTGCCCAGGGGACCCAACTCTAAACCTGTCTTTGGGATGATGTGGTTTGGAACATGTGGGGTTTGGCGGAATCCCTAGGATGCCCTGATTTGCTAAAGGATAAGAGGTAACCTAAATACCGATAATCAGAACACACCCCAGGGCTTTATACAGAAATGTTCTGGAAGGCACACTTCTTCCTATTGACTGTGAGCTTGCTTGGAGGTACCGAGGAGGGTGGGCAGCTTTTGAAAGAATAGAAGTCAGCAAAGATGGCACAGCCACTAAAGGCTCTTGTCACTAAACCTGGCAACCAGAGTTTGATTCCTAGGACCCAAAATGTGGAAGGAAAGAACAGATACCTTCGAGTTGCCCCTGCCTCCCTGCCCACATGCTATGAAAGAGGCACATTTTTATACTATGAAAACCATACAGATGGAAGAGTGGAGTAGAAAGAAGAAAAATGAGACCAAAGGGGAGGATGCAAGAGAGGAAGGGAGGCAGGGAGAATGTGTGTCTGGCAATACATCTCTATACTCACTGTCGAGTCTAACTCTGACCCTTTCTATCATCTCTAACAGGGGTTCTCAATCCATGGGTTGTGACCCTTTTGGGGGTTTACATGTCAGATATTCTGCATACCAGATATTTACATTATTTATATTCATAATGGTAGCAAAATTACAGTTATGGAGTAGAAACAAAAATAATATTATGCTTGGGGGTCACCACAACATGAAGAACTATATTGAAGGGTCATTAGGAAGACTGAGAACTGGTGGTCTATGACATTATGTGTATGTGTGTGTTGTGTTGTGTTTTGTGTGTGTGTGTGTGTGTGTGTGTGTGTGTGAAAGAGAGAGAGAGAGAGAGAGAGAGAGAGAGAGAGAGAGAGAGAGAATAAATTAGCATGTGGGATAATTTTCCATGGTTTCCAACCCCCGAGGGTCACACTGGATGTTATTGCTAATATCAGAAATACTTCTAGGAAATCCATGCTTTATAAAACAATAAACCCCAGGCATCCTTGAAGGCCATGTCCAAGGAGATAATGGGGTGATAACAGGAGCCCTATGTGATTTACGAAGCATTAGGAGTCAGTTTGACTATGGATTTCCCAGTAGGAGGCTCTGATGTGCTTGGGGGAGACACTGGAGCTTATTGGGTCTCTGTCTGAGGCTGGAAGGAAACTAATGAAGATAAAATATCTGAGGATCTGAGGCTTCAAAAGGAGAAGGCGTGTCTACACCAAAGTTTCCCAGAGCCTGGACAGGTTGGTTGATGCCCCTCCAAGGAACCCAAAAGATACCAAACACCATGTGTTCCAGGTGACTGTCACCATCTGTGATGTTGAAAGTGGCCCAGTAGCAGCTGGAGAGGTTAGGGAGACTGGAGCGTTGCCTTACGGATCAGCCACAAAGACTCTCGATGGATGTGAAACAGAGCACAGAATTCATCATTTTTTTTTCTTGTGTCCTCTGCATCTTTGTGAGTGACTCAGGCATCACTCCCAATAATAAAGGGCTAGAAGCCCCTTCCTTCTCTAGGCTCATCCCAGAATCTAAAGGCTGTATCTCATCTGCTCTGATTGGGTAATCTGTCTGTCTCTGAGCCAATGATCGAGTCAGGAGGACCCAGTGCTGGCTGGTCATCTGGACTCACTGGTGATTGCTGTAGGCTGCAGATGCCCAGTGTGCCCTGAGCATCTTAATGCCGTGTCCTCTCTTTGTAATACTCTTTGGTACCCTGTCTGTTTGGCAGACTGATTAATATTGGTTGTCATGCTGCTGAGATGCAGGTAAAGATGTTTGTCCCCAAGCCTGATGACCTGAGTTCCTTTTTAGTAACTCAAATGGTAGACAGAGAGAACTAACTCCTGCAAGTTGTCCTCTGACCTACACACACACACACACACACACACACACATTAAAATAAAAAAAAATACTGCTTGTCAATATGGCAGGATCTAGAACTACCTAGGAGTCAAGCCTCTAGGTTTGTCCATGAAGGGATTTCCAGCCTGGGATAATTACAGTGAGAAAACCGACTTTGGACGTGTGCAGAACTCACTCCATGCTGCCGAGTCCCAGAACTCATCTTGCTGCTTCCTGACTGTGCATGCAATGTGACCAACTCGTGTCATCAAGATTTCTCCACCGTTGTAGACTGTACGTTTATGGCGTGAGTCGTAATAAGCCCTTCCTTCCTTACATCCCTTTGGTCAGGCATTTTGCCACAGTCCCTAACATAGCGTCCTTTCTGTCTTAGTTTAAGTCTCTCCCTTGAGGGCTGTTTTGTGATTGCATTAGCTGTTTCTTGTTTGTTATTACAGATGGTCAAACTGGAGGATGCTCTAGAATTTGTTGACTACATGACAGTGGGAAAGCGATGTATACTTGATAGAAACATTACTTTAAACGTTAATTTTGATTTTTTTCCTTGGGCTGGCAGTATGTGACGTGGTACTCTATGGATGCTATGTGGCTTCCTGGTCAGCTGTCACTCGGTATATAACTCCTTTCCCACAGGGCACTGTTTAGTTGGTACATTTATTTTATAAGGTAGCCAATGTTCCATGAAAAATTGAATACTTTCATCAGATAGAGCTTGTGTTCTGAGGTTGTGCCCAACTATGGATTGATGCAAATGCTCCAGCAGACAGGCTGGGGTATGCTGTTCAGGTTAATGGTATTAAATATGCTTTAATTCAAGATGTTCTTGACTTAATGATGGTGAGACAGATAAAATGAAGCCACTTCCCCAGGGATTCTTATTTAAGAGTAGTGTGCTGTTGAACATTGTCAAAGCACTGGCAATACCAATGAGAGGTCCTCATGGTAGGAACCTTTTAATGCTTATATTTTTCCTTTAAATAATCTAATTTATTTATTCCTTTTAAAATAAATTTATTTACATATAATATTCATTTACATATATCAATTTATATGTATATTTACATTTAAATATGGATATAAATTTACATGCATATATTTACATATAAATTAATATATACAAATGAACATTATATTTAAATGTTGTACAAATTAATATATACTGTGAGTAATATACAATATAGCTATACATAAATATTTATTTAAATATATATATTTTAATATAATTATAATTCCTTTAAAGAAGCTAATAATAAGATGTTGAAGGCTGTGGTGAGCTGGCTCCCTGACTGACAGCTGTCAGATCCCCTTCTTGGTGCCCTGGATGGCTCGCTTCAGCAGAGGACTGTCAACTGAGCTACTTAAGAGGCCAGCTTTCAGTACAGCCAGGCTGCTTTGGACACTGCAAGATGTCTTGAGGAAGCTACATAGCAACCACAGCTGCTCGCTGCCAAGGCACAACTCCAGCTCCAGGGGGTGCTGTCCCCAGCACAGCTGTTTAGACAGCTTGAGCAAGAGCTTTCTGCTGTCCTGAGCTTCAGTTAAGCTCAGCAGTCATTCCCACCCAGGCCAGAGGAGCACTAGAGGGAGTACTGTTTGTGGAACCCAGCAGAAGGCCCGTGGATGGCACATACCTCAGTTTCTGTTTGTTTATATAAGAAGGTTAGGCTCACTCTTCCAGTCAGTTGGGAGATCCTATTTCTGTGATGCCTCTGGTATTGCAACGTTAGGCTCAATCAAAGGCTTTTCTTAAGTGGTGTTTTCTTGACTACAAAGTGTAGATGGTGTGGTGGAGAGGCAGTGGGAGGGAAGAGGTGGTGATGGCAGTGGCAGCAGCAGCAGCAACAGCAACAAGAGGTGACTTCAGAGTTCCAGAGTGTCTGGGGTAGAAATGGCGGGAAGCAGAGGCAGTGGAGGCTACATGGAATGGCAGAAGTAGAGAGGAGGTGAAACAGGATGAAGGAAGGTGGGAAGGCTGTGAAGATGAGAAACAGCAGGCTCTGTTGCCAGGCAGTTTCTAGAGAACTAGCGAGCCTTTAGGGGCCCGGGGTGTCAGACACTCCAAGTCCAAGAGTCAGAGCATTACCTCTGCAGGAGCTGGGGATCTTAGGGATGTGGGAGTTGTGACATGAGCAGGCAGCATCTATTGCTACTGCTGTTGTTGTTGCTGCTGCTTCAGCAAGCTGAGGGCTATACCATCTGCCCAGAGTAATAAGCCTCCTAGCTGAATCCTGACAGTCTGAGTCTCTGGCTTCTAAAGCCTGGAGCAACAGGTCTTTGGCTCCTAGGGTTTGGAGCTGTGAGCCTCTGGATCTGCCTTGGGCACCCAAGAGCCTAGGACAGCTAGCACTGGTCTCCTCTGACCCACTCATGATTTCTTGCTGAGGGCGTTATCCCAGCTGGCTGTTTGGAAGCAATGGGTTGTCCAGGAGGTACCTCTAGCACCACTGGAGGAGCAGCTGTGTCATTCACTCATTGGCCTTGCAAGGATGTGTGGACCATTTGTGATGTGTCAGGTCTTGTAAGTGATGAGATCGTAACAAGAAACAGAATGAATTGGGAGCATCTTCCCCTCGCGGAGATGGTATTCTGATGAGGGAAGTCAAACAATAAACACAGTAGTATATACACATAAACAGATACACACAAATATCTAAATGTGACATGTGGCATATAGGTACGCATTTCATTATGTATTTATAGATTAATAAAAATGTTAGCAGGTGGGAAAGGCAGTGCTGGGTATCCATGACAACGTCACAAATTCTGGGGAGCAACGAACTCTGTGGGAGGCTAAGTAAAGGCCCAGACCACATAGTCATCTAGGGGAGCGATAGATACAGAGGTGGTTAAAGGGGTTCTTGGCCACAGACAAAGCACAGAGACTCTAGGTGGCTGAAATGATGGATGGCAAGGGTGTATAACCAGACTGAAGTTGTGAGGTACACAGCCTGCGTAGTCTGGGCTAGAAGAGAAGCTAGCAAATGGTTCTCGGTATTTGAGTGATACTGTGGGGTTGTCTCTGACCATCCTGGCTGCTGGATTGAAATAGAGATGGTGAATGGATGTGAGCATGGGAGAGTATGGGACTTAGAGGAGAAAGTCATTTCCTTGATCTAGAACCCAGTGTCTGAGACCAGGCTGGGACCCATCCCAGGGAAGAACTGTTGACTGTGAATGTGTGGAAAGGAATCCTGAGAGAGGTTTGTAGAAGATTGCATGTGAGAGACGGAGAGAGAGAAATCAAAGATGAGTCAGCTGTTGGCCAGAGACACTGAAGGATTAGCTGTGTATTGTAAAGAAGGTTCTGGAAGAAGTAGGTTGGAGCAGCTGGTGTGTTATGTAAAGTACCACACTACTGTGTCATTCTTCTGCAGCTCTATCTTCTCTCAGCTCTGGGTAAGTGTGCTTCCTGGTGGTCCTGGCACCCTGAGCAGAAACTAGCCCTGAGCAAAGATTCTATTTGTGTTTATTGATTGCTTCTCAAGTCACAAGAGATGCTTGTTCCCTGGAGGTTCCATTCTGAGCAGGTAGGCTACAGCGACCCTTGTTCAGAAGCCCTGGGGTGTTATGTGCTATTCTTTCTGGATACAGTAAGAAGGAAGCCCTAGGAAGGTCTAGAAACCTTCCTCACCATCCTTGTTCACCCTGAGGATGTGATGAGACACCTGTCCACCACGGCTCTGACCATGGAGTGGGTTATGGCAGCTATAAAACTCTACTTCATCTTGCTGTCTGGAACCTTGCTGAGAGATTCCTGGCATAGTCAGACTGGAGTCCTTGCACTCAGGCTTCTCCCAGCATGCTTTTTTTTTTTTTTTTTTTTTTTTTTGCCTTGGATCATTTTTGCTTTCAATTTAAAAAAGAGAAAGAAGAGCTTGGGAGGAAGAATGGAGTCAGGGAACGGGAACAAAGGGACGGCCTAGTGTGTGATGTCCCTCGCTCTTGTACAATTGTGTGGGAGGGCCAGGGGTTGGGAGTCAATTCCTCTCTCCTGCAGCTGGTTTTGTAAATCAAAGTTGGTTGTAATCATAAACTTTATGCCTTTATCGATTTCACACAAGCCATCTGGCTGTAAATGTATCACGAAGCATGGCTGCATGTATCCAGTCCAGGTCCTGACTCTCCTTCCTATACCTTTACAGCCCAAGTGGATGGAAAGAAACCTCTTTATCAGTCTTGGGTTGGGGGTGGTAGTATGTTGATTCTAAATCCCTCTCCCACCTTGGGTCTAGGGGAAAAAAACCATGACGGTGGCAAAGGCACAGAAGAAACATCTCACAGCCCAGGCATGGGTTATAGCAGTGTGTACCCTATTTGGCTTGGCTCTGGGAGACACTCCTGATTTAAACTGCAGGAAAACCAGAATGGGAGGAACCCTGCAGACCCTACAGATCTCATCTGAGGATAAACACCCATGTCCGTGTAACTATGGGTTTCCGAATGGATAAGAAACGGTCCACTTGCCTTAACCACATCTTCGTCTGATGACCTGCACTCCACCAAGTCCGACAGGCCTTGTACTGTGCCATCTTCCTCTACCGAGATCACCTTCACAGGGACAGCCACCGTCTTCCCAGTGAGAATGGCCGTGTTCAGGATCTCTGCTTCCTGGAAGAACAAACAGATTGTCCATGACCTAATGCCCAAATGACCTGTGATCTGAATGTGCGGATGTCTCTTCTTGCCTCCCTGCAAAGGGCCTGGTCTTTCACCTGGGCACAGGAAGCCAAATGTTGATAACAGCCAGCTGCCAAGAGGCCATTTTTGTCAATCCCTGGATTTTGTAGGGAGGATGTAATGGGAGCAGTGATGGAATGAATTCATAACACTGTCTGTGTCTGGAAAACACATATGAATCTAACTATGTACCCAGTACCCTTGTAAGAGCCCTGTGAGTACTGACCCTGCAACCTTCACATCACCAGATGAGACAGGCAACATTCCTGTTCCTTAGATAACACACGGAGGTTTCCTGATTGGCCCAAGATCACAAAGCTGGGGGGAAAGAAAGTAAGACTTAAATAGGGAATTTCAGCTTCTGAGTCCTTGCATTAGTGACCTAAATAGTTCTAACCATACTTGTATACAACGCTTCCAACTTGTAAAAGCATAAATTGGCGATGCCAGAGAGAAGATGGGAATGGCCTTGCCTGATTCTCTCTACTCTCCTTTTGCTTCTTTACCACTTCCTTTCCAGGCCTTCCCTGGGTTCTAGCCTCTGAATGCTATTGCACCTGAAATCGCACACCCACGTCCACTTCCATGCCACATGTGCACGCATAAAACTAACACACTCACTCCTAAGCACTCAGAAAAACCACACATTTCTTTTGCCATTAAACTTTTCCTTTAGGGATGAGACAAGAGATTTGTCCTTAGATGTGCCCTACTTGCAAAGTGTGGTGACATTGAGCTGGAACTGGGCTGGCTAGCCCTAATCGTGATGGAAGATGCTATGCAGGTTACACAGCTTTGGGGATAGACCTGACAGCGTAGAGAGGGAACAAATAAAAGGTAAACACACAGACACAGGGTAAAGCTGGGATGAGGGGGACTGGGCTCTCTGATAGACAAGTTGCAGTCCCTTGCTTATCATATTCATAATATATATTTATATAAGGTTGGACAGGGAGGTGGGGTTATGGCATAGTGGTAAACAAGAGGGTAAGGTTGTTATAGACAGCTGAATAGGAGGAGTCAGGTTTGATCATCTCAGCAGGATCCATTTCTTTAGGGGAGGAGTCTTCAGGCCATAACTATTCTGGGGAAGCACACACTATACATACTATCAACATCTGCACATGGACCAGAAAGATTTGCAATTTCCTTGGGTCTTATCCCTGGATGGTTTGCCATTTTCCCAGGAGTCCGAGGCTCTGGGATACTTGACACACCCCTCCCTGTCCATGTCAACAACACACATTCGCTCAGGACTTCGCTTGCTCCCCTACACACTGCACTGCACTACACTACACTACACTACACTACACTACACTACACTACACTACACTACACTACACTACACTCATGGCTGGAAGCTGGGTGACTCTTGAGATGAAGCAATACAAGGCAATGTAGCGTCCACCCAGCTTTTTTCCCAAGGATACTTACTCTTGGGACTTTAGCTGCCATGTCAGGAGGAACCCTGCATTCTGCACAGCCAGAGTCTCCAAGCCCAAGCTTACCCTTCCCTGACAGTGTTCCCATGTTGTTTTCAACAACAAGGCCCATTGCATTCTGGGAAGTCAGTGCTTGCCTGGCCCTTCTTGATAGAGTGACAGGAGACAGTTGGATGTGTACAGGATCTGCTGGGTGTCACCTGACTCAGTTGCCATTTTACTTTGACTTGCAGCCACTGGATCAGGGTGTCCCTACTCTAAACATAAGTTCTAGGGGTAGTGGGGGTGAGGCACCTTTCTTTGGGACTGAGCTTGTAAATAGGCTTGTGAATTTGATTTTTATGTAGAATCTGAACTGTGTGAATAGCTCACCAGAAGACAGAGTGAAGGATATCCCCAAGTGACATCATCACCTCTTCCGGCAACCATGCTTCTTACATAAGATACACTTCTTCCCTACCTCCCGGAGCCTCTCATCATGTGAGCTCCTTCGACTGAAACCTAGCCTTGGCTGACATATGCCTTTTTCGTCCTAAAAGACAAGACACCACTTTGGAACATTCCTGAACTCAAAGCCAATGCACACCCTCTCCTCCAACATGCCATTAAACACACTTTAAAATTTTTAAATGTATATTTGTGTATGCACATGAGTGCAGTTGCATGTGTGTGTGTGTGTGTGTGTGTGTGTGTGTGTGTGTGTGTGTGAGAGAGAGAGAGAGAGAGAGAGAGAGAGAGAGAGAGAGAGAGAGAG
>NW_021604614.1:8920030-8934063 GCF_004785775.1 Grammomys surdaster | reverse complement strand
GAGAGAGAGAGAGAGAGAGAGAGAGAGAGAGAGAGAGAGAGAGAGAGAGAGAGGAGATCAGAGGATAACTTTTAAGAAGCTGCTCTCTACTTCTACTATGCAGAACCCAGGAATCAAACTCAAATTGTCAGGCTTGGCTGCAAGCCCTTTCTACACTGAGCCGCCGTGCTAGCTCCATCTTATAGACGCTTCCTTTGGAGTTGCATGCGTTATTATCAATCGTGAGACATGATCGCTGTCTCCCTGACTCCACTTGGCTGGCAAAATGGTGACCAGGGCTGCTGTCAACCTCCTTACCCTTGGTGAAGGAGGCTTCTGTTTGCAGTGGGGAACAGTCCACACAGAGATGCAGAACTGTTCAGAGTGCTGGGAATGGGAGACTGAGTGCTCAGCCCGAAAGGGGACATCGATATTGATCCCCTACGAGGCTCCTGAAATACTGGGAAGAGAAGAAGGAAGGATGCAAGAGCCAGAGGATGCAGAGAAGAGTGGTGGAATTCTGTCCTCTGGCCAGGACATGGCTGATGAACACATCAACTCTGTCCCAGGAACTAAGTAAGGCTGTCCGCATGAGATCAAGCCAGAGGACATTCCAGTATGAACAGGGAAGGGGACCATGAGACCCCATTCCTAGCTGTGGAATTATTTGTAGTTGATGAGTCCCGGGAGAGAGGGAGCCATTTTTCACCAGGAATGTGGCCACTGGTAGAGTGTCCCACACTCATGAACACATAAGCAGCCTTCATTGGACACGGAGGGTTATTTTGAAAAGGTGGATGGGGATCTACTGGGGGAGGAGAGGAATTGGGGTGGGTACAATCAAGATGGTACATTTAATAACATCCCATATACAGACACCAAACCCAGACACTATTGTGAATTCCAAGAAGTGCTTGACGCCAGGAGCCTGATATAGCTGTCTCTTGAGAGGCTTTGCCAGAGCCTGACAAATACAGATGCGGATGCTCGCAGCCAACCATTGAACTGAGCACGGGAACCCCAATGGAGGAGTTAGGGAAAGGACTGAAGGAGAGGAAGGGGTTTGCAACCCTATAGGAAAAACAACAATATCAACCAACCAGACCCCCCAGAGCTCCCAGGGACTAAACAACCAACCAAAGAGTACACATGGAGGGACCCAGAGCTCCAGCTGCATATGTAGCAGAGGATAGCCTTATCTGTCATCAATGGGAGAGAGTGAAGCCTTGGTCCTGTGAAGGCTCGAAGCCCCAGTGTAGGGGAATTCCAGGGCGGTGAGGTGGGAGTGGGCAGGTGGGGGAGCACCCTCATAGAAGTAGGGGGAGGAGGGATGAGATAGGGGGTTTGCGGAGGGGAAACCAGGAAAAGGATAACATTTGAAATGTAAATAAATAAAATATCCAATAAAAGCAATACATTTTATATATTTATGAAATTATCAAAGGGTTTATTGTGGCAAATGCACAAGTTTGAAGAATAAGGTTCCAACCTTCTAGGCCCGCCCAAGTTGCTGTGTGGAGAGGAGCTTCCTGCTGACCTCGGGAGGCAGAAGGACAAGTAAGCAGGATTTTCTTGTCCTGTTGCAGTGTGATTTGCAAGTGACTTCTTACTGCCACATAAGCTGATCTGTTCTGACTAATGTAATGCTTGACTTTAGAATTTGCTCCATGCAGTGGTTGATGACCAACTGTCCCAGGTTCTTGGGCATTGTCCCAGGTTCTAAGTCATTTTGGTGACTCAGCATTCCCTGCGGGGTGTTCTTCCCGGGGTGTGGTTGATTTCTTAAAGCTTTCCATTTCCCATCAAAGATTGATAACCTCACAAGCTTGGTGATCAGTCACCACCCTGTCCTTGTCTTTTGTTTGCTTTCTGAAGCTCTTACCACCCTGGACTCACACACCACCAAAAAAAAAAAAAAAAAAAACCCAGCAAACATTGTCAGGGTGATGAGTTGGGAGCTTTTCATGGATACCACATTAAACGCAAGAGAGTTATTAGATGACCACAGAGATAGAGTAGATCTAATTAGCAATAAGACTGCAGGGCCATAAATAAGCCTCGTGCCTCTTCTCGCCAGCGGGGAGCATCACTCAGTCTGGTGTCTGTGACACGTACAGATTTACAAACCACTCTCTGCTCCATTGAGTGCATGGGTGCCTGGGTTTAGTAGCAATAGCCTAACACAGAGAACCCTACACTTTAGCAGTCACCCTGAGATAGGACCAGTGCTCCACTTAATGGGGGAGCAGTAGTAGTTTGAAAAGCCAAGCAGCCTGCCATTTAGGCTGGCTTCTCTGTGCCACCAAGACACACCTGGCTACATTCTTTTCCCTTTTTATTAATGTGAATTTAACTGTTTTATCAAAGCCGCACATGTTCACCGTTAAAAATATCACACCCACTCAATACTTCATGAAAAGATGTTCTACAAACACTCCCTTCCCCACGCCCTTTTCTGTACTTTCAATAGCAACTCTCCTGCCCATGTTGTGAACATTCTTCTATGTATTAAAATAGTGCACTATATAACCTGGTCACAATGGAATGGTTTTTAGATCCAGTCCACCATTCTAGTTTAATTGTTGTTGTTGTTGTAATAAAATGCTCTGTGAAAAGAAACGTAGGGGTGAAAGGGTTCATTTTAGCTCACAATTTCTGGTTATAGGCCATTGTAGCGGTAGGACTATAACTCTTAAGTTATATCTCTTAAGAGAAATGGTTACATCACATCTACAGTCAAGAGAAGGGAGAGAATGCACACACACACACACACACACACACACACACACACACTTAGTGAATGCTTAGACCCAGACCCAGACATAGGGAGTAGTACTGCCCATAGTGGGCTGGGTGCTTAGACCCAGACCCAGACATAGGGAGTAGTACTGCCCATAGTGGGCTGGGATTTCTCACCTTAATCAACTCAATTAGGAAAAATCAGTCCTGCCCAGCCATACATACAGAGCAACCTCATCTAGATAGTCCTTTATTCAGACTCTTAGGTGACTGGGGGTTGTGTCAAGTTGCTGTTTGGAGTTAATCATCACAAGTACCAAATGGTGGTATGGTAGATGAGATGACCCTACATCGTTTGGTTCTCTCTCCTTTAGTCACCTTTCAAAGTTTTGGTTGGGTCTCTTTACTGGATAAACCTATTATCTCAAGGAAACTGCTTTAACTGTGTATTGAGAAGATCAGATAGAGAAGAGCCTACAAATTCCAACTTGGAGATGGTTATGAGGGCCTGGATGACTGTGGTTGGTGAGAATGTTCTAGATTCTTGAAACTTGCCAATGGAGTCAGGCTTAAAATCTTAATTATGATAACAATATCAAACAAACTATATGAGCTCTAATATCTACTCTGATGATGGCAATCACTTCAACATGTAACCAAAACACCATCCTGCACACTGTAGAACATTTTCTTGTCAATTAAAACTTAGTAAATCTAAGGGGAAAATGAGATGATGTGTTGATTCCTGAATAGTTCTTTGGCATTGCCACAGGGAGGTTGAGTGTAGCTTTTCTCCCTCAATGTCATCTGGCTACAGGGACATGTGGCTGGAGTCTAGGAAGCTGGGTGACTCCTGAGGCGCAACAATATAAAACAATGTGGGCTCTATTTGGCTTTTTCCCAGGGATACTTACTCTTGAGACTTAGCTGCTATGGCCAGGAGAAATCATGTGTCACATGCAGAAGGATCTGCATGGCAGGCTCAGCAGAAGTCCAACAGTAACCTACAGATATGAGACCAATGAGGTCTCTGTTAGAAATCTGAGCCGCCACCTTGCTGCACCAGACAAGGGACCCTGGGAAGGAGCCACCGAACCATATCAGGGGCAGAAATGACAATGGATGACTGGTGTGTTTGGTGAGCACGTTTGATGGCTCTCAAGGTCTTGTCTACCTTGAGAAATAAGAGTACTTGACCATCCTTCCGCTGTCATATGCTGACTCCCCAACTTGTAGGAGCCATATTTCCTGCTCCTGCTTCCTCTGTGACTCTGGTATATTAGTGGCAGCTCTGTGCCTCTGTTTCCTCAACTGTAGAATAAAGCTTGTAAACACTTCCAGTCACTGGGCCGAATTGAGGGTTCTGTTATGTGAAGGTCCTTAGGATATGATGGTTGGTGATATCCCAAAGCACACTGGTCTTTATTGTGACTGCTCCACCGGACTTCTCGACTTTCAGCCATACCTATCCTCCGGGAGCAGGAATGGAGAGAGACACCATAGCTTGTTTTATGAACAAAGTTCTAGTCAGGTAACCTTGGCTGAGGTAATGTGAGCTCTTGGGAGCTAAGTGTCCTCTTTACCAAAAGTCAAGGACAGTCCAGTGTAGTCTGTTCACGCATGTGTCTGTGCAGCTTCCAGGTTCCCACTTCGCTCTTTCCTGACCGAATGCCTTTGTAAATCCCCGAATCTCTGCACCTTTCTCTCATCAGCCTGGGAATCAGGCTTCCAGACTGCATCCATCGGAACAGCGTGAACTAATGAGCTCAGCTCTTAAGAGTGATTGATATTATTAACTTTTCAATAAGGTTAGTTATTATTAACTGTATCATAATGTATGCAACGACTTATAGTGATCCAGTATGTTCTTGGCAAAAGGAAAGGGCTAGAGAGATGAGGTAGGAAAGGAAAACCGCAGAGGAGGATGAGGGAGAGGGAGTGATGAAATAGAGGAAGCTACAATCTATCACAACATCCAGGAGGACTCATGCTCCATCAGGAGTTAGAGCAGGATAGGAATGGGACCTCCCTGTCTTCTTGGTGACTCTCAGCATCCATGGCCACTGCTCAGATAGATGCCAAGTTTAGGCTAAAAGTACACGTTTCTCTCTCACACACACAGTCCCCAAGCCATGGACTAGTTACTCAACTGGGGACAGATAATGTCTCATCAGCAATGAACAATTAGAGGCTTTGAGCCCTGTAGGCTGCCCTGCATGGGTTCCCTGGGGTTTGTGTGAGTCAGCTTAACTGTGTGTTACTGTGGCATCATACACTCAAATCGGAGACTCAACCCAGGCTCCCCAGCCATGCACGGGGACTTGAAGTGCTGCTTCAGTGTCCCAAGTGTTAGAGGTCCCCAGTGAAGATGGCTGAATGAAAGAAAGACAGTGCCTCCTGGCTTCCTTTGTGTCCATCAAATCCACAGTAAGTTTTTCTCTGGAGGGTATAGATGGATATCTGTCTCAGCTGCTTCCACTCCTGGCCCCTCTATGGGGTTCCCTGAGCATCTCAAGGGACTAGAACACTCTTACACTGTTTGCCTGTGGCAGTGGCTGAGCCAGGGATCCAACTGCACCCGGGGATGGAGGTGACCATGTCACTTGGTAAGGAGACTCTCACATCCAATTCAAGGGGGGCAGTTGTAGCTCTTGCCAATTGGGACTTTTAGACACAAGGACGGCTTGATCTTGTCTAGATTTCCGCAGAGAAGCTAAGAGTTAATGGTTTTATAGGAAATCCTGACTTTGCTGTTTGGCCTGCCTTCTATGAAAACCGGAACAAAATGCATGTAGAGAGACTCGCAGGTGCCACCACGAAACTCTTCCTGGTAGATTGTGTGCCTGTCTGATAAAGACTGAGGTGCTGGGAACTCTTGCCTAGCTGTCTAGTCTCAACAGAGGGAAGCAGACAGTTCCCCCAGGACTCTCTGGGTCCCCCAACATCCTCAGCTCTCAGAGACTCGGGCCACTTTTCTCCCAGCCTGCCTGGGAGAAAAGTCTCCGAGCGCCACCACAGCAAAGTCTTGGTTTTGCCTAGCTAATTTCAAATCTTACTTAGCATCTAGTTTTGGAATTAAGCAGAGGAGTGACAGCTGTTTAATTAACTCCTTAAGCTGATTAGACAGTCCTACTGAAATCCCTCAAGAAGGAATTTCTGACTTAGGAGAGAACCCAGGGGCACTATGTCACTGCTGTGGGCTGAGTTTAGAAAGCTACAAAGCTGCTAGTTCGCGCACTTCTGGGGTCCTCGAGGGTGTGGTCAAGCATGTGTTTTTATTTTCTGTATTAGCTGCTACAAGAGGAGCAAAATGAAGGTAATAAACAGGACCTTGGCTCTGCCAAGAAAGCTCATTCTGAATAAAGCTATGGTACCAAATGGGGTCTCCCTCTTCCCCCGCCACGCCCCCTGCCCCGCCCCCGCCCCGCCCCCTCGCTTGTTAGTTTGTGGTTTGAGCCTGTGTGCTTGCTTGTATTAGTCAGGATTAGCCTCGTCCCACACAGTGGGCATGCACACTCCCTTTCACAAGTAAGACAAAATCAAGTTAACGAGCTTAAGCCTTTAAGCCAATTTCATCCTCAAGATTACAGCTGTATAAAAGAGGAATCAGCAAGGAACCCGGAAACCCGGTGCTCCTCTGACAATATGGGTGAGGCTAAAGCTGGTTAGGTTTCCCTGGACACTCCATAAATGACAGATTCCTTCTTTCTTAATTTTTAGTAGGTACCACGGAGTTCAATGGCCCCAAAACCTGGTGGGAGGAGGAATGAACGGGATATCAAAAAACGCAATCGGAAAAACAAACCAAAACCCAAAACTACAGCAGTCTGGCACGTTGGTACAAGCTTGTGATCTCAGCACTTGGGAGGTAGAGGCAGGAGAATTAGGAGTTCAGGGCTATTTTTGGCTACAGAGGTCAACCTGGGCTACATGAAGACACAAACCCCAGCCCAGTCAAACAAGCGAATAGAAAAAGCATTACCCATCTGCCTGGAGGCTCTTAGGGGGTCGATATATATTTGACGTTCGATTTATGCCTCACCAAGGTGTTTTTCCTGACTTCTAATATGATACCCCTGAATTTGGGGTTCTGCCAGTTTTAGCTACACAATGAAATCTGGGGACAGTTATTTGATGCAGAATTCACATTCCACACAGTTCACTCATTTTAAGTGACTAGTTTCTTGGCTTTTAACCTATTCACAGAGCTGTGCAATATTGCCACAAATTTAAAATAAGTTTTACCAACTCCCAAAGAAACTATATATCTTTTTGTTATCCTCACATATCTCCACCTCCAGCCTCAAGCCTCACGTAATTTCTAGCCATGGATTTCTCCTTTCTGATTATGTCCTATGAACTGAATCATACCGTGGGTGGTCCTGTATGTCTGGCTGGGTCCGTGTAGCCTGATGCCAGCAAGTTCCTCCCCACTGTGGCACGTATATATTTCTTGCCCATCTTGACTCTGCTGAGTTTTGAAACGTAGAGCAGAATGACTTCTGACAAACAAACTTGAGAGGTTTCCTCCCCCACCCCCCCACACCCCCCACCAAATGCTGGCGAACTCAGCTTATAAAGAACATATATACTGTTGACAGAATATAGCCCATAGACATGTTTCCTTAACCCTTCTTTTCAATGGACCAATCTTTTAGTTTGCTTTCTGTTGCTATGATAGAACATCATGACCAAAAGCACTTGGGGAGGAAAGGGTTTATCTCAGCTTACAGTGCACATAATCTGAACAGTCCATCATGAAGAAGCCAGGAAAGGAACTCAAGCACGGCAGGGACCTGGAGGCAGGAGCTAAAGCAAATGTCCTCCCCAAACCAATTGGAGGATGCTGCTTACTGGCTTGCTTCCCATGGCTTTTTCAGCCTGCTTTCGTATAGAACCCAAGACCACCTGCCCCCAGGGTTGCACTGCCCATAGTGGGTTGGACCCTCCCACTTCATCATCAACCAAAGAAATCCCCTACTAACTCGCCCACAGGCCAATCTGATGGAGGCAACCCCTTAACTGAGGACCCCTCTTCCTGGATGACTGTAGCTTATTGACAAAACCTAACCGGCAAAACTGCATGCTTGAAAACTGAGAAATGGGCAAACATCGAGGGACCCATGCTGATGGGCTGGGATTTAGAAAGCCAGGCTTTGACTCAGTTGGGGGGGGGGGGCAGCTGCTCTCCATGAGCCCCATCCTTTTTTCCATGGAGAGAATTCAAGATTTTCCAGGATGTTTTGAGTCTGGGATCCTGTTTTACAAGCTTCTAGAATAGTACCACATGAGTAATGTACCAGGAAACAAACCATACCCAAACCCAACATGGAAAGCTATAGTCTGTAAGAAACACAAAAGAAAAGAGAATAAGAACTCAACTCACTTTATCTCTTTCTGTTTTAAACATTTTTTATTCCCCCCCCCTCTCTCTCTCTCTTTCTCTCTCTCTCTCTCTCTCTCTCTCTCTCTCTCTCTGTGTGTGTGTGTGTGTGTGTGTGTGTGTGTGTGTGTGTAGGCCAGAAGACGGCATCAGATCCCTGAGGCTGGAGTTACAGCGGGCTGTAAGCTGCCACGTGGAGGTGCTGGGAACTGAAAACTCTGGCCCCCTGTAAGAGTAACAAGCACTCTTACCTGCTGAACAATCTCTCCAGCCTGATCTTGTTTTTAAGCAGGATGTGCTCCGTGTCGGAAACACTAAATGCAGTGATTCATAAGGAGACTAACAATATGACTAACTGCTGTTAAGCGTGCTGACACAGATCACGGACTGACGGCTGTGCGTGTTGACAACGGTTCTGAAAGGAGGTTTCTACTTCACTCACAGCCTGCGAACCGCCGCGCTACAAAACATGGCAGGAGTACTTAATCTGTGTTGATAGGTCCTCCCCGACGGCGTGAAGTCTTACTCTTTGAAGCCAGGGGGAAGCTCTGCCCGCAGCCTTTAACCAAGCAGAGCTCTCATCCACTTCTCAATTGCTACAGAAAAATGCATGTCAAATTGTCAAAGGGGACAGAATTTTCCGTACGCCCGGAGAAGCGTATCAGTTTTACGGTTCATGAGACTAAGGAATTAATTCAATTGGTTTGGGAAGGGCAGACAGAATTAATAAACATCAAAGGGCCTCTCCAAGGCTATGCTTTGCAAAAAAGGGGCTGTTTTGAACGTGGGCTTTGTTGAGAGCCGCAGCCTTTTTGGGAACTGCAAGCCCCAAGGATTTCAGCAAGCCCCACGTGGGGAGGGGGCCAGAGCCAGGACCTGATCATCTATGTTAACGGGGGTGCCGAGGCGTGGCTAATCCCCAACAGTGTGGAGTGCAAAAGTCATCCTCTGTTTGGCCCCTGAAGACATTATGTTCTCTTCCCCCCACCCCCAGCAGACAACTTCTTAATTATGTTTTTCTTAAGCTAATGTAAAAAGGAATTTGCATGTCTGCAGCCCACACTAATTGAAGGAGGGAGGATGCCATGAAGATTGCTCTGGGAGATGCAGCTAAATCAATTCAGGGTTGAAGGAGCCATGAGGCAGCCTGGGCCACCCGCCAAGGGGACATGTGGGCAGCCATCTTTCCCTTCTTTGTGCTGGGGCTACTGTGAAGAGAGAAGTCAATATTTGCTACCTCCCGAGACTGGACTCCCACTGTCCTCGAACCAGAGGAAGCAAAAGTCAGATGAAGGTCTTGGACCTTAAAGAAAAGGAAAGCAATCTTTAGACTCCCATTCGTAATCAAGGGCTCTGAGGCAAGCAGTCCATGGTAGTTTGAGGATGCCCCTCACAGGCATTTGTATTTGAACATCACCCAGAAGGTGGCGCTGTTTGGGGGAAGTTATGGAACGTCTAGGAGGTGGAGCCTTAGTAGAGGAAGTACATCATTGGGGTGGGCTTTGAGGGGTTATTGCTTCACCTTGTCTAGGTTGCTCTCTCTGCTTTCTGTTTGTGGTTGCAGGTATTCTTGTTGCAGCTGCTGGCCTCCCTCACCATTGTGGACTCTCCCTCTGGTACTGTAAGCCCAAATAAACTCTTTCATGTATAAGTTGCATTGGTCACAGTATTTCATCACAGCGCAAAAAGTAACAAAAATAAAACATAGGTAAAACTTAGCAACCCAAGACTGTGCTCTGTTTGATCTATGCTTGTAGCCTTCTCCTATCAATGAACATATTGACCCGGGACTGCTCCACCTGTGTCACATTCCATGCATGTCCCACTCCAACCAATGTAGCAAGTAGCTCTTCAGGAACTCATGTTTTGATTCACACACATCTGGGAATTAGATGCAGTAAGCCAATCGAGTCTGGCCCAAGTTTGGATGCTCACACAGCAAGATAAAATATGTCTTCTGTGTAAACTTTTAGGGAAACTTCCCTATTTACCATATTATGCATTTGAATGATCTGGTATCCCTATACACAGAATCATGGGAAGAGACATATTCAGTGAATAAAGGCTAAAATAATCCAGGTCTGTCAATCAAAACCAGAGCATCACCTATATCCCAATGCAAGCAACTGATTCCTTCTCTGGGTCTCATACAAAGAAGCTTGGAGCTAAATTCAGGAATTCTTCAGCACCCTCGCTCAGTTAGCCCACCATTCCTGCCCAGAGTTTTCAACCAGCATTATCATTTTGCTTGTGAATGAAGGTCCTTACCAACTTTTCTATCTGTGTGAGCTTCTTCAGTTCGTTGAACAAGATGCTAAAGAAGGTAGAACACCCAGTTCAGTCAGAGACTTGTTAGCAGTGCTGGAAGCTGGTCTCCCTCTCAGCTGTCCAGAGACAGTGGATAACTACCAGGAAGCATTATTCTCAGACACAGCAGGGCAGCTGCGCATATGAACTCGGCACGCACACAATCTTAATAAACTCCAACTCTGCCTCATGCTGGTTCATCCTCACGTTATTTTTTTTGCAGGGAAATCAAGAAGCCTGGCTTCACCTGAATGAAGGTCTCTACAAAGAGACCCTTTACCCTCCTTCCCCCACCCCTAGGCTGCTGTAAAGGGCATCGTGGGTCTGTGTCTCCAGCCTCTGCTTCACTGCTACTGTTGAAACCAGGCAGGATGGTCAAGCCTTCCTGTCCTGTCAGACTGAGGGACATGCCATGACTTAACTCATGTTTCTTGAATCCATCTTGAAGTCACTTCTTATCAATTCCTGTTGTCAACAGAAAATCTATGCCATGGCCTTATCCTGATGGTACTTTGTCCCATGTTGCAAACTATACCATCTGTAGATCCTGGTAGACAGCTCCAGGTCCCCTCATTTCCTAGCTACAATAAGAGAATCCCATCGACCCCAAAAGGCATGGTGTGCACAGTGAGATCCATATTTACAGCGATCAAACCCCTTCATACTTTGACTCAGTGCAGGAGCATCAGTATCAGGGTCTTCCTTCACTGGGACATCCACGATCACCACATTCTGTTGCTGCTTTTATTTTTCATTTAATTAAGCTGGACTCTGCAGGAGGGCTGCGAGAAATATTCATTCAACAAAGAATCAATGGTTGGTTCTCTCAGCAGGATGGCCCAAGGTCATGGGTTCAGTCCCACCAGGCTACAGGTTTGCTCTAGTCTAGCAGGCTGGGGTGATGACTCCAGGTCAATCCCAGAGCTTTGTCATTATAAAAAGCACATCAAAGCCAAATCATTGTATCTGTCTGAGATCTCGGGACTCCTGAGGGTAGAGACCAGGCAGGTGGTACCTCATTCCTGTCTGCAACTTTAGAATCCCTTGGACTGGGGGAGACCCAGGCAGCATTCACTTTTCATATCTTTGTAATAGTCCTCAAATGTAATGACAGGCTAAAATCACCCAGGAAGGTTGGACCTTATCCCTGGATTTAGATTCTGAACTGACCATTATGGATTGCAACCTAGTAGGATGGGTACCTTCAAAGATGACCCTATCATACCCCTTTAGGCCTGTAAACATATGTGCTCACAAACAAGGTCCAAACTAGATCAGTCAACGTAGAGAGCAGTAACACCACCAGCTGACTCGACGATATGAATGTGGCAAATATCACAACGCCCCATGCCTAACTGAAGAGCTATGAACAAATATCGACTCCTAAGAGAGGAAGAGCCAGTCTTCCTCAGGGATGAGCCCCACGATAGGGTATCTACTCCCAAGTGAATGCATCCATGTATGAGCAGCACCAAATTAACTCAGCATATTTAATAATAAAGAATAATAGACCATGGATGTAAGAAGGGAAGGGGAACAAGAGGGAGGAAAAAATAGGAAGAATGAAGTAAATTCAAACAAACAAACAAACAAACAAACAAACATGTTCTACCCTAGAGTCTGTATGTTCCTGTATTCCTATCTCTGGTTAGTGGACACAATTTTTTTTTTTTAAAGTGAGAGCAGAATTGAATGTGTGTGTAGGAGAAGGTACTCTGGAATAGAATGGGTGGAAAGAGATAAATTTTTTGTTTAGATTTTTATTTTATTCATGTGTGTGTGTGTCTGTGTGTCTGTGTATTATGTGCATGTGGGATCCGGTACTCATGGAGGCCAGAAGGGGGCGCTGGATCCCATGGAGCTGGAGTTACAGGCAGTTATGAACCACCCAATGTGGGTGAGGAGTGGGAGCAGAACTTAACATCCTCTGCAAGACCAGCAAGTGCTCTTAAGCACCGAGCCATCTCTCCAGACTATATATATATATATATACAATCAAGTTTCTATTTTCAAGGGATAGAGGGTTCAAATAAAAACAGCAGATTCTATATTATAAGAGCTACAGCTTGGCCCCTATGTAGAGAGAAGATTCTAGACAAAACAGCAAGAACAACAACAACAACAACATCATCAACAACAAAATTAAATTGAATGTGAAAAGCTGCCACACCTTTCAGACTGACTCTGGTCGTGAACAAGGTCTATAAAGATCATTTTCTTTCCTCACCCACTGGATGAGGTATGTGACCAGACAGAGGGTCAGGAATGGAACTCTCCACTGGCCTCTGGCAGAAGATAACTGAAGAGTTAGGCCATTTCAAAGGGATCTAGGAAATTCCATATGATTCCTGAGGAGGGCAGAAAGCCAGGAACATGCTCCTCGGCATCTATGATGCCACGTAGGAAGGAGGCTAAGAAAAATCAAAGCAAGGAAGTTAAATAAAGAGTGGAGATGCTGAAGAAGCCAGTTCATGTGAAGAACTATGGAGGTTTGAAAAAGAAGTGACCAGAGGCACTGGTGTGAAGAGACACGATCTGCCAGTCACGGTTTTCTTAGAAGCAAGCGGCAAGTGGGGGACCCTAGCCCTTGCCTGTCAGAGGCTCAGATGTAACTCTAATTTACGTAGCTCCTATCAAGAGAATTTACACTAATGCCCAGTCTGCGTTGCTTGAAAAGATAAATTTCCTCTTGCCTTAGACTCTGCCTCCACACGGCTACATTTCTGTAAAATCTGATTTATAATGACCTGCAGGCTTGTTCCTGTCTGCCCCGAACACGGAGCTAAGCTTTTTCTTCTTGTTTCATTTCTAAAATAAAGTAGGTTTTGTAAGATTTCCCGTTTTGCTTAAATCTCTTTAAAATATTATAGTCACCTGGAATCACAAAATCCATATGTAATGTCAATAGTAATGACTTACATATGATAATAGGATAGGTTTTTAATAACCGTTAGAAATATAAGGCCCATTATTGCAGGGGTTTCTAATGATTTTTTTTCTTCTTAAAGACAATCTATGTGGGTTAAATCCATTATCTAAAGGGTATTTTGATAAGGGAAAAAAATCTATCCAAAAAGCTCTATGCATTCGTATGCAATTGTTAAACCCCATTAAACATGCTTAATAATTAGCTGGCCAAAGAATCCCATTAGAGACACATTAAGTGTGCACTGAAGTCACATTGAGGCATTTCATTAAGGGCAACACAGTGGGCTTGCCTGCATAACTTAAATACAAATTCTGGTCAAATTAAAACTTGGATTTATGTCCCTCCCACCTGATCTTAGAGAAGAAACCCTGTCACTGCTAGGGCCCAGCTAGATGACAGATCCTCTTAGATAGGATTTTCACGCAACAAATGCACCCATTTAAAAAGCACAGTTCAATGCCTTCTACCAAATGTATGCAATTGCACAGGAATCGTCACAATCCAGCCTAGAGAACATCTTTCATGTCAAAGTTGGCTCATATTCCTTTGTAGTTAATTCTTCTTTAATGCTGTATTTCTTTTTCAATATAGGTTTGTATTTTTGATAGTTACACACACACACACACGCACACACACATATACACACATGCACATACACACACAGAGAGAGAGAGAGAGAGAGAGAAAGAGAGAGAG
>NW_021604614.1:8912833-8919630 GCF_004785775.1 Grammomys surdaster | reverse complement strand
AAGGGAGAGGGAGAGGGAGAGGGAGAGGGAGAGGGAGAGGGAGAGGGAGAGGGAGAGGGAGAGGGAGAGGGAGAGGGAGAGAGACAGAGAGACAGAGAGAGACAGAGGGAGACAGAGAGAGAAAGAGAGAGGAGAGAGAGAGGAGAGTCCTAGAGCATATGGTCTTTTCTAATTATTTCCTTTCTCTTAGCATAATATTTTACATTTTTCAATTTTTAAACATTTATGTGTAAGTGTCTCTCTCTGTGTGTATGTGCATGGGGGTGCAGTTGCTCATGGAAGCCAGAGGAGGGAGTTGGATCCCTTGCAACTGAATCGGACGGTTGTGAGCTGATGTGTGGGTGCTGGGAAGTGAACCCAAGTCCTCTGAAAGAACAGCCAGTGCTCCTAACCATTGAGCCAACTCTCTAGAGCCTAACATGATGTTTTTAAGGATGACTCTCTTTGCTTAGTATGGCTTAATCTTGGGCACACACCCCAGGCTGTTTGCATATTCAATCACTTAATGGCATTTGGGCTACCCCACTGTATTTGCTCTAAGAATTGCTGATTTAAAAACTCATATGTAAACCCTTGTATGGACACATGATTTGGCTTCTTTGGAGGGAGAAAATGTTGGATCAGATAAAGATGATGCAATTTAAGAATCTACAAATGTTAAGGGATGCGAGGTCTTTGATGTTGTTCTTTATATTCAAGCTTGCTCTGGTGTCCTCTTAGGTTCCATATGGTTTTTTGTAAGATTTGTTGTAAACATTTGGGGAAAACACTGTTGAAATTCTGACAGGGTTGCCATAAAACTGTAGATTGCTTTGGGTGACAAGGACATTTTGACTATGATAGATTCTCTAATCCTTGAACATGTGATACTTATGTTTCTTTGTGTTAATTTAATGTTTTTCATTACCATCTTAAACTTTTCAGTGCACAAATTTTTTTTTTCATCTCCTTGGTTAAATTTATCCAAAAATATTTTGCTTTGGGTGTTATTTCAAGTTGTAGTTGGCTCTTCCTCTTCTTTCCTTTGTTTCTTCCTCTTCTCTGCCTCCTTCTTCATCTTTCTCTTCCTTCTTCCTCCTCCTTTGCCTTCCTCCTTCTCTTCCTCCCTCCTTTTTCTCCTCCCCCTTCTCCTCCTTCATCCTTCTTCTCCTCCTCTTTCTCATCTTTCTTCTTCCTCTTCCTCCTTCTCCTCCTCCCTTCTCCTTTCTTCTCTTCCTCTTCTTTCCCTTTCTCTTCCTCCTCTTTCTTCTACCTCCTCCTCATTCTCCTCCTCCTCCTCCTCTTCCTCCCCCTTCTCTTTGTTTTGGGTAACCCTGACATATTTCTGAACTTATCTAAGCCCCAACACAGAGATGTGTCAGGTTCTTCACACACCAGGCCACTGTGTTGGTAGGCAGAGACAATGTTCTGTCTTTCCTTCCGATTTCTTTTTTCTTTCTTTTTGAGTAGCTCTCTAGATATTTTTTACTCCCTGCCCCCTCTCATCACATCCTTATGGATCTGAGGTGGGGTCTTCTTGTGGTATTGACTTGCATTTCACCAATGATTCACGGTATTGAAAAATTTCCCCATATTTGTTGGCCATATTTCATATCTTCTCTGGAGAAATAATGTGGTTGTTTGACTGAGATTGGCTCCCATAGATTTACACATACACATGCTTAGTCTTCAGTTAGTAAGATTTCTGAGAAGGATTAGTAAGCATGGCTTTGTTCGAGGAAGTCTGTCACTGGGAATGGGCTTGGAGATTTCAAAAGCTCATGCCAGGCTCAGTGGTACTCCCCTGCCTCTTTGCTTGTGGATCAGGATGTAGTTATCAGCTACTGCTCCATCACCATGCCTGTGTGTCTGCTGCTACACCATAATATTGGAATAGCCCTCTGAAATTGTAAGCAAGACCCTAATGAGTGCTTTTTAAAATAAGAATTTCCTTGGTCATAGGGTCTCTTTGTAACAATAGACAATATTAGTACTACAACAAATATCTTTTCAATGTTTAGTATGAGAGTGGACATTCAATATTTTGATCTTAAAGATCTTTTATGTAGCCTTTCACCATTAAGTATGAAGTTAGCCATGGATTTATTTTACACATATCTATATAAATATATCAAGATATACCATATAAATATATACATATATTATATAGTAAACCACTCATATTTAACTACGTAATTTAAGTATTTGTATAAACACTAATAGAAACATTGGCATAACCAATGTAAGTAGCATATCAGCCAGCTACAATGTTTTCCTTGTGGCTCTTGGTGAGTGATATCTCAGTCCTCTCTGACAATCTATTTTCTGTCATTAGATTAGTTTGACTGCTCAAGATTCCGATATAACTAGAATAATTTGTAGGAAACACCGTTTTCCCTAATAAGAACTATTTCAAAATTCATCTCAGCCCCCGTGTGGATCAACAATTCTTTCTTTTCTATCTCTGAGTACTATTCCATTTTGTGAACCAGCCCTCCTTGCATTCCTGTAATGAATCCCAGTTGATCGTGATGAATAATCTTTCTCATTATTACTAGCTTACATTTGCTGGTATTTTCCCAAGAACTTTTGCAACTATATTCATTAAGGATAGTGATTAAAAATTTAATTACCATAAGGTACACACAACGCAAACTTATTTTAAAATGTATAGTGTGAAGTATACTTATATTGTTGTGAACTAATCATTAGAAGACAATTATCTTCCAAGACTAAAATTTTATATCCATTAAGCAATAACTTGGTTTTTCCCCTGGTGACCTTAGCTCTACTTTTCCTTCCCAGGAGCTTGACTACTCTAGATGCCCATGAACTTGGAAACAGTGCAATATTTGTGTTTTGTGCGATTGACTCATTCATTTCACGTAATGTAAGATTCTCAAGGTTTATGTGCATGGCAGCTGGGACTCAAGTCTCCTTCCTTTAATGGCTGTATAATATCCCATTGTATGGAAGACACATCTCAATTTGTCTATCGTCCCCTAGTGTCCTCACCTGTCATTATAAATGAGCTCCAAAGGTTAGGGGAACATAAATAGTTCTTTGAGACATAGCTTTCTACTACCTCAACTGTATATCCAGGATATATGATGGCTCTACTTTTAAGTTTTGAAGAAAAGTTGTATATTCCCTGGGAACTGTACAGTTGGAGAGTCTCACACTGCAAAAGTGTTCAGTGACTCTATGTTTTATTTTCTGTTCCTCCTCCCCCCACATCCTGATGGATATGACATGAGGTGGTTTGGATACGCTTGCCCCAGGGAGTGGTAATATTTGGAGATGTGGTCTTGGTGAAAGATGTCACTATGGGTGTGGGCTTTAAGACACTCATCCTAGCTGTCTGGAAGCCAGTCTTCTTGTAACAGCCTTCAGATGAAGATGTAGGACTCTCAGCTCCTCCTGCACCATGCCTGCCTGGATACTGCCATGATTCCCACCTTGATGATAATGGACTGATCCTCTGAACTGGTAAGTCAGCCTAAATTAAATATTGTCCTTATAGAGTTGCCATCATCATGGTATGTTTTCACTGTAGTAAAACCCTAACTAAGACAGAAGTAATTGTGTGTGTGTGTGTGCATGCGTGTGTTTGTTTGTTTATTTATTTTGCTTGTTTGTTTCTTTAGACAAGGTCTTGCTGTATAGTCCTGGCTGCCTGGGAACTTTGCTATATAGACCAGGCTGTCCTCAGGCTCACAGAGATCAGCCTACTTCTGCCTCCTGAGTGGTGGGATTATAGGTGTGTCCCACCACTCCCAACTTTGTTGTGGTCTTGTTGCATCTCTCTAGTGATAAGTGATGTTAAATATACTTACATGTTTGTAGGACATAGTTTGTGTCTCCAAGGAAGTATCTGCTCCTTTGTCCATTTTTGTTTATTCTGTGTTACGGTTCTGAGTACAGTCGTACATTCTGGCTATTGACCCTAGGATGGTTAAGGAATCGAACAAGTGTCCCCTGCTCCCTGTCATGTGTCGTCTTATTCTCATGTTCAGCTGTTTAGTGCTTATAAAGCTGCATCGGTGTGTGGTGGGAGGTGGAGGCTTAGATTCATCATTTTGCATGTAGACATCTGGTTCTCTCAGTACTACTTTCTCAATATTTTTGTTCAATTTTTCTCAGTTTCATATTTGTTTTCTCATTTAAAAATTAGCTGTCTTAGTTAGGGTTTTACTGCTGTGAACAGACAGCATGACCAAGGCAACTCTTATAAGGACAACATTTAATTGGGGCTGGCTTAGAGGTTCAAAGGTTCAGTCCATTATTATCAAGGCAGAAACATGGCAGCATCCAGGCATTTGTGGTGCTGGGATAGGGGATGGGGATTGAGAGTTCTACATCTTCATGGAAGGCTGCTAGAAGACTGACTTCCAGGCAACAAGCTAGGATGAGGGTCTTATGCCCAGGCCCACAATGACACACCTACTTCAACAAGGCCACACCTCCTTATAGTGCCATTCCCTGGGCCGAGCACATACAAACCATCACACCATCCTTCCACTGCCCTTCACCGAATGTCTAGAATTTTCCATGGAACTTTCTCTCTGGAAAGTTCTTGCTACAACTGTTTCCAAGTCTAGTGACTCTAAAGGGCAAATTGCAAACCAATTTTTGACAGATCATGTTAGATATATTGATACAAAGCATGAAATCTGGAGCAAGAGGTGGCCTGTTAGCCAATGCACAATGCTTCAGGTTTTTTTCTTTGTCTCTGGTATCATTGGAATCCTGCCTGGTTTCTAACACCTCAAGATGATAAATAGCAGCTGGAGTTCCAGACACATCTCCATCGAACCACAAAGACTGGAAAATCAAGGGGGTTTCCTGCCTGAAACTGGTGAGAGAAAATTATTTAATGATAGCAAATGCAGCAGTTAGTATAAAATAGGAAAGTTCTTCTAAGTAGTCAAAGCTAATACGGAGCCACTGTTGTTTGGCAAGGAATGAGCATCCGCGTGCACAGGAAGGAAGAGAGCGACATTGCATTCCTTCTGTGGTGGTTTGAATATGCTTGGCCCCAGGAGTGGTGCTATTAAGAGGTGTGGCCTTGTTGGAGTGGGAGTGGCCTTGTTGGAGGAAGTGTATCACTGTGGGGGTGGACTCTGAGACCCTCCTCCTAACCACATGGGAGCCAATCTTCTCCTAGCGGCCTTCAGATGAAGATATAGAACTCTCAGCCCCTCCTGCATCATGCCTACCTGGATGCTGCTATGCTCCCACCTTGATAATGAGTGTAACCTCTGAATCTGTAAGCCAGCCCCAATTAAATGTTGTCCTTATAAGAGTTGCCTTGGTCATGGTGTCTGTTCACAGTAGCAAAACCGTAAGACACCCTCCTAAACAATGCAGCTCATGGCAAGGTTCTTTGCAAATACATGAAATCATACTTTACTACCCTGAACTGCACCCTATGCTCAACCCTGCACCTACCACTGTTTATCAAGTACAGAGAGATGATTTGAACTGACTTAGACGGCAGGCTCTCAAATGTGGCCAATCATAATAGCATCACTACCTGCCCTTTGCTCAGGAAGACCTGAATGAGAAAACAAGAGCCTGAGGTGGGGTGAGCCCCAGGGTAGAGTTGTTATATAGACTTTTAGTTGGCCAAAACAAACAGCAGGGCCTCACTCTGGATCACTAGCTCTCTGATTCAAGAAGCCTTCTGTTGGTTCTCAGACCTGGCTGCAGGTTGGAGTCACCAGGAATCTTTGTGACCCTGGTTGCTTTTCTTATCTGCAGGTTCCCCACCCATCTCTTGGATGCATAGTGTGACTTTGAATTTGCAAAACGGCCTTAGAGATAGTTGTAACACAACCAGCTTTGATAACACCTGTGTTATGGGTCCCTCTTTGTTTCTCCTCCAAAAGATATGTGAAGCTTGTCATACAGTGCCTGTGATTTGACCTACGTGGAAATACAGTCTCTCTAGAAGTAATCAAGGCTCTAAGGGAGTAGCTACTCCTGTCTAAGAAAAGGGTCATTTGTTCAGAGAACAAAATACATGCTGGTTGGTCAGAGAGGCAGAGATCTCTGAGTGGTACATCTTTTATGCCAGGTAATCCTGAAGAGTGAAAATCCTGAAGTCAGGTGTGGTGGTTTGAATGAAAAGGACTTCTATAGGCTCACAGGAAGTGGCATTTTTGAAAGGATTAGAATCTGTGGCCTTGGAATAGATGCAGCCTCATTGGAGGAAGTCACTGGGGGTGGGCTTTGAGGTTTTAGAAGCTCAAGCCAAGCCTAGTGGCTCATGCTTTCTTCCGCTACCTGCTAAACCAGATGTAGAACTCTCAGCTCCTTCTCCAACATGATGTCTGCCTGTGTGCTGCCAGCTTCCTGATGTGATGATAATGGACTAAACCTCTTAACCTGTAAGCCAGCCCTCAATGAAATGTTTTCCTTTATAAGAGTTTCTGCGGTCATGGTGTCTCTTCATAGCAATGGAAACCCCAACACCAGACAAGCAAGAAGATATCTGGCCTTCAGATATCAAGCACTATCCTGATGACACGCTGACTCAGACTTCCGAGCAGCCAAACCAAAGATGTTTTCTGGAGCCGTCTCAGGTTGTAGGTATTTGCTCTAACATGCAGAGCTTCCAAAGGCTCTTTATGGTTTCTTGAGTCTGGCTCTAGGTTTCCTGAGCAAATTTCCTCCCAATGTTAGGACAAAACTGGTTTTTAATCTATCTTTCTGTCTCTGTCTTTCTCCCCTCCTCTTCTTTCTTTCTTTCTTTCTTTCTTTCTTTCTTTCTTTCTTTCTTTCTTTCTTTCTTTCTTTCTTTCTTTCCTTTCTCC
>NW_021604614.1:8898654-8912733 GCF_004785775.1 Grammomys surdaster | reverse complement strand
TTTCTTTCTTTCTTTCTTTCTTTCCTTTCTCCCTCCCTCCCTCCCTCCCTCCCTCCCTTCCTTCTTTCCTCCTATTTCCTCTCTCTCCCTCTACTTTCTCTGGTGTGTATAGATAGGCAAGGGTGCATATAGTGAACAAAGACCAACCTTGGGTATTGCCCCTCAGGTACCTCCCCTATTTTGGGGGGTGAGTGGCCAGGGAACAGGGTTCCTTACTGGCCTGGAACTCTCCAAGGATGCTAGGCTGTCTAGCGATGGAATCCTAGGGCTCTTCCCTTCTCTGTCTCCTCAGTGCTGGGGTTGCAAAGCATGTACCAGCATGCCTGACTTTTTATGTGGATTCTGGGGATCAAACTCAGGTCCTCAAACTCACATAGCAAGCACTTTGCTTTACCTACCGAGCCAACGTCGTTTTCTTTTAGCAAAGAAAAGGGAGACATGGCTGTTAGGTTGGCAACTGATGATGCTTCCTTCTCAGGCTAAATAAACGAGCAGCTATTTTCTTACATTAGGGATAAAAGATGAATCAGGTTTATTGTGGAACATTTAGCGGATTCATGGGAGCACCCAGAAGCCGGTGACAACCCTGATACTCAGACAGAAACACTGTTAAAACTGTGTTTTCTGAATTTTCTGGCTCCTTTCCAGCATCTATTTTTTATTTATTTATTTTATTATTTTTTTTAAAGATATGAAATGACTCCTTGCTTTCCTTCCACGTCGCCATGGATACCTTCCATTTTCCCCATTCTGTTGATAATTTAAGTTTGTTCAATGCTAGTCTTGAGCTGCAGTAAATTGGTTTGAATTTCCCCCAGGGTAGCAATTGTCATGAAACCCAGGTAGATGCTGCACCAAAGACAGGCCCAGGTACCTGGAATACAGTCAATTCTCAGAAGAACTTTGTTGAATGAATTAAGAGACTCAGAATAGCCCTCTAAATGCATCAGCTTAGACTGGAGATTGTTCACAATCTACAGGACTGGAGAGCGGAAGAATGGGAGAAGTTACCGGAATCAACACAGAGAATCATCTCTTTTTCTGTGATTTAAGAGCCATGAAAGTACTTTGCAATTTCCAGAGTTAAATTTACCTGTCATTATTGGTTTTTTAGATGTTTTGTTCTGCCAAGTAGAACGCTTTAAGGTTGAGGAGCTGGGAGTTTGTTGATTTGTATATTTAATGTTCAGATTCTGGTTTTTGTTTTAAACTTTAAAGATATTTTGAGTGTATGCACGTGTCATGGTATGTCTATATGCATGTTTGTATGCATGTGCGCACATATACATGTGCATGTGTACAGAAGGAGACATTGGAAGTCTTCCTGGATCACTCTCCATTTTATTATTTGAGGCAGGGTCTCTCGCTTAAATTCTCAGTTTGCCAGTATGGCTAGTCTGGCCAGCTAGCTTGCTCTGGAGATTCTCTGTCTCTACCTTCTGAGTACCGGAACTACATGTGACTCATTTTGCTCACCTGAGCAAAAGGTGATGAATGATGTCAAGGAAACAGTATTTTTCAGACACAGTAGGGCAGATGCATAGATGAACTCATACCAGTCATGACAGGTATGACCACAAGACCTGTCTCTGTTAAAGCCAGACAAATTCCACCATGGGATTGGGGCGGTAATGGAAGAGCTATTGGTGTTTCATTGCCTCTGAGAGAGGGAGAGCCAATTTTCTTTAATGCTGTGCCCTCCTGGTTGGTCAACCACATGCCAGGGCAAAGCCTGCTCCCATACTAGCTGAATTCAATGGGAAAAGAAAAAAAGAAAAACAAGAAATCTCGATGTTGAGTGGGAAGGTGTAGGAAGGTAGTCATAGGAGGATTTCTTGGCGGAAGGTATGTTCAGAAAGCACTGTATCAAGTTCTCCAAGGGTTATTAAAATATTGTTTTATTATTAAATCACTATTTATTATTTAAATTAAATTATTAAAATAGTAACGTAAGATGGTTGGCTCCCGAGGAATAACATTGAAGGCTGGCATCTGGCCTCCACACATATATTCATGTACCTGTATGAACACCTATGCCTCCACTTCTGGGAGAAGTTTCTTCAGGCTTCCTTCAGTGAGCCGACCCCAGACTCTTGCAGCTCTCTGGCTCTTTATCTTCATTGGTGGCCCTTGTCATAGAGAATATTCTAGAGTCACTTCTGTAATCTTCTGAGCCGTTTTCCTCACCAGATCTCATGCTCCTAGCAGCTTGAGGGTACATATGCCTTGTATAGATTTTACCTTCAGCTCCTGTCAAATTACTTGGGGCACATGATCCAAAACATATTGACCCAGTGGACAGAACATATATATCATGACATCATTGGGAGTTTGAGTCCAGACTGGGCTATATATCGAGCTCCTGACAAATCTGGGCAAATTAGTGAGATCTTTAGTTACCAGATGACTATGAAAAGAAGGGAACCTGAACCTATTTAAGCAGATATCAAAATGCATGAGCCCCTACAGCCTGGCATTTGAAGACTTTTGCCCCATCTGCTGCCCCTAGACCATTAGCTAATGGGATATTAAGTGAGGTCCAATCCGAGGGTTTTCTAGAGTTTCACTGAGACCCAGAGCCCATCGTCACCCAGGTGGTTATTCTGAATGAATGTTCAACTGTCTTTTAGGTTTCATAAGAATAAGCTTTCGTGGCCTCTCTTACCAGCCAGCTCTGTAGCTTAACTTTCCTTTCTGCCTAATGAAGTGATTTTTCAAGGAAAAAGAAGTTTCCGAAGTGTATTGGTTTTGGTTAAATATTTATGCAGTCCAGAGGATGCCTGGCTGCAGGAGGAGAGCTCAACAAGGGGATGGTGACCTCTTTATCTGGATGGAGACTTTAGCACTAAAGCCTACTTCCTACGATTGTGATGCATCCACACCTGCTTCCCTTTGGCTAGGATTTGTTTCCTATATCACTTCCAAGTCTTTCCTTTCAATCTTTTGGAGTTCTTACCTTTTAACATGTGTTCTCCTCGTGGGGCCCCCTTCCCCGTAACATGTGTGTTTGAAGAACTTAATCCTCATCTAACTGCTTGTCAGATCTGTGCATTTCAGTTCATGCCTGTTGTGTTTTATGCATGTTTGCTTTCTCCTTGTGGAAGATTTTTTTGAAGTAGTTTATTTCTTCGCTTTCTTGCCTTTTAAAACTTCGGACGGGAACAAAAATCTCCTCTTGTTTTCCTTTCCCCTTCTCTTTATAGAAGCTACACGGCCCCCTTTGCTTTCCAGCAGTTGATCTAGACGTTTTAACTTTAACGAGGCTCATCAATTAGTTCTGTCGACATTTGATGGTTACCGAGGCATCATCACATTGTAGGAACGAGGCTCTGAAGACAGAGCAAGATGGCTCCTGCCTCATGATGTGGAGAGAAATATATCTCTAATCTGGGGTCTGCATACTCATTCAGAGGGCTGCCTGCCCCTTTTCTTGTTCATGGAAGAATTGGTAATGGATGCCATATTTTTCCTGTAACATCTAGACTTACCGTTATAACTGCTAACGAGCAACCGAAGAGAGCCCGGTATGGCAGCTTGCACTGATAATCCCAGCACTTGGAGGGCTGACATGGGGAGTACCATGAGACTGAGCCTAGCCTTGGCTACACTGTGAGCTCTAGGCCAGCCTGGGCTACAAAGTGAGCTTCTATTTCAAAAATACAAACATTTAATTCACCTTCCCTCCAAAGAAAACCGAATATAACACGTAAGGAAGGCTCACCTGTTTGACGTGTCCAAGTCTTTAAGTTTGAACCTTGGCACCACAAAAACAAAACCCAGCCAAAAACCGAAAAATCAACCGATGAATCAGCTACTAAATAACAAAGAGGCCAGCCCTTCACTCCAATAGAGCAAAGCAAACCATGTGCACCTCAGACAAATGCATACATAAATGCTCACACACAAATGAACATATATACATATACACATACATACATGGTTATATATATATTTTCAGAGGTCAAGGCAGAATAACTACATTCAAATACTCTTCCATCCTTCTAGAGCTGATGTCAGCAAAGACTCCTCTCCTCGTGTGCATTAAAACCCCTTCCCTTTATTGTAACCATCTGTTGCATATCTGACTCCTCTTACAGATGAGGACTTCCAGCTGTAATTAGAATAGGGATTTGAATCAGTTCAATATTGCCTGTACTACAGTGCCATTGTTAAGTGGAGTGCGATTTGCATGAATTTGCATACACTGCATATGCAGGAGGACATCGTGTCAGAGTGGGGAGGGATCAGGAGCTCTCAGGTCAGACGCCAGGGGACCCTCGTGCTACACTCTGGATAAGCATGCATCAGCTAAATGCATACATCATTGCCAAACAGAGGAGAAGACCTCGAAGAGTCTGACCTTCGACATCTTGCCTTCCTGACCCCAGGCTGTTTCTCCATTCTTAATTCTCCAGGTTTTATACAATTACCTGACAAGATTTGATTTCAATTCTTGTAAAGGTGAGCGTAATGTGAAGTAAATTAGATTCTTTAATGGGGTTTCCTTTCGTATGAGCGAGGGCTATAAAAGGCCTGATATTAAATAGCAAATTGTTCTTGATTAAATTTTTTTATGGGTTTAGCTAACAGCAGATGGAACGCATCTCTTAGGTAATTGCTTCTATTAATGGCACACCTTGGGATGTTAATTAACCATTGGGACATCAGAATTTTGATTGGTTTTGTTTTCTTGCATAAACAAAAGGGGAAGCTGACTCAGGTTTCAGCTTGGAATCAGAACACTTTATTGTAAAGGAAAAGTTCCTTTGCCAAGGAATGGAGAGCGAGGAGGAGGCAGAGACAGGGATGGAAGCCAAAGAAAATGACCCACGCGTACCATGAGTCAGAGGGTACTTGTTGCAGGAGGTTTCCTGAGTCTGGAGGTAAGGATGGAAAAATTGGATGCAAGAACGGAACTAGAAAAAAGGAAAAACCAAGAAGCTGCTTCAGCTGAGTCTGCTTCCTATGCCCAAAATGCAACCTTAGGAGTCCTTCATGGCTGGTTAAGAAATAGGCATTTGTTCTCCTGCTTCTGGGTATACATGAGACCTCCACTCTGTCCAGCAGGACAGAATCAGGCTTCCTAACCATCAGTTCAAATGCCCATTGAGAGTGGTCTGTGCTCATCAAACATGGTGGTGTTCCTTAGTGAAGTCTTGAGCCTCCTATATTGGATGCGGCACACAGCTTGCTTCAGATTGGAAACCACTCTTAACACCTTCACTATTATGAACTAGTGTTATCTTTAGACAGATTCAGTGGACACACACATGTACTCGAACACATGGGTACACATACCAACCCTTCCCAATCCCAAAGTCTGTTGTGCCTCATTCCTATGAATGGAAGCTCACAGTTGGTGCTAAGTTCACTGTCCATCCTGCCAGTGTCTGAGTGTCTGACAAATGGACTACATCATAGAATTCCATCAAAGTATCTTACTGAAAAACTACACCATCCTAAAACCCATTTTACTCCACCTACTGTTTTCCTCCCAACCCCTGACAGTTATTGCTGTTTTTTCTTGACTTCATGGCTTTATCTTTTACCTAATGTCATGTAGTTGGAATACCATAGTATGTGGCCTTTTCAGACTGACTTCTTTCCCTCAGCACCATGTCTTTCAGGTTCTTCAATATATGGGCATGGCTAGATAGGATATTCCTTTTTCACTGCTACATATTAGTCCATTGCCTGCGTATACCATAGTTTATGTATCCACCATCAAGGAATATCTGTTTGCTTCTACAGTTTGTTGACTTTGAGTCAGGCTTCTATAAAGGTCTATGGGCAAAGAGTATTCTTTTTGTTATATTAGAATATCTCCTTACCAGACTTCAGATGTCACTCAGTAAATGAATAACTTTCCACCCTTATTTCTATGGGGCTATGGGATGATTATGACATTGTGGGGGTACCCAATTCAAAAAGAGGCGAGATGGCAGAAGGAGAAGAAAATGGACATCGTAACATGAAGCCCAGCAGCAGGGATGCCAGGCCTTCCCTGCTCATGCTTTAAAGAAAATCAGAATTAGTTATGAGCCTTAAAAAAAAATCAAGCCATTTCCTATTAAATCCACAAGTAAGGTTTCTGTTGGGACGTTGGAGTGACTGTCACTCTGGGGTATAGTTCTGATATGATGTCATTTGTCTGAGTTTGAAAGCAACGCCCATTTGGATGCCACGTGAGCTCCTTAGCTTGTGGTCTCCCCAGAAAACCCATCTTGTCAGACGCAATGGTCCCCACAGGCTCTACACGTCTCATCTCACACAGCAAGTACAGGGATAAGTTGTCCTACTGAAAATCTGCAGAGCAGACAATGCTGGTGCCTGGACTCACCACAGTGGAGCCATTGCAAGTCACCAACACTAGGTATGCACTCATCTTCCATACTAATGTAGGAGGAAAATGGAGTTTTCTATGTTCGTGGAGGTGGGGGGCGGGCAGGCAGGAGGAGATGCTGTCATAACAGTCCCCAAGGCAATTGTGGTGGCTCTCCCTTTGACATAAGAGGGGGTTGGAAAGAACATAGGAGCTGGAAGGCAGGAAGAACAGCTTTGCAATGTTGTCTCTTGAAGTATGGCACAGGCAGTGCAGACATGGCATCAGTTCATCTGTGCCTTCTGGCACCTACCAGTCAGTCAGCTATGGACAGGGAAGAGGCTTATGAGACTCCACCACTTGTTGCCTATCTACTGACACTTAAAAGATTCTGGGAGATGGGGAGGCATATTGCCTAGTTACGTACTCACTGGGGAGTCCACTGGGCTTTGATGGAGCCGTCCAAACCCAGAGTCACACAGATGGTTCTACTTAAACGCTGTGTGACACTAAATCACACAAAAGCTAGTCAATAAAGGGAAGAGATCTGTAAGGAAGGAAGGTGGCTGGTGGGGTGGAGGGGAGATAAGAGGAAGAGGAACCAGGACGAAGTGCGTCCATGTATGGATTCATCAAAGGATAGAATTCATTAAGGAAATCAGAACAGAGTAAATGAAACTGAGAGTAACCATGAGGGAAGGTATCAAGGAGGGAACGAATAGAGGGGCACACATTGGTAGTGGAGGAATTTCTATACAACATCACAGAGGGCAGCAGGGAGCCCCAAGCCAAACAGCACCACCATCCAGCCCCTCACCAGCACTGCTGATTTGCTGGAACTGAAGATGAATACATTCTATCATCTTCTGAGCCATGTCTTTCTTCTCATTAGGCTGCTATCAAAGATAAGTACCCCATACAAGCTAGAGAATGATTTTCTCATCCTGTTACGCCCCCCTTGATCAAAAGGATGGATCTGAAGCCTTTGGCACAGCATCTCATTGGATTTCATCTTTAAAATATGCGTGTTAGTAAATTGCTATAACGAAGAATCTAGAAGCCAGCCCACATATTTTCCTCCTTAACTATTCAGCTTACTATAGATACGGTTAACCTCGAATATGAGGGTTGTCTACACTTCAGGCCTCAGAGCAGAAATGAGTGGGCCTGGTGGCAGTCGGTATCAGGATTTATTCTTATTTTTAAAATGTATTTGATTTTATGTTGCTTTTGTCAGCATGCATGTCTATGGGCTGTGTGCATGCAGTACTAATGGGGGCCAGGAGAAGGCATGAGATTCCCCCTGAAACTGGAGTTATAGTCAGCTGTGAACCACCCTGCGGGAATGGGAATTGACCCCCAAGTCCCCTGCAAGAGCAGCGACTGCTCTTCTCCACGGAGCCATCATTCCAACCCTGGGAGTCTATTTTTAAATGATGACATTTATAAAGGAGGTCTGGACCAAATAGCAATCTCCACACCCCTGGCTTTATGGAATTCTCTGTGCATAGTGTTCCACCTGCCTTGAGGATAGTAAAATAATTCATGCTCTGAACTTGACAGCTAAGTGACATTTTATAGCATTTGCATGACCACAAAAGCCCGATCTGCAACTGCCACCTCTCTTGGGATGCTGTGCCCAAGTTCCTTATTCTATCTTTACAGAGACGGAAACCCAATTTTAATGCAAGTCACTTTGTACAATGCACATGGGCGGAGAGTTAATGATAGACACTGTACCTACCTGGGAAGACTATTGCTTAGATAGACTATTGCTTCATGTGCAGGAAAAGTCCCATACCCAAAGATGTCACTGCATGGTGCTTCTTTTTATACAACTGGTGTCTCTCAATCCCATCTCAAGTCAAAATGAGGAGCTAGCTACATAGAAACAGAACACGACACACCCATATGTCTTAACTCTGCTTGGTGCACAATAATCCCCACAAAGGGAATGTGCCAGCCCAAAAGGTTGGCTATATTTTGTTGATACTGGGTCTCAAGTAGGTAGGTCTGGCCTTAAACTTGCTAGGTTGTGGTTGATGACCTTGAACTTCTGATGCCCCTGCTTCTATCTCCAGGGTGCTGTGATTACAGGTCTATGACACCATGCCTAGTTTTTTTTTTTTTTTTTCTGAGATGTTGGGTAGAACCTAGGGCTTTGTGCATACTAGGCAAGCTCTCAAGCAATTGAGGTACATCTCCAAACCCAAGAGTGGTCCTTACATAGTGAGACACTCCAAAGAAGGTGGACATTCAGGGACTTAGAAGCAGCAACAGTACAAACCAGGGAAGTAGCTGGGTCCAACAGCACAGATGTTATTTATACGCCATAAACATACGATCCAAGCTAGATCTAAACTTGTCCCCTCTCTTGATGTCATGAGGCTGACTGCTTAAATCTTTTCCTGCCAAAAAAAGGGGGCAAAGGGCTTCCTCATGAAATTGAAATGTCACATAATTCTAAACACTTTTGACCTTGCATTTTGAGGTTGTGAATTATCACCGAGGAATCTGTATTAGCTGGAATATGTTTGCTGAAGGAAACCGTATTTGTTCTCATGATGCTGAAGTAGGGTCATAGGGAGATGATCTGTCTGTCAACTTGGTGATAATGAACTCAGCGTGACCTGCTGCCCCCCTCACTAATTAACTCAGCCACCAGGATGGGGCTCTGTGTATTCTCGGAATTACAACATGGTGTGGGCATTTGTCCTTCCAAAATCCCATCCTGCATGTAATATGGAGGCAACTGTAATGAATTCACTTTCTCAACTAATGCAGACCTTCTGGGTGCCACGGCATAAGATTCACTTGAAATGCTGCAGAAGAACCAATAAACTGCTATTTAGTCTCACACGATGAACCTGGGACTGAATAAAATGCAGCAGAGGTGGGTTTTCATTATGAGAATTCTCGTTTTAAGATTGATTTTTTGGAGAGCCATCAACATAGAACCAATCTCCTTATGGTACCAGGATGTGAGGGCAGAGCTCAGAAAATGAAGACGAAATCAGCTGTGGGGTTTCCAGTGCCTGGTTGCAGAGTGTTCTGTGACGTTTGAGAATACTGAATGGGAACCAAATGAAACCAAAAAAGTTCCATGTTTACAATTAGCACTTGCCTACAATTAACACTTTGATTATTCCTGTGGTGGAACTTAGCACGACTTAACAGCAGTCCACGTTTCCCAAGAATATGAGGGACATCCATGGGCTGGGGTCATGGCTGACCCTACACTGGACATCCATGCCCACAGAAGACAGGAATGTATCCTGGCTATAGTACCACCTCCCCATACTCTGACCCCAGAACACTTACACAACCTGCCTTGACTCTTGCTCAAAAGACCCTCTCATTCAGGCATCTTGGAGGCTTTGGACAAAATGCTGTTGGCTTTATCACCATCCACCATGATCATGTATGTGGATAGGTCACCACATGTTCTATCTTCTTCCGCGTGGAAGGCACAGATGAGGAGGGACTGGACAGTGGAGGCACACTGGTGACAGCCATGAGGGTTCTTTGTGACCTGGCATGTCGTCTTTACTGCTCTGTCTCCTTAGCTGCCTTTTTTGTTGTTGTTGTTTTTGCCTTCCTTCTTCCATGAAATATCCCTCATTTGGGATTTTGCTGGTTGGTGTGGGCTTACCTGGACCACAGAGGGCATCTTACACAATTAACTTTTGGTTGGATCCAGATAATGAAAAGAGGGAGTGAAGACAGCATGGAGGGACGAGAATATGATTGAATGTTTGGCATTTGGTCTGCTTCTTCTAGGGCCTTCCCTGGTACCTCCACGTAGGGTATTCAGCCTCCTCAGTCTATCCCTAAATGGCTTCTTCAAGTTGGCTCATTCTTTCAATTAACCATCTCTATCTGCATCAAGCAGGCTACTCTATGCTGAGCCCTTCCCATGAGCTGTCCACTGCTTTTTCCCCCCTGACTACCAGGTCCCATCATTCCTGTCTTTGTCTTAATTCAAGGATGCTATCTGTTTTCTCCTGTCACTTAACTGGTTCACTCTCTAGTTTTTTCAAACACGTTTCCCCAATATTCTGAGCATCTCTGATGCTGTGAGTCATTCTGTATCTTTTCAAATGGATTTGCTTAATGTTACTTAGCGGCAGCTCAAAAGTATGTGGGAGGGACTAGCAATAATGGCTGACCCCGAGGAGGATGTTCTCACTCTCTGCAGATAAGAAGACAGTCTGACTGGAGGCCAACTCCTATCTTCTGGGCTGTACTCATGTTCCCTATACCACAGAACAGGAGACTATAGATAAACACTAAGTTATTCCATTATCTCCTTTGTTGGTTAGTTTTAACTGCCAAGTTGACACCACCAAGAATCACCTGGGAAGACCTCAATGAGGAATTATCTAGATCAGGTTAACCCTTGGGCATGTCTAGGGGGCATTGTCTTGATTGATGACTGATGTAGGAAGTCTCGGTCCATTATGGGTGGCATCATTCCCTAGGCAGAAGTTACTGAATAGTATAAGAGACAAGAAGGCTGGGTGAGAGCAAACAATGAAGGGTCCGTGCATGTATTCTCTCCCTGCTTTTAACTGTGAACATGAAAATTTAAGTTCCTGCCTTGACTTCCCCACCATAACAGGCTGTAACCTGAGTTTGTCAGTCAAATAAGCCCTTTCTTCCCTGAGGTGCTTTTTTGTCAGTGTATTTGCTGCAGCAACAGAAATCAACCTAGAACACCTCCCCAGGACTTTGTGTGGAGGAGGAATATTTTACTTAGGAGGCAGTTATGTCAGCAGGCACTGAATCATGTACGAATCAAAATTTGTTTAGGAAGTGTGCTTAATTGCCTATAAATCTCAGTGTACCTGGTTTACTGAGAACAGTCCTGCACAAAAATTAAATGCTAACACTGGAAGTCACTGAAATTTCAAAGGCTAAAAGAAGGAAGAAAAGGGAAAATTCTCATTGTTATACTTGGTCCTTATTCTCCAGTTTCTGAGCTAGCCATGGAATTTCTTGCATGGATTAGGCCTGGATGAAAGCTCTAAGGTACTGTTGTTTGCTCATAGATTTTTCTCCATTTTCTCGTATTTTATACCTAGTAGCTATAAAACATACTTTTATTTTTTTTCTGAAACACTAATTAGGTCATAGGAACAGCGTGTAGCAAAGAATTAGGAATAAGCATTTTGACAAAGACTATTTTGGAAAACAAGTATTCTCCTTACCTTGTTTTCCCCCTTTCCCCAAGACACAAAGCTACATGATGTTTCCCAGTTTCCCTTGCTGCTGGGTGTCACCATGTGTCTAAAAACAGGCCTTCACTGGATCACATGATTTTTCTGGAACTATGTTTTTAAGAGAGCAGGTGTGACTACACTTGATCTTTTTCTACCTCTGCTGGTTGGACCTTGGACACAATGATTCTTGGACCACCCAGACATTTATAAGGTGTTGTGCCATAGAGAGAAGAAACTTGAGCCCCTGCATCATCTTGTTACTGTAATCTTTCAAGATGAATAGTAAATAGTGAGTCTGTGTTCTGTTTGAGTCCCTGTGTCTTTGGGCTCGTTGGGACTACTGAGTTGCTATTAGCTTAGGGAACACATTAGGTCCCTAAAACATTCAATCACTGTGTACATGAATTGTTAGCTGTTCAGAGCTCACGCTTAAAATTATAAAACCAATATGAACAGATATCTTGTCCAGAACCAGGAGACTGGATGCAGAGTTTGAGACAGAGGAAGAATTCCCCTGCCGAAGGAAACAGAAGGGTACACTCATCCCTCTGGCTCTATGAACACACTTAAGAAAATGTTAGACATTTCAGGAAGCAACTGGCAGTAAAGGCAGATGGACAACAGCCTGGCTTGCTCACTGGAAGAGCCCAGGTCCTTCAGCATTGCTGGGAACCAGAAAACGTGCCTGAGATCAAGGCGATGGCCACCCTTTAGTTACCTAATGGGGCTGAGGCCTGAGGGAATCACCTCACCCTTCACTGAGAGCTATGAGCTCATTTCCAAGACCTTGTCTCTGACCTCAGAAACAAACAGAGGGAGACCGGGGTTAATTACCCTGTCCGTCCATAAAAAATGGGGTCTAGGAAAAGTAATTAGGTTGAGTTACAGAGAAACAAGAAAATATTTCTGGATCAAGTGTGCCTGATGCCTGAGATTTATATTCACCCCAACCAGACTTGGGATACTTCACAGAAGAGAATTCAAACGGGTTGGCCCGAATTCACCCTATCTAGTTTTGCCAAGCTGAGAAACCTTCTGGGGGGAGCCGGTTTAACTACATCATGTCTGTGGGATTCAGGCTTCTTGTTGGTGGTTTAATTTTTCTCTCCCTTTGTTAGAGCCTGGGTTTCTTCTAAACTTGAAGACACTCACTTGAGCTAACACTTACAGGGGTAGCCAGATCAACTTAATCTCCCTACAGTGGCCTTTCCATGGTTATGACAAAATGCCTGTCAGAGTAATTTAAAGGGTGAAGGGTTCATTTTTGTTCATGATTTCTAGTGGTGGAGAAAGCTGGTGAAACAACTCGGCTCATGATGGACCAAGAAAGAAAGAGTAAGAGAGGAAGTGGTCAGACATATGGTACTCACCCCTGAACTGCTGTCAGGGACCTAATTGTTCCAGGTTAACCGTACCTCCCAAATTTCTAGAACATTCTAAAACTGCATCAGCAGCTAGGACTAGGCACTTATGGAGGAAGAGATAGTACATATTCAGATCTAGCACCTACTGAAGCCATTTGGATCATAAAGCTTCTTTGAAGGAGGGGGCACTGGAAGTTGAAGGGGACAGTAAGGGAAAAGGGGGGCTTCTTGAAGGGCTAAGCTTCGTCACACACAAGTACACTGCATACATGTATGAATATGCCATGGCGAATTGCATTATTTTGCAGAAGTGTTACATGCCAATAGAAACAAAAGATAAACGGATGGGAAGTCAATGGGCATCAGAAGCCAACAGATGTAGAGGTATGGACTTTTCTTTTCTCTGAAGCCCAGGGAAAGAATGTCTTGAAACACAGTTGCTTGACTTTCCTCTGGAACGTGGGCAGCCTAGAGACTCAGCAGTCTCCAGCCAGGGCTTCAATACCAGGGGAAGCTGGAGGGAAGCCGTACATCAGGAGGTTGTGTGAGGAGGAAGGATTTGGTGATTGGAGCCTGGGCTACCTGGTGCCAGTCTCGATGCTGAGCTGTTCAGTAGGAGGATGGAGATGCATGCTTGGGTTTAATCCCCGGCTTGCCATTTTACTAGGTCATTGGCAAGTTGTATTTATCTCCCCTAAGCCCAAGATCCCTCTGTAATCAAATAGGGATAAACAAGAGTATCTAAAATATAGATTTGGGGCAAGGATTAAATGAGATTAAGCCTGCGAAGAGCTCAACACAGTTTGGGACACGCAAAGACTCATGGGTTTTAGAAAATGATTTTTATTTTTATTTTTTCATAACAGGACATGTCAGAGGTCCAGGAACCTCTGTCCATTTCTGGAATGGGTACTGCCAAGAGACACTTCCATTCCTTCCCTCCTCCTTCCCTCTCTCCCTTTTTTCTCCCTCCCTCCCTTCTTTCTTCCCTCTTTCCCTGCCCCCTCCCTCTCTTTCCCTCTCAACCTCCCTTCTTTCTTTCTTCCTTCCTTCCTTCCTTCCTTCTTTCTCCCTTTCTTTCTTCCTTCCTTCCTTCTTTCTTTCTCCCTTTCTTCCTTTCTTTCTTTTCTTTCTTTTCTTTCTTTCTTCCTTCCTTCTTCCCTCCCTCCCT
>NW_021604614.1:8897878-8898254 GCF_004785775.1 Grammomys surdaster | reverse complement strand
AGAGAGTAATAGGCTAAACCATGATTTCAAGGGAGACATTTCAAGACTTTAGTTTTCTTTTCCACAACCACTCCATCTCCTTCTGGCTTGTGTGTGTGTGTGTGTGTGTGTGTTTGAGTGCATGTGGCAATATGTGCATGTTGAGTCTGAATGTCTGTGGAGCCTAGTTACAGAGCTGGAGTTATAGGTGGCTGTAAGACACTTGCCATGGGTGCTGGAAATCAAACTCAGGTTTTCTGGAAGAACAAACTGTTTTTTTGTTTGTTTGTTTTGTTTTTATACTACTGAGTATATCTCTACCCAACATCCCTTGTTTTTGGCAACTGATTTCTCTCTCTCTCTCTCTCTCTCTCTCTCTCTCTCTCTCTCTCTCTCT
>NW_021604614.1:8895912-8897868 GCF_004785775.1 Grammomys surdaster | reverse complement strand
TCTCTCTCTCTCTCTCTCTCTCTCTCTCTCTCTCTCTCTCTCTCTCTCTCTTTGTTTCTTTTCTTTCTTCATTTTCTCTCTTTCTCTCTTTCTTTCCTTTCTTTTCTTTCTTCCTTTCATGCTAAAGGCACCTGGATTTGCCACCAAGGAAACAGTCCCTCCTTACCTTTCGGTTTGGTTTGAGTGGGGACATATGACTCACACCTGGCCAGTCAGTACTCTTCTGTATTTGGGGATTCTGGCCACTGAGATTAATTTACGAATGGAGCGGGTACTCGCACAGATACAAGGAAACAAGGGTCTTTAGGAATTCCAACTGCACTTGAATCCAGGGCGAGGTAGTCTTGGCCTCCATTGGACATTTTAACACCATGAGAAGAGAGGCTGTCTGGGCACAGAGCCAGTTTGAAAAGGGGAGAGAAAGCAGATCTCGATGGCATCCTTTGGGCCCCTGGATCCAGTGGTACCTGAAGCTGGGCATGTCTTGAACACAAGTCTTCAGTTGTTTAAGTCACTCAATTTGAGTGAAGTCACTTTTCTGTTGTCACAAAAGCAGTCTTAACTGCCACGGTGATTAAAAGCGAGGCTTGGAATCCGCCCCCAATCCCTGTCTAAAGACAACATACTTGTTCCTAAAACCAGACACTCATGCTTGGATTACTGGCTCGGTCTTTTCTGTCTGGCTGAACTTGGGCAAGCCGTTCCAACTCCCTTGGCCTCTGTGCTCTCATTTGCAAAGCCTGGCTAGGTGCCGCTTAACTTACAGGGCTGCTTTATGAATTAAACGAGAGCTGTGTGAAGCAGAGAGCACAGATGTGCACAGATGTGAACCACTGCTACGATGCTCTAGTCGGGCATCATTACTCTTCCTAACACTCAGGGGAGCATCAAGCACACACAATCTGTGGATATGGTAGTGGACTTGATCATTTCTGTTAAAAACAGAAGGGAGGCCTGGTGAGATGGCCCAGTGGGCAGAGATATTCTCCATGCAAGCCTGACCACCTGTCTTTTATTTTCAGTGGCCACACAGTGCAAGGAAAGAAACAACTCCACTAAGTTGTTCTCTGACCTTCACACATATGCTGTGGCACACATGACACATGCATCATTGTCATACACACACATATATACATATACATACATACATATACACACACACCACATACACTCATATACCACATACACACATGTATACATATACGCTCATATACATAAACATACACACATATACAGAAATATACACATATACACACATACACACATATGTACACATACACAAACACACATACATATACATACACACACATACACGCACCCACACACCACATGCACACCACATATACACATATGCACACACACAACACATATATACATATATACCCATAAATATATATACACACATATGCACATATATACTTATATACATACACATATACACAAATACATATACACACATACACACATATGCACACACACACACATATATATATATATACACATACATACATATATATACACATACAAACATACACACATATACACACATACACACATACATACACACACACACACACACACACACACTGATAATAGATTAGAAAAAAAAAAGAAAGGGCCCAGAAACCCCATGTCTAAAACTTTCTAAGCCTCAAATTAATGAATAAATCATTTGAAGTATATATTGGCTTATGGAATCTCATTAAGAAGAATTAATTTTTACTTTGTACTTTAGTGTATATGTGTTTTTCCTTCATGTGTCTGTTCATCATGTGTGTTCCTGGCGTCCACAGAGACTAGAAAAGTGTACTGGACCTCCTGGAGCTAGAGTTACAGATGGTTGTGAGCTGCCATGTAGGTCTTAGACATCAAACCTGGGTACCCTGAAAGAGCAGTCAGTGCTTTTAACTACTGAGCCATCTCTTCAACCCCATATATATATATATATATATATAT
>NW_021604614.1:8883397-8895812 GCF_004785775.1 Grammomys surdaster | reverse complement strand
GTAGTCAAATTTATGTGATTATCTTATATTATCTCAAGTTAGAAAGGTAACAGCTCAGGGCACGTGATTTTTTTTTTTTTTACCATGGTGTCAGAGAATTTCATTTCTTATAGAATGCACACTGCCTGCACTCATTCATTCATTGATTCATTCATTCATTTTCTTGGATAATAGTTTTAGATTCCCACTTTGTATTAAGTGCTATCCAAGCCTAAAGGACAGCCAATGTGAATCACCTACTTTTATAGACAGCAGACAATGATGGGACAGAAAATAAGCAACAGATGAACTTACAGATAACTTCAGGCAGCGCTAAGCGCTAGAAGTCGTAAATAGCATCACAGGGTGTGCATTGCATCTGTAGTTTCCAAGAGGCATGGCATGAGTGTGTAAGGGAAGGATTTGAGTCTTCTGGACAAACTGAGCGAAGGCCTGGGATATATTTACTTACCAATGCTTGCAGACATATGGCTTAGGCTAGAAGAAAGGGATTCCTGGGTCAAAGGTATTGCTTTTAGTTGTGGTTTTATTTATTTATCTTTTGCTTTTTTGTTTGTTTTTGTTTGTTTCTAAGAAAGAGGCTTGCCATGCTACTGAAGCAGTGCTTGAAGTCATTATATAGCCCAGGCTAGCCTCATGCCTCATACATATAATTCTCCTGCCTCTACTACCTAAGTGGTGAGGTTAAAGTTATGTGTGCCAGTGCAAAAGAGATTGTTAATTTGAGTGTGTGTTTGTTGTGTGTATGTTTGTGTGTGTGTGTGTATGTACACACATGAATAAAGTGCTTTCAGAGGTCAGAAATTACCTGGTGTGGTGGTTTGAATATGCTTGGCCCAGGGAGTGGCACTATTAGGAGGTGTGGCCTCACTGGAGGAAGTGTGTCACTGTGGAGTTGGTCTTTGAGAACTTCCTCCTAGCCATGTGGGAACTAATTTTCTCCTGTTTGGCTTAGGAACAAGATGTAGAACTTTCAGCTACTCCAGAACCATGACTACCTGGATGCTGCCATGCTTCCTACCTTGATGATAATGGACTGAACCTCTGAGCTGGTAAGTCAGATCTGGTTAAATGTTGTCCTTTATAAGAATTGCCTTGGTCATGGTGTCTGTTCACAGCAATGGAAATCCTAATAAGACACCTGGAGATGGAGTTACAGGCAGTCATGAGCCTTCCAGTGGGAGTGCTGAGAACTGAACTCAGGTCCTCTTTAAGCATAGCCAGTTCTCTTAACTACTGAACCATCCTTCCTCACAGGAAGCTCACACTTGAGCCTGTAAGAGGGTTCAAGAAAAATTTCCTTGATAGCAGAGAGAGAGAGAGATGGATGGTGCGGCGGGGGGTGGGGGGAGGAAAGGCCGAAATTCTAGACAGGTGAGAGTCTTAGCTCAGGCACAGCTACAGATGAGCTGGTCTCTCATGGAGTCTTTTACAGAAAGTTTGCATCTGTGATACCTGGCTCATGTCTCCCAGCCTGTCCTAGCTGTTCCTGCACTATTTGCTGAAAGGCTGAATATTGGCTAATTTCTTATGGTAATACCCTTGATCAAGACAAAAGCCCTTAATTGAATAAGTGATTATCTTTCAAATTATCAGTACACACAGAGGCATAGCAAATGACTTTGCTGATGGCTCTTAGCTGGAACCATTCGCTGTCTTGGTCTTGGGTATGAAATCATTACCCTAATAGATACGCTATTAGCTCCCTGCTCACCTACTGAGTGTTGGTCACTGTAAAGGTCTGGGCAGGGCTCTGCATTCAAGGATCTGCTGAGCTTGGAAGACAGGTGGCTTCGTTCAGAGACACAGCCATGGTCAAGAGGAGACATTGGCTCAGGCTAGTCTGACCTCTTCAGAGAAACCCAGATCTTCATTTTTTTTAAAATGAATCATTTCTTAAGCTTTGCATATTTATAAGTAACTCAACCTTTTGGGAAAGGCAACATGGTCACAACAAAATACATCTGTCTCACTGTGGTGTCCCTGGTATGTTCAGTTTACAGCCACTGACTGAGGGCTTTCCTGGTCCTCTCATGGGGCAGTGTGTAGGAGGAGGATGGAGTAGTGCATGTGTTGGGAGCTCAGCCCCAGATCAAAGCTCATGCTCACGGTCTGGGTATCTTTTCTTTCAGAGCACATGACCACTCCTTATCCTGCCCCGTGACAGAGGCTGAAACAGTACAGAGTGTCCTTGCTTCCACTTGTCTCTTTACTTGGGGTTGGCCAACGGGAGGTCTCTAGCAACAGACACGAGAGAGAACAAGGCATGGAGACATTCCCTAGAGTGTCACTATGTGGAGGGATCCTTTCTCTCCAGGGCACTGATACTGAACCAGTGTCCCACTGTATGCGTGTCTCTCTGGCCAAGCACATCATCTCCTCAGAACTGACAGCGGAGAGGTCACCTCAGCTGATCCTCATGTTCTTCCCCATACTTATTCATCATAATCTATTTGATAGATCCAATCAGGTATCTCTTTCCTTTATTTCCGGGACCTGGAAAGCAAACCTGGTTGGTGGTGTCCTAAGAGGTCAACTCCACTTCTCTAGAGCATCTCACCTCTGCTCTCCCATTTCCTTTCCTCTCTTCCCTTCCTCTCTTTCTTTTCCCCCTTCCCACTTCCCTCTTCTTCTGTGTCTTCTCACTAAAGACTCCATCCATACTAAAGCTGTGTTGTAACCACTCACTCAAAGAGTCTAAAATGGATTTCCTCCTGCTTCAAGTCTTAGGATTTTCCAATTTTAGTCTCCTCCCTCCTCACATCCAGATCCCCCACTGGACACCAAGATGGACCTACTAAGGTAACATGGACCCAATCACCCTGCAGTTGACTCCTGCCCTACAATTAGAACCTGAGGTCCATGACAACCCAACCGTATGACCAACTTCCGAGCTCAGCTCTGCCTCTCAATCCTGGACATTTTGATTCATCTTGATGCTCATCCAGCAGCCTTAAGATCTTCAACTTATCCCTACTTCCAGGATGGAAACTTTCATAGCTGTGGCGACACTATATAACCAAGCTCAATGTCATAGGAGTTCTAAGATCCAGCCTCTTCTCCTTTGATTGTGTGCTGTTCCAGTGTTGTCTCATTATCTTACTCTGAAACCAGTTGCTTCAACTGTCATTTACACTGAACAGAGATGGCATTTCCAGCTCGCCCCTTTTTTTCAGCCTCCCTCCATTCTCCTTTCTCCTCCCTTCTTCCTCCTCGCTATCACTGTTTCCGGAGACAAGGGCTCATCTACCCCAGGCTGACCTCCAATCCTCTGTCTTCACCTAAAGATGACCTTGACCTTGATGCTTCTGCCTTTACCTTCCCAGGGCTGGAATTATAGCACATATGGACACACCCAGTCTCATGTAATGCAAGGGGTCAAACCTAGGGATGTGTGCACACCAGACAATCACTCTACCAACAGAGCTATAGCCCACAGCCCCTTCTATTATTAAGCTTCCTTCTGACCTCTGCATCCGTGGCTCTCTCCTCTGCTCAGGCCTCAGGTCACATACTGTCACTTTAGATAACTTTCAGATGACCTAGTCTAAATTGGTCCTTACTATCACAATCTTTATGTGCTTTATATATTTAGTGTGACATTTTGTCCTCTTTTCTCTAATGGAGAAAGAGTCAATCCTTCTTCTCTGTGCCCTCCTCCATCTTTCTATTGTCCTAGTTGAATTGTCAATCATATGAGTAGGGAATCTTAACAGTCACAGCTCGCTCTGCTTTTCTCTGGTTTAGAATAATGCTTGTAGATAGTTACTATTGAATGGATGGATGGATGGATTATGGAATGAATGAATGAATGAATGAATGGACTACTGAATGAATGAATCCATCTGCTGACGATGAGACACATCTAGAGAATACAAAAGTGAAACCACAAATTGAGCAGGGGACCTGTTCAAATAGGGCAACGAAGAGGAGCGAAAGGTCATCCGGAGACCTCCATATTTAATATGAAATATTAATAGTAAGTTTTAATTTCTGTTGTCTGTCTTAGAGTCTGTTCTGCTGTCCTCCCCTCTCAGACCCACTGTCTTGAGGATCCCCGTGCCTCATAATTCCATCTGAGTTAGTTGTAGCATTTCTCAGATCAGAGGCTGGTTTAATTGTGCATGTTGGATGCAGAACTAGCGTCTTGTTAGTAAAGGCGGTGTGTGACAACAGGGCTTCGGGGTACTGCCTGCCGCTCAGTGATAGATGGAGATAAGATTGAGGGTCCTGAAGGGAAGGCACTGTGGTGAGCTGGAGGGCAGGGGCTGTGTCTGATAAAGCAGTGATAAGGACAGTAAACTCCAACTGGGACAATCCATCAAGCCACTTTGGAAAAGACCCCAGGCTAAAAAGCAGGGTCTCCTCAGAATCTGATAAGTCCTGGATTTTTGGGGTCACTATCTGTTAAGGGTCAAATCCATCAATGGGTCCAGTTTCTGGTATGCAGAGAAGAGTGCTCAGCATGGTTTTGTCTTTCCATTTCACCAGCAAATGCTTTATCCTCAGCATCTCTGCTAGGAAGGTAAGTGTTGTCAGGACCAGGTCCTTCTAACCAAAGCTAAAGAGCTGTATCCAAACCAGACACCTAAGCCCATCAGCTGGTCTAGTTGTCATGGAAACACTTCAGCACCCTGGGTACCATTTGTGCTTACACCATCAAAACTCAGGATGTCAAAGAGGACTCCTGGAAAATGAAACTACTCAGTGTATCCTGGAGCCCCCTACATCTTTAGGCAGGTGGTAGAGGCCTCATCACACTTTCCCTTGAAAATTCACACCTCAGTGTGTGCCCTCTCAGATACCTCCACAATACCTAATACCTCCACAAGCTCCAGCCAACCAGGGACACCAGGTGGAATGGAGTTGCATATTTGCAGAGTCTCAGCGCTGGCCTTGGAGGGGGTGTTTTATTACATCCTTCATGGTCAAATCTCATGCTTGGTGAGGTTGTGAGTTTGTGTCTAGGGAATGTGCAGAGCACCCGCATCAAGTTACTAACACAAAAGACAGTTATTTTTAATCTTTCTTTCTCTATGCGCTCGGTCTCCTAAAATCTTCCATCCACAGAAGGCTAAAACACTTTCAAACTACTGTTCGGCTCCCAGTGTGGTCACATGTCAAAATATTATCATCTCTCTGGGACTTATCACAGACAATTACAGCTGTGACAGAGTTGAACTTGTATTTTGTTAAGAAATGATTGTTGTGGGGTCTCTCACAGAGATGCCCACGGGCTCTGATTTTTTTTGCTAGGTGGAGAGGTGTGTCTGCCATTGGTGGTGGCTCTCTGTGACTGTGGCCTCAAAAGACTTCATTTCGGAGTGCCAAGTCAAAACAGAACAAAATTGAAAAAACAAAACCAGTGTTTTCTAATGTAGCGCATACGCACATAAAGATTTCTGTCTTTTGGAGTGCATTCTCCCCGAAGCGCTTAGCTTTTAAGTAAATCTTGTGAAGCCGATTTGAAAGAAAAGATCAGGGGTTGTTTTCCTGAGACCGAGTGATGTTAGGGGCAAAGAAAAGAATCTCAGACAAGCTGCAATAGGGGCAGGCCAGTTCCCTTTAAGAGGCTTTACAGAAGACTAATCTCCAGCTTTGTAACCAAAAGCTAAAAGCAGGACCAGAACCCTTTCCCATCTCCTGTGAAGAACATACCCTAGGGGGGTTATGTTTTGGTAAAATGGCATCCGCAGGACATTCAGTCCTCTGGGTATGGCATGGCTCTTGCTATTATCTGGGATTACGTGCATGACACCCTCAAAAGACCAGAATCACTAATGGTCCACTGCAGGAGAGGTGCACACAAGGCTAATAAGCCTCTGTGCCTTCCTTAGCGTATATAAGCTGTTAACGACTGAGGGGATGGAGGGAGCCTCCTTAATTGTGGATCTAACCATTAAATGTTCACGCTCCTGTAAGTAACCTCCTGCTCATCCTCCTGTAGGTTATCCCAACAAGTTCATTGGTTCACCAAGCCACACATGGAATCATTTATTTGGCTGATCAGTGCCCTCTATATCTGAGATGAACAAGAATAGATGCTACAGGAGGAAAAGTCACAAACCAGGAGGCTGAATGCCAGTGTGTGTGTATGTGTGTGTGTGTGGGGGGGGTAATCACATCTCATGAATGATGATACGAGGAAGGAATAATCACCCAGGCCACGTGACACTTTGTTACATTACAGATGTCTCTGGACCATGCAGGGACCATTTCCCTGGGGCTGGCTGGCAATGCAGCATCCAGGCTGACTCTTGACCTGCCCAGTGGAAACTTTTTCAGTCGATTTCCAGGAAGTTCACGTGTACACTGGGTCTGAGAATTCCTGCTGGGGCTAGCCTGCATGTCGGGCCATCAGTAAGGCCTGACTACATTTCCAGAGGATCACATGCAGGCCTCATTAGATGAATTCACTGGAAACATGATTAATGAAGGTCATAATCTGAAACTACAGATTTTCCAATGTGTTCCCGTGAGATGTTTAACAAATTGGATTTTTCTTTACTCTGGAGACATAGTTCTGCAGGTTGTTGTTACGGAAAAAGCATCCTGAACTTAAACTCAGCCCTGCCTTACCCACAACTAAAAACTCTTCTTCCCTCTGGTGTGAATTCCATGGCTGTGGAGGATGGACGGTGAACCCTGACTGGCCAAATGCCACCGAAATGAGGGAAGGTTTGTGGGCACCCGTGTTTAAAAGCAGCTGGGAGAATCTTCCTTCTCTGCCTCTGCACACCACAAAGATCCTTCTCTCCCAAAGCTGCTGGTTCTGCTCAGATCTAGCTCAGTGCCATCATGCTTCCCTGACGTGTACAAGCTCTGGGTCCCCAGCATTGCAAGGAAGCAAGATGCTGCTGGTCTTTCAAAAGGATGGAAAGAAAGGTGGTGCCTGATCTTCTCAGAGATGTCTCTACATCCAGATCCTGGGGTCCTGCATACCTCAGATAGGGCAAGAAGGAGGTAAGGGTTAGTATAGTGGTTCTCAACCTGTGGGTCACGACCCTTGGAGAGGGTTGAGGGTTGAATGACCTTTTCACAGGGGCCACCTAAGACCATCAGATAGTATACATCTTTGCCTTATGATTCATAATGGAAGCAAAATTATAGTTATGAAGTAGCAATGATAATAATTTTACGGTTGGGGGTCACCACAACATAGGGAACTGTAGTAAAGTGTCGCAGTGTTAGAAAGGTTGAGAACTGCCAGGTTCGTGCATGGATACCACCTTAAAATGACACAGAATGACATCCGACCTCTTCTGCAAGGAGGTGCTCTGAGATTGTGCGCTAATAGTCCTAGATAAACACTTAGCTTTGGTATCCTGAGTGCTAGGTTGTGTGTTGGCCACCACACCCAACACACAAACATTTCGTGTAATCTGATGGTAATAGAAAGATTAAACAGACATTTACCCAAACAGGAAATGGTTGGGCAAAAAATACTGGAGCAATTTCTGGTAGAAGAACCTTCTTGGAGAAGGTTCAAGAGCAGGTTCTGTTGATGTCTACTGTGAGGTTGGTTATCTATGCGGCTGAGGCAGGAGGACTGTTTGGAGTTCAAGGCAAGTATATGGACAGCATACTAAGAATTGATTTCAAAAGGTAAAAGGAGGGGAGGGTGGTTGGAGAGACGGCTTGATGATTAAGAGAACATTCAGCTGCCCTTGTAGAAGACTTGGTTACTAGCATCCATATGGCATATCCACTTGTAACTAGTTCCAGGGGATCTGATGCCCTCTTTTGGCCTCTGCCGGTACTGCATGTATATAGTTCATATAAACTCACACAGGCACACTTACATATACATAAATATTTTTTTAAAAAAATGAAAAAGAGTACCCTGGAACTGTTTACCTTATAACCTTATTCGTTGGGAGCTTGTTCTAAACAATAGTAGTACTAAAGGTAGAATAAAATCCCTTTATAAATGTGTTTATTGAAGAGACTAAGTCTACTTCAAAAAAAGACCATTAAATTTCTTGCAGAAATAGCAATAGGACACTGCCAAAACTTGAGATGGCTTTATTTATAAATATAAATTTAGGCCATAGTGCTAAAGCAGAAATATATTCTGTACTGCCGAGCATTGGCATGGTTCTTAGTCACCTTCTCACCCTGGAAAGGGACTTGGAACATAATTTAAATGCTCAGAGAAATCAAGTCCTCTCCTGGAGCTGAGATACACAAGATAAATCACTCTAAGCAAAGAGAGAGGGGCAGCTCAAATGTTCCATGTTAGGGGAGGAAGACCCTGAAGTCAAGTCAATGTGGTACTGTTGCATGCTGGGCCAACATCTGCTTTCTGGTCTCTCTCAGGTGAGATGCGGAAGCCTGGCTTGAGGGTGAACGTGCTGGGTAGTTTTATGTCAACTTGACACAAGCTAGAGACACCTGGCAAGAGGGACTGTTGATTGAGAAGATTCACCCTTAAGGTCTTCCCATGGGTAAGACCTTAGTTCAGTTTCTCAATTAGAAATTTAGGTGGAAAGGCCCAGACTTTCTCACTCTTGGTGTGTGTGTGTGTGTGTGTGGTGGTGGTGGGGGAGTCGCCACGCCTGGGTAGGCAGGCCTGAGTTGTATAAGAAAAAAGCTGACTAACCCATGGGGAACAAGCTAGTACGCAATGTTCCTCCGTGGTCTCGGCTTCATTTCCTACCTCCAAGTTCCTACCCTCAGTTTCCTCCTGACTGTATTAGTGATGGACAATCCTGTATAGCTTGGAACAGTGAAATAAACCCTTTCCTGCCCAACTTGCTTTTGGACATGGGGTTTCATCACAGCAATAGAAATGCTAATAAGACAGTAAGGATCTTATGGACTCCAGAGGAACAGCTATTTGAAATGGCGAGATCAAATCCCACAAAGAGATGGGAATAGGGTCATTTTATCGGACGGAGGTGGGGTGGGGGGGCTTACTCTTTTGGCACCCCTTTGTGATCATCTTATTAGAGACCCAGGTGAGCTTTAAAAGAGTAACTGTGACTTGAAAGTAGGGGAGGGATGGGGTCTGCTTATCCCCAGCTGCAAGCTGGTCTTGTTTACCAGGAAGCCAGGTTCTTATTGGACACCCCACCCCATCTCTTCAGACACACAATTTTCTTTAGGAAAAAGGATTTGTCTTCTGGTAACACCAGCTATTGATGGCTAGATCCCATCCTTGCTCAGCCCAAATGATGCATGCCCCTTTCTGGCCCCTAAAAGAAAATTTCAAAGATGAGTCCTCTCAAGAGAACGATATGAATGCATCCCATCGGCCACATTGGCTATGTGGAATTTCTCCTGGTATTGTTACCCCGAAGAGAAACTATTTGCTATCCGAAGCACAATTTTGTTGAATAACAGCCTTTGGGGAGGGGGACTTTTATCAAGGATTCTAGACACTATACTATCAAACACTCGTTCGGAACCATTTTTTTTATTTTCAGATAGATTTCAAGGGCGCTTATGATAAATCCATGAAAAGGGAGCTACTTACAAGCCAGGGATTTATGGAATTTGCTGGTTATTTGTGTCCCTTCTTTTGTCAATAGCATTAAGATCTGATGTTTGTGTGGGATTATCCACTGACCCGGATCTCGGCGAGCTATCAAAATCTGCTTCTCAGATAAATTTGTGCGGGCTCGTGATATTTTTATCAGCTCCAGGCACGCCACAACCCCGTGGAGGAGGCTTTTTGAATCTTCCCTGAACACCAGAGGAAAGCGAACACAAGCCACAGCCCATTTTTCCTGGCCGTTTTTCAACAATTCCCAAGTGATTATTGTCTAAGAAAGTGCAGTTACAAAGTCCCTGGTTTCTTACCAACTTTTAAAGCAAAACGGCGTGTCATTTGTTTATCTAACGCACTGCCCTGAGATTTAACTGTGAGGCCCAAATGATGTATTGTTCGCCATTCGACAGCATGCACTGGAGAGTCCACGCTTCATTATGCAAAATCAAAGCCATTGCTATTCACTTGAATGCATCTCCGGGGCGTCAGTGGCAGGTGCCCTCTGTGACTGGCTGCAAGGCTGTCAGTGTCCCACTGATGGAGACTTCAAAGCAAGAAAATGACTCAACTAAGTGCCAAGTCTTGCAGGAAGAGATGCTAATTTGGCCTAGAGGGTAGCAAGTCCAAAGCCAGCAGCTCACAGACTGAGAGGGGTCCACCATGAAAACCTGTACTCATCAGTATTTTAGAGCAAGGCATAGCAGGGAGAAGATGAGGGGTTTTGGAAACAAGTCTGACATCCTTTATTTTTGGCTGTAGTGGTTTGTTTGTGTAGACCCATATCTTCTTAAAGAGTTTGTTTCTAATTTTATTTTTAATGGTGTGTGTGCATGTACGTGCATGTGCCATGAATTAGGGAGTGTGTCCCATGAGCACAGTTGTTCATGGATCCCAGAAGGGGGCATCAGGTACCTTAGAGCTGGTTATAAGATACCCCATATGGGGGTTGAGTTCGAAGCTTGGGTCCTCTAAGAAAGCAGTAATGTTCTTAACCACTGGGCTCTCTCTGTAGCCACCCATGTATCTATTTCAGATTTCCCCTCCCCCACCACAAGATCCGTATGTAAGATATTTGCATCCATTTCAGCTTCTTACCATTATTTTGAAAAGTGAGATATGAGGTATTTCTGTTTCATTACAAACCTTGCCTGTTAGCACATGAAATTTCGATACCACATTTGTCAAGGATAGAAAAGGACACAGTTCCAGTGATAGTTTTCCAATGCTTGTAAAAGAAAAATGATTTAAAAAACCCTTCCCCACCTATTTACCGACACTATCAGGAATTTGAAAAGAATGTTTTACTTGATGTAGTCGTTTCAGGCACACAACCAGATAGCTAAAAAAGTCGTGTTCAGGCATGTGAGCTCAACATTCTCATTAAGACCTATTCTCTTAAACGAGATTGAATTTGAACGTTATAAACAAACTTAATATCAAATATAGTTCTTCCCTGCTGGTACTGTGTATGTGTTTTCTTTTTCTTTTTTTTTTTTTTTTTGCTTTTTATTTTTTCGAGACATGGTTTCTCTGTGTAGCCCTGGCTGTCCTGGATCTCACTCTGTAGACCAGGCTGGCCTCGAACTCAGAAATCCGCCTGCCTCTGCCTCCCAAGTGCTGGGATTAAAGGTGTGCACCACCACTGCCCGACAGTGTGTGTGTTTTCTTATTGTCATCACATAATATTAAGAAACATGGCTGGGCCTGGTCGCACAAGCTGTAACCCCAGCTATTCAGAGGACTGAGGCAGGAGGATGGCAAAGAAGGTCTGCGTAGGCTGCAAGGTGAGTTCAAAACCAGCCTGAGTAACTTAGTTAAATTCTATCTAAAAGAGAAAAAAAGAAAAAGAAAAAAAAGAAAAAAGAAAGGAAAGGAAAAGGAAAAATGTTACATTTTATCTGGGAGTATAAGGGTAAGTATTTAGGGTACAGTTCAAAATTATGTTATTATTATTTTTTTAATGACAGTAGGAGGTTCTTTCTCCTTGAGAGTCCCTGATCTTACCAGCTGTGCATAGTTGGCTATGTTTACAGTACTGGAGAAGGAGTCCCTCTGCCTGAGCAGACCTTAAATGCAATAAGACAGCTGTTGTTTACCCCGGAGATAAAAGTACCACTGTTGCTTCAATGGGGGATACCTCACTAGGCTGGTCCTGTGCTGCTTTAGACGCTTTGCAACTGGGAAGGATTATTTACTGCTTTCCTCGCTTGGCTCCCACAGCTTTTTCCAATGGCTGCCTAAATAAGACCAGCACAATGACAACACCAGGTGACGTGCCGGTGTCCTCGATGAAGAGCTACAGGCAGTCAATAGATACTTAGGGAGGGGACATGCGATTCCTCTGAGGATGAGTCCCAGGAGAAGTTATCCAGTCCCACGAGGTCATACCTCAACACAGAGACATGCCAGCAACACTAAATGTGTGCCTGTGCACGCGTGCATGTGTGTGTGCGTGTGTATGTGTGCATATAACAATAGGGGGACATAAGAGGTGTTGAAGAGGGAGAGACAAGTAGAAATGATATAAATATAATATTCTTGTGTGATAGTGTAAAGACCTAAAAATTTAAATTTGAAAAAAATAAATAAAAGAGGGCTAGGGATATAGCTTAGTAGTAGAGTACCTAGACACACACATACACACACACACACATGAGTACACACACACACATGCTATATATATATACACATACACGCACATCTATAGAGACCATATATATATAGTGTCTCTCTATATACACATATATAGTGTCTCTCTCTATATACACACACATATATAGTGTCTATATCTGTGTATATATATGTACATATCTATACACACTATATATCAAATATATACATATGTGTATATATACACATATATGTAGACATACCTATATCTATCTACACACACACACACACACACACATACATATGTGTGTG
>NW_021604614.1:8872219-8882997 GCF_004785775.1 Grammomys surdaster | reverse complement strand
ATATATATATATATATAATATAGTCATCTCTTGGCCGGAGAATGTTGCATGCATATGTCCCCCAGGCCTTCCCAGATCATGCTGCATTATCTCTGCTTGTGTCTCTAAGGTCAATGGAAACACCCAGAGTAGAGTGTTAACTAAAGAGGGGGAGGGGTGAGTTCAGAGTCAATGACCTTGGATGTTCTCCCACACTGCTTTAGCCAGTCTTTCTTCCGAATCAGAGCAGCACTTGGCTTCAGGAAAAGACACAGCTCTTGTCTGCCCCAGGGTCAAGTGGCCACTCCACTGCCTCCGGTTTCCTCTTTAGGAAGCAGGAGCCCACACTCCTCCAAGGGGCCCCTCCATTATGAAGAGCTACTAAGGGCTTTGCCTCCAGGAGGAATTAAGTGAATCTGGCTTTAGGAAAAAAAAAAGCCATGTAGATTTTATAATGAGATTTTAAAGTATGTCACGAGACAGTGACTTTGTAAGTGGCAATTAGGATTTAATACCTTGAATTAGCCATTGTGATTCATGTATATCTTATTAATTAAAATATCTCCGTATCCTTTTCTCTTCTTGTCCCTGCTGTATCTTTCATTAATATGAGTAGTGAAAAATGAGTAAACCGTTGTTCTTTAGGAATATAACAAAAAAGATATATTTGTTTTATAAAATAAAAACAAAAACAACACAAAACCCCAAAAACCACTTAAGAAACTTGTACTGGGCTAGGGAAAAGGCTCAGTGGGTAACTGAGGACCTAGCTTGATCTTCTTGCATCCACGTTAAAGCCACGCTTGGTATTGTATGCTTGTAATCTCAGCACTTTGGAGGTAGAGACAGGAGGATCTCAGGGCTCACTGGCCAGCCAGCTTAGCCTCCTTAACAAATTCCAAGTCAGTGAGAGAACATGTCTCAAAAGAAAAAACAAAGGTGGAAGGTAGCCGAAGAGTGACAGCTGTGGCTGTGTTCCTGACTCCACATGCGTGTGGCTGCAGGTACACAGATATGTATCAACATTCACACATGCGTGCACACAAGTGTTAAGGGATGAATAGAAAATGGCAAGCATCCTGTGTATTAATTTGTGGCTGAATATTTGGCTGAGTTGATGAGATGTCACTTTCTCTGTGCTGTTGACATGGGAGACCACACACACACACCAGGATAGGGATAGGTAAGACATACCAGTCTGTATAGAAGGAGGAATCTGCAAACACCCCCAGAGGCTTCAGCCATCTGTTCCCAAGCAGCATCTTAACCTGTGCAGCAATTTCTACTTTGACAAGAGAGTCCGGAAATCCAGAACTTTATTAAATAGCCAGTGTTAAAAACTTAACAATGAAATTTAATTAAGAGCTAAATACAACACCTTTGTGTAATCTAAACGCAACATCTGTGACCCAGGGGACAGCAGCCTGTGTCTTTATTTAGAAGGAGGTATCACCATCATCTAGAAGTGCTTAAGAAGGACCCTCAGGAAGCAGGACACTTGTGGGTGATGGTCTGTCCCCAACATCCCGTGGAGCACTGGCCCAGCAAGTGCAGCTCCCTAGGAACTGATGAAGCAATGGGTAGAGACATTAGTGTCCAACTTCATAGAAGCTTTAGAAATAGGGGCATTTTATTCAGGAGAAGGTGGAAAGTCAGCTCCCAGTGCTGCTTGAGAAGCCATTGCTGACATTTAAACTTAGAATTAAAAGAAACAGAGAGATAGCTCAGTAACTAAGTGCCCTGATGCTCTGGCAGAGAACCTGGGTTTAGTTCCAAGCACCAACATAGGGGTTCACAACTGTCTGTAACTCTAGTTCCAGGGGATCCAATTCCCTTTTCTGTCCTCTGTGGGTTCCACAAATATGGCACACAGATATATAGGCAAGCAAAGCACCCATAGGCACAAAATAAAACTTCTTTAAAATAAATAAAACTCTTTTGGAAGAATATGAAGACATAGAAGGCAGGCTGTACACTGCTTAGAAAGAGGTTCTGACAATTCTCTAATCTTTAATCTCTCTCTCTCTCTCTCTCTGTGTGTGTGTGTGTGTGTGTGTGTGTGTGCGCGCGCGCGCGCGCTGACAGAGTCTCTCATTGGCCTGGGACAGACTGAGTAAGCTAGGTAGGCCAGCCAATGGTCTCTGGAAACCTACATGTGCTGCCCCCACTGCCTGGGTTAGAAGCACACAGTACCAGATCCAAATATTTTATGGGTTCCCCTGAGGAACTTAGGTTTTCATACTTGTAAGATAATCTACCATCTGAGCTGTCTCCCTGGACCCTATATATTATCTGGTGTCTTTGACTTCATTAAGCATTTGTAGTGTGTGTGTGTGTGTGTGTGTGTGTGTGTGTGTGTGTGTGCACGCATGTGTGGGCACACACGTGTTCACATGCACAACCACATACCATGGCATGGGTGTGGAGGTCAGAAGACAACTTTCTTGAGTGACTTTTCTCTATATATACCCATTGGTCTTAGAGATTGAACTTAGGTTATCAGGCTTAACAGCAAAGCAATTGCCTTACAATCTTGCTGGCCCTAATTTGATTTTGGAGCTGGGGATCGAGAGCTTATAATATTCTTAGATGGAGAGCTTTTTAAAAGTTATGTTTATTTATTCATCTCTGTATTCATATGTGTGGACATGTGCTCAAGTGGAAGTCAGAGGACCACTTGTGGCAGTTGGTTCTCTCCTTCCACCATGTGGATTCTGGGGAATTGAACTCAGGTTGCTTAGGCTTGGCAGCAAGCACCCTTACCTGCTGGGCCATCTTGCTGGCCCTGATGAAAGTTTTAAATAACAGATTCGCAAGGAATCAAAGTTCTCAAAGGCATCCACACATGAGGACCACTACCCTTCCTAAACACAGATAATTTCATCTTTTCAGAAAAGCAAAAACAAATAAGCAAAACCAACAAACAAAACCTGAGAAGCTATGAGAACATTCTGTCTCTGCTTTCCCCCAGAACTGCTTCATGACAAAGGCAGGTCCATGATGGCCAAGCATCCCCCAGTGACGATCTCATTTTCATGTGGCCATGTGCGATTTGCTTCTAAACAGCGTGACTTTATCAAAGATGGTCATCCCGATAAGTCCATCTTCTCTGAAGTTACATCCGTTTATGTGGCTTGAATTAATTTTCCCGGTGTTAAAGTGCAAACGAGGCTCATAAAAAATGACACGTTGACTTCTGCCGAGAGTGATGTTCGGTTTATGAGGAATGGCGGCATAAATGAAAATTAGCCCGGAGACGATGTTAATTACACTCTATCAATTAGGAGGACGTAATTGAATCACTCATTTCACAGCAAAGAAAAACCCTGCTGGCTCCAAAAAGGAAACTATAGTATTTAACGCTCTAATTAAGGCCTCTGACTGAAGCTGAGTCAAGAAGAATATACAGTAGAGACAGGAGTGATGAGCATCTTCTTATCGATTCTTTCCTCCGTGCCTTCAGCTCTCCGATTTACACGAAGATACCGGATGAAGGATGAGAGGTACTACAGACAAGTGGGCTGTTGTCACGTAAAAGCTTTGATCTGTGTAGTTCCCATGAATCTGTCCTGGGAACACAGGAAGCTGGTTTATGATTGCAGACGCACCTTAAAACAAAGTGACTGTGTTTACAGTAGATCCGTGATGTAGGATTAATTCAGCATATACAGGAAGAGAAAAACAGATCATTCTATTTTTTTCCCCCTGGGGTCTTGTGCCACGTGGAAAGCATGCTATTTGCTCCACTGCAGAAGCTGGAGCTCCTACTAAGATGGTTAATGGAGTGTCTGCTGTGTACATAGACACCCACTTTCTGGGGTCCTGAATGTTGATGATGGGGTGGCCTCTGCCCTGACTTCTTTGGGATTATGTGGGTGATCTTGTCTCTGTTCTGAGGACAGACAACATCTTCTCATCACCTATGTGGTAGACAATGGCACTTAATTTATATCATCAGAAAAATGGGGCTGTGACATTCCCTCCACCCAGTCTGTATGCAATGAGAGGTCTCATAGCATCCGTGTTTCTTCCTGGGTTATGTGACCACCTGTAATGGTTAACATTGACCATAAACTTGACAGGATCAAGAATCACTTAGAGAATACACACCTCTGGGCATGTCTGTGATAGAACTTCCATATTTAATTAACTGAGGTAGGGAGATCCACCCCAAATGTAAATGTCTGTCCATGTCATCCCGAGGAAAGGATTACATAAGAAATGTGGATTACCCGTCTCTCAGGAATTGCCACTAGCTGGTGGAGGTGGCTCTCCTGGTATCAACAGGATGTTCGTGGGACCCTAAACTATCTTCACTAATGGTTGACAGGTAGGGAGATCAGAAAGCCACTGTCAATGACTTTGGGGTTCAACTCAGAAATGACATCCAGTGCATTGAGGGTTCGGCTGAACCTGGGTACCCCAAAGTAGGACATCTTGGCCTGTCTCTCTCCTTCTCACCTTGCAGTTTTGTGACAGCAGTCCTTCAAGCTACCATCTACACAGGAAGCCCAGCCTAGGACACAGTCAGGGTCATAGGACCTACAGAACAGGGTGAGACAACTGAGTCAAACACTAGGGACTATGGAGAGTCAGCCATAGCAGAAGTCTACCTTAAGCAGAATGCCAGGGGATAGTAAACACAGCTGTAAGTAAAACTGGGAGTAGGAGACTGACAGAGTATTGCTGGCTTTTCCTTGGGAGTCTGTTTCCACTCATGCCAGCTAGGGAGGATAGTGGTAGGCCAAAGAAATAGTTCCATGGAAATCTAGGTAGATGAGCCAATGGGTTACTTACTTATGGGGACATGGGTGACTCAAAGACAGCTGCATCATGGAACCTCCCCAACTCTGCCCCACAGCATGAGTGACCAAAAGCTATAGTAGTGGAATTCCCTGGACATGTTACAGGCAGCTCTATCAAAGAGTCTCTGCCTCTCCTAGACATGATGCACTGCATTGTCTGTTTTCTGATCCTTTGAGTCTGTTTAAGTTTCTAGTGAGTTCCATGAGTGTGGTGGTTTGAATATGCTTGGCCCAAAGAATAGCACTGTTTGGAGGTGTAGCCTTGTTGGAGTAGGTGTGGCCTTGTTAGAGGAAGTGTGTTACTGTGGGCATGGGCTTTAAGACCCTCTTTCTAGCTGCCTGGGAGTCAGTATTCTCTTGTCTGCTTTTGGATGAAGATGTAGAACCCTCAGCTCCTCCAGCCCCACATCTGCCAGGCTGCTGCCATGCTCCTGCCTTGATGATAATGGACTGAACCTCTGAATCTGTAAGCTAATCCTAATTAAATGTTCTTTATAAGAGTTGTCTTGGTCATGGTGTCTGTTCACAGCAGTAAAACCCTGACTAAGACAATGAGCCTCCTATTACTTTTCCTCTCCTCCTATCATGGGATGTTTGCATTCAGAGGAAATAGCTTCACAGCACAGAGAGTGTCCACTTGCCCAGTTCTACTCCAGGCAGAAGCTTTGAACTGTCAAAATCTCAAAAGACCCTGAGGTCAGCAGCTTAAGTCTCTGCATGGGAAGCACAGCCAAGATCTCCTGAAGCCCAGAATGAAGTTTGTTGAAGGAAGAGCACATATGCACATGTCCCAAGAGGAAAGGCATTTGTAGATGCCAATGACCTGAGTGGACAGAGGCTCAGCTGAGAAACTTATAACCAACAGCCAGGAACAAGAACTTGTGTACCAGAATGGTTGGTGACCCTCCTCTGAACCTCATGCAAGACTCGGCAATAAGAAAAGAATTTATGCCACCCTGTGGGATATGTGAGTTCAGACTTGGGATCATCAGAGAGACATGTAGGTGGTTTGCAGGTGAAAGTGGAATCAGGGACAAGAATCAGAAAAGGAGAGAAATTGACATTCTTGGCTTTTCTGAGATACTGAGGTGGCAGATGTACTCGGAAGACCTTCGAAGCATTGCAGAATATGATGTGTTTGGGTAGGCGGGCCCAAGCCCATAAGTGCTAGACAAGAAGAAATCTCAACGACAGCTGGTGGTGGCCCTTCCTGCTTTGTGAAGGCAGTGAAGGCAAAAGATCACTTAAGATTTTTGGCCATCTGTCTCCTCTGTATATAAATGGCAAATATTAGTGACATATCATGTGGCTTCCTGGCTACAAGAGATCCAGGTCTGTGGTACCTGAATCTTCATAGAGGCTCTGTTTACAAAAAGTCCCTACTAGACAGGAACTACAAATCATTAAACCATTTATGAACTTGACAATTCAAGCAACAAACGTACTTATCTATTGTGTATGTATGTATGTATGTATGTTCGTGTGTAAGGGTGCACATGTGTGTATATGTTCATGTGGAGACCAGAAGGGCAGAGGTCAACTTTGAGTGTTATCCTTAAGTAGCCAATCACCTTCTTAAAAGACTATACAATGTTAATTATGTATATGGCTAGGGGTGTGTTTGCACATGAGTGCAGTGCCCACAGAGGCCAGAAGAGGGCGTCAGATCTCCTGGAGCTGGAGTTACAGATGGTTGTAGCCTACCTGAGGTAGGTGTTAGAAACTGAATGTGGCTCCTCTGCAGGAACAATGAGTGCTCTTAACCACTGAGCCATCCCTCCAGTTCCAACCTCTATTTTTTTTTCTGGTTTTTGAGATTCTCTTCCCATTCCAAAGTGTCCCCCCTCCCCTTCCCTCTATTGCAACCAGATTAGCCAGGAGACTCCCACTCCAGCTCCTTCCGTAGCAACATCCGTGGAAGCAACACCAGTTCATCTGGCACTTCCCCCAACCTCAGACTTGTGCAAGATGCTATAAAAATATGTTATTAAAGCCCATGGTTTCTTTCTTGCTACTGAGATTTATTTTAAATGAGCAGCTTATAGAAAAGAGGTTGTGTCAGCCAACCTCCTCAGAGCCCCGTTCTGGGGAGAACTTCATTCTCTGGTGTTAGCTTCATTAAAGAGAACACGGAATGAAAACAAGCTAAGTTAGAATCTGCATTGCAGCCACGCCAGCTCACCACAGAGGTGTTCAATCATTATCCAGGAGAAATAGCTGCCAGCCAACCCAGGCAGAACATGGACCCAAGCTACATGTAGGTATTAGAGTTCCTAATGCCAGGTGGAAAACATCTCAGGGATCCATCACGTGAGGCTGTTGATGGTGAGGTGGTGTCACATACTCCATAACCTACTTCAGGTAGGTAGGTGGGAGGTAGGGTCTCTTACTGGCCTGGGGCTCATACATTCAGTTAACATGGTTAGCCACTGAGGCCCACCTGTCTCCACTTCCCCAGTGACACACCCAGCTTTTTATGTAGCGCCGAGGCTCAAACTTGGGTCCTCATGCTGATGTGAAAAGTACTTTGTGCACTGGTATCCTTGGTATCCTATCCTGACCTGCATCAGGCATTGGGACAATGAGCAGTGGGTGGTTTGCCACATAGGAGGCCAAAGTGACAGGTTCAAAGGTGTGTGCAGTAGTGTGACAGGTTGGAAGCACAGTTCATGGATGAATACGTGAGAAGCGACCCCACTGTGGAATCCCTGTATGCTGGTCACCCTGCCTGAGTCCCTAGGGGATGGGGTTTCTCAGCCTCCCTCAGTCTCATGGTGGAGTCCCATGTCATAGGTGGGTAATTGGGAGGATCAGGATTTGGGGAGGGGGCTGCTGCAGTATTTCTCTGTATAAGTGGATAAGAGGGACCAGAGAGATGCTCAGCAGGTCAGAGTAGTTGATGCTCTTCCAAAGGAACCGAATTTGGATCCTAGAACAGCATCAGGGTGCTCACCCGATCTGTAACTCCAGCTCTAGGGGAGTCAATGTTTCTTTCCTCTTTGGGCCCCTGTACTTATGTGCACAAACCCACATGCAGACACACACCTACACATAATTAAAAACAACCAAAGTGAATTTTTTGAAAAGCCCATATGAACTAATGTGTTCCCAGAGCATGTAGAACCCAGAATCGAAATAACATTCTCCTCTGAAAAGTGCCATGGGGCCTGGGAGGATCAGGTCGCTTCAACCTGAGACAGACAGGTACTTGGTAAGCCAGAAACTGATATGGCAAAAAAAGAGAGAAAAATATGGGCTCTGTATTGGTATGGGTGGGGGATGGGAGTTAAATGAGTGACTGAGTGCTTTCTCAGCAAGTGTGAAGCCTTGGGTACCACCTGTAATGCTGTCAAAGTAATAAATCAATAAACTAATAAAGAAACAAACAAATAACGGATGTGTGGGAAACAGCAATCAACTTGAAATCTTACAATCAGGCGAATCAAACAGGCTTGGTGGCTCAGGTCTATAATCTTAGAACTCCAGCGACTTAGGCAGGAGGATCACAGTGAGTGTGAGGACGACATGGGCGAGCCAGTCTGGGCTACAAAATCTATCTCTGTCTCAAAACAAAACAAACTAATTATATACATATGTATATATACATTTATATGTATATATGTATATTTACATACACACATATATCAGAAATTTGAATAAAGAAATAATAAGTTCTAATCTGTAGGATAAAAAAATACAACTGAGAATTCATAGCTAGTGTGCAGTCATAATTGAATATAACAGCCAATTCGAATCAGTGAGAGCAGGAGGAGTGTCAGAAACACTCACTGTAGGCAAACACTGTAATGATGGCTTCCAGATAAGAGCCCCGAGGAGATGCTACACTCTCTGAGGTGACTGTGGCTAGCCAGAGGAGCGCAATCTTAAGACACCAGGAAAGGATACGTCTCCTGGTGGAGAAACCTGACCATTTACACCAAGCATTTTATCACTGATGCCAGAACTTATTAGTTCTATCTAACTCCTTCCATGACACCCCTAAAACACCAGCAGAGCTTTCAGGGGACTCACATTCTGTGAGAAGGTCTGGGCTTCCTAAGATTCCTCTGTTTGCCTGGTGTGTGTTTTGGGGACCCTTATGGAAGATAAGTTCAATGTACAAGTGGGAATTTCTCTCAAGGCGCTGTTGGTATGTTGGCTTTTATGCCAAGCCTGTGTGAATCTGTGTTACTTTCAGACACATTGTACAACCAGAAAGAGAGCTTTGTTCTTACACAAGATAGGTCTGACTATTCACAACCTTCTGTGGTCCCGAATGACTTTTAAAAACATGGCTATGTACCTGCAGAAGAATGAACTGGGGCTCTTATCTTACACTTTACACAAAAATCAACCCAAAATAGATTAAAGACTTAACCTAATACTGGAAGCCCTGTAATTCCCAGAACACAAAGGAGAAATCTCCATGACAGTGGTCTAGACAGTGATTTCATGGATATGACCCCAAAACTCCAGCCAACAGCAGCAAAATGTAGACCAGGGGATTACATCAAATCAAAGAGCTCCTGCCCAGCAAGAGAGTCAAGTCAACAGAGTGACTGGGGTAGCCCATAAAAGGTGTGTGCAGGGAGGGGATAGGGAGGGGATGATATTTGCTAGTTATGTATCTGATATGAAATTAATTCATAAAATATATGCAGGACTGCTAGTGTTCAATAGTCAAAACAGACAAGAAATAGAAGCTCACTAATTCAAAATTTTAAAAATCTCCAGAAGATTTAAACAGACACTCCGCCTACAAAACACATCCAAGCAGCCAACAGATATGTGGAAGGATGCTCATCACTGCTGGTCAGGGAATGAAAATCAATGGCCATGGTGAGAAGTCATCTTGCTTTGGTTAGGATGGGTAAGTTATAAAGTGAAGAGATAAATGTGGGGAGAGGTAGGAAGGAAAATGAAGGAAGAGAAAAAGAAGGGAAGAAAAGAGAAAGAAAGGGAAGGAGGGAGTGGAAAGGGGCGGGAAAGAGTGGAAGAGATGGGAAGGAAACCAGAAGTCAGGATGGGAATGGATCAGAAGGACAGGAGAAAACAGGCTATTGGTAGCATGGTGTAAAGAAAACACCTGCGATTTTTCAAACGACATGCAACCGCTACTCCAAATAGTTTGGGAATGCCTCAAAAAGATAAAACTGGAACTCTTGGGAATTGGTTCAAGGTCATTGAAATTGACACCTGGGGGGAAAAAAGGTTAATCTCCCCAAGTTCCATTCACAGTGATCGTGGGAGCCAAGATCTGAAACAGCATGGAACCCCACCAATGGGCGAGTGCATAAACCACGTGAGGGGCATGTAGGCACTGGGATATTATTCAGCTGTAAGAGGAAGGAAAGCCTGCCGTGTATGGGAACTCGATGAAGCTTAGCGCATTGTGGTATGTGAAATGAGCCAATCACAGAAGAGCAAATACCATCCGAGTGCTCTTAGAGGAAATGTCTAAAATGCACAGGTACCACCAGCCAATCAGCTGCTTTCTACCAGGCCCCCATAGAGGGAAATTAGGAAGGTTTGGATATATACAAATTTCAGTCATTCAAGGTGAGTACATCTTAGGGGCCAGAAGAGGGTGTGTGATCCCTTGGAACTGGAGTTAACTAAGTTTGTGAGCCACCATGTGGGGAGCTGAGAATCAAACTCCATCCTCTGTAAGAGCAGCCAGGGCTCTTAACCACTGAAGCATCTTTCCAGCCCTTACGAGGTACATTTAAGCCTAAACGTGTTCAAAATGAAGAATGAGTAAGCAACAGGGGCTCTGTGTCTCTCCCCTCCTCCCCCACCACCCCCGCCACCCCATCTTCCTTCCAGGCTGATCTTGGAAACCAGGTGTTGAAGCAAGGGTGCCAAGAGACAGGAAAACCAGAGCCTGGTGTCACCACCAGCCTGGTGTAAACGTCGTGTGTGTGTGTGTGTGTGTGTGTGTGTGTGTGAGAGAGAGAGAGAGAGAGAGAGAGAGAGAGAGAGAGAGAGAGAGAG
>NW_021604614.1:8855578-8872209 GCF_004785775.1 Grammomys surdaster | reverse complement strand
GAGAGAGAGAGAGAGAGAGAGAGAGAGAGAGAGAGAGAGAGAGAGAGAGAGAGAGAATATGTAAGGTCACATGGCTGGGCTATTCTAATGAGCACACCTCAGGAGAGCTGACAGCAAGAAGCTGGGTCCATGTGTCCAGACCTGATCAGATCGGGAATTACAAAACAAACAAACAAATAGACAAACACACACACACACATACACAAAGCACATTGCAAAACAAAAAGCCACAGAATGAATTCATCTACCTTGAAATAAGAATCACAGAATTCAATACAGGTTTTGTGTATACATAGAGGACCAAAGACAACTGTCAGGAATTATTTCTCTCCTTCCACCATGTGAGTCTTGGGGATTGAACTTGGGCCATCTGGCTTGGTGGCAGGCACCTTTCATGGCTGAGCCATCTCTCTGGCTCTCACACCGGATCTTGAGAAAGACTCTCTGACGCTGGAACTCGCTGATTTGCCTAGGATGTTTGTCCTGCAAGGCCCAGGGATCCACCTGTCTCCCCCTCCCCAGAGCTGAGACTGTGGGTGCAAGCCATGAAGCAGGTGTTTGTGGGTATGGACACGCTAGAGGACAGGAGTCAACGGAAGAGCATGTTCATCACAAAACGATGCCATTTCTGTCGAGGTGCGGACTTAAGAGACGGCGTAAAAGCTTCATCTGTATTATGTTAAACATGGTAATAAAGTCAGCAGTAATTTGTATAATTAAAATTCATGATAAAAGCAGGCGGTGTATTAAATCATTGACCTCTACTAAACGCTTTGTAAACCAGGGGGAAAAAAAAAAGAGACACATTTTCAATATAAACCTCCCTAATTTGGTAAGTCCACATTTGCTACTCATTACCTAATAAAGTTTCATTTCTCTGTAGATTTGATTGCAGAGTCAGTGCTTAAGGTAGGAATTGAATAAAATTCATAACTCTTTTTAACATTTTTTCCCTTAAATTGCACACAAAGTACAGTGCAGATGGTTTTAGGTGGTCAATGCAAAAAAAAAAAATGTTTCTCACAGCCTTGAATACTGACACACCATGAGGCTGAAGTAGAGAGAAACCAGACAGATGCAGGTGTCAAGTTAAAAAACCTTTGTGATGTCTGACTATAAACTCCCTGCTAGTCAGTATGGACGGCAGGAGACACGTGCCTGCAGGGTTTGGTCTGTTTTATTTGAAAATCATACATTGCTGATTTGGGTTGTACTAATGAGGCCATAGGCCTCTAGGGTGGGAGATGGGGAGGACATAAAACTCCCAGCTTGAGTTTTTTATGGCTTTTCGCCCCCAGCAATAGGCAGCATTGTTTTGTGCTTTTTGTTACCAGAAGTAAGTTCTCTGAAATGTCGCCCTGCCCCCGGTCTCACACACAGTGGATGTCTTTGCACCTGATACACCACAGAGAGCAGAAGAGGTTTGGGTGCCCATGCTTACTCCAGACAATAAGCAGTTCATGCATTTTCATTATTGTGAACAGAGGCAAAGACCCAACCCCTGCTATTGATGGGCGGCACAGGCACCTTTAAATCAGTGGGAAGAAGGAATGTGAGCGATCACCTGGTCGAATGTCCTAAAGCCAAATGAAAACAAATGCAAACCTTGCAGTGTGTCATGGTCTTCCCAGATCAAGGGGCCCCTTATCTACCAGGGAGCCTGTAACATTTGCTGTTAGATACCTCAACCTTCCACGGTCCTGTTTTCCCATCTTCTGATTCTTTAGCTGACGGAGAACAAGATCTCACCAGCTATGTGTTATCTGCAATGGATGTGTTCCTTATCGGAGTATGAGATCAACGAATCAAGTCCCATCTTCCTAGAGTTCAGTTCTAAAGGCAGCTGGTGGGTTAAACATGAGGACAGCACATCTCCCTGTCATGGTTGTTTATTTAGAAGCCAAACTATACAGAGTGGTCGCTTGGACTTCCAGGTACCACACGGTTCAGGGTTTCTTCCAGCTTCTGGGGTTCCCATAGTTCCCTCCGGGTTGGGGTGTCCTGGTGGAAGGCCTGGGAGTGGGGAAGCTTTCCCAGAGCTAGTCTGAGCTGGCCTGGGGGTGATAACTGGACCACAGAGAAACAGCGAAATAAAACCTTAACCTTGATTTGAGCAGAGGCTGGGAAGTCAGGGAAGGGCGGATCAGCCATTAGATGTACAGGAAGGAGTCAGGAAGGTTTGCTTTGAGGAATAGGAAAGACAAAGAGACAGAAGCCAAGAGGCTTGAGGGGGTGAAACGGGAGCTGTTTAAGGTGAACGCACACCGCCATCTGTGGCGGGGAGGAGAACTGCAGCTAATATAACGGGGGCATGCCCAACTTGTTAGCTGAGATTCAGGAGGTCCAGCTGTAAGGATGTTTAATTAGCTTCCAAACTCATATGGTCCTGCCCTTTTCGTTGCCTCCTGATGATTTAGCAAAATAAACTGACTCTCATCCGTAGGTGTGAATTAAATTTTCCTTCCCGCTGCGATGATAGAGAGCATGGGATCTGCGGCAGTTTCCACGATCCAGCATGAATGTGGCCTTCGGAGGGATACTGGAAGAATCCCACCATGTCCCTTCCCATCAGCCTGCCTGGCTCCTGGTACTGCCGTAACCAGAGGCCCTCTAAAGAAAGGGAGCCAGAGTCAGGCCAGTCCCTCCTGTCAAGCAAGGTATCCATGGGAGGGAAACAGAGCAAATCTATCCTTTGAGGGGAATCGTTTAAGCATGGAGGAAAGAGTCGAGCATACTGCATCCACAGCCGTGTGCATCTCAGTCCCTGCTCTACACGAGTGACTCGGACCTCTGGCTCCTCACCTACCACTTGTGCTGTGAGTGGGTGAGCTTGGATCTGTATTTGTGTGTGTATGGTGCTTGTATCTTTGTGCATATGTACGTATGTGCCTGTATGTGTGTGCCTGTGTTTCTCTGTGTGTCTGTGTGTGTTTGTATGCCTGTGTGTGAATATAAGTATGTATCAGTGTGTATCCCTGTGTGTGTCTGTCTGTGTGTAAGTGTATGTGAGTGCATATGTATATGTGTGTACATATGAACACATATCTGTGTGTCCATGTTTGTGTGTCTATGTGTGTGTTGTGTGCATCTGTGTGGTTATGTGTGTTTTTGTGTGTATGTGTGTTTGTGTATGTATGTGCCTCTCTGTGTGCTTGTGTGTGTATTTCTCTGTATATAAATGTGTGACAGTGTGTGTGTGCCTGTGTGCCTGTGTATGTGTCTCTGTGTATGTATATGCATGTATGTGTGGGTGTATGCATGCTACATATGTATAGATTTCCAAAGAGGCCCGAGAAGGCAAGAGCATCAGATTTCCTGGAGGTAGAGTTAAAGGTGAGCTGCTATACAGGAGTGCTGGGACCCAAGTTCAGATCCTCCTGAAGAGCAGCCAATTCTCTTAACTGCTGAGTCGTCTCTTAAGCTATGAACTACCCTAAATAATCGTTTTCTTCCATTTAGTTATTTTGTGTGTAGAGGGGTGTGCATGTCACCATAAACATGTGGAAGACAGGGACAACTTGCAGGAGCCAGTTCTCTCCTGCTGTGTGGGTTACAGGAATCAGACTGATGTGACCTGGCTATGTGACACATCTTTTCCCACCGAACAAACTCCTTGATCCTTCAGCCCTTTTAAAGCTTTTGTTTGTTTGTTTGTTTGTTTGTTTTGTTTTTGAGAATCTTACTTAGTTGTCTAGGATGGTCTTGAACCTGTGATCATCCTGCCCCCAAGTACACATATATACTATCACATAGAGCTAAGGAATAATTATTATTGATAAAGTACAACGATCAGGAATGAGAATACACACAGAACATAGCGTTCCACTGCATGGGGTGAGGTGTGAGGAGAGAAAGCAAAAGGGACCATTTCCTGGGTTTTTGCTTCAAAAGATGGAGACTATCAGGGAAGAGAGAAAGAAAGACACCAGGTAATGACCTCTATTCTCCACATATGTGTGTATGTGTGCACGTGTGCAAACACACACACACACATACTGTGGTCTGTGTGATGAGAAGTTTTACACACAGGTGATCTGAAGAACCACACCCACACTTGCAGGAACCCCAGGCTCAGATTAAGGTGTCCTATGCCACTCAGATCATACCTGTCTTCTCTCTCCATCCCAAGACCTCAAAACTTCAGTCTGATGACTAATCACAAAGTTCCAAGCATCTCTGTCTTCTAGTGTGTGTGTGTGTGTGTGTGTGTGTGTGTGTACACATGTGTGGAGAACAGAGGTCATTACCTGGTGTCTTTCTTCTTCAGGGAGTGTTCCCCTTATTTTTGGAGGCAAGGTCTCAAACTGGGACCTGAAAATCACCTATTAGGCCAAATGGGCTACATAGGGGACCCCCAAGGATTTGCCTGTCTCATCTTCCCCAGTGTTGGATTACATCATCTTTTATGTGGGGGCTGGGGGGGTCTCTCCTGTTTGTGTGACAAGCTCTTTACCGACTGACTCTATTTTCTCTATTTTTAAATCACCAAATGCCACTGGCCCTCTGCTCGCTGCCAGCTTCCTGTCATCTGCACGCAGTCACCCGGTACAAATATGCTCTCCATGCTTGTGGAAATCTAGTCTATGGTTATTTACTTTCTCCCCCACTCTTTGGTTGGATTTTGGAAGAAAAGGAAAATTCGTCTCTTACCACTGTGGTGGTTCACCAAACCGTGTGATCAAACATTTCCTGGATACTTCTGTTGGGTGTTTTCAGCTGCGATCAACATGTAAAACGGTGAACTTTGAATAACGAACATCCCATTCATACTGTGGGTGGGGGATCTCTCCCCTTAGGTCAGCTGAGTTCCTAATTAGAAGGTGGGGAGCGGGGAGAAGCAGGGGAGGATTCCCTGGCAGACTGATTTCAGACTCATTTGCAGCATCAGCTCTTTCTGGGGTTTGTGGGGGAGGGTGAACTTTGAACTCTGGAACACTAATCCCCAGGTCTGCAGCCTCTCAGCCCTCACTGCAAACCTCAGAGTTGCCACATCACCTCAGGTCAGCAGAGGTCCCAATTAGAAGCAAAACAAACAAAAAAAAGAGTTCAACTGTGCCTCCAAAGCTCTGCAGATCCTGGAGTTGGCAGCTTTTACCATTGTGTAGGTCGTGTTCCCTTACCCTCACCACACACATCCTCCAATTGCTTCTCCAGAGATTTCTGACACAGCTGTGGCTGTTAAACTACATTAAACTTCTCTCCTTAAATGCAACTCTAGACCCAATGACAGCAACAAGAACCCTCTCTCTCCATGGCCCTCCATGGCTCCGGAGGCCACAGACACATCTACTAACTTATACTTCCCTGAGTGTGTGGCAGGTATTCCAGGCAGGGTTTGCAAAGGGGAAAGACCAAAGGGGCGGTCATCTGAGGATGGGATCTGTTTCTATGAGAGCCAGCTTTCATAGAAATATCTCTCATAGATCATATCTCTGGCACCTTTGTGTGGCATTCAAAAACAGTGGTTCTCAACCCCAGGGATCCAAGAACCCTTTCAGAAAGATTCCCTACGACTGTCAGAAAACACGGATTTTTTTACATTATGATTCATGACAGTAGAAAATTACAGTTATGAAGTAGCAACAAAAATAAGTTTTTTGGTTGGTGGTCATTGCCATGTGAGGGACTGTGTCAAAGTGTCAAAGTATTAGGAAGGTTGAGAACCACTGGTCTAGGAGGAGCAAGAGGTTTTGGGTGTAGCAAGAGATACTAGTGTTGGCCTTGGTATTTAAAAAAATCTATTATAGGTGTTTGGGGCGGTACATGCATGTGCACTTTAGCGCTCATACGGAGATAGGAGGATAACTTGTGGGAATCGATTCTCTCTTTCCACTATGTGGGTTTGGGGAATTGAACTCAGGACATTGAGTTTGGTAGCAAGCATCCTTACATAATGAACTATCTCACCGGACCCATCTCTACCTTTATAATCAGCAGATAATGTAGATAGCTCTGGCCCAAGTTTCTATGCTATCAGTCTGGATAAGGCCAGATCTCCATCCCTTTCTCAATATATCCTAGAGAGTCTCTGTATTTGAGGTGTGCAAGGTTCCTGCTTTTTAAAATGACATAAATAGCAGCTCAGCCTGTGCCCCTCCCCCCAAACAGACCCTGGGGCAGAAATCAGAGGGCAGAAGTCAAAATGTGTGAAGAGCACCAGCTATGGGGTAGGAGAGAAGAAAAGAAGGAGATGGAGCCTGTAGCAAATCAACACACACACACAGAGGATGCTGGGCTCGCTAGCATGGATGGAGAGTGAGAAACGGTCCAAGCTGGCCATGTATGTGGAATGCTGAGCTCACTAGCTAGTGAATCTTTCAAAAATCGGGCCACATAGGCCTTGGGTGGGGTCAGGGCTAGCTTCTCCCTACTTCAGAGGAACGTGTGTGTTTGGCTAGAAAAAAAGTTTTCTGCTTAGAATCAAAGGCTTGGGCAGGAAACATGGACAGAAGAAGCATGGATCAGCTCCAGTGTCCCAGCAAAGTCATTAGCATCAAGGAGATGTAGTTGCCCTGGCAACAGCTGAAGATGGAAAGCTAGCCAAATGCCCTGGGACTAAGTGTGGCTGAGGGGGATAAGAACCAGGTAAACGGAACATGAATTCTTAGTCCAGTGTTCTCAGAGGTTATCCTGGGTGACTTTAGCCTGGCAGACTCTCACAGCAGGTTCAGGGCAAGGTGCACAGCAAGGAGTAGAACGGTACTTTGAGTAATTTAGCTGATGCAGGGATTTAAGGAGAAGGTATGTAGAGGATTCCCGAATCAAAAGACTATCAGGGAAAGCAAGTCTCAAAAGGGCACGGACAGTGCATGAAGAATGGTCCAGTAGCCCGAGTTCACACCTCTGCTTCAGTGAGAATTAGCTTCAAAGGGCTCCTGGTGCAATGGCTTTTTCTGTCAAGTTAAAAATTCTTGGCAGCCTGAATAGTTCAACTCACACGAGAAGTTTCCCGGCCGTGATCACTCAGCTAAAGCCGGGCTGTGGGACTGTGGGAGGTAGAAGATATTTCCTTCAACATCCTGCAGTGGCATGAATTAAGAGGCACTGTGCCAGGAAACAGACATCCCCATGGTCTTAGGACTCCAGAGAAAGTGCAAGTCCCTTGTGCAGTCCAGATTTAATCTACAGTCTGAGACCAAGGCTACAGAGGCAGCGAGTATGGTGAGCGTCTCTAGACACTCATCCAGAGAGGGAAACCGCCCTGGAAGATTCTGCCCAGGCACCCAGATGTTCTTTAGTTAAAACAAATCAGTAGACCCTTGTCAAGCCAGAAAGCAAAATGCACCAAGAGCAACACAAATTATCCACTCATACCCAGGGCAGCAGACTATTTCCCAAGGGACGACAAGAGACAAAGGGATGACAAGGGAACACAGTGATCCATCTGAGTCTATGTGTCTATTATAAGCGGTGGTCAGCTTATGATAGAGGAGAAGGACCACAGTATCTCAGACTTTTGAGTTCAAATTCACCAACAACTCACCCATTGGCCTTCCTAAAGACTTTTTTGTGGTCTTGTTATACTTGAGGGTTAAGACTTTTTAATTTGCTTATTTTTATTATTATAATTTATGTGTATTTGTTCAGGCATGTACAATATCTATTCGGGCACCTTCAGAGGCCAGAAGAAGGCATCAGATTTCCTCTGAAGCTGAAGTTACAGGCCGTTGTGAGCTCCCTGATGTGAGTGCTAGGAATCAAACCTGAGACCTCTGCAACCCAAGCCAACTCTCCTGTTCCTACATCTCTACGGTTACAAGGCAAGAGACCCTCAGGAGAGGACTGCTCGGTTTTTTTGGTTAACTGCAGAGCCAAGAATAGACCCTGGGAGGGTCCAGTATGGAATTTCCTCCACAGGGTGTCACTGTCAAAAGCTCTAGTGGTAGAGCAAAGTCCTCTAGCTCACCCCCAAAATATCCACATCTTAAACCCAGGAACCTAGGCATGTCTGGTTCCATAGTAAAGGGACACTGGTGGTGTTGAGAATGTTCAATGTCATAGCCCTTAGTGCTGTGCATGTAAGAGCCTGTGGGCTCACAGAGGAGAGAGTCACTATGCTGGCTGCAAGGGAGGAGGTCAGGGTAAGTGAAAGATTGGCAAGACACAGGGACGGGACCAGAATTGATTGAAGCAGCCTCTAGATTCTGAAAGGACAAGAGGATTGCCAGAAGGAACCAGTAACAAGTTCGTTTCCTACTTCTGATCTCCAAGGTATATACTGACTTAGTAGTAGTAGCCTTGAGAAATACGGTGTTCACGTGGGCTCTTCAGCCAGAAAGGTGACACACACGTCTATCCCTAGCACTGGCCACTGAGAGGGCATTGGATGTCTTTTCAGCTCAACAGGTTCTACATTCCCACCCAGGGTCCTTTCTTTTACAGGGGTTCAGCAACTGGCCTTGCTTCCGGGCTAATAGCTCTTCCGCGCATGCGCTGACCTCTGGCATCCTCCAATCTGGCCACACAAACATCTTTATTGACAACTGGCTGAATTCTCACCTGACAATGTGCCGCCCCACCCCTGCACTCAGCACATTGTTTTGAAATCCTCCCACCCCCACTGAACATCTGTCAGTCTCCAAGTCTTTGTGCCCAAACTCCAAATGTGCAGACGCTCACAAAAGATGAGGTGCGAAGCTTTTCTTTCTTTTTCATTTTGGCACCTTTTCTGTCAACCTTTTAAGTACTAAAGATATCTTTGTGTGTTTGGCTAATTTCGCCTTTTGAAAAGCACAAGGGAAGTGTCTGTGGTTTGAAGTTTGCCTATGAGGATGATTAAGCTAGTCTGGGAAGCAGCCGGGTATGATTGTTCATTGACAAGGTGGGCTCAGCTCTGTGGCAGGAAAGGCGCACGAAAAGATTCACCTCTGCTACTTCAGAATGGAAGTGAGAACATTCCGGAAATGGCATTATGTCCACTTCCTGTCCCTTTCAGCAGTTAGCTAAACTTAGTGTCAGTAAAAAGTGATATTTTATTAGCAATGGTATCTGTAGGTTCCAGGAGGCTAAGGGTGGGGCATTTAATACGAAGGGAGAAGGAAAGAGCGCACTGGGCTGTTGCATATTGGACATCCTCTTGAACTTCCCTAGCTCCCTGTAAATAAGACTATATAAATTGTTTGGGGACCGATGTGATCGCTGGAGAAAAATAAACCAATCAAATGTAAAACAGCTAAAACTTGCTGTGCGTGTGCGTGTGTGTGTGTATGTGTTATGTGTGTGTTATATGCATGTGGTATATGTGATATATACACATATTTGTTAGCATGTGTATGTATGTGTGTACATGTGTTCTTGCTTGCAGGTGCATGTGCACATGTGTACATTTGTAAACGGAGGTCAGAGAACGGAGGATCATGGGATACAGGGAAAATATGCTCCAAGTATATTACATGCTTATATAAAAAGGCCTTATATATTGTACATATTATATGTATGCGTATAATATATATATATGTATAATATGTATGTGTATATTTATACATTATATATGTATATAGCAGAGAAAAATGAACGCAAACTCAAAATTCAATCTAAAAATGTTGAAGGAAGACAGCCCAAGCCTGAAGAAATTTTCCATGAGAATCTGTGAGTCACAAAAGCCTCTCCTCCAGCACTTGCGTCTGATTTGGGGGAAACAGAGGCTGGGCTGAGTTTCTAGAGCCCGCTGTGCTGCTTTCTCTCTGAAGGTGTGGCAGAAGGTTTTGTACGAAGTTGGAGAGGGAGACGGCAGATCCAGCACTGGTTCCCAAGGGATGCAGAGAGGGAAGTAAATGTGAGTGGCAGGGGGCGGGGCTTGCCTCTCGAGTGGGACCTGAGTTCTAAGCCTAGAACTCACATAGAAAGTCAGATACAATAACACACACAACCCCGGCAATGATGGGGGGGGGGGGAGGCGGGGAGGATCCCTGGAGCTCCCTGGTCTACTTGGTGAAGTTCCAGGCTAATGAAAGACCCAATCTCAAACAAAAAGTGGAAGTACCTGAGAACAACATTCAGGATTGACCTTTGATCTACACACACACACACACACACACACACACACACACACACGCAGAGAGAGAGAGAGAGAGAGAGAGAGAGAGAGAGAGAGAGAGAGAGAACACACACTAAAAGCTCAAGATCTAGTTCTACATCTCAGATTTCAGACTGGCTTCCAAACCTCTTTGAGCCTCAGTTTTTTCATCTTTAGTATGGAGCCAACACCAGAAAAGCCCCTGTGAGTTGTCCTGAAGCCTCGCCAGGTCAGTCCCTGCAAAGCCCTACAGGGTGCAGTGTGTAGTAAGAGCCCATCTGGCTTTGCTATTATTAGGATAAATAAATATTAATTTGCATCAAATTGTAGATACAAGAGAGAGAGAGAGAGAGAGAGAGAGAGAGAGAGAGAGAGAGATCATAATTAGAGCCGTAAAAGAAGACGTGTTATAATTTCTCTGGAAAATATAGAGGCTTCTGGAAATAAAGCCTTATACACATGGAACTTCAGGAGCGGGGCGCTCAGCAGCTCACCCACCCGCCAGCTGTCGGGGATGGGTTTAATTCGGGGAAGTGTTCTGAGCAGCCTTCTCTTTCCCCTGACAATCTTATCCCAGGGCCACCCAGCCGAGATGATGCCCAGCTTATTATAACCACATTGTAAACAAGGCCTGGGGTTTACCTAACACCTTGGCCACTGACAGAGAAAAAGCAGCTCTAAGTGTCGTACTTATGTCTGTTTGTACAATGTTGGCACAAAGTTGAGAGGCTTTGGTAATAGCCTGTTTACAGACAGAAAAAAAAATTAAAAGAAAATCAAGTAGTTTCTTCCTGCATCCCCACTGGAGAAGTCCTGTGCAGACAGCGGGGCAGCCTTACATCATGCTGTCTGAATGACCAAGTTTGTTATCTTTGCTTTTGATTCCACTTCTTTCTTCATCAAAACAGAATTAGTTATCAGGACCAGAGAGATGGTTCTGCTGGTAAAATGTTTGCTGTATAAACTGGAAGACCTGTGTTCTGACCCCAGTGCCTAGGTAAAAGCTGGGCATGGTAGAGCTGGCTCCCGTCACCCTTATACTGGCATAGTGGTGGAAACACACAGGTCCACGGGGTTCACAGGTTGGCCAGATTAGCTGAAAGCTGGCTATAAAACTAAGTTGGAAATGATTGATGAAGACATCTGATGTCGAGCTCTGACCTCCATGCATACTTACACATGTGCATGCTAAACCCCCATGTTTCCCAACATGTACGTAGATATTATACACAAAGGTACAATTCACAGGTCAAATAGCTCATGCCAAAATGAATGCCACAAAATAGTAGCAGATGTTGTCTGTTGTGCTTGGAAACTAGGAGCTCTGCTGGAGACAAGAGGCCACATCAAAGAAGGCCTGGGGTACACCCTGTCCCAGTTCCCGTGGTGTGGAAAATGAGCATTATCTACGGTTCTGGACATGCCTGCAGCAGACAGCCTCTGAGGCTGGTTAACTGGGCAATGCACCATGCATGTTTGCAAGCAGAACAGGTTTTAAACATGAACGCGTGCCAGGTTCCAGAGCTCATCAACCTGGGAAAATGACAGAAGAAAGGAAGAGAGTGAGGAAACATCATGATGATGTGGGGTAGCCTGGGCTACCTGAGACAGGCTGTAGACACGGTAGCGAACACCCTCCTTGGCAACGTGAAGGCCTGAGTGCAGTTATGGAATCAAGGGAGTCAGGAGTTTGGTTTTCAGTGATTACATTTCCTTCAGTATTAAGCTTTGACACAAAGAGGTGGTACGGGACAACAGTCAAAAGACTTATTCTTAAATATTTTTGGACCGAGCGAATTTAGGAAGCCCAAACATAAGCACTGACGTTCCTAGAGGTACTATTCAAATGTGTTTTAAAATTAGGATACTGGTTTCTATAGTTGTGTTTGCTCGTGTGGGGAGATTTTAGGTCTCTGAGAATACTGCAGACTGGAACTCTCCATGGAAAGGATGGGTATGTGGACTACAGACACCCCCCCCCCCAAAAAAAAAACACTTAGGCTCACTCACAAATAGGCGCTCAGACAGCAGCATCTCCTGTCCTGCCCACTGCTGTTGCTCACTTGACAGGGCTATAGAAACACCACAAGGTAAGGATCATCTATGTTTTCTCGTCTCAACAGTAACCAAGCCCGACCCTGCTTAGCTTCTGAGATTAGACACAATCTCACACTTAGGATTCTGTAGTCATGGTCACATTGGCCTTGGTAGGAGGCGGTCTATAAAACTTTGATTTAAATGGAGTTCTCGAGGGAACTTTTGCCCTTGGCAGCCACATTCATGGATGGCAGGAAATGATGTCAAAGTAAAACGAGCTAGGTATGGAAAGATAGGCGTGTCCTTACACAGAAGCTAAATTATCTAGCACACGGGAGCTGAGCAGAGTGGGATTTACCCAGGGCTGCAGAGTTGGGCTACGGAGGTGGTGGTCAAGAAGGATGTGATATTTAACTACAGGAAGAGGTCCTAGGGAGGCTAAGACAGGAAGATTGTTGTTTGAAGCCAGCCTGGGCTAAATACAGAGTAAGTTCTAGCTGCTAGCCTAGGCTATGCAGCAAGAGCTTGTCTCAAAATATGTGTTCACATGTCCAAAATCAGACGCCTGGCCTCTTTTAGACACATCTCATCTGTTTCGTCATTCTAGTGTTAGAGAGGGAGGTGGGGTCAGCATCCTTGGAGGACCATCCAGGAGCAAGGCTCAGGAGTTCTCCCTCCTACCAGGCTCCACATCACTATCTCTCCTCACTCCCAGTTTCCCTGGTGTCCCTAGTGGGTCCTTCAACAGTCTCTGTGTCTGGTCTCTCAAGATAATCTCCACCTGGAGAGAAATTCAAACTCACACCCCTTAGTTTCTAGTCCCCGCTTCCTATATCCCAACCGTCATTAATGGAATAATAATTGGATGTTCTCCAAGCTCTTCCTTGGCATCTCTCTGACTTGTTCACATCCTTCTGGCTCCTTGGGGTCTGTTTTCCTCTTAGGACATGACAGAAGGTTCATTCTACTCGCTGGACTCTGCATGTCAGTTGGCTGCAATCCCAGGAGCCTTAATACCTTTTCTGACCTTCCAAAACAAAGGGTTTTCCCTTTTCTCCAGTCCTTAATACTATACAAAAAATTCTGTGCGGTGCTTTTGTAATCTTTGGTCTGATACTTGCCTCCTCTGGTTTAGTTCTTCACTTGTGTGTTAAACTCCGTCTCTGTTTCCTGTGTGTTTGCTGACTTCACGAGAGAGATATGCATGACGGTTTTACTTAACCAAACTTTAAACTTGATTCACCGAGCATCAGACAAGATGATTACAGAGAGCATGCCTGGCTGGATGAGGAAAATCCTACAAAGCAGTCTTCATTAAGAAGCAACATCATTTTAATTTAGGATAAATTACATAAGTATCGCACAAAACACCCACAGAATGCCAATTCATTCATTAATTGACTTCCATTTCTCTGCCACCAAAATCCTTTTGGCCGGCATATACAAACGCAAACACTGTTTGTTTACAATCCTTCATGTTTAAAATAATCAATGACCCATTGCCTTGTTTAGAAATCATAAATTGAATATGGGAAGGAAATTAAATGAGCCTTCCGACATGGCAGAACACCCCTTAGTTAATCCTGAAATGAATAACGCGTTACAACAAAAAGTGCACACAAGTTATGTTTACACGGATTTATTAACTAGAGTTTGGGAAAAGAAAGAACCATCTTAATTCAATCACTCCCGCCAGGCCATTTGGAGACACAGAAGGGGAAACGACTGGGCAGAAGGAAGGCACATTGGAGGCTCAGAGCTTTATCTATCTAGAAGAGGAAATAGATGCTATGGGTGGTTATCGACCAGCTCACAATTTTACTTAGATGTTTTGCTGCTAAAGGGGGAGATAGCTTTTAGTCAAAGTCTATAAGGAGGCTTCCCTCAAGGTTAAGCTGCTTTTATAGATGGGAAGAGTGGACCTTAGTATTCAGGGTACATGAGGTCTATTCACAGTCTCTATCTGCCATTTATTTACAGAAAATCCAGTCCTCTTTCTCTCTATGTCGCCTGCATATCCACCTGAACAAACACTCTTAAAAGGCACTTAGCTGGCTAGCTGTCAATAGAGAAACACACCATTATCGATGTTATCTTCAGAGAAAACAGCTCTCTTGACCCCCTGTAGTACAGACTCCCCTATTTCCTTCTGAAAGCTTTAAGATCCTAGTGCAGATTGTCCATGTTCTAGTCAAAATGCCCAGCATCCTGACCACTGTGCTGTATATGGGTTTTTACCTAGTGCCTGGTCACCTTTGCTTTGCATGGCTACTGATGACTTTGGGATGTTTTTAAATCCAGAGGGAAGAGACTTCTTCATCCTTTATCTGATTACTAGTTCGGTAATTACCTTATCACCACTTAGGCACCAAATTACCTAGATAGCTTCTGCTCCAGAATTTTCTTTACAGTCCCCGAGGATATGTCTCTTTAATAATCTCCATCTTTTCTCACATTAACTTAACACAGTGCATGTGTGGTATGGGTGCAATCCACAGTAGTGGAAGCTCTGTTGGATGGAATTCTGGCAGAAGCTGATCCAACCTGCAGTCCAATTTTATGTACAACAGGCCCACTCCTCACCATTTAGGAAAGAAATGATCTCTCTCTCTCTCTCTCTCTCTCTCTCTCTCTCTCTCTCTCTCTCTCTCTCTCTCTGCATATCTGAGAGATGCATCTTTCTCTTTGCCTGGTGTTGGATATTCAGCCTGGAGACACTGGGAGAGCAGCTAGTCTTCCAGAAAGAACAATTAAAATGTGGCTCAATATGACTTTTGCTAGAAAAAGGAACGGGCGTTCCAAACTCATCAAAGGTCAATAGGTGGTCAGTCTTAGGGGAAAGGGAGACAAGAAACAAAGAGTTGCAGACAACTAACCCAAAAGAGCTATGCCAGAGTCATTCTATCCACATATAAGACTTCCCATCCCCAACCCCAGCACCCTAACCCTAACCCTAACCCTAACCGTAGACCTAGCCCTAGCCCTAACTAAGGAAGAAGTAGCCAGTGGGGAACAGTCATATGTTACAAAGTGTGTTTGCAGACAGAAGTGAGATTTCCATAACAGCAGGACCAAAGGGTCTATGTCTAGAACAGCTTGATGAAGCCAGCCAGGCAGGGGCAATAAAACTCTGATGCCACATTTACAGACAGATGAAGCAGGAAAGGGCATCAAAAGGTCCACAAAACTGCTATGGTTTTCCTGGAAGAACCCATAGGCTAGATGGGGCAGAATAAAGTCTCAAAGAGCCATCATGGCCTCACAAGCAACAGAAGGACAGACTATCTGAGGGGGGCTGACTCAGCCCTTTTCCTCCATTTTTTTTTTCAACTGGAAAAATGCCACATGTTAAGCATTTGAGTTTAACAAAAACCGTTACTTATACTAATATGGATAGAAAAAAATAATTAAGTCTATAGTCTAATTGTTGTTCTTCCAAAGGTAAGGTGTGGCTGCATAGAACTGAATCCAGTACTATGGAGGCAGATGTAGGAGAAAGCAGATTGCCATGAGTTCCAGGCCAGCCTGGGCTACAGGGAGAATTCTAAGCCAGCCTGGGCTAAGAAGAGCAGACAAGATGAGGAAAGTGGTAAGGCCCAAGCCCACCTGAATTCCACTTATGTCTAGGCTGCTGGCTCAAGCACCAGGATGAAGAAGGTACATCTTGCTGATATAGTAAAACTGTGGGGTGAAAATCACTTAGGGCAAGAGAATAATTGATTTTTACTATTTTAATATATCCAGAACATTAGTTGAGCAATGTGATGTGAATCCAAATGAGGTCATTTCTATTATTTTTTATTCACTCATTTGTTTATCTGAAGACACAGCATTGACATACACTTGGCAATAAGAATTCACTTGCTTGGCCATTAGGGCCTCTTTGTGGGGTGGGCAGTAATGTGGAGATTCAGAATGACTGACCAATGTACTTGAGAATGTGTGGCTATTGAGTGCTTAGCCCTAAGTGCAGCAGCTATATTCATAGTCTCTACAAAGGCTCAGAGGACATTTTGGAAAAGGGGGGGTTGGAAAGACTGCAAGAGCTGGAAGATGGAAAGAAGAGCTGTGAGAAGCTGTCATCTGGATGGGGCATGGCTGTGACACTCATGAAGTCACAGCAGCTGTGATCACCTGCACAGGATCAGGTCAACAGCACCAGACACTGTTTCAGCAGACAGCACTATTTGTTCTCTGTGGACTATTAACAAGAAATACACACACACACACACACACACACACACACACACACACACACACACAACCCGACCAAACAATCAAGAGTGAACATGAAGAAGGGAGGAGAATATGTTATGGTGCCTAAAGGGCAAGAGGAAGGAATTATGGGTGAATACGGTCAAGAAGACATATTGCTTTCCTCTACAAAATTGTTAAGGAATAAACAGATGTACTATTTTTAAAAAGAATTGACTTAGATTTATTTAGAAAATAAAGATGCTCATAAAGTAGACAAACATTCACTTTCTATCAGTGTGGATTCTAGTTCAACTGATTATATATAAACTGATCAGACATAGACATAGACATAGACATAGACATAGACATAGACATAGACATA
>NW_021604614.1:8766374-8855568 GCF_004785775.1 Grammomys surdaster | reverse complement strand
ACATAGACATAGACATAGACATAGACATAGACATAGACATAGACATACATACATACATACATACATACATACATATATACATAGTTTTAGAAGATGCTTCCCACCAGGGCATGGACATGGTGAGTTGAGAGCCATTGGGAGCTAAGGAGAAAGGGGACCTGAGGTCTGAGTATGCAGACGTCACAGTTTTGCTCTGAGCAGCTGGAATGATGGGATCGCCTGGCTGGGATGGCAAAGTTACCGGAAGGAATAGATTTGGAATGTGAAGATCGTGATTTTTTTGGTTTAAGGCGTGCTGGTTTGAATTGTCTACTAGGCAGCCACGAGGAATGAGTGAGCCTGGAGTTCTGGGAGGAATTCCAGCAGGAAGACGCACATGTTGGGATTATCAACAAATAGATGGTATTTAAAGTCACAAGAAAGCATAAGATTGCCAAAGGAATTAAAGTTGGAGAGAGAGAGAGAGAGAGAGAGAGAGAGAGAGAGAGAGAGAGAGAACCCCACAGCCATTTCCAACAGAACATCGAACTATTCAAGAGACTGATAGGGAGGGATGGATGAGCTGGTTGTGAGCAAGGAAGAGAATGTGTTGTCCCAGAGCCATGAGTTTCAAGGGCATGCCAGGCTCTGTAATGATCAGTTAGCCAATGAACCAAAACTGATCATATTCCCATCTCAAGAGCTACCACAAACATGTCCAGTTAGAGACTCAGGATCCGTAGGATTTCACCAGGGTGACATGGTGATGGAGTCCATTCTCAGCTGTGGCAGAATCATTCCCATGAAAATCCTCCCCATCCAAGGCTCATGGGCCATAGAGAAAGAGTGGGTGGAAAGGATGTAAGAGACGGCAGGTGGTGAGGGAGGAGTGGCGTGAAATCACAATTTCTGAGTTGCTACACAACATCAGCTTATAGCAACTGTGGTTGCCTGCACATGACCAAGCTCATTGAAATTCTGATATGAGTTGTGGAGGGGCTCCCTACAGCCATACCTTTGGCTGAGGAGCTACTGGCAGTTTATGGCTGGTGAAAGAGGACACATCACAAGAACTGTGTCACTGGTGGTAGCCCATGTGTCAGTGGATGACTCATGTGTGTACATGGGAAGTGCTGATGGGATTCATAAAGTCATTGTCTTAGTTAGAGTTTCTATTTCTATTGCTATGAAGAGATATCATGACCGTGGCAACTCTTATGAAGGAAACCATTTAATTGGGGCTAGCTTATAGGTTAAGAGGTTTTGTCTATTATTGTCATGGCAGTAAACATGTTGGCACATGGGCAGACATAGTGTCATAAAGGTAGCTCAGAGTTCTAGATCCAGACTGGCAGGCAACAGGAAGAGAGAGAGAAAGACACTGGGCCTTTCTTGAGCATTTAAAACTGCAAAGCCCACCCCCACTGACACACTTCCCCCAACAAGGCCACACTTCCTAATAGTTCCACTCCCTGGTTAACAAGCATTAAGTCTATGAGCCTATGGGGGGGCATTCCTATTCAAACCACCAAAAGCACTAATAACAAACAATAGAGAGGCCATGACGTTTGGAAGCAAAATCATGGAGACAATAAGGGAAGTTGGAAGAAGTGATGGTGGATGGATATGATTAAAACAGAAACAATAATTAAAGAAAAAGACATTATGAATTTGATCAAGGGGGGTATATTGGAGGGTTTGGAGGAAAGAAGGGAAAGAAGTGATATAATTATATTTCAGTCTCAAAAATATAATAAATCAATAAAATACATTATATAAATGTATAGAAATTTCAAAGAACAAAACTGGATATGGTGGTACATGTCTTTAATCCCAGTACTTGCGAGGGAAAGGCAGGTGGATTCTGTGACTTCCGGGCAAGCTTGGTCTACACATCAAGTTTCAGGTTAGCCAAGGCTATATAGTGAAACCCTGTCTCAAATTTTTTTTAAACATTTTTACAAAAGAGATGTGTACAATGGACCAGTACAGTGGGATTTCCAATGAAAATGTTCTACAAGCTAGTTGATAATTAATATGCAACCCAAAAATGAGACATTCAGACCAAAAGCAACTCTTCTGTCAACCCTTACGTACAACAGTTCTATGGCTATGAATTGGGAGACTGACACTGGACTCAACATGGAAAAGATGATGAACCATCACTTCTGAGGGTGCTCAACATTGTATATTTAGACCCAGGAGGTTGCTGGGATAATACTGTGCTATGCTGTGGCCTTCTTAATCTCTCTCAGTAGGTAACCCCACTGCCAAGTGTCTTTCAGTTCGGAAGGATTGAAAGATGATCTCGGAAGAGGCCAGGGTGGGGTACACGTAGCAGGTCTTACATGACCTGTTATTTGCTCAATGTCTTCTGAAGAGCCACAGGCAACAACTGTGAGGTGTAAGTAGACGATATGGCGATCCATGGTCAGTGTTGAGAGGAAGATGCTGTAGGAAGTAGATGGCAGTGCGGTGCGTGAGACTGAGAACACGCTGGGGCAGCCTGGAGCAAGATGGCATTGGACACATGGGAAGCAGCATGGGAAGTGAGATGGTTTGACCACCGAGATGGGAGGTGAAATCAAGGTGTGCAGTTGGGCTAGAGATAAGGCCATGGGAAAGAGGACTCAAAAGGGAACTTGAGAGGGACAGACTGTCGATCATGTACTCAACTCTTCTATCACATGTCTATCTAATTCATGTACTATCTATCCATCCCTGTGTCCATGTATCCATGTATGTATGTATGTATGTATGTATGTATGTATGTATGCATGCATGTATGTATCTACTCATCCATCCATCTATCCATCCATCCCTCTATCCCTCTGTTAACCTATCTATTATCTATTCATATATCATCTGTCTACTAGATCTATCACTCATCTCCTTGTCACCTGTCTATCTCCATCTCTTTTTGGTTTATCTACCAATATCTTATTCAGACTATCATCTGTCCCTCTCTCTACCATCTATCTATCTTCTACCACTCTGTTTATTGTTTGATTATGCATCTGGCTATCATCTTATTATTTATCTCTGTTTAGTCTATATATCTACCCATTATTCAGTCGGTGATCTAGCATCTATCTATCACACATTTGTCTGTCAAATATCTATCTTTTATCTACTATTTATTCTTTATCTATCATTCATATATAGATATATATCATCTATCTATCTATCTATCTACCTATCTATCAATCTATCTATTATCTATCATCTATCTACCTATTATTGATGAATCATCTATGTATCTGTGTATCTATCTATCTGTTATCTATCAATCAACCTATCTGTTATCTATTGCTCTATCATCTATCTATCTATCTATCTATCTATCTATCTATCATACATCTATCATCCATTTATCTATCCATCTGTCTGCCATCTTTCCACATCTATACAGCTTCTGCAGCTATGTCATCTTTCGCTTTCTCTGATCCACAGCCATAGCCTTCTGAATTCTCTGCTTTTCTGCTCTGTGTGTAGGGAGGCCTGGCTTACCCAACAGGCTGTGCATCACTTTCCATCTCAAGAGAAGAATCAAAAAGCAGACGATCCCTGTGGAAGTGTTGTAGGGGGAGTTGAACCACAATGTGGAAAATATTAGGCTGTTGCAAAACATATTATGGCTGATCTTTCTAGCAGAATGTTAAGCTGGTGGGACTGGTATGGTGCTGTTTGGTAGACAGGAAGAGGGACCACTAAGACAGGAACATGCCACTGTTGCCATGGGCAGAGATGTCAGAAGCATGAGCTTTCCTTCCTGTAAGTTTCATGAATGTAGTCCTACTATGCTAGAAGTAGCTTTGCTTTGTTATCTTGCTTTGAAGATCAATATATCCAGAGGTTCCTCATCACCCAAAGGTGGGACTAGGCTTCTGCAGCTTGGTCCTCCCGAGGTGCACAGACATGCTGTATCATACATGTGTAACTAGGGGTGTGCTGGCTCTGCAGGTGCACATACATATCATTGTCCTGATGGATGAGAAGTATCAGTCTGGGAGTCCGATAGGCTCTTTCTAGTCATGTGATATTCAGTAACTCTTCTCCAGGAGCCTCAGTTTTTCCATATAAAGAATAGTCATGGTACAAACCCTCTTTGCCCTTGTTAAGACTCTCTTCAGCTTACTTGATAAACTCACAACTTTTCTGAGTAACTCTCTCTGTTTATTATGATTTTGTTAATACAAATGAAATTCCTTTTAAAAAAAATGACGGAATATTCTTAAAGATTTTAGTTTTATTTATGTGTCCTAGGGTCAGTATGTGTCATATGTGTGCAGTTTCTGTGGATGCCAGAAGAGGGCACTAGATCACAAGGAACAGGAGTTACAGGTGGCTGTAAGGTGGCCTGATGTGGGTGCTAGGAATCTTCAAGAACAACAAAGACTCTTAAATGCCGAATCATCTCTCCAGCCTACTCCCTTAGATTAAAAAACAAATCAAATTCTTAATTTGTATGTGTCGAGGTTAGAGTACATAACCTACAGTGCACATATAGAGGTCAGAGGACAACCAGAAGGAGTTGGTTCTCTCCTTCTACTATGTGGATTCTGGGAACTGAACTCCATTTGTCTGGGTTGACAAGTACCTGCTGAGCTATCTCAATGCCTCGCCACCACCAAGGATAGATGTTTTTCTAGAAAGAAGAAAGTCATAAGTGCCGTCCTTACACTCAGGTTTGTCTAAAGTATAAAAATTTCTACTTATTTCTGCGTTTTTAAAAAAATTTTTTTCAACACTGGGGATTGTACCCACAGTCTCCCACATAGGAGGTGATACTATTTCTCTCTCATGGTTGCTGCTGAAAGGTTGAGGATAAACTGAAATCTTTGAACCATGACTTGGAACGGTGCCTGCCATGTCTCACAGGGGTAGCTCCCAGGGATCCTCCCATAGGGCAGCACTCTGCTATTTAGAGTCCCGCCATCCCTAGTCTGAGAGACCACGCCTCCTGACTCCAGCTCATGCCTCGTGGTTTTGCTATTACTAAACCGAGAGTAGCAACTTTCCCATCTTTTTCATCTCTGTATGCATGCGTGCAGGTGCATGCGCATGCGCGCAGATACCTGGAACTCACTGATGAAGCCAGGCTACTCGCCCGTAAATATCAAGGATCTACTGTCTCTGCCTCCCAAGCACTAGGATTTCAGACATGCCTGGCTTTTTATGTGAATGCTGGGGATCTGAACTCAGGTCTTCACGCATATGTGGCATGCACTCTGCCCAGACACCCTTTTCTGTCTTTGCTGATGGAGTCATAACGTTTCCTGACAGTCAGGGTCATTCCATTGAACAGTGGATACACAGCTATTCACATGGGCATTGGGAATCACCAACCCAGCTCCTTTGACGGCATCCAAACAGAAAACCAGACAGATCAGAAACATCCCTCGTCAGAAGAATTAACAAGCTAGAAAGAAGGTAAGCGGTGAGCCAAAGCAAACTGGAATTGATTCTGAACTCTCGGGTGATGGTGGGGGAAGACATGATGAGAAGTCATTAGGGCTTCGATTGAAGGAGATGTTTAGATCAGCCTGGTACATGTTTGGTAAATCCCTTCTGATGGGAAGGTCACAGGTTACACATAAATACATTTCAGAGCATTAACTCTAGTCCAAGAGCAGTCTTCACCGTTTAATATCACCATCCCAACTCTAATTTAGCTGTTGACAGCCAGCTTTGCTGGATGGGCGTAGCTGTCTCACCTATGGCCACATTACAGTGGCTGGGAGGGTTGAAGGTGGGAACGCTGTGTTATAGCTACAAACGCTTGCTTTACTAATGAGGAGTGGCGGGAGAGCTCTTTCTCCACTGTGTCTCCATTATCTCGATTTCTCGAAGCATCTTTGCTGTAGGAACTAGTTTACTATTTTTTTTAAATCCTCCTCCCCCTTTTTTTAAGGTTTTGAGATTGTTAAGTGCTATCTTACTTAGGATTTCCATTGCTGTGAAGAGACACCATGACTAAGGAAACTCTTATAAAAGACAACATTTAATTGGGGCTGGCTTACACATTCAGAGGGAAACATGGAAGCATTCAGGAAGGCAGACATGGTACTGGAGGAGCTGAGATCTCCCTGAAGATTTATATCTTTATTGAAAGGAAGCCAGGAGCAGATTTGCCTTCCAGGCAGCTAGGAGGAGGGTCACAAAGCCCAACCCCACAGTGACATGCTTGTATCAACAAGGCCACACCTACTCCAACAAAGCCACACCTCCCAGAGGCAAGCATATTCAAACCACCATAAGCACATAAAATGACAAGCAGCTGAATCCTTCACCTAAGGCTTTGTTTTACAGTCACACACTTTGTTTTACTCTAGGGAATTTTCCAGGCCATTGTCCGACCTTCTGCATGAGCAACTGGCCTTTCTTCAGGTAGCCAACTACTTTGAATACCCAAGAGTTCATTCTAGCTGGCTTGTGACCTCGTCCTGTTTGGTGAAATGAGCCCAGGAAACCTGCCCCTGGACCAGTCAGGGGTCTTTGCTTGTTAGTAATTATGAGTGCAGCCTGGCTTGTCATAATCTGATTGATGGGTAGGACTCTATCCTTAAGAGATGACCAAGCCACCAATGTGCTGAAAATGCTTCTTAGACTGGGAAAGGAGTTTAAGCAATGATAGAGTGGGATCCAGGGAACTTGACTGAGCATATTGGATACCCCCACTACATGGAGTATGGTTCCCTGGGGACAGACACATCACCTCATCAGGTATGAGTTTAGCTCTCTGTTTAAGTATATTGAAGTGACTCTTGCCTACAAACTTCTTAAGGTGTGGCAGCTGACACCTGAGGCCTGATGAGTATAAAAACAGCTTGGGGCTGGAGCAAATGAGTAACTAGCTGATAGGAGATGGGGGAGCTTGGGAGAGAAGAAGGGGGCAGAAGGGGAAGAAGGGAGTGCTTCCCACCTTGTAGTGGTGAGAAGAATTAACTTGTAGGTCCATATTCATGGTCCCTTCTTTAAAGGGAAATGGAAATTGCCTTAAGGAGATGGAAGATGTGATGGAGGGGACAAGCCAGGGAGAGACAGAGGGAGGGAATAGGGTGGACATGACCAAAACACATTGCATATATGTACGAACATTTTTTTTAAAAAATGTACAACTATTTTTTTCCCTTAGGGTCAATTTCATAGATAACTCTGAAAAACTCTCCAGGGGGCTCCCAGCTTGTTTTGAAGGCTGTTGGAGCATTTCAGAGTTGGAGCCTAGAGGGTGAAGGTGAGTCTCTATGGGTGTGTGTGTGTCTTGGAAGGTTAACCCTTCTGTGGCTCTGCCAGATGCATTCTACCTCCTGGTCCTGTTGCTGGGTGAGGAGTTCCCATCTCACACTCTAGCTGCCCACCAGTCATGCCCACAATGGTGGAATGAAACATGCATGAAACCCTGAGCCAAAATAAACCCCTTTCTCTTAAGTTGCTTCTGTTAGATATTTTGCTACAGCAAAGTAATGAACACAGTGTCTCGGCCCTTTACTGTAAAGGACTTGTAAAAATACACAGTTGTTATTTTCCCCAGTTTTCATAAGCTGAAATGTTACCATCGCCAACCTCCAAACAAAAGCTAATAAAAGTTTGCCCAAATATTACTTAACTAGACTTTGCTTGCCCTAATATATCTAAACTCAGATTTCGGCATCCCTTGTAATTTTCTGTGTTCTTAGCACCTACCAAAAAAATTATACTTATTGGAAAATGTTATGTTAAAGAAAAAAAGTTACAAAGGTCAACACGAGTAAACCAATTGATAAATTTAGACTGATGTTTTGCCCCAAGAAAGTGACACGGTTGATAAATATATGCATGTACTGGTTTCAAAATATTTTGAAATTGATTCTTACTCTCACTAGGAAACATTTTCACTTTTGGATCAACACATGGTTGCCAACATGATCACAGATGGAGGCATTTACTATTTCAACTTGAACCTGGATGGTCTGTATCCTGATATACTTTGTAGCTATTGATTGGTGAGCAGTGAGTGACAGGTACTGTGTGTCAAAAAGATCAAAGCTGGCCATTGTTTTTCCTTATTTGGGTTTGGTTTTCATGTACTCTACATTGCCTTCAAAGACCTGATTTTCTTTTATCTTTTCTTTTTAAAATAATGTGTATAAGTGTGTGTGTGTCTGAATGTGTGTTTTCCATAATTTTGAATTTGAGTTTAGGTATTATCGTTTGAATGAGATGTACCCTCCACAGGCTCAAGTATTTGAACAATAAGTGGCACCATTTGTGGAGGTTCCACAAGGAGTAGAACCTTGCTGGAGGAAGCACATCACTGGAGTCAGGATTTGAGGGTTCATAGGCTTACTCCAGTTCCTGTTCTCTCTCTGCTTCCTGAGTATGGATGTAATGTGACCAACTAGCCTCCTGTTCCTGCTTTCTCTTCCTATTACTATGTCTTCCACACCTTGGACTCTGACCGCCTTGAACCATAAGCCAAAGTAAACCCTTTCTCCATGAGGCTTCTTAGGTCAGAATGTTTTACCACTGCAACAAGAAAGTAACTCAGACAGGTGTACTCTGTTGTAAAATACAGATTTCATAGACATGAGATGGTAGTGGGCTTGGTAGGTAGTGGGAGCCCCTGAAATGCACACAGGCTTTCCATGTAATGCATTTATTCTGAGAAAATTACCTTACCTTCTGGTGCTGGCTACCAAGATCTGCACACTGGGGGTGGGTCTGCAATTACATAGTAAGTATTTCATTCACTGCTTTCAGCAAGTGATACCTGGAAATTACAGCCTATCCCTTGGTATCAAAGAGTGGGCTTCAGGTACTCCAAGGAGCTCTCTAATCCACAGATACTCAAGTCCCTTCTATAAATGGGTGCAATGTGTACACCCAGCTTGTGCATAACCTCTGAGAATTTCTTCTATTCTTATTTATGACATGCAATTGAAATCATCCCCCCAGGCATGGAGAAACAAAGAGAGGAGGGAGAAGACTCTCTATTTTTCCTTTCTCTGCCTTAAGTTTTTCTTTTCCCATTGAGCATCTCTTTATTGGTTATTACAACACCAAAAAGGGGAACGATGGGTCCACACTAATTAGTGACAAACCCCAACCAACAGCTATTCCTGTGCTTGTGGACAGAAACAGGACACACAACATCTGCACTAGAAGGGCTGCTTGAATACATTAGGATCCACAGAGGAGAGATGGACAATTATAAGAAAGCATATTCAAACCCCAAGGTAAAAACCCAGACCCCTTAGAAACAGGGTCTTTTGAACTCTGGGAGCCCTTGAGGAGCCAGTAAACATTTATGCCTTCGGATGAGATGTTTTCCCTGCCTTTAACTTTTTATCTTATGGAGACAATAAACCCACCAGGCAACCAGTATCATACTGCACAACAGGTGCTGTGTGAACAGTAGTTACACATCAGTACATGGGGGCACAACTCCATAGAATGCCTGTTTGTATTCTGCACACATGTAATGCTGTCTGTCTGTATTTCATACACATATAATGCTTTCCCCCACAACACTGGATCCATAGACAGCTGGCTATATCTGCAGGTGGAGAACCTTCAGCCATTCATATTAGCTCTTGAGTCTATTTGCAGGTCTCTTTCTCTAACAACTATTGACTCTTTTGCCATGAGGCTCATTCATTCAAAGGTCTTTACCACTTGTAGACTGAGTCTGATCCTGCCTAGTGGATACCACCAAAGTGGGAAATGAAGTTAGACAAGGACCAGGGGGTATCAAGGCAGCTAGGATAGCTAAATTGCCTGTGGGAAGAGCCTTCTGAGGGCTTTAAAAAGATGGGAGGGGGGTCTTCATGAGAGTGTTGCATTAGGGTTTCACAATCAACAAACTTGAGACTGAGCTGTCAAACTGCAGGTCAACAGAGAAGACTTGGGAAAAGAGAGATGGAACATACAACATCTGTCCTGATTTTCTGAGTGCTATGAAAATTCTCCGTGGCTGAAATTGATAGCAAAGCCACCCACAGTCATTGCCGTTAAGTGCTTTTACTCAAAATAGCATTGGTTGATTTTTTTCTAGTTAAAAAAAAAACCTTTCATTTTTTTTCCTTTTGGTTTTGATTTTGAGACAGGGCCTCAACTATGTAGCCTGGCTGGCCTAGAACTCATTGTGTAGAGTAGGCTGGCCTCAAACTCATAGAGATCCATCTGTATCTGTCTCATACTTGTATTAAAGGCATGCACTATCAGAGAGTTCACTTTTTATTTAAAATATTTATTTCATTTATTCATTTGTATGTGTGGGGATGCATACTGTGCTGCATGTATAGAGGTCAGAGGACGACTTTTTGGAGTTGGTTTTCTTCTTCTATTATATGAATCCCTGGGATCAAACTCTAGCCAACCAACTTGGCTATAATCTCCCTTACCTGCCAAGCCATCCTGCTAGTCCCTGTTTCTTACATGAAACCTTTATTCAAGGAGGACAAAAGTCACAGAATCATCCGGGGTCTTCTTCAGCCTCTAAGGGAGAAACTCAGATATAGATAAGATAGGACCGTGTCCATATTAGCCCAGAGACTAGTGTGTTGATACCAGAAACTGGGTAGTAAGCCACACAGTTAAGAATGGCTTTGGCATTTTAAGTGATTAAAAAAAAATCACAAGCAGCAAAATGTTTTATGACATGTGGACATTACACAGTCACGGTTCTCTAAAGTCACAGAACTTATGGGTAGTCTCTATATAGTAAGGGAATTTGTGGATGACTTACAGTCTGTAGTCCAACTCCCCAACAGTGGTCAGCAGCAGCTGTGAATGGAAGTCCAAGGATCTAGCAGTTGCTCACTCCCAAAAGGCAAGCAGGCAAAGAAGAGAGGATCTTCCTTACTCTAATGTCCTAATGTAGGTCTCCAGCAGAAGATGTGGCCCAGATTAAAGATGTGTATCACCATGCCTGGATCTGGGACTTGGTTTTTCCCAGATGACCTTGAGCTCAGAGATCTCCTTGCCTTAGTCTCCTGGGATTCATAGCCACTATGCCTCAAGATCTCCATGCCAAGATCCAGGTCAGAAACTTGTATCTCCCAGTCTCAAAATCAAGATCACAGGTGAGCCTTCCAATCCTGGATTGTAGTTCATTCCAGATATAGTCAAGTTGACAACCAGGGATAGCCACTACACACAGATTTTCGTTTTGGCGCACATAAATAGCTTTACTAGAACTCAGACCCACCACTTTCTTCCAGGTTTAGGGTAGCTTTGGGACTCATGGGTGTAGGTTGAGTTGCTGTGATGGAGACAGTATGGCATGCAAGATTGAAAATATATACTACCTATTGCTTCACAGAGTGCATTCACCAACTGCCATAGCTATGTCCTGAACATGGAAAGTATACCCTATTTAAGGCTCAGAAAATAACGGAAACATACAAGGCCCAGGAAGTAAGTGAAATAAGACTTACAAGGCACTGCTCTCAAGATTACACACATAGTTACAGTTGCTAGGGAGAAAAGACAGACTGGCCCCACTACCTCCTCGCATGGATGGCGGTTTCATATATTGGTGCCTCTATTGACTGGATTCTTTGGTTATGCAGCTATCTTTGAGTCATCTATGCTCCTTTGAATAATCCCTCACCCCTGCCCCATAAATAAGCCCAATAAACTATCATTTCACCAACTTGGACTTGGGTGGAATCTTTACTTTGGTTTGTAACTGGTCCCCTCCCTGGAGGTGAGTGGACATTCTTGTGTCTCCCCGTAAAAAGTCCTACAATACCAGCCCTATTATGTCAACCCTTTTGGAGCTGAACCTATTTTTAAAGAGCATTTTCTTAATATTTTAGTTTTAGTTTTACTCATGAGAGTGTATGTGTCAGAATGTCTATGTGAGTGCAGGTGCTCGCAGAGGCCAGAGGTTTTTGGATGCTCTGGGGCTGGAGTTATAGATGGTTGTGAATCACAAGATGTCGGTGCTGAGTCCTGGACTTGGGTTCTCTTCGAGAGTAGCAAGTGCTCCTAACTGCTGAGCCATCTCGCCACTTCCCCAGTAAACATTTATGCAAGAAATAAAACAGGGTTTTACTTAATTACTCTGAAGTTAGAACCATAGTGAGAACTACGCCACAATCCACTGATGCACATACTTAAAAATCAATATATGATTTTAACAGAATTGGAAAACAAATAACTTATCGGTGAACTTATATTGCACCTATCTGAATACATACATTGGGGACAGAAATTATTCTATAACTGTGCTTTTAGAGCTCTGCACTGTGATGTGCTGTAAATAGCAGGAGATGACTAGGTATTTGGGTGGGAGTCACAGACACCACAGCTGATATTACCGCTGAATTGAAAGAGTTGGTTGGCAGTAGCTGACCGTCTTGACAGGGCTCACAGCCATGGTGATAAGTGGTGGTCACCACCATAAGGCCTTCTCTCTGTTCCCATGTTATATTGGTTAGTTTCTGTCAACTTGACACAAGTTAGGGTCATCTTAGAAGTGGTAACCACAATGGATAAAATGCATCCTTCAAGTGGCCAATGGGCGAGTCTATTGGGAACATTTTCCTGTTTGATGATTGATGTGAGAGGGTCCAGCCCACTGCGGGTGGTATCATCCCTGAGCAAGTGAGCCTAAGAAAGCAAATTGAGCAAAGCATGAAAACCAAGCCAATGAACAGTGTTCCTTCACAGCCTCTGCTTCAGCTTCTGCCTTGGCTTCCCTCACTGATGGACCATGTATAAGCCAAATAAATCTTTTCTTTCCCACATGGCTTTTTGTCCAGTGCAGAAACAGAAAACAAGCTACAATACTTACCAAGACCTTCTGTCTGATAAGATGCTGGTGAACAACAAGACTTTCTGGTACAAATCCAGAGGTGTAGCACAGGACAGGAAGACCAACATTAGACTCACCGTGGAGAAGAAAATCAGTTACTGTCTCACCTGCTGCATCCCCTTATTCCAAAACTTCAGAGATACCCTGTCTAGTCTGGTAACAACTGACACAACCATTCAGATTTACATTAATCTTTAAAAGTTCATTGTTTGGCTCTACCCTGTTAGCATCCAGAACTTGATGTCATTAGACATTGCTGTGGCTGCCATATTGGGTGGCTAAAGCTTCTGAACATTGATCAATCATTATATCAAAAAAAAATCATTATGTTTTTACTCTCCAGTCCAGTCTCGCGATTGATCTTTGCATCAAACGTCTTGTCTATTCTCTAAGCAAGACCCGGTATCCCTATATAGGAAACACATCCTGAGCCACTCCATGTGACATCAGTATCACCATAGTCATTTTTGTCTGAGCTGCCATGCTTTTATGGACAAGGTAGCATTTCTGTTTCAACCATTCACCTCTCCTCTCCAAGTCATATTCTCACCATGGCCTTCAGAGTGATATTTCAAAAACAGATCCTTAGCATCTGGCGGATGCTTTAGTGGGCAAGAGTTCTTGCTGTACAGGAAGAAGGACCCCAGGTTGGATTCCCCAGTGCCCACATAAAAAGCCAGGCATGGCTGTGGGTCTCCATAACCTCAACATCGATCCTGAGGTCCTGAGAGCACACTGGCCATCCAGTCTAGGGGGAACAGTGAGGTGGTGGCTCAATGAAGAACTACCTCTAAGTCATGAAGTGAAAAGTGGGAGAGGAAGACACTGGTACACACACACACACACACACACACACACACACACACACACACACACACCATATACAATAGACAATGAGTCAGATCAGATTCAAGCATCCAGAATCAGAAGCTCTGCTCCATGTAGCAAAGCTGGTAAGGATATATATCCCCTATTCAACTCTCGCCAGCTCTGACCTCAAATCCTGGCACTGTCTCTCCTGTTCACCTTCTCAGCTACTTCAGACTTATGCCATTCAAAATATTCCAACTGGCCATTTTTGGGGTCATGGTCTCTACTTTTCCTTCTTCATGGGCATCTAGCACTCCTCGTGTCTTTGTGCAGGTATCACCCGGGCAGGTGCCCCTGTCACTTGATTCTTCTCCTTCACAGTGTACTGCTGGGTTTCCTCTGTAGCATGTGTTGGTTCTGAAAACACCTTGCTCAATGATTCTTGACATACCACCTGCCTCTGCTGTGTGGAAAGAGTGTTCTTCTATATCTTTAAGGCCAACATCAGTGCCCGGCACTCAGTGGAGACCCTGTATATGTCCCCTGAGTGGCGTGTGCTATTGTGGTGCATATGAAATGAATCACATCATGAGCAGTTGTTTGCATGTGGTTATACAACAGCCAGAGCTGTAATAACTGCGTGGCCGTCAGTGACGGCGTTGCTCTCCTGCGTTCATTTAGGATCACGTACCCACAAAGGCACTGTGGATCCGAAACCACCTTCCTGCTAGTCACCTCTGGAGAGGAGAGTCCATTAAGTAAGGAGCGCCAGAGGCAGCTCAGGGAACAATGATAAGAGAGCTGTGGCTCTGAGCGTAACAAAAAATTCATTTTCAGATGGCTTCTCTGACTTCAGTATGGTTTCTCAGTTTCCTGTTGTATGTGTACTTCTCTGAATTTGCATTTCCCAGGATCGCTTTCAACAGTGCACTTATCCACACCCCCCTTGAACTTAATCAACATCCTGTCTTTTTTTTACAGATCAACATCTCCCCTGCTGCAACCAACATCTTCCTCTTGTACAAACCAACGTCCCCTTGTACTGATCAATCCCCACCCTGCATCTATGAACCATCTCTGCTTGTGCTGGTCAACATGCCACTCCACTAAACAACAATCTCTTGCATGAATCAACACTTGCCCCTTGCGTCTATCTTCGCCTCTCCTTGTACCCATCAAGACTTTTTGTGCACCAACCAACACCCCCTTGAACTGACTGATACCCCCACATCTATCAACACCCTTCCCTTGCATGGATTAACATTCCTTCTTGCACTAATCAACACCCCTTTCTTACACTGCTCTATACCTTCTCTGTTCTCACTGTGGGTGAAGCATAGTTGGCAGGTCATCAGCCTGGACTCTGGACTCTGTCCACCTAGGATCTAACTTGGCTTTGTGCCTTCATTGTGTATCTCGAGGATGGATTTGCAGACTCTACAGTGTCTTCATTTCCTCTAGAGGTGCCAGGGGCAAGTGTTGATTTGTGCAAGAGGGTGTTGTCAGTGCATTAGAGTGTTGACCCACAAAAGGGGAAGTTACTCATAGATGCAGGGGTGGGTATTGATCAGTACAAAGGACTATTGATTTGTACAAGGGGAAGATGTTGGTTGTAACAGGGAGGATGTTGATCTGTATAAGAGGAGGGTGATCATTAGTTCAAGGGGGGGATTGATAAGCACACTGCTCATGGGGATCTTGGGAAATATGTCTCCGTCTGTGTAGGGAATGTGGGGGAGAGCAGTGCCCAACATTCTGAGGCATGATGGAAATCCCACAAGCTAAAGTATGTTCCAGAGAACGTAAAGCCTCACCTGGTACCCAAGCAACAGTTAAGTGCTGGCTCTAATTATCCAGTTCTGTTTGGGGAACAGTGGCCATGCAGCAAACATAAAAAGTAATAAGGTGCCTCGGAGCAGCCAGTTTCCTCAAGGGCCACGGCAGCATCTTAATTTGCACTTAGTGGCAGAAGAATGAAAATGAACGTGGCGGCGTGCTCTGCCTGGTGACTGGATTTTCAAATAGTCTGAGTGAAACAACGGAGGGGCGCTGGTGTGTTAATTAACAGGCTGACATGGGAAAAGAATAACCACAGAAAGTCAAACAGAAAGAGCCCAGAAGCTGCTTTTATGCCCCGAATAAAAGGAATTCTCATTATTGGAGCTGGGGACGGGGAGGGAAGCTTTCTTTTATAATCTAGGGCTCTTCCCCAAGTACTGAGCTCAGTAGGGTATTGCTATAGCTTGCTACCTATGCTAATTTTGGGACTCCTGACCTCCAAATGATGACTGTGTTTGCTCTACAGACTGTTCACAGATGTTCATACATGATGAGCCATGAGGCTTGCTTTACACATGTCTTTTGGGCATCTATGTAGGTAGATGTTGTGTTTTCTATTGAGTGGAGAGATAAGAGAATACCCTGGACTGAAGGCCATAGGAGTCCTGGGAGAAAAAAGACAGAAAGAGGGGTGGCCTAGGCCAGTGGTTCTCAACCTTCCCAATGTTGTGACCCTCTAATAGAGTTCCTAATGTTGTGGTGACCCCCAACTATAAAATTATTTTCATTGCTACTTTATAACTGTAATTTTGCCACTGTTATGAATCACACTGTAAATATCTGTTTTCTAATGGTCTTAGGGAACCCCTTAGAAAGAGTTGTTTCTAAGGCCCCCTTTCCCAAAGGGGTCATGACCCAAAGATTGAGAACTACTGTAGTAGACAGTCACTTCCTGTGGATTCTGACGGTAAAGAGAAGGTCAGTCAATGTAACATCTGTTTCACTTAATGACAGAAATGTACTAGACTGAGTGACATTTTCAAAAATGCATTTCCTGAAAAGTTTTTAAGTTAAAATTTCGTGGTCCTGAAAGTGTGAGGAGGTTTTGTCCACTTGCTCCATAGATGAGAATTTTGGATAGTGTTAAGGACACACGTGTTAGAGAAGATGGTGACTTTCTTATAACCCAAGAATAATCCATACAAGGAAAAAAAACCTGACATTCTGGATGCTGGAGGGACAGCCCAGCAGTTAAGAGCACTGGCTGCTCTTCCAGAGGACCTGGATTGAGTTTCCAGTACCCACATGGAGGTTCACAACCCTCTGTTCCACGGGATCAGATGCCCTCTGATGACCTCTATCGTTACTATGCCTATGTACACGCACACACATATACACATGTGTACAATACATAGACACATCCTCATCCATGTTGTCACATATAATATATAAATATATTACATTAAATATTATTATCATGATACAAAATGTTATATGTAAATATAATATACTACAATATATATCATTAATATAATATATAAATATATATTAAATATATTATATATAATTATGTATATTTACTTACATGAATATTTATGTATTATAAATATATACATGTAACAATATATAAAATATTTATACATATTATAGATAGATAGATAGATAGATAGATAGATAGATATAATCTATCCATATATCTTTAAAAACTCTTAGCATTTATCCTTCAGCCAAGTTCATGTACAGTCTGGCTGGACAGAAGTCGTTGGTGCCTACTTATGTGCTTTGTGCAACTCGTTGCCCCCACTCTTTCATTCCTTCTGATGAGAGAAAGGCATTTAGATATGAAAAACAGTGTGCCAGAAGCCATGCACCACCCTGGAGCTAGGCACCACGGAGGAGCCTCCCAGCTCTTCCAAGAAATGCAAACAGCACATTTAGGAAAGTTTTTAAGAGAGATAATTAAAGGACAAGAGGACCAGGAAGCTCCATCAAAGTGATGCTTAGCTCCTCCTAAAGCATCTCAGGTTCACCTGCTGCTGACTATGGAATCCAACCAGCAGAAGCCAGGACTCGCTTGCTGTCCTTCAATCTCAAGAAAATATCAGCACCCACAGAGAATCTCTTGAGTGTAAACATCAAGGAAGACCTTTGCAATCAGGTGGCATGGCAGGTGTATCAAGAATTCCTGCAGGTAACATACTTGGGAAAGTCAGAACCTGTTGCCAAGCTGTGCTCTACGAAGAGAGGATACCTGTCCCTCTTGATTCCTTGCTCTGAAACTCCATAAAGTCTACAAACTCTGAAATACCCCTTTCCCCTGGACCTTCAAGGTTGACGGTCACATCTGTGCCTTGATGTCACTACAACTGCCATGAGACATCACCACACCAAACTTACAGCCCTCCTCTGATTATTGTCCAGGGTGATGGTCTATCTGTTCCGACTTATCTCTGGGTTGAGTTTTATCTCAATCCCCAGATCAATAATGCTCAGTATTAAAATGTCAGAGGTGGAGCTGAGACAGAAGTAAAACAGGAACCTGGTCAGGAGATAGATGCTGGATACTTGTTCTTCCCAAATTATCCTTATACCAAACTGACAGCAATACCCACAATGGCATCCCTCAAAATGGCCTCTCCCAAATGAGTGGAAATAAGGGTTCATTGAATTTTGAAGAGCACTTATTAATGAAGTTTTAAGGACTCACTGCCATGGTGCCTCCAGCACAGAAATGCATGCCAGTGTCTCTGTTGCTAAGGCCTGGAACAAGCTCAGAATTAGTTTTATCTGAAGCTCAGGAGGTAATGATGAGAAGTCGCTACCACTCTGGAGCTGTGTGCCATGGAGGGGCCTCCCAGCTCTTCTGAGAAATGCAAACAGCACATCCTGCTGTGTGGTCACCAGACACTTAACAGAAAGACATGTGTTTAGTGAGCTTTTCTCTAAGAATTTCCCTCCCCAAGGAGAGAAGAACACTTCATCTTTAATACAGCAAAGCATAATGTTTTTGAATATTAGACTCGTAGAAATTCATGATCGGATTAAGAGAGCATAAAAGCTTTCAAAGCCCTGGACATGTGGGAGACTTTGTTTCAGCTTAAAGATTTCCTGGAGGTGCAATTACAGAGCCACTTAGAAGCAGGGGTGTGACCTTTGCCCTACACAGATCTCTAAGCTTTCATGCTGTTACAGTAGCACCTGCATTCAGCACCATCTTGTTTTATGTTTGTTTTTATTCTCTCTTCTCTGGATGTGCTGTGTTGGCATTGTATTATTCATGGGTTTTGTAAGAAAAAATAAAGCAGGTGTGTATTTTCTTCTTAGAATTCATTAGGAGATGAAAGATTTCAATTATGGAAAAGATCGATAGACTTGGCCACAGTAAAAATTAAACAAGAGCTAGGAGCATAGCTTAGCTTTAGAGCACCTAGAATCCCCCAGTGAGGGCCTGGGGGCGTGGCTCAGTGGTAGGACCCCTGCCTAGAATCCTTCAGTGAGAGTCTGGGGATGTGGCTCAGACACTGAGTACTAACTTAGTACATACAAGGCCGTGGGTTCTGTTCCAGGGTATATATCCAAAATCCTCTGCACTACCCCCTAATGTGTGAAATTAGGAGGCAAAGAGCAAATTGGGGAAGAATCCATGTGACACATCAACCGAAAAATGGATAGACTAATATACAGAAGGAGAAAGAGGATTTCTACTCAGCATCTACTAAACTAGAATGTAGGAATAGCTAATGCCGGCAAGCCCTATCTTAAAATGCGATTTCCCCACTTTGTACAACTATTTAGCTTTAGAAAAAAAAAAGAAGTTGAATTTTCTGTAGGACAATAAAATGGGCAAAGGACAAATATTTAATTATGAAATAAAAAATGTTTCCCAAGTAGGACACATTAAGGAAACACTGAGATAAGATGTTTGCTTAATAAATTGTCTATTTTTTTTAAAAAAATTAATATTCTCTGTTGGCAAAGTTGCAGGAAAATGGGTATCTTTACACACAGCAGGTAGAATTGTAAATTAGTTAAAACTTCCCGAAGGCAATTCTACAGACATTACAAAAATGTATTACAAAATTACATATCCTCTGACTCACATCCTTGAATTAAAATTTATTTCTAAAAGTTTACCTCAAGGGATCGGTGAGAGATACGTGAAAAGATTTCTATATCAAAACGCAAGCCATAATATATTTTATAATAGAACACATCTTTGTAGTGTTGTAGAGTTATGTTAGGGAGTTTTAAACACATGGTTTATGACTGTTCTTCTTCCACTCCTATTTCTAACGCAGAATACTATCTGAGCACCCAGCAGGAGCATGTGTCTCAGATGTCTGCTTTTCCTCCATTGGGACATGATCAGCTACATGATCAGGTCTTAGGCATTCTTTATACCTTTCACTGCTATGTCTACCTGCCCAGGCAGATATTTTCTGGAAAGAACATCACACTTCCTAGCTTCCCTTGCCACATGGGTGAGTTCTTGGCTTAGAGAATGGATACAAAGTGTTATAATCAGTAAAAGATCACATCTGACTCTGGTCCCTCAGTCTTCTGGGTACAAGGTAGACATGATTTTTATAGAGTTAAAGACAACTGAGACCCTGGTGGGTATTGGGAACCGAACTCCAGTTCTCTGTAGGAGTGGTATGCACCGTTAATGGCTGAGCTGTCTCTCCAGCTCCAACATGGCTGTTATTAATTTTGGGTCACAGGGATAAATAATATGTTCAGGGACATTCAGCCACTGGATGGAACATCCAAGCCACTGAGCTACCAGACAAGTTCTACGCTGGGAACACAAAGAGAGTAAATAGAACAGACATCAAGCCCAGCAGACTAGTGTGACAAGGTCTTCTGTAGAGCCGAGAACAGACCCTAGCCTTTTGTTTCCCCTTGCCCCACAGTTATGCCTATACATGTAGCCAAAACACTTCAGAAGAAACAAATAAGCCCATGCAACTCCCCATGGGCCTCCCTGCAGTGATTTCTCACAACCTCAGACTCCCAACTCTTCCAGTTCCATTTTGGCATGCATGCCTCTAACTTCAAACCCGCATCCTGGTCCAGAGATCTATTTCTCCACTGGATATCCCTCAGTGAACGTACTAATTAGCAGATGTGAGGCCATTTTATAGTGGTAACACTCCCCAAGTAAAATATGATTTTATTAACTAACAAACACAGACAGCAAAATGCCCCAGCTATGAGATGGGAGGGGGGTGGGATCAGAGCTCAGAACTCACTCTTGGACCCAGAGATGGCCTCTTAGAGAGACTGCTGGAGACTCACTCCTCAGACCCACAGATTTGAATCTAGTTAATGTAATCTAGTTAGTTCAAGGATCAATGATGGCTGCCTGCTGCCTGGCTTTTCAGATTGAGAAGTACAGGGCTGTGAACAAGCCCTTTCCTTAAGAATTTACAGCCTTGCTGAGGAATGACCTTTGTATCTTGCTGTCAGTAATAAAATAATCATAATAGTAGATAGTGCTTATTATATGTCTGCAAGAGGCTGAAATTCTTGTAAGGACCCATGAGTTATTTATTTATTTAGCTCAAGTTTTGTTTGGTTGGGTATTGAAACCAGTTCTGGCACACACCAGGCAAGCAAGCACTTTACCATGAGCTCCAGCCTCAGGACCAGTGATTGTTTTAGCCTCATAATTAGCTACTACTTTCCAAAGAAGTACTTGAGGACCATGTAATGTATGTTTGTTTGATGTACTGGTTAGTTTATTTTGTTTGTCAACTTTATTCAAGCTAGATTCTATGAGAAGAGGGAATCTCTGTCGAGAAAATGCCTCCATCATATTGGCCTGTGGGCATGTCTGAATGAAGTGGAAATTTCTGGTTTCTTTGGAGACTCAGTTGTGTTATGTGATGTTTTTCTGGAAGCTGTCTGATGAGAGGATGTTTTGCTGTGTCAGACACTTGAGAGGGCGCGAATGTTTGGAAAGAGTGTAAGTAGAACCCAACTGATGCTCTTGCATTGGTTCACCTTGCAACGCTTCGCTGTTCTTCACTGAACTTTGCTTGTGGTGACTTTGTAGAGAATAACTCACCAAAGAACTTGTCATGGCATCTCAGCTGATTCTTGCTGCTTCCATGGATGTGTGCCAACTTGGCATAACTTTGCAGTTCCTTCTGGATTGAGTGGTTGCTATTGATTTGTGTCTAGTGTTTGCCAATTGAACTGGACTGCCACTACTGATTTGTGTTTGATGTTTTAGATTGGACTGCTGATATCCTGACAACAAAGATTGGAATCGCCCCAAAGAATGACTTCTAAAAAGGTTCATATCCCCTTTGTCCTGCTAACCATCTTTCTCCCCTACCTTTGGTCAGTGGGCTAGAAGGGAGGTTGAAGTGTTTAAGAATGTTTATTAAAGTAGGTTTTGAAAAATCTTAGCCTATTATCTGAGAGGCATCTTCTTGATTGATGACTGATATGGGAGAGTATAGGCCATCATGGGTGGGGCCATCCCTGGGCAGGTGGTTCTGAATAATTTAAGAAAGCAGGCTGAGCAATCCATGAGGAGTAAGTGGGTGAGACGTGTTCCTCCATGGTCTCTGCTTCAGTTCCTGCCTTGAGTTCCTGCCCACAATCCCTAAGTGATCAACCATAAGTTTAATTAAAATAAATCCATTCTTCCCCAAGTTGTCTTTGGTTCTGGTGTTCATTACAACAGAAGGAAGCAAACTAAGACACATGGCTTTTAAATGGGGAGAAGAATTGAGTTCTGTTTTCCTGTGTTACAGGAAGGTGGCTAATGCCAGTGAAAGACAGTAGACCCTCAGCACCAAGACGAACATGTCCTCGAGCCCTGTTCTTCTCTTGTGGAGATAAGGACTCTTTGCAGGGCATACTCCATCACCTTTCAAAACCTGTTCTCTTTGTTCCTTGTGGAAGTGACAAGCCACCAAGATGTTAATGAAAAGAGAGTCCAGCCTTCTGTGAATCCCAGTATGAGCACACAAACACTTAAATCAAGCCCTCTGCACAGCTGCATAAGTTTGAAATCATTAAGTAACTTACATTATACCATGCATGTTCAATGCACCATCCATCATATTCATTTAAAGATAGGCTCATAACTACTACCTGGACTACATTTTTAAAATGCAATTTAAAGAGTATTACTTAGAACATATACAGGGGGCTATTGGCAATGGGCTTCACAGTCCCATTTTTGTCCCCATTTTGGTGCTTGCTGATTGACATCCTTGACCCCTAAGCTCGGATCACAGCACAGGGATTACCCATTCCCAGTTCCGCAAAGTGTTCTCTTACCATGGCTAGTGGTATGACTCCAATCAAGTCCTTCTGGCCCACATAGATCTTGGACACTCCCAGGTCAGAAGTGATCTCTCCTGGGTATTCAACCTGCCATGTGACTAGCTGTGTGGTGGGTGGGTCACTGGGTGCTTCGACCTCGATATCAATCTTCATGACTTCGTAGAAGGCATCATCCACACTGTGGAGTAGAACGAGGGAAAACAGAGGTAAGCAATTGAGGTGCCGAACTCACTTGTGTCAGAGTGGAATTTCGCTGGCACCTGTGCTTGTATGCCCCATGCCTTGGGCAATTAAGGGCAAACCACCATCTACAAGCTTATCAGCCCTTGCCAGGACTCTGCTATCATCATTTAAGGGTAGATCCTTCTTATGAGCTATTCAGCTTCCCTAGGACAATGGCTATATTCTCCACTCTCTAACCCATGTCCCACCAAGAATGATTCTCTCCTGATTTCCCAAAACGTCTACGCTGGCTATGTTCGTCTTATTTTAAAGCCACAGTCCAATCAATCAGATGTACAGAATTTTAAGGATACTGTGGCTTCTGTTCCACTGATAGAAAGGCAGCATTGAAGGGATATAGAAGACACACAAGAATGTGGTCTTAGGGGTCAGACCACTGCTGATAAACACGAAGAATTCATCAGGTATCATCTGGCAACAGGAATGGTTTTGACAAATGCTAGTTGCTAGACATCTAGACATCTGAGTTCCCATAGGCATGCCTCTGAAAATGGATCTGGGGTAGATGACCAGAACTATTTTATCAGCCCTTTGCTCCTCTCATTACCTGGCTAGCTCTGTCTCTTCAGGGTTTCTTTTTACTAAAATGTCTGCTCTTCTGTGTGACAAGTGAGAAAGAAAATGGGTTCGTGTCAGCCTTTCTTGAGGATGAGATGAAAGAAATGTAGGTGAGAACTCGGATGGGTTAGCCGAGAGGGGCTCTTAAAGCATCGTTAGTGAGCAGACATGTCTCTAGTGACCCAAGTTGTACATCTTCACAGAAGTGTCTTTGAACACTGTCATTTACTGTCATTTATTATTATCAGCTGTGCTTTTTTTCATAGAGGACTGGCTTATGGAACCACGTCGATTACACCATCCAACATGCAATCCCTCACGGGGAAAGCTCAGGGAGAACCACTGTGAACAAACAAGGTTAAGATGGCTAATTAGAGATCATGAGATTGGATGGACAAAAGCCAAGATAAAAGCCACCAACACAGAGACGAGAGGAAGAGACAGGGAGAACAGAAACAAGGAAGGAAGAAGGCACCACACACACACCTTCTTGCATGCTGAGATGCTGTTGCTGGCCCGGGTCTTGTTCAGAGTCAATTCAAGGACACTGGATACCAGCTATCACTAGAGCCCAACAATTTGGATGCTGGAAGCCTAAATCAGAAGCTGAATTCAATGTGTCAGAGGGGATGGGCAAAGCACAGTAGACTGAGGAATCTGAAATAGGGAGATCTGAAGTGTACAGCCCACTCCCACTGGGTAGGAAAGGGACCAGGATTGGTAGAAGTATAAGCTGAACTCAGTGCAGGGTCCTGATGGGCATGGTAGATGCTTAACAGTATACACAGAGGTAACATCAGCAGAAGGGTGATTTGGTAGTTTCCTCTCAACAGCCTCCATCTTCCCTAACATGCCTATCACTAGTAAAGTCTTCCCAGAGCATGGAAATTTTATTGTGGATGCTGCAGCATGGGGTGTGCTATAGTTAATCTGATAAACTGGAAAAAGCAAACACAGTGGACCTCCACATGCCCTCTGAGCCTCAGGTATAGAGATGCACTGCCGGCATCACCACCAAAGCATCAGAGACGGGGGTATAATTTACAACCTGAGGCAATCAGAGAGGGAATTCTGGCAGGCCATGGTCTTTGACTTAATTTGAATGCCCAACACCAGCAGCCTTGCCCTGTCAGCAGCAGGATAAGGTACACCTCCCAAGCTGGAAGAAGTACAGACTGAGGATGCACTATCTTCTGTTATATTTTATTTTTTTATAGACAGGATACTGCTGTGCAGCCCTGGCCAGCCTGGAACTCTTTATGTAGACCAGGCTGGCCCCAAACTCAGAAATCCATGTGCCTTTGCCTTCTAAATATTGAGAATAAAGTTGTGTGCCACCAAGCCTCGAGATTTTATTATCCATTTTAATTTTTATTGGTTTTTAATTTTATTTTTGTTTATCTACTTACATTTTGGGGTTACATGTATTTATTTGTGTGTGTGTGTGGTATGGAGTGAGTTATATATGTGTATGTATGAGTGTGCATGTATGAGTGTGTACATGTATGTGTATGTGAATGTATGTGTGTACAGACATGTATATATGCGTGTATGGTGTGAGTATGTGTGGTACATATATGTGTGCATCATCACATACATGTGGATGTCAGAGGAAGTTCAGAGGTTGGATTTTTCCTTCCATTACATAAGCCTTGGGAATAAGACTTGGGTTTTAAGGCTTGGCAGTTATGACTTTATCCACTGAGCCCTCTCTCTCCAGCTCTTACTATTTGAATTAAAATAAAATTTGTTAACTTTTTGATTAAGTTTATAAAGTCTCCATTTCTGTCTTTGTTTTATTTTAATTTTTCCCAATGCTGAGGACTGAACCCAGGTCCTTGCCCTTTCTAGGCGAGGGCTCTGCCACTGAGCCACTGCCCTGTTTCTCCTTGTTTTTTCTTATGAGTCTCCTGATGAGTTGCCATGTCAGTTGCAGATGAAGTAGACTGCACCTGCACAGGTCCCGGTAATAATAGCAGCATGGGAAGATGCTGTGACCTCTCCCTGTATCCTCGCAGTGGTCCTCATCAACAGCCCTAAAAACCAAGAAAGCAGGGACCAATATATATATATATGTAAATTTAGTTTTTTCGAGACAGGGTTTCTCTGTGTAGCCCTGGCTGTCCTGGAACTCACTCTGTAGATCAGGCTAGCCTCGAACTCTTGAACTCAGAAATCCACCTGCCTCTGCCTCCCAAGTGCTGGGATTAAAGGCTTGTGCCACCACCGCCCGGCGGACCAATATATTTTAATTGCTAAAACAAACCACTCTTCACTAAGTTGCTAATCAAGAAATGTCTTGTAAAGTTGAGGGAGAAATAGGAACATTTCAAGATAAGCAGAAGTTGGAAAAAAATGATGTCAATCAAGGAGGTACTGCAGACAATGAATAGAGGAATACTATAGATGCAGGAAGACGGTTTCCCCACAAGAACACAGGAAATTCTAACATTCCATGAGAGGAACAGATTGGATAAAGGGGAACTGGGAAGATATCAACCAATTCAACCCATTAGACTCCAAAGAGGAGGAAGGACTATCAATAATCCAACAGTCCTCATATGCTTCTCTGTTATTGATAGGTTATTTCCCTGCTGGTGGTGAAATGAACCAATTAGAGTCAGATTAGATTATATTAAAGGCAGGTTTATTGGGAAGCTGCTTTCCGTCAGGTGAGTTTACTGGCCCTAAGGATTCAGGCCATGGAAGTCCCCATGGGGAAGGGCAGAAAGAGTGAAAGGATGGGAAGAGAAGAGGAGAGGAGAGGAGAGGAGGGGAGGGGAGAGGAGAGGAGAGGAGAGGAGAGGAGAGGAGAGGAGAGGAGACCAAAATGTCTGAATTATATAGGTAAGAGCCTCTGGAGGAAGGGCAGCCCAGCTCTTGGGCTGGAGAGTTCAGGGTTGGGGCCAGGGTATGTCAGGTAAGGACTGACGAAGGCTGAGAGAACCTGGAGGCCAGGTTTGCTTTGGTATGTAAAATATGTACCCCAGTCCCTTGTCTCTGTCAGGAACCAAACAGTTACTGAGATAAAACACCATCTAAAAGCAATGTGGGGTGTCAAGGCTTTATTTGGCTTCCAGGTAACAGTCCATTATAGAGGGATATCAGGACAGGAATCTGGAGGCAGGGATGGAAGCAGAGGCCATGGAGGAATGAATGCTGCTTACTGGATGGCTCCCCATGGTTGTCTTGACCAGCTTTCTTATACGGCCAAGGACCACCAGCCCAGGGATGTACCACCCTGAGTAGGATTATCCCTCCTACATCAATTACCAACCAATAAAATGCCCCTACAGACTTGCCCACAGGCCAATCTGATGGAGGCAATTCCTCAACTGAGGTTTCTACTTTCCTGGTGTGTCAAGTTGACAACTGAAGCTATGTCATAGACCTTCAAAGGATACTGTGCGAGCCACAACAGAGAGCACGAGAAAAAGACTTTGAAATCAACTTTGCCTTCAGGGTTCTCTTCCAACTCTCTGAGTCCTGTGATGTGTCAGTAAATCAAAGCAGAGGCATGAAAACTAGAGCGTTAGCTATGAATGCTTTACCATGTGTGGCACTGGGAAAGATCAAACACCATACACACAATGACACAATACACACAATGACCCTTGGGTGGGAGCAAGATTAATAGCAGAAAAATCAGGATGCTAAGTCTTCCAGTTCCATGGAACACTCTGAATAAGAGCAACTTGGGAAGTGTCTTAGTCAGGGTTTCTATTGTTGTGACAAAGCACAATGGCCAAAAAGCAAGTTGGTGGAGGAAAGGACTTATTTGGCTTACACTTCCACAATGCTGTTCATCACCAAAGGAAGTCAGGACTGGAACTCAAACAGGGCAGGAACCTGGAGGCAGAAGCTGATGCAGAGGCCATGAAGGGGCACCTGCTTACTGGCTTGCTTCCTATGGTTTGATCAACCTGCTTTCTTATAGAACCCAGGACCACCAACCCAGGGATGGCACCACCCACCATGGGCTGGGCCATCCTCCACTTATCACTAATTGGGAATATACCTTACAGCAGGATCTCATGGAAGATTTTCCTCAACTGAGGCTCCTTCCTCTCTGGTGACTCTAGCTTGTGTCAAGGTTGACACACAAAACCAGCAAGTATAGGGAAGAAAAGGTTGATTTAGCTTATAAATCAAGGTCAAGGTCTATCATAGAGGGAAGCCATGGCAAGAACTCAAACAGGATTCGAAGCAAAGACCATGGAGAAATGCTTGTGGCTGGCTTGCTCTCTGTGATTATGTTCAGCTAGCAATAGTATACAGCCCAGGACCATTTGCTTAGGGAGGGTGCCTCCCTAGAGAACTGGGCCATTTCATATCAATAACCAATCAACACAGTTTCTCACAGTCATGGCCAAACCCCCGATCTGATCAAAACCATTCCTCAGTTTATGACCCCTTCTCCTAGGTGACTCTAGGTGTGTTGAGCTGACAATTTTTTTCAGAACACCAGTCATCGCATCTTAATAACACCTGTATTTGTTTTTCTGTTTTATGGATTAGAAATCACTCTATTACAGTATGGCCAGAAGCACTCTAGTGAACCAGCTTTTACTCTGCAGCCACCCACATGGGCGACTGGCTTCCGGGGTGTGTGTGAGTGCTGCAGTAGCATGGCGGAGTGGGTGGGGGAGGAAGAGTGAAATTTCACTCCCAACATAGGCTCCTCCAGATGGTCCTCTAAAGTCTAAATTAGTGAATTTTTAGAAAACAAAAGTAAAGCCAGAGGTGGAGGGGAGGGGTGGGCTGGGGATTGGGGGATGGTCTAGGACATGAGTAGTTCTTGTCTTAGGAAACCCTTTTGAGATGTATTTCCAGTACACCCCCCTCCATTTCCAAACACTTTCTACAAGGTCAACTGAATGCAAGACAGGTGCTATTAGGTTAGAAATGGTGGTTCACAGGACTGCACAGACTCCCCCATCCCTTCAGCTATCCACATTCCTCATATACAACACTACTCACCACCCCATGCCTCAACCCTGGACTCTAACTGCTTTAACTGCTAATGATCCATGTCTGACTTTCCTTGGATAGTTGCTGTTACGGTTTGAATATGCTTAAACAATTGATCTTTAGAAGGGGGCACTGACTACAGAGGCTACGGAAGCTTCAGAGGTGAAGGACTGGCCTTCATGGTGATATTTACATCTGGCCCCAGTGTTTTAGATGTGAACAGTAGTCATGTTTTCCCCTCCATGGACTGAGACAGTAAGCCACGATAAACTCGAGAATGAGAAAAGTAATTAGTCTCATTTTTTTTTTTTTTTGGAGATTTTAGACCCCATTGACATATAAGTGCAAAGACCTGAAAGTGTGTGATGGGGTTATTCGTTAAGACCTCACCACTTAGCAAAGAGTGAAGTTGGATGACCCAGTCCTTGCCTCTAGAGGAATCAAAGTTGTGATGCTCATAGTCTAGCGCCCCATGTGGCCTCTCCTGGCAGCTATACTTTGTGGGAAAGGTTACAGTCTTGGGTTGGGTCTTTTCTCTGAAGACCACAATGGATATCATAAACAATTTCTTCTGGAATTCAGATACTAATAAATCTTCATTTTATTGGCCCTTCTACGGAAAATGAAGGAATTTTCAAAATAAAGAGATATTGTCCTAGGTTTTTGTCAACTTGACACAAGCTGGGGTCATCGGGGGAGAAAGAACCTCAATTGAGAAAATGCCCACAGCAAATTTGCCTGTGGACAAACCAGTGGTGTATTTTCTTGATGGATGACTAATATGAGAGGGCAGAGCCCACTGTGGGTGGCACCATCCCCTCTGCACATGTAAGAAAGCAGGCTGAGTAAGCCATGGGGAGTAAGTCAGTAAAAAGCACTCCACCATGGCCACGGCTTCAGTTTCTGCCCCCCAGGTTCCTGCCCTGGTTTTCCTTAGTGATTGACTGTGATCAGGGATGTAGGCTAATAAAAACACTTTCCCCTCCAGATTGCTTTTGGGCCATGTTTTATGACAGCAATAGAAAACAAACTAGGACAGAAACCAAAGGCAATTAATGAATGTTCTGCCCAAACAGCAGCATGGAACAGGTGAAAGTACAGAGAGCCTCACTCCAGGCTCAGCTTCACTTTAGAAGGACTTCCCATGGCAGTGTGGTCCTTACATGCAGTGGAATTTGGGAAATTTGCATCTGACACAGACACAAGAGACCAGATGTCTCCCCACATGGGAAGGACCACTGTCTTCTTTTCTTGTCTCTCCTCTCATGTCCTCATTCTCAAGATTAAAATGGGGATATTACTCAAGCAAATTGTTTCTCCTCAGACATTATCAAGCTATTAAAGTTTTCCATCACTGGTCCTTTTTTTTTCCTGGCTTCTTCATTACCATTTTCAGTACAAGACCTTTTATGAGGAAGTAAAATACACACAACCCTTTAAATGTATATACTTTGTAATGAGATTTTTTTTTTGGTCACTATAAATTTGTCTTCTCATGAACTCTTTGGTGACCAGAGTCATTCTGAGGAAGAAAAGGAGAAAGAGAAGGAGAGAGAGAGAGAGAGAGAGAAAGAGAGAGAGAGAGAGAGAGAGAGAGAGAGAATGAATGAGAGAGAGAATATTACTTGCTTCAGTCACAATGGGAAATGTTTTACCAAGTCCCTTTCAGTCCACCACCATCAGTCAGTCAGTCAGTCAGCCAGCCAGCAACTGACATTATTTCTGGAATTCTCTTTGTTTGCTCATTATTGTTCTGGGTGGTAGAGACTTAGATTCTAGAATTATACATGGAAGGCTATGATCAGATAGTAGCCTTATAGTAGCTGGGATTACACTGGTACCCAAATCTATGTGGATACAGCTTGTGTAAGTTCATGATTTGGCACAGTAGATTGGGTATTCATTAGAATGACCTCCACTTGGCGCATCTTCCACCAACCCAAAGGGCTCACCATGGAAGTAGAATCTACAGGCATTTAGCCTGTGTGGAAAGAGGACATTGAGGAAAACATCCTATCAAAGCAGAGGCCCACAGCTGTAAGAGTGGATGAAGAGCGGAAGGGCTTGCTGGAAGAAGAGACTCTCAAGAACCTTGCATTGTCAGGGAAGTCCAGGGCAGTCTTGAAGGAAAAAGCAAGCTTGGGCTGAGGTCTCTATAAAGCATAGGTAGGGAGATTGTAGAGAGAACACTTCAAAGAGAGGGGACTACATAGGCCATGGCTTGTGGGTGTATGTGTACAGAGAACAGGGCAGGATAGTGCAGTGGCAACTGAGCCAACTTCTATGGTATGGTTGGAATCCTTAAGAATTCTGGTACTAACAGGGTCAGGAGGTGCAGCTGAGTGGTTGATAGGAAGGCCTCGAAAGTCTTTAAAACCAACCCCAGCAGGCAGCTATGGCTGGCCAGTGACCTGTGAGTTGAATGCACAAGTTGTGACTTGGGCACCAGTTTTTGGAACTAAAATTAAGCTCTAGAGTCTTAATTTTTGAAAAAATAAAAGATTATACAGCATAAAGTATGCATGGTCTACAAAGCTCGGCATATTGCTGTCTTACCCCTTACAGGAAAAGCTTGCCAATTCGTGATCTTTATCATGAGGGGAAAGATGATGAATCAATAACCTTTAAAAATAATAAAATGGTATTTACTTCATTACATAGTTACTTCTCTAAGGAGAATATGAGAATCTAAAGTAATCAAGCACTTCTCCCATTGCTAATGAGAAAGTTCGGACATAAGAGTTGACCCAAAGGCTATTCTGGATTGGAACGACAAGTGAAGTGGAATGATAGAAGTTTATAAGAGGCTGCCATTAGCTTAAGAATTCATATATACCAAGCTTATTTATTTATTTTAGGTACTAAAAAGTACAAAATGATCTCAAAAGAAATAGACCAATATGCTGAGCTGCAGTGGAAAGGGGAGGAGAAGGAGGGAGAGGAGGAGTAAGTGGAGAAAGAAGAGGAATGGAGGAAGAGGAAGGGGGAGGAGGAGGAGGAAAGGAGGAAGGGAGGAGGTAAGGAAGAGGGTAGGAGAATGAAGAAGAGAAGAGGAGGGACAGAGGATAAGGAAGAAGAGGAGGGGGATGAGGGGAGGCAGAAGAGGAGAGTGTGAGGAGGGAGAGAGGAGAAGGGGAGAAGTAAGGGGAGAAGAGGGAAAGAGGAGGAGGAAGAGGAGGAGGGGGAGGAGGGAGGAAAGAGGAGGAAGAGGCGAGGCATTCTTTTAGATAAATTATGGATTCCACAAAAATCTCTGCCAAAATCAGAGTGTTAAACAAAGCGAGAGAGCCTTCTTAAACGGGAGATCCTCAGACATCTGTCATCTGCAAGCCTTGCTCTTGCATCAGGATGGGCAAAGATAGAGCCAGCCTTCATGTGGGACACGGTCAAGTCCCTAGATGAGGTCTTACCTCTATATCACTTGGCCAATATATCAAACGGCCAACAAACGGGGATATGGCAGAGTTAAAAAGTAAAGCTTAACGTGAAGTTTGACACATTTGATCCTTTGCGACCCAAGTCATCATCTCAAAGTATGAAGCAGAAGTCCCTGGGGAAATGTGACGGAGATGTTTGTGGTGGGATGGTGTCTTCTGGATAGGACATGGTCCATGCCTTCTTGAAGCCTCTGTGATTTCTTACAGGTGACCCACACAAGATTTGGGTCATTGACATTTAGTAATGCAAGAGAGGGCTCATGTAGATCCACATACATAAGAAGCTACATAACCAGTCAGCTATTCCTGGCTGATGGAAGCTTTGATTTGCTGCTGTGGATGTCCATAAGCTGACCATGCTCCTGTGAGTAACTGTTCACACATGCTTCTGTGAATAACCCTTCCTCTCTGCTTCTATAAGTAACCCCTCACTCACGTTCCAGTAAGTAATCCCCCACCCTTACTCCTCTGAGTTACTCCTATTAAACTTCAGCCTGGCTGGAGTATGGTCTTTTTAGGGTGTGCTATCTGGGGCGTACAGATTTTTTTTAATGTCTACCCAAGAAAAGTTCACCTATCGGCACAGCTACTCATTCAGAACGGGTCTAAAGGGAAGGAGTTTTCTTTGCAAGAGAGCACCTCTCCCACTTAGGCAAAGTTCACGTTGGTCTTTAAGAATAAGCCCGACATTCTAATTATATGATCAGTGTATTTGAGATGAAATAACCTAACCTCTTAGGTTTTAAGTTTCATTTATTAAAAGGTAAATTCCTAATCTTACCTCGTTTGCTTCTATTTTAACTATCTTTCTACCTCTGTTTTACCTGGATTGACTTATCTGATCTTTTATGGTGTACCTCACCTCTTATCCACAGTTCAAGGAGGCTTTCCCATGTTCCAAAGTGGGAGAGAGAGGGGCGGGGGAATGAGAGCCGAGATGAGGATGGGAAATCGACTGTTTATAAAAGGCAAAATTCTATCTAACAGCAGTGAGTGCCCTTGACATCTTTGGGGAGCCCCCTCCACTTCCAATGGGAAAGCATTTTCAACACTTGAGCTGGAATCGCTACAGCAGACAAACGGGGAGAAAATAACACTAAATCTTTCATCTCCACTTCGTGACATTTTCTTAAACATATTCGCTTGGAGATAGAGAGATATTTTATTTTTACACATCTCTTTTTTGTTGCAAGTTTTTTTCCTCCCCCCAAAAAAGAAAGAAATCCAATCCGTATGCCACAGACACATTAGCATCCCTGCCAGGGCTACAGACTGTTCGAGATCACATCTCGTCTGTATAAACAGGTACCTTGGATGCCCAGCATCTGCGATGAAACGTGAACCTTTGGTGCAAGTTGGGTAAGAACTACAAACTCGGAGTAAGGCGGAATTGGCAAGAAATGTCAGCAAGCCCATGATATGCAAGTAGTTCCTGAGTCTCTGGATCATGGTTATGGGAGTCTGAAGAAGGGTCTGTGATGGGCTAACTTTGTGAGAAGACTCTGCCAGCCTTCTAGCAGGAGTTGGTGAGTCTATGCAGTATAAAATTTCCCATCCCAAAATTGTAATTAGAACCATTTCTGTTACCGTGTCCGGTGATGCTGTGCTTCTTAGACTCCACTCCAACAAACATTTTTTTTTAACTAAAAATAAACTAAGGAAGATTTTTTTTACATTTATTTAAGCAGAAATCCATTAGGCAGGTCAAAGGATGACAGACATGAAGAGAGATTCAAATGACTTTGCAAATATCTTGGTGCTTGGAAGTGGGAAAGCCTCAGCATGGCTGTGGGACAGCCTCAGCAGGAAGTGAAGATGCATCTCTCTCTCTCTCTCTCTCTCTCTCTCTCTCTCTCTCTCTCTCTCTCTCTCTCACACACACACACACACACACACACACACACACACACATATACATCTGTCATACACACATGTACCCACACATACACATGCATGTGCATACACACACACATATACCTGTGTCACATACACACGCACACATGTATGTACCCACACACACACACAAACATACACATACATGCACACATGCACACACACACACGCATGTACCCACACATATACACACACATGCACACATGCACATGGACACATGCATGGAACATACATGCAGGTATGCTTGCCTGTATGTGCCTGCACCTGATAGCCAGAACATCCCTGCTATCTGAGGTGGATAGACAATCCACAGTATGAGTTCCACACTGAAATAAAAGACCCGCAGACATTATTATTCTGTATTCATAATCTCTTTAAGCATGCCATAGAATTGAATTGCTGGACTAAAAAAGCTCTTATGTTCACATGAAAATTCAAAAGGGGATTATTAATTGATAGCAATGACCAGTGCTAAATCTACTAATGGTTTTCTCAGCTCCCATCTGACATGACAAATGACAGAGCTCACAGACTCTGATGTTTTATTATCCTGTAATAAAATTAACTCAAATAGGTAATTCCTCCTACAAAAAAAAAGGTTTCTGTTTCTTTAAACCTCCACGTAAGACCGTCACGCCACCGCCCATGATCAATACATAATTGTGTTTCAGCCTTCTAGTGCCTAAGGTCCGAGGCTGAGGAATTAATTTGCTGGTTGAGGTTAATGGAATGTCAATTAATTTCTCGGTATAAATGTCAATACATTCAGTTAAGCTTTGTGATTTAAATATAATTAAAGATAAACTTCAAGTCAACGTCCCCTTTTCAGTTTGGGATATGATGGGTGATTTGCTAAAATCGCACGGAAGCCACAGGGATGGAGATTTGCCAGTTTGCTTTATCTCATCCAGCAAGTTATATGTGTTCATTTCCAGCAGCAGAAGAAGGAAACAGGAATAAGGCCCCTCTTGTTTCTCTGCAGCCTCACAGCCCATCTCTGACATTTGTAGTTTGTGTTGCTCGCTGTGGGAGTTGATAGCATGGACTTTGAAACAAAATGTCCCCAGTATCGAATCCTGCTTATGGCACTAATGAGGATGTGCCAGACTTAACTCCTGTGGTCATTAGCCCTAATTACCAACTTTACACAACCTGGAATCACTGGGAAAGATGACTCAATGGGGAGCTGTTTACACTGGATTGGCCTATGGCAGTGTCTGTGGGGAATTGCCTTAATTAAGCTAATCAATGTGGGAAGACCCAGCCCACTGTGGGCAGCCCCATTCCCTAGGCTTGGGGTTCTTAACTGTGTACGAGTGGAGAAATGGAGCTGAGCACTAGTAAGCAAGCAAAGTCAGCATCTGTGTATTACTTTCTGCTCTTGACTGCAGATGTGATGTGCCTAGCTTTTTGAAGTTTGTACTTTGACTTTCCCATAAGGCTGGGCTGCAACCTGCAATTATAAGCTGAAATAAACTCTTTATCTTTTAATTTAGTTTCTGTTGGGTCATTCATCTTATGATAGCATCAGGAAGGGAAAGGTAATTAGAACTCCGAAGGACCCAGATTTAAACACTCTGCAGTGACCCTTCATCATGACTGTTTGGAGTGGCTGTCAGACCTTAGGATATGATATGCCCAGGGTGCATTGAACTCTAGGTGGCATCGCTCTCTAGTGCAATACCTGCTTGAATTGCAATGGCAACATGCACAGCTGTAGGAGGCCACCCTATCAATGATTAAATGTGATCACTCAGCCAAGGCTTTAGGGTTATATGTATATGAAGCTATAGCCAAGTCTTTGGTGGTGATAGCTTTCATTTGAAACCGAGTATCAACTGTGGCATAAGCTCCATTTAGTGTCTGTGAGCAGCCAAGGGAAGGCTAAAGACCAATTTCTCAGTGTGAGACTTTGAATTCCAACCTCCTTCCTAACTGTGGGTCACAGACAAGAATTGCAGAAGCAACTCATCATCTGTGCTGTGGATGTTGTCCATGTTGCCAAATGAGCCCGCAGGGAGACCACACTCGTAGGGACATCAGATTTCAAGCAAAACAGACACAATGTAAATTCAACCTTCTCCCTGAAGTGGTCACCTCTCCACTGCTTCTCTCAATCAAGAATCAGAGAGACAGCTGAATGATGACTCCCCAAGTTACCTATGTCCTGATCCACAGTCTGTCGCCTCCACCTCATATGGCAAAAGGGACTTTGCCATAAAGTGAAGGTCTTGAGATGAGATTATCCTGGACCATAGGTGTGACTCTAAATACAATCCCAAATGTCATCATTAGGTAAAGCCAGTGGGCGGCTCTACACTGGCAGGGACCCCCATGAAGGACCAAGTGGGTCCTTTGAAATGGGGCAAAGAGCCTACCTCAGGAGCTAGTAAAAGAAGTCATTTTAAGCCATTTGCTGAGCCAGGTCCTTGCTTGGTGGACCAGTGGCACTTCCTCAGTGGCCTAAATCCCAGTCAACATGTTCTACCCAGGAGTGTGGGCTGGGCTGTGCTCCTGTCATCTCTCTCACAACGAGCTCAGGAGCAATTTGCCATGTTACGTCAGAGAGAAGATTAATCAGCATCATATATATTATGCTCAACTTATAATAACTCAATCAATTATTCAGCACAGCAATCAGTAAATATGGAACAGTTTACAAACAACCAAACCATAAAGTATTTTGGCTTCCGATGAACGTATGGGGTGGTGTCTATACCACAGACAAACCTGATGTTTCGGGAGACACCTCAGAAGGCCAGCTGTATAGTGGTAACACCAACACAACATAAAGGGAGTGTCTTTGTCTCTAGAGATGCTAAGTTAGTTATTTAGTTATAAGTTAGTTATTTGGGGTGTATGACGGCCATAAATTTACTGTTCACAGTATCCTTCTCGAGTCCACTGTAAAGCCACAATGGAGAACAGCTGGCTTTGAGCAGCAGAAAACCACTAGTATGGAACAATAGATACTCCGTTAGGTAAAGGACGACAGATGTCTGGAGAGCAGGCCCATTTGAGCCCATTGCCCTGTTCAAGTAAAGGAGAGTCACCTGAATATCACCCACAAGTTCTGGCCTACTGGCTTAAAATTCTCTCCGGGCACCCAGATTCCAGGCATACCGGGCATCTGGTGTGCAGAGAGGACAGTGGACTCTAGGGGGCACCATTCAAGATAATCAATGCAACAGCCACTCAAAGTGCACAATGGTGACATTCACATCTGTATGAGGCTACCCTGTCACCAGTGGCATTTATTAAATGACATCAGTGTGCCAAGTATTTAGGGTCCCATACTTGTGAAGGTAGGTCTGGACTTTGGGGGTGATAGTTTATATTTTAAACTGCATAACGAGTTCCAAATAAGCTTCATTTAGTGCTTGTGAGGAACCGAGGGGAGCCTAAAGATTGACTTCTTCCTGTGTGCCTCTGAATTCTGACCTCCTCCCTAACATTTAGACACAGACCAGAGAATGGGTGCAGCCATAACCTCCTCCTCAGAGCAGCTGCCTCTGTTCACATGGTGCTTCTGTTTAAAGCAAGATCCTCAGTTCACTCGCATGCCATAGTTACCCCAGAGCCCCCGGAGAGTCTGATTTTAAACTGATCTGCCGCACACTCTTGGTAACAATTGTCTTTACAACACCCCAGGAGGTCCTATCAGCACTCATGATTTAAACTGATACAGGGTACAGATGCTTGGTGGGAGACAGGGGCAAATTGGGGTTTTGCAATCTAGAGATAATTATGCCTCTTCACTGAGGCTCCTAGAGGAAAGGGGAATTTGAAAAGGTATTAGATCCAGACTGTGTCCCTCAAGTGCCTCAAATTTCGAGCATTTGGAGATGGACATACTTAAGGATTCACAGAGGATGTAGTTGAGAGGCAAGAGTCAGTTATAGCCAAATTAAAACAGAGACTAGGCATCAAAGGTTCCCCAAGTGGATGAAACCACCTATGCCTTCTAAGTGACCTCAATCTCATTTGAGTTATGTCTTGGATTATTTTTATTGATGCAAACTAGAGTCACCTGAGAAGATATAATCGTGAAGAATTGCCTCAGTCAGATTGACCTGTCAACAATTTTATGAGACTGTCCTGATTGGTGATTGATGTGGTAGGGCCAGGCCACTGTGGGCGGCACTATTCCCTAGGTTCTGTGCTATAGAAGAAAGCTGGCTGAGCGTGAGACTGTGAGTGAGCCAGTAAGCAGCATTCCTCTGTGATCTGTGCTTGAGTTCCTTCCTGACTCCCCTCAATGATGGACTGTAACCTGGAAAGGTTAGGCCAAATAAACCTTTTCCTCCCCAACTCACTTTTAATTGTGATGTTTATCACAGTAGCAGCAAAGTAAACTAGAACAATTTGTAAACATAAACAAACGTTGACTATTTCTTGTGATGATGTCTTAACGAAGAGCTGAGCTACCACCCATTGAATCAGAAACTATAAACAGAAGGATAATTCTAATTAGGGATGTTCCACAGGCTAGACCAACACAGGCAACTGGATAAGTAAGCCATCAAACATCTTCCCATCCAATCACATACTTCCTTTACTTTCATGTATGTCCTTTAAAGTCCTCCCGGCCCCCATGTTTCTCTGCAGAGTCCCTCATCCATGGCTGGCTATAGGGTTAAGAATGCATGAGCCCGACAGCAGAACTGTGAACAAACACAGCTTTGGGACTCAAGAGTCTGACAGGGTGTGGTTGTCGAGGATTTCCATAGCATTAAAGCATGAGCTGGATTGAAGCTTTCCTTATGGATAAAGACTTGAAATATTAATCATGACTTGGTTTACCTTTTAATCAGGTCCCAGTGTATTTGACACCTGGATATTTAAGAAGAGATTTTGTCTCGGACCCTGGAGGCCGAGACTGTTGTGTAAGCCATGAGTGATAGTTGATTACTGGCTTGCTCTGGATAGCGTGCTCCTCCAATCTAGGTCCACCAGCCCAGAGGGTAACGCCACCCACAGCAGCCTAGGCTCTCCCATATCAATAATTCATCACTAAAATGCCCAATGGACTCTCCAACAGGCCAATCTGATGGAGGTATTTTTTTTTTAAACTGAGTTCTCAGAAAACTCCATTTTGTGCCAATTTGATTAAAGAAAAAAAAAAAGAAGCCAAGGCAGATAAGAACACACACCCATGGAGGAAAAAAACAGCAATGGTAAAAGAAAATCATGCTCTGTCCAGGCACACAGACAAAGGGATTTCCCCCAGTTCTATTGTGTGGTTGTCTGGTTTGGATTCATCTCATGGCCACTGAATTGTGGTGTGGTTTTATCATAGTGTGATTTTTGTCTGGTACGCATGAGGATGAAGTCATTGTCTACAGTCCACAACTGCGCAGAACTACATGAGCTGAATTCCTCCTATGAAGCTCACTTGTGATTTCTTTTTTCCTTTTCACCCCTATTACCCTTTTCATGTGACCTCCTTTAATGAGTTGGTCTTATTTTCTAAACGTGGTAATTAAAGCCCATTAAGGCATCTTGGAATAAACTAAGACACAAGATAGGAAGTGCTGTTTGTAGTTTATTTTTCCCTTGTGTGTGTGTGTGTGTGTGTGTGTAGCATCCACTTATGTGTATGCACACTGTGAGGGGTATGTGTGTCTGTGCTCACATGAACAACACACACAGGTATGTGTGGACACATGCATGGGAAGGTTTGAACTTGAAGTTGGGAATCAGCCTTGTCCTACCTTTCACCAGTGTAGTGGGGTACCGCTGCGACAGACCTGACCATATTTTGGGGGAGGATTGAGGAAGGACTTTGGAACTTAGGGCTAGAAGGACCATTGAGTGTTGAGACCTTGGTGGGCTTTCCTGTAAGAGCTCGGAGGACAACAATGTTAAGAACAGTGCAGAAGATGGAGGCCTGGCTTGTAAAATTTCGCAGGGAAAATTAAAGACTCTCTCAGGGCTGTTTGCTGTTTCAATTTACGATTCTGTGGTTCTGGTTAGCTGGGACTGAAGGATCAGCTGTGATTAACAAGATAACAGAATTACTAAAGCGAAACCTTTGCATCACTGGGACGATTGATGCTGGTTGTCTGGAGCTAAGAAATTAGCAGTGATTAATAAGAAACCAGCATCCCTGAGATGAAATCTTCTGGCAAGTGTTTCTTGGGAGGAAAACTGCATCCCAGAGACAATCACAGCTGTACCTCGTGCTCCAGCTGGACTTCGTAATGTATAAGAATCACCCAGGTGGTACTGGTCTTGAAAGCGTGAAGGGCTGAGTTGTATTAGCTGGTTTTGTGTGTCAACTTGACACAAGCTAAAGTCATCGGAGCCTCGGAAGAAAAAAAAAATGACTCCATGAGACCCAGCTGTAGGGTATTTTCTTAGTGATCAATGGGAGAGGGCCCAGCCCATTGTGGGTGGTGCCATCCCTTGGCTGGTGGTGGTCCTGAGTTCTACATGAAGGCAGGCTGAGCATGCCAGGGAAGCAAGCCAGTAAGCAGTATTTCTCCATGGCCTCTGCATCAGCTCCTGCCTCCAGGTTCCACTGCTACTTAAGTTCCTGTCATGACTTCTTCCATGAATGAACTATGATCTAGAAGTATAAGCCTCCAAATTAACCTTTCCTCCCCAACTTGCTTTTGGGGCATGGTGTTTCTTTGCAGCAACAGAAACCCTGACTAAGATAAACAGGATCTTTCAATCACACCCAGAACTCACCAAGATGGCTAGTCTTGCTAGGCTACTGTTCTGGGGATCCCCTGACTCTGTCTTCTGAATTTGAAACTATAAGTAGGCCGCCACACCCACCTTGCATTCACATGTTTTTTGGGGAATCCAAATTCGGGTCCTCATGTTTGCATAGTGAGTGATTTAACCATTGAGCCCCTTCTCTGCAGTAATTTTTATCAAAGTCAATATACATTATTATTTTGCAATCTTCCCAGTTCATGCTGATTTGATGGACACATCCCTGATGATTCTGCCATCCTGCTGAACAATACTGAATGGCTACAGCCTGCTTTAAAGCCTCGTGGAAACATTCTAAGTGAAACTTCAAGATACACTCGGGAACCATTAGGGCCATGTGTCTCCATGGAGAACCACATTTAAAAGATGTAAAAGATGTGGATGTTGTAAGGGCAAGAAGATGCCTGGGCCCAGCCTTTGAGGCTGACCATACTATTGTGTCCCTTCTGACTTCCCAGCTGCTGGGGAGCAGCTCCCACCCAGCCCTCATCCAAACTCACTGAAGGCTGTGGAGAGACTGCCCTGATGCTCAGGTACATTTAAAGTTCTGCATCGCTGTAAGTTTCTCAGGGAGCTAATCAAAAGATTTTGTAGGGAACCTGAGACAGATCATTTCAAAACTCGATTTGGCTACAACAGGAAATTAAAGTATGGGGATCTCAGCTTGCTTCACCAACCCCACATTTTAAGGCTCCCTGCCCTAAGACAACTCTGGCCTCAGTCTCTGGCTGGCTTTAGATGGTTGCATGCCACCTCCACTTTCCACCCAGCTACTTGCAGGGCTCCATTTACTAATTGTTTTAAAATGTGGCCAGGGGCGCCATAATAGCTTCCTGCTCTTTCTCAGTGGGGACACAAGCCACTGCAATATACAGTCAACACCTAAATGGCTGGCTTGGTGGGATACATTTTTAAAACCAATGTCTGACACAGCTTTGGAGATAGGGGAACATCAGATACAAGAGTTCGAAATGTTATCTCCATCACTGCAAGCCTGGGGATGCCATAAGGAGATGACCAGGGATGGGGGTGCGGGGAATCAGATGGTTCCCCTAGAATACTCTCTTTAATTCCATCCCTGGATTCCTTTTAATGATGCTAATGATGGTGATAAACCATGGAAATGTGTTTTCCAGGGATGGCTTTCATTCCATGTGAGTTCTCACCTCCTCCTCCTCCTCCTCCTCCTCCTTCTTTTTCTTTCTTCCTTCCTTTCTTTCTTTCTTTCTTTCTTTCTTTCTTTCTTTCTTTCTTTCTTTCTTTTTTTTTTTTGGTTTTTCGAGACAGGGTTTCTCTGTGTAGCCCTGGCTGTCCTGGAACTCACTCTATAGACCAAGCTGGCCTCGAACTCAGAAATCGGCCTGCCTCTGCCTCCCAAGTGCTGGGATTAAAGGCGTGCGACACCACCACCCGTCGAGTTCTCACTTCTAAATACTAGTCCCTCTACCTTACTGGACTATAGAGCCCAGGGCTGTATGTCTATATTTCTGCTCTTAACTACAGCACAAACACACACAAATACATATACATACATATACACACAAGCAGAAGTACACACATATATGCACAAACACACATACAATCACAGAATCAGACACATGAGTGGCAAGCTTGACAGTTTGCACACATTAGGGACAGAAAAAAAGAAAATGCTGAGGGAAGTGCTGTATCTAGGAATTTAGGGAGAGTTGGCGGGGATGGGGAGTTTACATAATTTTGTGTCATTGTATACAAGCATGAAATTACCCAAGAATATAGGGGTTTTGTTTGTTTGTTTTGTGTTTTTAAAGGATAACCTCTTCTATTACTTGATGCTTGTCGGGTATTAAATCATATCCATGAGAAAAGTCATCAATACAAAGTGATTTTAAAACAAAACAAAACTCAGGGCCAGTGAGATGGCTCAGTGAGTAACAGTCCTTATGGATACACACTTAGGTGCCAGGCCTGATAACATGAATTTGCTCTCCAAGACTGGAATGTAGAAGGAGAGAATCAACTCCTAAAAGGTGTCCTCTAACCTCCATAGGTGCACTGTGGCACTTGCACACTGAATAAATGAATGTAATTAAAAAAACAGGTTCTGAAAGAGACCTTTCATTAAGTATAAAAAGCATTCAGAAGGCATTTCTTTACACTTAATCAAAATGCACTTTATAATCTTTGCAATCTGGACCTAAGAGGATATGATAATAACATGTCATTTACATCAGACTTTGAGGAGTAAGGTGTATTTTTTTTTAAATTATAGACAGTCATGAGCTATCATGCAGGAGCTGGGAATTGAACTCAGGTCCTCTGGAAGAGCAGCCAGTATTCTTAACCACTGAACCATCTCTCCAGCCCCCATAAGGTGCATTTTTTAAAAAAAAAATTTAAAAACAAGGAACAAACTAATTATCTCTAGGGTCACTGGGCCAACACATTTTCCATAAAATGACTAATTTCCTACAGGAAATGGCTTTAGCAGGTCTGTCAATGAAGCCTCCACTGTCATCCTATTGATAATTAAGACTTCTCTTTGGAACGTCCACGGAGATGATTGCTATTTCCTTTGTGGTTGTCACAGCACAATCTTTCCAGCTTTGGTTGGGCTACCCTGATGCAACATGGTACCTCTCCACAGTGTTAAGTCCCAGAAAGGAGGTAGATGCGAGCCCAGCACAGGCCCACCCAGACTCCTCCAGCTTTAGCCACATTCATGTACAGGTATGCCTGCGTATCTGTCTATGTGTGCATTCACTTTGCTCATTCATGTGTGCATATATGGATGTGCATGCTGGCATGTGTCCAGGTGTCTGTATGTGTGTATGTGCATGCACACATGCATGCATATCTCTGTGTGTTATGCATATAGGTATGCATGAGGAGTGTTGGTCTTCATGCCCATCACCAGTATCCAGACCATTCAGTACTGTTTCTACATCTTCGCTTTCACAGCTGAACCTGCCTGCCTTCTGCCCCACATCCCTCATCCCTGGCAACTGCTATCCTCTCCTGCACAGCCAAACCCTCCTAACGCCAAATGAGACATAAATGGGATTGTGAGGAATGGGACCTTCTAGAACTAGGTCTTTTTTTCTTTTTTAACAATTGTATTTATTTTTTGAGCATCCTCCAGGCTTCTGGATATATTCACTGTTCATTCCTAGATTTATTTATTTTTTTTTTTACTTTTTCTTTTATTTGTGAGATGATAATAAAATCACATTTCATTTTTCCCTTCCCTCCCTCCAAACCCTCCATAGACCCCTCCTTGCCCTTTTTCAAATTCATGGCCTCTTTTTACATTAACTGCTCTTATATGCATATGTATACATACATACATATGTATATATACATATATACATATTATTCCTTATTATAACCTACTCAGTCTGTATAATGTTTCATATATATATTTTTTTTCCAGAGCTAACTATTTGGTTCTAAATAATCAGTTGGTATGCCCTTCCCTGGGGAAGACTAGTTCTTCAGCATGTATTAGTGGCTTGTAGCTGTTTGCATAAGGTTGAGTTTTTTTCTTTAAATTTTTTTTATTATGTATACAGTGTTTTGCCTACATGTACACGTGCAGGCCAGAAGAGGGCACCAGATTTCATTACAGATGGTTGTGAGCCACCATGTTGTTGCTGGGAACTGAACTCAGGACCTCTGAAAGAGCAGCCAGTGCTCTCATCTGCTGAGCCATCTCTCCAGCCCGGGTTGAGGGTTTTAGAGCTCTCTCCCATTCATGTTAGCATGGCTGCTGTGGCTCTCCTTGTTCAGCCCATATTCGGGTAGTCCCATGAGTAAGGCTTCATGGGTGTGAATTCAAGTAATGTCAGATTATACATTTTTAAGAAAAAAAAAAAACCCTGCTATTGAACCACTCGAAGGTTGTTTCAATGGCTCATCTAGTAAGGGGATAAACTATGTATTATTTCCATTTAAAAGAGCTCCTTCAGGCCAGGAGAAGTCACAACCCACATGGTCATGTGCTCGCTCATCCTCATAACTGGTTACGAGGAAGGAGACATAGTTTACACGATCAGGCAATTCCTGGTGCATTGCTCATCTCAACATGCTCCTCCTCAGGCACCCCTTGTTTTCAAATTAACGCTGCTACCAAGAACAATCGTGCCAGACAATGCCTGATTTCCTGCTTCTGCCCTCCCTCAGATCCCTGGTACGTAACGAAGGAGTCTGATGATCAATATTAATCATGAAACTTGATTTAGAACTGCCTAGGAGATAAACCTCTGAGTGTGCCTAAGAGAAGGGTTTCAAAGACCCATCTTGAGTGTTGGCAGCATCACTCCACGGGCTGAAAGGTAACAGACTAAATAAAAAGCCGAAAGTGAGCTGAGTACCAGCATCCATCTTTCTTTGCTTCCTGGCTGTGGCTACAATGTAGCCAGTTGCCTCATGCTTCTGCCACCACGATAGACTGTCTCCGTGACCTCTGTGGCAATATAAACCCTCCCTGTCATTACTGTTTTTTTTTTAAATCCCAGCAACAGTAAAGGAACTAATATAGACAACAAAACTACCACTTGAACAGCATCCCTGAGGGTCCCACCCTGCTTCTCCACCCCAGCCTAGCAAGAGAGCTTCTGTGTTCTCAGCACAAGTGAGTTTTGTCTGCTTTGGCTTCTTACATAAATTACCACTGCACCCTCCTGTGTCTGGCTCCTTTCGCTTAACACAAGACATTGCCACACGCAGTTGTACAACATCAGCAATCACTGCTGTATGGTACTCCATCGTGAGAATGGACCACAGTGGAGGTCTGCATTTTCCCATTGGTAAACATGGCAGGGCTCCCCAAGTGAGTCTACCATTCTGAGCATCCCAAGAGCCAACTTTCGCTAACACGTATGAACCTGTCTTTTCTCATCCTTACTCAGCTGTGTAACTGCTGTATACTCTGAAACACAAGGGCATTCTTGGAAAAGCTGTTGATGGCGGGCTGAACACTGTGGGATCCTCTTAAATTTCAAAACCCATTGAAGTTTCCATCCTGCTACCAAAAGAACTTAAATTCAACAGTCCATTTATATCCTCCCACTCCCATCTGGTAATCAAACATCATCTCAGGAGCCGGTTTACAAGGCTCCTTCTCTGAATTTGCCACTTTTCAAGTCCTAGCCATTTTAATCAAGCATAGAGCACCTGATCACAGTTCTTTGAGCACTAAAATTCCTTCCAGTCCATTAAGTTGACAAGGGGGATTCAATTACAGAGTATTACCGTAATCATCATCGGGAAGTGTCTGCAGGCAATACTTACAGCTCGGAGGTTTGCTCCGGCAAAACACTAACCACTGGTTGTCCATCGTATTGAAACACAGAGCTGGACAGACACCCCTCTATTAGGATGGCTCCCAGGTGACGGTGCACTGGAAGAGCCCAGCCTAAGCATCGTGGCTGGGTTGTTCAGTGACAGACAACACAAAGACCCGAATCTCCACCATTAAATAAATATTGACTGGATGGAAGCGGCTGAAAGGTGAAGGGAGGGGGGAGAGGACAGACTCCCAGGACGAGGAATATCTGCTTCACCATGAGTCTACATACAATTTTTATGGTGAATAAATGACAGGTGTGGGGGAGGGGCAGCTTTCACATCTCAATTTTTTCTTCCCTGTTAAGAATTTTGGTGACTAAGTTGTCATCAGAGTGAGCTTTGACTGTCAATTTGACACCAACCCAGAATTACCTGGGAAGAATGAACCTCAATTGTTAGTAACCTACCTCAAATTGGTCTGTGTTTGTGGCTGTCTGGCACTTACTTGATTAATAACTGATGTGAGAGGACCCAGCTTACTGAAGTCAGTACCACTCTGGGTCCTGGGTGCTAGAAGAAAGCAGGCTGAGTAAGCCATGGGGAGCAAGCCAGGGAACAGCATCCCTCCATGGCCTCTGCTTCAGTTCCTGCCTCTAGGTTTCCTGCTCTGCCTTTCCTGGATGATGGACTATGAGGTGTAAGGTGAAATCAACCCTTTCCTCCCCAAGTTACTTTTGGTCATGGTGTTTATCACAGCAACAGAAACTTAATTATAAGAATCACTGCTCGTTTTTCATGAACTTCATATAAAATTACATCATTCATGGCACTGTCAAAGTACCTTTCTGGAATGTTCTAAGATAGTCAGCCGCCATGTCTATGTAAGACGTAGTCCTACATGTCTAAACTCCACTCTGATGCTGGTATGGCTCACTTTGACTGTCAACTTAAAGGGATCTGGAGTTAATAAAGAGATGGATCTGTGGGTGGGTCTGTGAGGACATTTCCAGGAAATTACCTGGAGTAGCAATGACCCTCGCCCAGAATGGGGAGTACCTTCCAGCAGCAGCAGCAGCAGCCGCCGCCTAGATATAAAGAGGGGTATTACACTTCTGGGGACACCTATCTTTGTTCAACGCTGCTGTTTTCAGCAGATATCAGAACACACCTTCTTTGGCCTTCTTAATAACAGCACCTCTCCAGGAATCCTCTAGAGCAGTGGTTCTCAACCTTCTTAATTAGGAATATCTGACATGGGACCCCTGTGAAAGGGTTGTTCGACCCCCTAAGGAGTCTTGATCCATAGGTTAAGAACCACTGCTCTAGACCTTCAATACCAGATTAGGACCTGGAGGTACTCAATTTACTAACTGAGCAGCCACTAGGTTGTTTAGCCTTTCTGGCATGCAGATAACCATTATAGAACTTCTTAGCATATACTATAGAATCCACTTTAGAGAATCCTTCTCGATATATTCATTCTGTTGGTTCTGTTTATTCAGAGAACTCTGACTTAAGTAAATGTCCCTGAGTCTCTTGTTGAAAATTTTATATAGGGTTTCAAAAACAGTAAAAATGAGAATCCGGTGAATGTATGCTCAGACACCTCTGACACTGTTCCCCGACCCCCAAGAGCCATCCATGGCTAGATGTTTGGATTTCTTTACAGCTGTCAGCACCAGGGCAGTCTGTTACCCTCTTGGGATTTTTTGTATAACTTTAATTCAATCTGGTTTCTATTGGTCAAGGCTGAATTCTCAAGGGCTCCTCTGTCTATTGCAGAGAATTAATGACCTTTGGGATTGCTTGAAGTGTCTAAATCATAGACTCAAAGATGGGTCCCCAGCTTCTAGGAATAAATGCTCAGGCAGCACTGAAGACCTGCCCTAGTCTCAGCTCAGATCTGTGGGATTCAACAGGTTACACAATGACAAGGAACTACCTGTGACATCCGTCAGCTCCAGTCTGCATCAGAGATCCCAGGTGCCTAAGTCCAGATGGAGAACTGAAGTCCAGATTTGTATACATGCATTTGATTAAGGTACCTCAACTCATATGTGGGCGGGGGCGGGCACTCTCTCAACAGGGGGTTCTGGGAAGTGTGAGTCTCATTGGAAGGATATTAAAGGGGCCAATCCCACCATACCTTGGTCAAGCAGGATGCTGTGGGAGGACCCAACTCTAGAAGGTGTATAGGCTCTCCGTATAGTACCATCAAAACACAACTGCTTAGTGGCCCTTGAAAATCCCCAACTCTATACACACCCTTTGTTGAATTGTGAGAATTTTTCTCATTAGAAGAATGATTCTCTGTACATTCATGCACAGAACCTAAAACAATACACAGAGGAGCCTGAGGTGATGGCTCTATGAGAAACAAGGCAGGGTGGCTTGCCTTGTTAGCATGGGGACCTGAGTTCATGGCTAAGATCCATGTTTTAAAAGCTGAGCACAGTGAGCAATATTTGTAATCTCTGGTTCTGGGTAGGTAGAGCCAGGTGGATGGCTGGTGCTTTCTAGACTCGCTGAATTAGCAAGTTCCGGATAAAGATGGGAGCTGCTGTATGGAGGGACAGGGTGGAGGCCTCCTGAGGAAAGGCATTCAGCACTAGCCTTTGGCTTCCACACGCATGCGCCCACATCTGTATACACCTGTGTACACGTACATGTGTGCACCCTTACACCTTAGGCTCTTGTGTGGAAAATTATCACTGAACACTGCACCAAATCCACATAGGAAGAGAGACCCAAGAAGACACCCTCAGGTCTTTATTCAACCTACTCCACAGGAGGAGAGGGGAGGACCGATGGGATTTACACTGAAAGTGTCCAGGGGCTATTTTAATTAGCAAAACCTTAGCTGAAGTAATGAAAGCGTAGTATTCTGTGTTAAGAAATGAAAGTTCAGACTCTAGCTGCCAGGCCCAGGGTTGGAAATTTGGAAGAGCTTCTTGGAAGTTTAAGAGTTAAGCAAAACAAGGCAGGCATGGTAGCACACGACTTTAATAAGTGACACTCAGGAGGCAGAAGCAAGGGCATCTCAGAGCCTGGCTCAAAAAACAAAAAAGTGAATTAAGATGAGTCAGATTAGTAAAAATAAAGATAGCTGGTAGCAAACTTCACCCTGATAAGATAGAATGTTCTAGAAGTCAACTCTAAGCTTCATTCATTCATTCATTCATTCATTCTCTCTAGAGGAAAAAGTCACCCTGGTGACTTTTTTTTTGTCCGAGCTTCTGGACAAATGAAATGGCAACACTCAGCTTTCTTGGCTGTTTAGGACTTTCCAGATGGTCTGCTCCTAACTTCCCATTACTTTAAGCATGTTCGCTTCTTTAGCAAAGATCTTGGATTTGGCCTTGCTGGCCTGCCCCATGTCTCCAAATGCAAGATATACATTTTGAAAGCATCTCTATTGAGCTGTATTGTGTATTCACTGACGTCTCAAGTCCCAGACAGGGTCTCCCTGACTTCCTCGCCCGCTTACACTGTCTGTGTACAAGCTGGCCTTGTAGGATAAAGTACCCTATTTAAGAATTATGCCATTGCTGATATTTGAGGTGAGGTCTTATGGATCTTACACTGGTCTCAAACTTGCTATGCAGCCAAGGATAAAGTTAAACCTTTGAACCTCCTGCTTTCATGTCTGGAGTATTGGGATGATAGCCATATGTCACAGCGCCTGGTTCCTATTTAAGAGCTGGGGATATTAAAAAGAAATTACCTCTCTAGTTTACTAGATTGGAGGCAATCAGGCTTCTTATAGGCGGGTGCTTTGGCTATCCATGGTCAGAGGCAGATCTGTGCATATCACATGCTCAGTATTAGGTAGACATCTTCCAATACACAGGATTGCCTACTCATCTTCCTAATGAGTACTTAAAACTGCTGTAGGGCTTTGGAGGCATCCCGTACCACAGACTTACGTGGACATTAAAGGCGAGTTCTGTACCTTTATTCCCAGTGACCTGAAAGTAAGCAGACAGTTCCTCTGCCTCCCCACCACCTACCAGCCCTGTAATTGTTATCTGAATGTCTGCTTGGTGTATTTTTTAAAGAGAACAAGGCTTTAAAAAAACTCCTCTCTCTTTTAAATATGCACCAAGAATTAGCTGGGAACACAAATCAAATCTCTGATGCTCTGACAGGATGGTAAGAAGACAAGATTAACTGCTGGGATGGCTCTCCATCTCATCTTTAGGTTCAATAATTTAAGGCTTGGATTGTTTACACAGAAGGCAAACAATATCTTGTGCTGCATATTTTATGATTGCATTTCAGAGCGCAATAAGCCACAGCCAACCGCTGGTGCATACTTAACCATTCTCTAGAGACGGCTATTAGGGAAGAGGCTGGGATCAACCCTGACACCCGAGGCAGAGGCTCAGTTGGGATCAGCACCCAAGGGTGAGCCTCAGACCTTCCCAATTAACTTTGCCTGGAGTCAGAGCGCTTAGCAAACAACAGTTTCCAGGCTGCCCTGGATCTGCCTCTGAAGTACTCTTCCAGACTGGCCAACTAGGAGGTGCATACATTTATTTATTTAAGATTTGTTTTTATTTTATGTGTGTGGGTGTTTTGCCCGCATATGTGTCTGTGACTCACATGCACACCTTGTCCTTAAAAGTCAGAAGAGGGCGTTGGATCCCCTGGAACTGGTCTTATAGATGGATGTGAGTCATGTGGGTGCTGGGAATTGAACCCGGGTCCTCTAGAAGAGCAGCCAGTACTCTTAACCATTGAGTCATCTCTCCAGTCCTGAGGCATACTCTCTAGATAGCTTATTGCTACCAGGCCCATGTGATTTCCTGGCATATGGGCTCAACACACATGCTAGCCTATTGACACTGGGATCCTTGATACCCGAGTAAGGCTGGGAGTTCCATCAGTCCCAATTCATTGGGGAAAGTGTCTGTTATTAAGGGATCATATGATGAATATACCGTGCTTCTCAGGCTCAGGACCATGTGACCACAGCAGCACCGACATGACATGGTGGGGGAAACCAACAGGATCACTGGGATGGATGTTGTCTTAGTTTTTTTTTTTTCTTGCTGACATAAAATACCAAGGCCAAGACAACTTACAAGAGGAAGGGCTTATTTGGAATTACAGTTCCAGAGGGATGAAAGTCCGTGGCCATTATGGTTGGGGAGTGTGGCAGCAGGCAGCAGTGCCAGCAGGTAGCTGAGGCAACCAGTGGGGGCGTATGGAGTGGAGGAGTGGGAGTGGGAGGAGGTGTGGCGGGGGGGGACAGGGTGGAGTGGCTGTGATAGTTGAGAGCTCACATTTTAAACTCTAAGCAGGAAGGAGAGACCTGGAAATGATCTGGAGCTTTGATACCTCAAGCCCTGCCTCCAGTAACATACTTCTCCCAGCAAGGCTGCATCTCTAGACCTCCTGAACCATCCACTAAGCGTTCAAATGCCAGCGCCAACAGGAGGCTTCTCATTCAAACCGCCATAAACGCCAGCACCACAACTGACAGCGGTGCTAGCTGTAACACCAATGCCAACACCAGAGTTACAGAGGGGTGTGCGTGGCCCTGTGGGCACTGGAGATAGAATCCAGGTCCTCTGCAAGAGCAGTCAGTGCTTTTGACTTCTGAGTGATTTCTCCAGCCTCACGAGAGTAGCTGAGATAGCAGGTGTATGCCACTGTGTTGACATTCCCAAATCTTTTCATGGGAGCTTCCTACTTTCCATTACAGTCACTGCTTAGGGCACATCACCATTGCAGAATTTTCCTTAGGCATGCCCATTGATTCCCAAGGCCTCACTTTCACTGCCAGCACATCACTGAGGATGCTGTTGTAATGTGTACTCCTTTGAAGGTAGCATCTTGTGTCTGTGATGTACCTGTTCTAAACATCTCGGATACAAAACTGACTCAAGCTTCACACGTATTATGGGAGATAGAGCTAGAGTGGATAGAAAGACAGAGAGGGAGGGGGAGGGGGAGAAGTGGGGGAAGGGGAGAGATGGGGAGGGGAAGGGAGGGGAGGGGGAGGGGAATAGGAAGAGGAAGAGAGAGGAGGGAGACAGACACACACACACACACACACACACACAGAGAGAGAGGAGAGAGATTGAGAGAGAGAGAGAACACTGGATGGGAACATCTTTAATTGGAGAGTTAGAAGAATAGATGGAAAGGAGACATTTAAAGGCCAGAACTTGATGAAAATGCTCACACTCGTGTCTAGACTGGAGAGACGGGACACAAGGCCCGTCTTTTCCTGGCTGGGTTCATCTTGCAGGAGCAGAAATGAGACCAGCTCCATGAAGTAACAGCACCTAGTATTCTTCCTTGTCCCTGTAGACTAAGGGTTTAGCAAAGCTGAGAGAAAGCATTAGCTTAGGCCTGTCTGTATTTAAATATGTCCAGGGTGTATTTCTCAGAATCCTCACCCTGGCTCCTAACCCAGAGATTTGCATTAAGTTGTCCTGGGGTAGAGCTCTGGAAGTGGAGCCTTGTAAGAGTTCCAGGTATCTGGAAGCCAAGGTGCTAGGAATACTGGGGGTGATACATACCTCACCTCCTCCCCCTTCTCCAGGGAACGCTGATATCTCAGGTCTGTGTAGGCTTGCTGACCAAGTGCTCATGACCAGCCTGAGAACTTGTGAACCATCCAAGCTCATGGTCTCTGCCTCTTATAGGAGCCAAGAACTCAAAGGAGGAACCTCCATTTGTGCTGTAAGAAGAGAAGCCCTTTACCCCAACCTTGGTGACTTGGGTGCCTAATAGAGTTGAAGGACCTTGGGAAGGGTGCCCCCTCCAATTTGAGAACATCTGCCCTACATCCAATGTGGAAAATTCAAACCCTAAGAGAACCAGGTAGGCATAAAATCCAAGAAAAAAGATTGGGTGGATCAGATTAAAACAAAGCAAAACAAAAATAAATCACAAGACAGGACTATTGGAGAGTGGTACCTGTTACCCTTTGGTGTTGAGATGAATGTAAGAGGAAGGGATGATGGTTGTGGTGGTTTGAATATGCTTGGCCCAGGGAGTGGCACTATTAGGAGGTGTGACCCTGTTGGAGTAGATGTGTCACTGTGAGTGTGGGGCTTTAAGACCCTCCTCTTAGCTGCCTGGAAACCAGTCTTCTTCTGTTTGCTTTCAAATGAAGATGTAGAACTCTCAGCTCCTCCTCCACCATGCCTGCCTGGATGCTGCCATGCGCCCACCGTGATGATACTGGACCAAACCTCTGAACCTGTAAGCCAGCCCCAATAGAATGATGTCCTTATAAGAGTTGCCTTGGTCATGGTGTCTGTTGACAGTAGTAAAACCCTAACTAAGACAATGGTAGTCTTTGGGGTGTGGAGGAAGGAACTGCTAATCATCAATGGTATGATAAAGTGTTAGAGATGGGAACCAGAGGCATGTAGACAAAATGCATCATATATAAAATACATATGTACATGCACATAATGTTTTTATGTGTATTTATAGACATAAGTTTTTCAGAGGCTTAGGCTACTAGAAGTTCAGGTTTGGAAATGATAGCCTGTTGTTTCACTAAGACACAGAGTTTATGTTAACTTAAACACATTTGGATCCACACCATGGAGAACAATAAAATTCCTGTCTACATAATAGATTCCATCTCTGTCTACAGATTTATAATTCTGTCTCCGAGACATGAAAGTGAGGCTCATTTTTTATCACCTTTGCGACAGCATTTCATGCATGACTATGGAGGCTCAGAATACATGCACATTAATGAGTGAATAAATTAATGGTTTTAATTAATTAATTAGTTAATTAATTTTTTTGAAACCACACAGGGCTTTCATTAGCATTGTCAACCCAGGGCAGAGCATGGAGTTCAGTAGAGAATCACTTGCTTATCACTAGTGAGCCACTTGGTTTCAGAGATATTTGCACAATCCATTGCTGATGGAGTGACTGTTGACAGGCTTAAATGTAGATGCTGTGGGTTCTTGGGGACTCTTTCCTGCTTCCTCCTTGGGATCAGGGGAAGGCTATGCTGATGCAGGTCAGGAGAGTACCAATGGCTTGTGGAACAAAAACTCTTGTTCTCAGTTTGGACTGCACCAGCCAGCCCTTACAGTTTTGTTTCTCCGTTTTTATTTTATTTTATTTTATTTTATTTTATTTTATTTTATTTTATTTTATTTGTATTTATGTGGATATAGGTATGTGTACCATGTGTGTAGGTGCCCATGGAGTCCACAAGAGGGCGCCAGATAACTCATAACTGGAGTTACAGGTGCCTGTGGGCTGCCGAGTGAGGTCGGGGACTGAACCCAGATCCCCTGCAGGAGCAGCAAATGCTCTTAACCACTGAGCTACCTTACCAGGCTCTTTCCCCGTTTTCATTATTACAGCTTCCATGATTCCTCAGCGACTTTGGTAGTCACTGCCCACTTTCTCCTTCCCCACAGACTATTCTGTTTCCCCTTAAAGGGCTTCAACTGCTTCTCTCTGAGGAAGACAAAGCGACCGATGCCAGCCAGCTGTTTAAAACCCAGAAGCAGGCAGCTCATGCAGGTGAACATTGGCTCCCTCCTGCAGATGACAGGCATCACTCAGAGACATCAACACAACTAGCAATGACACGGAGACAATGACTAACAGGTCTTACTATCAAAGCCCCCTCACTGGGCTCCTTCCTTGTGACATAAACCCCAGAACTCAGGCCCAACCCGGGAGGCCTCAGAAATGAAAAGTCTTCCGCTTCCTGGGGAAAAGACATATTTTTCCTGACAAAAGCCTCACTGACAATTTTAAAAAGCAACAACGCCTTTCATGATCACCATTTTCTCTGTAACAAGGCAAAAATCACAAATTGAATTAAATGATTCCACTCCCTGAGAGGTTTTTCCGGCACCACTTTTTTTTTTTCTTCCAATAACAAGCTGAGAATCCTAAGCTGTTGATCAAACTGTGTGATTCTCAGTGACAGGGGGAAGAAAAGAGAAAGAAAGCGGCTTCTTAGCCAGTGGTTGCAGGTATTGCTGTCAATTACGACTTCTGCTCAGAAACACTGGGGAGATCTCCCAGCCCACTCCTGTTTCCCTCAGCATCCATCTGTAAGAACCGGGAACACATATCTGGAACATGGGAGATTACCTCCTCCTGTTGAATTATTACTCCACCCCAGACCTGCAGGGCCAGAGCCAGATGGAGAATGAAATTACTGAGACCAGTCAGTAAAGACATATTAAGTGTCTTCCCCTCGGCCCCTGCTGTGGAAACATCCATCCATTGGACTGATGTGACTCTTTCTCCTGAGGTTTCTCTGACAGGTAAGATGAAGGATTCACAAATAGGCCCATCTGGGTTTGAGAAGACAGAAGGGATGTTACTAAGGAAGGGCTTTGAGGACAGTGGTGGTGAAGATGATGGTGGCTCTGCTGTGCAACTCTGTGCCCAAGGGATGGCCACAAATGTATGTACTAACACATGGCGCCATGCCTGCTAAGCATAGCAAAGCTGAGAACACACACACACACACACACACACTTTGTAGCTCTATTCACATTAGATGTTTGCAAAAGGCTAAAGCTATAAAGACAGACATTTAGAGATATTGTGTGTGTGTGTGTGTGTGTGTGTGTGAGAGAGAGAGAGAGAGAGACAGAGATAGAGACAGAGACAGAGAGACAGAGAGAATGAATACTGGCTGAGGGCTAGATGCATGGTTGAGGACTTTCTAGAGTATGGTAGTTTGAATACAAAATGTCTCCCATAAGCTCATGTATTTTAATACATGACCCCTGATGCTGGCAATGTCTGGAGTTACAGAACCTTTAGGTTGTAGAACCTTGCTCAAGAAATTATTTTTGCCAGAAGTGGCCATTGGGGTTTTTTAGCTTCACTCCACTTCCTGTTCTTTCTCTGAATCCTCTGTGAGGCTAAGATGAAGTCTCTCATTCCTGTTGTCATTCCCTGCCCTCCCAACCATTACGGAATTTCTCTGAAACAGTAAGCCCAGATAAGTTCTATTTCAGTTGCTTTGGTCATGATGTTTCATCAGAACAACAGAGAACTAACTCATTTGTAGGGGTAGGAATGTTTTGGTAACAGAGTGTGGTGTGGGGGGTGTCACATGACTTGGTAAATACACCAGGGGCTCATTCTTCAGCTATAGACACAGTATGTGTAGGATCTATGGACTCTCCTGGAATAGCGCTGCAATGGGTGGTATTTAATGAAGAAACTTATAACCGGCCAAAAGTGCCAAGGTTAGGTGTGTGGTGGAATGTCCAGCCCAAATGGGACAACTGTATGACTCTCCTCAAAACTCAGGGAGCATCGTGGGTGACAATGGACAGGATGTAAGAGCCAGAAGATGTGGAGATGTGTAGCAAAAAAGATATCTTCTGGAAGTGGCTTGGCCCTCATACACATGAACTTATCAGCACAAACCCTGTGCAAGATCAGGTCCATGAACATTGTATCATGGAAGAGACAGGGACCTTGAGGCCCCGCCCCTCCTTGAGGGACCACTGGCAGCTAATGGTTATAGGAAGGGTTGTGCCATTTTCCTCAGTGGTGCTGCTGCTGCTGAGTTTGTTGCTGTTGATCCAGCAAACAACCTCACACCCATGCTGAGGCAGGGGAGTCTAACTGAACTCAGTAAGACACACACACCTATAAGACATGAAAGTAGGGGGCAGTCTTGTTGGGAAGGGCTAGAGTGGAAGGGAGATGGGAGTGAGGGAAGAGAATGGTTGAAAATGACTGAAGTTCATTCTGTAAATGTATGAAGCTATCTAACAAATTAGTCAAGTTAAAGGGGAAAAAAAACCCCACAAATGATGCTGGAGACGAAAGCACAATCCCAACCCCCAACCCCAACCCCCACACCCATATCCAATTCGCCAACATAGAAACAGCCCTTAGGTGAGGGTACAACACAACACCTTAAACCTCAGGAAGCCCTCTACCAGGAAGAGTAGGAGATGCAAAGTAGAAATTAATGTTGACTGTGGAATTTAAAGGAAGCTGGAAATTAGTGCACAGTGTAGCATTCGGCTAGAGCAAAGGAGCAAGAGTTAATATTGATCCTCCCTCTCCCGCCACCATGTCAGAAGCCACTGCTTGAGTATAGCTTTTCATCTAGGGGCGGAGCCTTGGGAGACTACCCCCATCCAACCAGTGTCCCCATTGTTCAAGCCTTGTTTGGTGGTCATACTGTTTTGATCGCACGGTATGGTTTCCCTGTCATCCATTGAAAACATTCATTGTCCTGTTGCCATCCTGGTCTTCTGGGTCTTTTCACTTCCTTTTCTGTGACATTCCCTGAGCCTTAGGTGGTAGAAGTGTACTGTAGATGTATAAAATGGGGCTGGGAAGCCCACAGTCATCTGTTCTCTGAGTTTTAATCTAATTATGGCTTTCTTTCATGGCCCCATGCTATTCGATATGGTGGAGGGGCACAGCGCAAAACAGGAATAAGTCATTTGTGCAATTCCAAGATCATAGCCATAAGAGGAAGCTGCCTGTTTGTTGCCTGCTCTTCCCTTTTCCTGTGGCGTGGAGAGGGCTTGATGGTATCAGATCCTGGGAATAAGAACCCAGAGATTATGATAAAAGACAGAGGAATGGGGATCTTCTGAAGAGCACACCTGCCTTCCATCACTGGGAACCTAGCAGTACGAAGTTCCATGAGATTGGAGAAACTACTGTCACCTTCATTGGTTGCTAGTGAATCTTTAAGAGAACAATTGTCGTTTTTATTTGGTGTGTATGCCTGTGTGTGTATGAGTATGTGCATGTGAGTGAAGTTCCTAGAGCAGCCAGTAGAGGGCAACAGATCTTCTAGCACTTTTGTTAAGGGTGATCAACCATGTGTGTATTGGCAATCGAACTTGGGTCTTCTGGAAGAGCATTACATACCATTAATAGCTGAGCCTCTCTCCAGCCTCATGGATTTTTCTTACAATATCTGCATTGACATTCTGCCCAAAGATAAAAGAAGTTTAAAGACTAATTTAAATACAAGCATTTTTATTTTTTTTAAAGCACCATAAAGGGGCTAATTGATAAATCACCATTCTTGTTATTTGTAGGGCACTGTCTGTATACTTACATCTATGTCATTTTTGTATTTTGCTAAAACTTTCAAATATATGCAAAAAACATAATGACAGTCCTGGTGTTGACAATCTGACTCTGATTTGTATTTGTCCCTGATGGACACATACCACATAAACACGTTCAATGGTCTATTTAATGTCTTATATCTTCTCCAGAGACCCAAGCAGAAAAACAGCCCCACTCTTACCATTAAAGTGACATTAGCAACGTTGTCCCTGCTCTCTGGGTCAAAGATACAGGCAGAGTAGAGTTTTCTGTTCTCAGGGCCCGCCTCCTTCACAGTGTAATCTCAGAACAGAAATCTCAATGGGCATTTGTCCAGCTTTCCAAATAAATGGCCACATACAAATCTCCTTTTACCAGGAGCTCCCAGAGTCCTGCTTGTGTGAAAGATGGGGTGTTCATTGCTTACCACTCAGCAGCGTGCAGCCATCACTTGGGGTCAGAAACCTATGTTCACAGTGCTCTTGACTCCCGGGGTCCTGAATGCATGGCCATTTTAAATCATGGTCTGCACTTAACCTTTCTAACTTACTCCATAAAACTAAATGACATAGAGTCCTGAGAGATGATCAGAGTGGTGGCTGTGGAAAACGGAACACTCCTCTTGCTACACAAAATTAACAAGAAACCCATCTTTGATTTCTGCAGTGAAGAGCCATGTGAACATGAAGCAAGCACTCCACCAATGAGCCTCATCTCACCCTTTTTGAGACAGGGTCTCCCCCAAGTTGCCCAGACTGGCTTTGGGTGTATTCTGTAGTTCAGGATGGCAGTCCTCTTTCCCTAGGCTTCCAAGCAGCTGAGATGACACACTTGTGTCACCAAGGCTAGATAAAACCTTCTTCTAGAGTAAAATAAACTGTGAGGGCTGGAACCTGGGGGTATAGGAAGGTAAAGGTATTATTATTCCTTTGACATTTTCCAAGGGTGTAGAGAAGTGGCTGGTATAATTGGGGATTGCTATTGATTGCCGATTTCCACAGATGACACCACAGCTTGTTATTTTCCCATCCCCTAAACTGTGCACACAGTAAAGGAAGTGGCACTCAGGGAGTATTCGGTTCTGAGAACTCACAGTAACTTCATTGCTCTGAGCTACACATTTGCTCCTCTCTGATTGTACAACCAGAGACCACCAGGAAGCCATGAGTTACGAGGGAGTGGAGGACCAAGAGGGCAGGGATGGTAAACTCTGAGCTACTACATAAAAAAGGCCTGGGGCAACAGGTGTGTGCAGGAGCCAGAATTTGTGTGCACGTGCTTGCTCAGTCTCCTGGACCACTCTCTTGGTTCTTATGTTCCAATACTGAAATGTACCATGATGAAGACAGGAGATATTCTTGTGGGCACACTGACAAGGAGCCTGGCCATAGATGACACTTAGTGCAAGCAACAGAAAGCTTGCAACTGTAGCAAAGGCTGAAGGATGCCAGCTGTTCAAATGAGCTTGTGGGTAAATAGTCTCCACCTCAGGGAGTTCACTGGGGGTGAGGGTCTATCTTTCACCCATACACCTGTCTATCTGTTTATCTATCTATCTATCTATCTATCTATCTATCTATCTATCTATCCATATACCCATCTGTCTGTCATCTACCTATCAAATATCTATCCATCCATCTGCCTATCTATCTATCTATCTATCTATCTATCTATCTATCTATCATCTACTTATCTATCATCCATCTTATCTATCACGTATCAATCATCTTTCTAATACTTATCTACACGTCTCCTCAACCTGTTTATCTTCTGTTGTGTCATGACCTATCTCCCTCCTGCCTCCTTTTCTTTCTGGCTCCCTTCCTCTCCCCACCAATGCACCCAGCAATAGATCAGCACCTCCTATACAAAAATCTAGTGCATTTTAATAAACAATTTATACAGTGTGATTACAGAGTTGTATGTGCAAATCGAGGTGTGATAACGGTTGATTAGAAAATGGAGTAAAGAGGGAGGGACTCACAATATCACAGATCAATCACAGGCAAAAAAAATACAGCACAGAGGAACCATCACAAGGATAAGGGAGGGAAGGTCTCAGGATGTAGACAGGCACATGTGCATATCAGGAAGGGACCTAAAGTCTACGGTGTAAGAACGAATGAACTTTGGCAAATTACCAAATTAACAACAACAACAAAAAGGTTATAGCGCTCCTAGGTCATAAACAATAAACTCCAGATAGGGAATACTAGGTTCTGTCTACTTCTTTTCCAAAAACTAAGCTAGAAGATTATGGTGGGAGCAGTCACAGGGCTCAAGCTGGTATCTTAGACATTCCAACAGATTCAAAATGTATAGCACAAGTAGGAAGTGAGAGAGGAAGAAGATGTGGTGGTTTTAATGAGAAGCATCCCCCGTGCTGCTCCCTGCCCCTGAAGCTTTGTGTGTTTTAACACTTAGTCCCCAGTGGGTGGCGCTGTTCAGGGAGGTTATGGAACCTTTAGGAGATGGAGTCTTGCTGGAGGAAGTTACTCATTAAAGGTAGGCTCTAAGGGTCTATCACCCTACCCCACTGCTTGTTCTCTCCCTCTCTCCCTCCTCAACTCACTCCCTCCCCTCTGTTTTCTTTATGAAAAGTGTGATTCCCTTACTTCCTGCCTATGTTATCCCCACCCCTATTGTTTCTCCCCGTAGAACCATAAGACAAAATAAACTCTCCCGGAAGCTGTTTTTGGGTCACCGTGCTTTATCACAGCAACAGAAAGTAACTACTATAGATGTATAATGCAGAGACTATCTGTGTATTGTATGGATGCATCACCTGTCAGTTAAAAAAATCTAAGGCCTATAGGAAAGGGTAGAATAGAAGGCGGGACATCTGGGAGGCAGAAAGAATTCTGGGATATAGTGAGGCACAGATTTGCCCGGGAGGATGTGAGTAGACAGATCATGGTACCTGAGCACAGGTAGCCAGCCACGAGGCAGAATGTAGATCAGAAGAAATGGGTTAATTTAAGTTATGATCTAGTCAGAGATGAACCTAGCTATATAGCCAAAGGTATGTGGAAATATATTTTGATTATGAGTCTTATTTTCTGGGAGCATGGGGCTGGGAGAAGAACCAGACCTAACTTCCACAATATATTGTCAGACTTCAAGACACGATGCAGAATCTGATGACATGAGGGCGTGCTGAGTGTAGGCTCAAGGAAGATCCTGGATTGCCCATCTCTGTATATCTGTGGCCTGCCAGCAGGCTCCTATGTTCATTTTTCCTCTTAAGGAGAGCCACCATGGGCTGTTTTGACAGTAAAAACCATCCCATCTGTACCTCGAAGACCTAACAAATTATACCATGGGGTTCAATCTACATGCTGACGGTTTTCAACTTACTGCATTGGAAAGGGATCTGTGTAATTTTTTTTTTTTTTTCTCCCTTGGAAGGAAGGTTCTTGGGGGGAAGTATATAATTTTAATGCCAAGTTAGATGTATAATATTTTTCAAATTACCTCTAATTGTTCCATGTGGAGAGGGAAAACTACCAACATCTCTTTGAGGGAAATATGTGAGTCACCAGGTTGGCCATTTCAGTGAACAAACTATGTCACACCGTATATCTGTGTCTGGATTCCCAACAGTGAAGAGCTTGCACTCACCCATCCAGTCCTGGCAAGCATTTCCTCATCCTTGGACTTCAGCTGGTGATCTACCTCTAGGATTTCACCCAATGCCATTGTCAGCTTTGGTGTTTGAAGCACACCATTATCTGTTTGCTGCTTGGCCACAATTTATTATTTCTTTTCTTTTTTTTTTTAAAGACTTAAGGGCTGGAGAGATGGTTAAGTGATTGACAGTGCTTGCTGCTCTTATAGAGGACCTGAGTTCAACTCCTAGTACTCACGTCAGGTGGCTAACAACTGCCTGTAACTCTAGATACAGAGAATCCAGTCTATGGAGTACCATGATATCGCTCTGTTGTAGGAATTTATGATGCTAACAAGCCTGTAAAAAGGACACAATCTGGTTATTTTATTTACAAGCCATAAGTGTAGAGTGGGCAGATCTAGGGCTATACTAACTTATTTCCCAGCTATATAGATAGGTCCCTTGTTGCTGGCCATGCAGTCCTGGTCCATGGTGGCTTCTTCCTCCTCTGTCTTCCTTTCCTCTTTCCCTCCTCTCTCTATCTGCAACCCCCTTACTTAAACCTCCAGTCCCACCTTTTCCTTCTACCACCCAATCACAGGCTCTAGCTTTTTATTGACCAGTTAAATTGGGGAGAAGGTTCACAAGGCATCACTCTGAGTACAGGAGGATCTGCTCATCAAGGGCAACCACATCCCGAGGATCCAGTATTTAGAAGTAGACTATAAGCAGCAGCAGCAGCAGCAGCAAACAAGCCCATGGCACCCCTCCTTCTCCAGCTCTGTAACAATGAATGCCTGAGTTTCAGAGTAACTGGAAAAGAGAATGGAAGGAAACTGATTTACAGGGAAGCTAGGTTCTCAAGCTGCATTTATATCCATCTCCACAGTTCAAGGTCTTCAGAAGGTATCAGTCCCTCCCTTAGACTGTAGGGAAGTGTGCTAGCTAGAGGGCCAGTTTTTCCATCCTTATATTCAAGAATTGCTTTTAGCATACAGATAGACGCTTATGGGGGACGGAAAGGGAAACACTTGGGAAAGTCAATCAATTTTGGGAGCTTCCCTGAAGCTCCATCCCTAAAACCTTCCTTCAGAACAAACCAAACTCCTAGTCTTACGTTTGCTCCAACCACAATGTCAGGATGTCCCACAGACTCTTTCTGTGCTCACCTGACAACGTTACATAACAACTAACCAACATCTCAAGACCCTGGAGTAGCACCACGGAGCAGGGCCAGTTTGCTAATTGAGAGGGAGGAGGAGTCTTTCCTGCTCAAGGGGATGATGATGAGGTAGGCAGTCAGCAGGACTTCCCCTTGAAGTGGGAAATGCCCACCTTAGATGAAGGAAGTTCTGAGGTATTTCCTGTGTGCATACAGCTGGCTTCACTATAGGACCTTTTGTTACAGAACTCTATGTACTCTGCCTAGTTTTCCTCCTGGGGAGGTGGGTTGTGCTCTGTCTTGGTTATCAAAGGAGACCAACTAGTTGCAATGTCCCCTCAGTCTGTGTTTGGTACCTTATAAACTCAAATTCAGTGGTAGATATGAATTACCAGTCTCCATTGTATATAAACAAAAGGATCTGCCCATGACATACTTTGCAAACCAGCCCAGTCCCTATAGGGCAAAGGTCATGTGACTCAAGTCATTTCAGTTGCCTGTTACCAAAGGCTTGACAGACAGGGATATTGTCACAACCCAGTGTGGCTGGGACATTTTTCTGTGGAGTCGAGAAATGGCAAAGAGCCCAGGCACGTCTCTCTGAGGCTGAGCAAAACAATCGATTCAAAGCCCACACACAACTCCCCCAAAGAAGACAGCAGAGCGCAGACTAAATTCACAAAGCAGATGTTGGGTGTTGGAGAGTATCTGGGTGGAATGAGAAATCTCAGATAGAAAAGCTTTGAAAACAGATTTTTTTTTTTTTTACCTGAAAAAAGGCTGGGGGGAGGGAGGAATCTAAGGCTTAATATCTGATGTGCTCAAGGGATATAAGTGAATCAGGCAAGGCGAAGACCATCCAGAGCCCTTGACTGAGGTCCACCCTTGCGTCTTGTTATGTGTACAGAGGGAAGGAAGAAGAGGGTAAGAGCTATGCCTTCCTGCTATAGGTGCTGAGCTGAGCTGATAGAGTTATAACACTGGGAAGCGAGGGGGTGGAGATCTCCAAAGCTCACATGCCGGTGGTGCTTATATGTGACAGACAGACTAATGAAGGTGTCAGGTGTACGTCCGTGGGGGTGATTGGAGCAAAGTCCTGGATGCAGTACAAGGGTGATCTAAGCAGTCAATGAGAAGCCAGGGCCAGGTAAAAGGGGATGACTGGAGCGTGGCATGGCCTGTGCTTGACATGATGAAGGACAGTGAAGACGCCTACATGGGTAGAAAGTTGTAAGTAAGGATGGCTTCTGAGGGGATCAGAGAAAAACCAGCCAGGAACCGAAGGAGCTTCTGATTGGTTTAATAGAGACTTAGGATTTTATCCTGAGTGAGAAGTAACTCAGAGAGCCATCCGATTTACATGTTTAAGAGACCAGTGGGGGTCCATGGTTAAGAGCACTGGCTGCTAGTCCAGAGGACCTGGGTTCAATCCCCGGCACCCAGATGATGGCTCACAACTATCTGTAACTCCTATTCCAGGGATCAGTTGTTGGTTCTGGCCCTTGTGTGTACTGTGCACATGTGATGCGCGCAGATATACATGCAGTCACACACACACACACACACACACACACACACACACACACACACCACAATAGTAAATCTACAAAGAAAATTTAAAGACCATCTAGAAACCGGGGTTGTAGCTCAGTTGATATGAGCCTGCCTAATATGCACAAAGCCCTCAGTTGGGTCCCTCACGCTATACAAACTGGCATGCCTGCAACCGCAGTACCCAGGTCGCACACTTGTTCAATGCACATCTGTTCCGGTTCTCCTGATTGTCTCAAACTTAAATGTATTCATCTTAGCCCAAAAAGCTGTAACAAAATCCCAGACTCTGGGTATACTAAGCAAAGGAAACTTATCCTCTGTGGTTGTAGATACTTAAGATCAAGGTGCCAGCTGAGTGGGTTCCTTGGAAGAGCTCCCTCCTCCCAGATGTGCTCAGGTATCTCCGTGCTGTGCATTGACAGAGGGAAAGCAGGAAGGAAGCTCTGGGCGTTTCCTCATGAGGGTGCCAGACTCATCATGGGGTCCCACTCTGTGACCTCATCTGAATGTGATTCCTTACCCATCTGCAGATACAGCAGTCCCCCTGCCTCAACTCTGACTTCACCCAGCCTCACTCATCCATGTTTAAGAAACATCCAATGATAATTCTAGAGACCATTCATTTTCAGTTGTATACTCTCTTGTGTGGTGTGATAGAAGTCTACCTTTGTCGAGCTGTGAACTGTATCCGTGTCCCGGGCTTGTGTTTAAGTTAAGTCTCATTTCATTGGATAACATTCCCAAAGATCAGGGCTATGGACAAACAAGGGGTGCATGGGGCCTGGCTAGGAGGCTACTATGTTGTCCAGGGAGAGATGATGGAGCGTAGAACCAATGGGATTTGATAGCACAGAATGATTAAAAGATAGTGACAATGAGGAAAGCCTTCTGACTTCCATATTCCTCTTCATGTGTGTACAAGGATGTGTGCATGTGTGTGCTTTTGTGTGTACATGTGTGTTTGTGCATGAATATGAATGTGAGTGCATGTGTGTTTATGTGTGTGTGTGCTTCCTCAGCGGTTTTTTAAAGATTTATTTTATGTATGTGAGTACATTGTCACTGTCTTCAGACACACCAGAAGAGGACACCAGATCCCATTATAGATGGATGTGAGCCGTCATATGATTCCTGGGAATTGAACTCAGGACCTCTGAAAGAGCAGCCAGGTGCTCTTAACCACTGAGCCATCTCTCCAGCCCTCTCTCAGCTTTTTTTTTTTAAAACATGGACTCCAAGTATTGATCTCAGGTCCCCATATTTGCAGAGCAAATGCTTTACAAAGTGAGCCACCTTTCCAGCCCCTGGCTCCCATAGCTCTCAGTGAAGATTCATGACACACCCCTACAGTTCACACCACCCCCTCCCTGATGCAGCGCCTCTCCTACAGATCTACATACATGTGGCTTCTCTCAAGTCTCAGGAAAATGTTTCTGAAAAAGAGTGGGTATTTTCTTTTGGGTAAGTCTTGTTTGTTGTTTGTTCCTGTCAGAAGGGAAAACTTTATAAGACTCTCACTCAGGTTTAGATGACAACTGAACCAGAACTCTTGTGGTCTGTGCTGTATATATCCTTGTCCATGTGATTTCTACAACTTAAAAAAATTTTATTAAAATTTACCTACTGTATTAAGAAGTTAATATAAAAATATCAAAATACTCCATAGGATGATTGCAAAATATCACGATGAACATATGCTAAATGAGTTATACACATGGTTCTGTTCCAAGACATGTACGGTCTTGGCTGTTGAGCTGCAAAAACCCTTCCTTGGTCTCTTAGCTCGACACAGACCTCATTATTTTGGTCCTCTCATTGCTCAATACTCCAGATTAACACAAGCCAACACTGGCCCTCCCACGTGAGAACGTGTGGGGCCAGACACCCAAGTATGAACATGTGAGCATTCATCAGGTAATTGGAGAAATGTCCAAAGAATGAATGAGAGATGTTTACGCTTTTAAAGAAGTTGCTTTCATTCCAGCAACAGAACTTTCATTCTAGTGCTAGAACAAGCCAGTGAGAGATATTAACCCCGGGGATGCTGAGACTTGGATAGTGAATCCCTTACAGGACTCATGAACTATTGTCACCTATTGTGGTGGTTTGAATAGGTTTGGCTTCCATAGATTCATGTGTTTGAATACTTGGCCCATGAGTGGCACTGCTAGGAGTGGGTTTTGTGGCACTTTGGAGTGGGTATGGCCTTTTGGGGGGAAGTATGTCTCTGTGGGGATGGGCTTTGAGTTCTACAGCTTAACCCGGTGTAGATTCCAGTCTCCTCCTTGCTGCCTGTGGATCAAGATGTAGAACTTTCAGCTTCTCCAGCACCGTCTCTGTCTGCTCGATGCCATGCTCCCTGCCATGATGATAATGGGCTAGACCTCTGTAGTGACTTGAATATGCTTGGCCCTGGGAGTGGAACTATTAGGAGGTGTGGCCTTGTTCAAGGAGGTGTGGCCTTGTTGAAGGAAGTACGTCACTGTGGGGGTGGAAAATGAGACCCTCCTCCTAGCTGCTTGCAAGACAGTCCTCTTTTATTTGTCTTCAGAACAAGGTGTAGAACTCTCAGCTACTCCAGCACCATGCCTGACTAGGTGCTGCCATGCTCCTGCCTTGATGATAATGGGCTGAACCTCTGAACCTGTAAGCCAGCCCCAATTAAATGTTGTTCTTATAAGAGTTAAGATCATGGTGTCCCTTCCCAGCAATAAAACCTTAACTAAAACACCAATCTTATGAAAATCTGGTTAATCTGGTTAATCTTAACTACTGACTCAAAATAACCTGGAATCGCCTGGGAAGAGAATCTTAAATCAATTATCTAGATAAGGTTGGCCTTTGGGTGATTATCTTAAGTGTAGGAAGATTCGGTCTGCTGTGGGTGGCACCATTCCCTAGGCAGTGCCCTGAACTGTATATACAAAGAAAGTGAACTGCGTGCGCTCAAGCAGAAAGCAGATGGCACAGGTGTGTTTATTTCTCCCTGATCGTGACTATTTTGAAGATGAAGGGACAACTGCTTTGACTTCCCCGAAAGGATGATCTGAAACCTAGAAGTGTGAATTAAATATCAACCCCACCCCCATTAATTTTGGTCAGGATGTTTCTACCGTACCATTAATGAAAACAGAACAACATTATTGTCCTAACTCCAATAACTAAACAAAAGCACTTCTTTACATATGACTGTGGGAACCCCAGATACCCAAGCACAGCAGCTGCACATGACAGGATGTCAGTACTAGCCTAAGCCCCCAGCACACAATGACTAGATGTGCAACTTGTCATCTTTCCACAAGTCACTTGTTGCCTGAGGCACACAAACTATGTCTGCCTAATGGATTTTCCTTCATCACTTCTATTCCCCTGACTATTTTGGATATTGTAAGGAACTCTACATGGAATTGGAGTTTAGGATTTTTTTTTATTTCTCTAAACACCTCTTTAGTATTTCTCCTCACATTATCAAAAGAACACTGAACTGTTGTTAGAATCTGTATAAGTGCAACATTGCATTTAGAGCCCTCTGTGGTGAGGGGTTTTCCATTTTATCTTCTCCGCTAATGTGGCAGAAGGCCAGACTAATCGCTCCCCGCTCTCTGCACCCCTTCGTAAAGCTTGGAACTTTTCTTCTATTGTTTCAATTGCTCTTGAGTTTACTTTCGAGTGTTTCAGATGAGACTGAGAGCAATCAGGCTGGGGCTTCAGACTCTCGGGTACTGAGATGTTTACACGGTGCAGTGTGCATATACTGTTGAGAGCTAGGAGAGATAACAGCATGTGGTCTGAGTCAGAGGCTCAGGAATCTCCAGGATAATGAGCCCTCAGGGAGGGTGATTGCTTATGACAGGCATCAACACCGTGGGAAGATAAGTGGAGGCAGATATCTCTGCCTAAACACACATGGATGCCTTCAACATGGTGTGCAGACCACTCTTGAGTCAGATTCATGGCTTCTGGCCCTGCTCAATGTTCTAGTCTTATTTGTCTACCATTTATTTGTTATTGATCTAGTCACTAATTCATTTTTGCGGAGTTGGAGCTCAAAGCTGTCAATCAGTACATGCTAGCTAGCTGCTCTATAGCAACAATTATGTGCCAGTTCCATGTACTCCTAAAGGTCACCATGGCAGGCGAGATGGCTCATTAGTTAAGTATCTTAAGGCAAGCCTGAAGTCCTAAGTTTCATTCCCTGGATCAACGTGGTGGAAAGAGAGAACCCACACCTATTAAGCTAACCTCTGATCTCCACACATTCGCCTCACCCCACAAAATCAATTAATATTTTTCAGTGTAATATGAATATCATACTGTAGATCTGCCTATGCTCTAATCTACTCTGCTAGTCTGAGAGGAGAGCCGTGGTTGTTGTGTAGCCCAGGCTGGACCTCAAACTTGCCCTGGAACTGAGGAACAAAGTACATCTAGGGGTCACTCACACAATACTCCACTCTCAAACATCAGAAGAAAAGACAGCAACGTGTGGGAACATGAGTGTTCATAGAGACTCTTGGAGAAAACTCTGAGTGTCAGATTAAGCATTTCTATTTTTTTTAAGTCATTTCTATTTCAGCAATAAGACAAGTTGGGTGAAAAAGTATCCATGGTATGGATGCTTGACCTGGGAAGTAAATCTCTGCATGAATCATTTCTACTGTTCGGTACAATTTGCGAAGCTAATTCTTCAACAGCCTTTTACAAGCCTCCAGCATTGCTCTAACTCCTGGGACCCAACAGAAGTGTTTCTTTACATATGCAGTGTGAACGAACATCAGGTGCCATTAAACAGTAAACATGCATTCATCTGTTACGGAATGAACACCAAGGAGCTGAATACCACAAATACAGCAGGAAGCATCCTCGCTGATGAGAGACCAACGCAGAAATGCCACCCAAACACTGTGTGGCCCGTATGGCATCTGTTGACACTCACACACAAACAAGATCTAGAGGAACTAAGATCTCTTGTACTGCAAATGGTAGGAGGAGATGTGCATACATGTACGCTCACCCACCACCACACCCCCATATGGATAAACACGTACACCATAGATATGTGTGTTTATTATGTGTATATATACACATATATGTATACACATGCTCTCTCAGTCATATATATATATATATATATATATATATATATATATATACATATATATAATTTCTAAAAAGGATCCACTCTTGGAATTTTAGCATCTTCATGCTGTTCATTCTGTAGGACAGTAAGAGCCAAAGGGAGAGGGGAGTGTTCAGGAATGCTCTTGTCCAGTCATGACACAGCTGTGCACTCTCAAACTCACAGTACCTGGGACTAAGACCTGTGTGGAAGATTGGGTGTGCTAACATCCTGTCATGGAGGGCATGATGGTTAGTTTTTGTCACCTTGATACAAACTAGAGCCACCTGGGTTAGAGAGAACCATGGCTGAAGAACTGCCTCCTTTAGATTGGCCTGTGGACATGTCTATGGAGCATTTTCTTGGTTAATGATTGATGTGGAAGGTCCCAGACCTCTGTAGGTGCTGCCACCCTTAGGCAGGTGGTCCTGGATGTTATAAGAGGAGCAAGGCCGAGCAAGTCATGGGTAGCAAGCCAGTAAGCTACATCCCTCTATGGCTCCTGCTTCAGCTGCTGCCTCCATGTTCCTGCCTAAATTTCTGCCCTGACTTCCCTCAGTGATGGACTGTGCTTATAGGAGTATGAGCCGAACAAACCTTTTCCTCTTCAAGTTGGCTTTGGCCAGCTTTATCCTAGGAGCAGAAAAGCAAACTACAATGGAGGGAAAGGGTATCACAGGGCCTCAGCTCACCCTGAAAATGTATAGGCAGTTAATAAGCGCTAGAGGATGAACAGACATTTTGTTCAGTGTGTAGTTACTGACAAGGTGCCCACAATTCTGCGACTACACACCCCGCTCCTCATATAAGACTCCATAAGAGATGCTAATTAAATTAATTGGGTCACCAAAAGCAATGACATGGAAATAGAAGGAAGATGAGTTCAAAAGCAGCTGGAGATCAGTAGGAGGGAGACAGGAACAAAAAGAAAAATATTATGATGGAGCATGAGTGTGATCAAAATACACTATATATACATTATAAACACATCATTATATAGACATTATATATAACACACACATGTACTAATAAAAACGTCTTAAAAGAACAATAACAAAGAAAGAGAACTCCGACCACCCATGGGTTGAATTGCAAATTCTTCTGTTTGGCCTGCAAGCTTTCCAGAAAAGAACAGTTACAATTTATTTCATGTGCAAACCCAGCAAAGGTGCCTGCCTCATGAAGACCATTTAGTAACATAGGTGTTTAAATCCCAGACTTCCTAGGAAGTCATGTTCAGGTTCTCATCCTTACATCACGGGACATACCCTCTGGACTTGGATAGACAGCGCAGCAGTTAAGAATAATTGGTACTCTTGCAGGGGGCCTGGGTTCAGTTCCCAGCACCCATATGGCGGCTCACAATCATCTGTAACTCCAGTTCCAGGGGACATGTCACCCTCCTCTGGCCCCTGCAGGTACTGCATGCATACCGCACACAGACACTGATGGTATAATCTCATATCCAACAACAAAAAACACACATACCTTCCTGACTACAGCTGTAGACTCGTTTGTGTTTGCAGCTGAATAATATTCCATTGTGTAACATCAGTTGATAGACATCACACTGCTTCTATTTCTTGCCTACTGTGGACTCAACAACGGATGAGCAAGTTATCTCTGTAGCAAACTGTAAGATCCTTGGGGTGGATGTCCAGGTAAAAGAGACTGGTAGCTTTTGGAGGGACAGAAACAGTGTCCTCTGGGTACGACATGGTTGTTACACTCATGGACTCACAACAGCCGTGGTTACTTGCATAGGATCAAATCATCCAGCATTCTAGATTGGGGAGAGGCTTACAAAGCCCCACCTTTAATGAGGAGCTTTGGCAGTTGAAGGCTTCACAGGGAGAGACTCAGTCTTCTTCAGGAGCGTGGTCCTGGTAGACTGCCCATATTACGGGGGAACGGACCCACACCCATGCACATAAAGATTGCACATAGTGGAATTTGAAAAGAAGACGTGCAGTTGGGGAGGAGGGATGTGGCCAGGGCTGTCAGGAAGGCTTTGGAGGAGGAAGGAACAGACACGATCAAATTATACTGTAGATGAGTATAAATTCCTAGAGAATGGATTTTTAAAAAAGGATTGTGGGTCATTCAGTCTGTGAGTCTCGAGGTTCGTCACCCTGCAGAACCTTCTCAGAGATGGCTGTCTACCACATCTGTATGGTCCAGTGCAGATGGCATAAGCCACGGGTGGATATAGTGCACCGTGTGTGACCAATGCAACCATTGGAGGCCAGTGGGTTTGGCTTTGGACAAGCTGAGCCAGAGTTTACTGGTGTGCAATGGTGCTGAGAAGAGTAGGTAGTCACGTGGTTTTTGGGCCTCTTGGGTTGTTTATACTAGTCATCAAGCTAATCATATGATGCCATGGGAAGGCAGAGAGTAGGCACCTTCCCGACATCCTCCAGCACGCAGGCGCACTTGCTCCTATCAGTGAACCTCTCAGACTCCTTCTGAACATGTCTTACACATTCTTCCCTCACCACCCGTTATGTTTCAACCTTCCTCCCAGCCCCCTTCCCAGCTGGCACGCTCCCTAACTTGTTATGCCTTTCGCATATAATTGTGTCCCCTGTGAGTTCATCGGAGAATGCAGGTAAAATGATCACGGCTCAGAAAAGCTCAAAGTTGGCTAGCTCTTCAGTTTGGTGTCTTTCCAGCTCGTCCCTGTCGTATGTCACCATAGACCTCACTGATGGATACATTACCCTAGGGTTAACACAATGAGGTAATGTATTTGCAGAATGGCACACTTACACAGTCTTAAGTAGTCTAGAAAATGTTTTTGTTTGTTTCTTTAGTCCTTAGAAAATTTTGTGCAATTTTCATGACATTCAGCTTCTTTCACCGACTCTGCTCAGATCCACCACACTTCCCTACTTCCCTAACTTTGTGTCCTCATCTTGATTTTTAAACCCACTGAGTTCACTTTCTGCTGCCCATATTTTCTTGCATGTGGGGCCTTCCACCGGAGCATAATTGACTTATCAAGCATCACACACTTAAAACAGAAAATGCCAAATGTTATCGATAGCTCCTTAGCTAGACTCCATGTCCCTCTCAATGCGTGACTTCACACAGGCCTTGTATTTCAAACGTGGGCTCTTTTTGCTTTAGAGAAAGGGTCTCACACTGTGGCCCAGGCTAGCCTGAATGACCTAGTTATCCCGCCTGACCTTGAACTCATGATAATCCTCTTGTATCAGCCTCCTGAATGCTGCAATTGCAGGCTTGCACCCCCCTACTGCCACCCTCACCCCTACATTCCCTGTGCTCATGAATATTTCCTTCTTTGTCTTCAAATGAAAAATCTCCTTTAACATAAAGTTTAGGGAAAATACTGGTATTCAATCCTCATAAAAATAAACTACAGAGAGACAATATGTTGTATTATCTGCGTCTTACTTTCCTGACTTCAAATGTTCAGGGGCCGTGACAAAACAGATGGTATTAATTTCACAGAGCACAAGTCTGATTTATAAGCATTATGCTGGAATAACCCAACTGACCTACAAGAGAGCATTCTCCAGTTCCGCTTTACAAAGGAAGCTTGCGATCTGGCTCCTTCAGTCCACGGAGCACTGACTACAGACAAATGCTTCATCATCATTCTGTAAGAGTATTCTTTTTTATAAGCATCTTTAGTTAGACACCGATGCTAACAATTAAGGGAGAGAAAACAGAAGAAAATGAGTTTTTTCCTTGTTTTTTTTTCTAGGAATAGAAGCTAATACTAAATTTGAAGAATTCCTTTTTTTTTTTAAAGTGAAAGTCCCAGTCCTCATTTGAATAATGAACTATTATATTTTTGTTATTACTTTGTGTGCATGGGTATTTTGGCTCCCTGCATGGCTGTGCATCACATGTCTGGTATCCATGGAGGCCAGAGCAGAGCCCTGGATCCCCTGGAACTGGAATTACAGATGGTCGCAAACTACCATGTGGGTACTGAGAATTGAACCAGGTCTTAAAGCAGCAAGTGCTCTGAACCACTGAACCATCTCTCCAGTCTCACCTCCGAAATTATTAACAAAGTATGTATACTGATTACATTTCTAGATGCAGCTCTTTTTAATTTTTAATTAACTTTTAACAATGGCTTTTTTATTTAATATATTAATAACTTTTAATATAATTGGGATAGGTCATTATAGATCTTGATGAGAGAAACTGTGGTGGGTTTTGTACTTGCCACAGAAAATCAATATTATTTTAAAGAGTATTTTTTAAAGATATATTTATTCATTTTATGTATATGAGTACACCATTGTTCTCTTCACACACCAGAAGAAGACATCAGACCCCATTGCAGATGGTTGTGAGCCACCATGTGGTTGCTGGGAATTGAACTCAGGACCTCTGGAAGATCAATCAGTGCTCTTAACCACTGAGCCATCTCTCCAGCCCTAAAGAGTATTTTTTTAATATTTAATTTTTTTGTCAATATGTGTGTGTGTGTGTGTGTACAGAAGAGCAATACCTGTGGGGGCCAGAAGGGGGCATCAGATCCCCTGGAGTAGGAGTTCCAGGAGTCTCTGAGCCATCCTGTAGATGCGGAGAATGAAAGCCTGGTTCTCTGCAATAACAGCAGGGTACTTAAGCACCGTCCTCTCTCCAGCCCTTGACAAATGAAAACTGAGATTTTTGTACACAGTTTGGGTTTCATGCTGGGGATGGAACATAGGATCTTGAGTACAGTGAACAAACATTCTGCCACTGAGCTACATTCCCCAGCTACGATGTAATTAAAGTATCTTACTAAGGGATTTCAGATAAATGCTTCAGAATTGCATAATACATAAAGGGGATAGAATAAGATGAATATAAACGCTCCCTGCAGTTAATCCTGTTTCTTGATATTGGTCACAGTGCTTCCTTTAGCTATATTTTTACATTTTTTTCTATATTTTCCCCATGTTTGGAATAATATAAACAGTTCTTTCAAAACTCCCTTTATCATTTTGTTCTGCAAATTATTTTATCTCTGGCCCCTTTTTTCATAGGGCTATTGGTTCACAGTATCTAACGTGGTAGGCTCGGCTGTAGCTGTCTGATGGGTAGAACATATTTCTTCAGCTTTTATGGGTTGTATGCCCCTGTAACATGGTTTTATTCTTGACCTGTATTTGTTTATGTCATGCATTAGTGCAATATTTTCTTTATGAAACGCTGAGTCACAAGTGTCTATGTTTTCCTTACTTTCAGATAAGGAAGGAAGTCACTACTAGGACAACATTTGTTAACCCATTTTCTCATATATACACTTAAAATTTTGGGAGTCACTTGTTTTCCGGGCATACATTTTTATTTTGTGGATGTTATTTAATTTTCATTTGTGTGCTTGTGTGTGTGTGTGCATGTGAGTCCAGGGCTCATGGAGACTGGAAGAATGCCCTGAAACTCGAGTTACAGGTGGTTGTAACCATCGTACATGGTTCTAGCAACTGAAGCCAGGGCTTCTTCAAGATCAGAAAACACTCAATCTCTGAGCACTGTCTCCAGCCCCAGTATTAGGAATTGTTTATTTATGATGGCTATTCTTGCTTGTCAACTTGACTACCTCTGGAATGAACTAAAATTCCCAAATGAAGGGGCACACCTGTGAGGGATCTTTGCTTGATTTGAAGTGGGAAGAGCCACTTCAAATCTAGATCTTTGAGGTGGGAAGACAGACCTCTAATCTGGGCCATGCCTTCTGCTGGAAACCTATCTCAGGACATGAAAGGAGGAAGCTTCTTGCTCTTTGCCTGCTTGCCCTCACCTTACTGGCACATTCAATCCTTTGCTGCCCTTAGAGCCTACTTCTGGGGATTCCAAAGTATACTGAAGACCAGCTAAGACATCTAACCTTGTGGACTGAGCAACTACTGGTTTCTTGAACCTTCCATTCATAAGCAGCCATTGTTAGATTATCTGGACTACAGCCTGTAAATCATTCCAATATACTCCATATAATATAATATGATATAATATGATACAATATTATATGATATAATATAATGGGCATATATTGGATATATATTATATATGGGGTATGTCCAATATATGTTATATATATATATGACCTATATATAATATATAAAAACAATATATGTTATATGTTATATAATATTACATGTTACACATTATATAGTATATGTCACATATTCTACATTATGTATAATATATAACCAATATCTATTATATATTTATTATATATATTTATATTTGAGAGAGGGGGTAGAGACAGACAGACTCATTGTATAAAATCTATTATTTAGCAGACCCAGACTAATACATTATTCAAGGGCATGGGAGGTCTTTCCTATTCTAGTAATTTGGTGGAGTTACATTTGAGGATGTCTAGTAGTTTTCTCTATTAAAAGTTTATACTAGGATCACATTTCTTTCTGATATTCTAAAAGTAACACTCTGTTAGTATTTTACTTTTACCAAAGAGCTATGAAGTTTAGGGTAATGTTTTTAAACTCATTGCCTTGTTTATTGTTCTTTCTTTTCTCACACTGGTTCCTGGATCTCTCAGGGTACGCAGTTATATGTGCTGTAAGACAGCACCTCTCTTTTTTCCTCCCCAGTTCTGTGCTCTTGTTGCTCTCAGTGGTCTAACTGTGGTCACATCCCTGTGCAGTGTAGGGTAGCTGTGGGCAACTGGGCACTTCTGTTTCCTTCAGGACTCTGGTAGCCTCTTCTCCATTAGCCCACTTCTTTCTTCACTAGCTCCCAGCTAGACCAGCATTTCTGACCCAAGAGCTGCTCTGGGACTATGCGGGTAACTGCACCTGCTCCATGCCAGGCTCCAGATGCTTTGTTCCCCTCTTATCAGCCACAGGGCCCCTCAGTCCTCTAGCATCCCTCCCCTCAGTTATTATCTCTCTTATTTTTTCCTGCTATCATGTGTCTATTCTACTCACAGTAGGATGGGTATACATGTGCTTCCCTTCCCCTTAATCTAGAAATCACCAAATGTGAGTTTCACTCAAATACAGTATCGTTATCACACAACTTTTTTCTGTGTCTGATTTGTTTTTAAAATCAGCTTGTTAGACATAGAATAGTGAGTCAACATGTCAGAAGACTTCATGTCACAGACATTCCAAACGAACAAAGATAAAGTCTGGGTAGTTAAATTTTACCCTGAACTCTCAATTGCTAGTGTAGAGCCCAATTCCTCATGATTCCAAATACAGGACTGGGCCCTAGCCAAGACACCCAGATACAATGAATTGCTTTGTTTGTTCAGAAACTCTCTCTGAAGAACATGGTTACTTGTTATCCAAAAACCCAGTTCCTTTTCCCTCTTACTTAAAGAACTTTGGCTCCCTGCCAGGATGGGGGGAACAGGTGACAACTCCACTACTTATGTATAAGGGCAGCAAAAGCATGACTCTGCTTACAGTTCTAAAATACAGAAGTTTGGGCTGAAGAGATGGCAAGATTGCTGCTCTTGTATTGGACCTAGTTTAGGTTTCTAGCACTGCCATGGTGACTCAAAACCATCTGTAATTCCAGTTCCATGGGCATTGAAGCCATTTTCTGCCCTCCACAGGCAAGAGGCATATATACGTGATACACAGCCATACATACAGAGGAACTCGTACACATAAAATAAAAATAAATAAATATATTTTTTAAGTGAAGAAGTTGGCTGTGGCTTCTGGAGTCATTTTGGGCTCCTGTTAAATGGGCACCTCTTCCTTTTGTACTGTTTCTGTAGAGAAAAGGGAACAACCGTCTTTATGCCCTGAGAAGGAGTTTCACATGTTTATGATGGAAGGCTAGGTCAACCCAGCCAGCTTCAGGCACTGGTGGCAGATGCAGCCTGCTGTTGTCATAGAACACAAAGCCTAAATGAGCATAAAGAACGAGCACCCAGTTCCTACCCCAGACAGTCAGACAATATCAAACGGATACACTCCTTACCACTCATTCAGCAGTATTCAATAGTTCACAATTGAAACTTTCTATACAGTGGTTCAATATCATCATTCTAAGATTGAAAATTCCTATAGACCGAAAGCTATCTCATCCCCATCCCTTGGGAATGTAATTTAGTTGGAAAGTTTAGGGTGATTTTTCTGGCTCTGGAGTAATACAGGTTGATGTTAGAGACGATTAAATCTGTCCCCCTTCCTAGTAGTCACAATTCCTGGGGACAACTGTCTTGAGGGTGGTGATTCATTCCTCAAGGTTGAGAGTCTTCCGAGTATTTACTGCCTGCCAACTATGTGGCTAAGTGCAAAGTGAGTAAGAAATCTTGACCTTGAGAAGCTTACCCACTCTAAGAGGCCGACTTTGAAACAATATGGAGACATCTATCATCGGGGTTTGGGCGGTGCATTGTTGAGACACACGGAGAGGAATAATTACTGCTTGCATTGAAAGCTGTCCTAGTTATCATAACTAACATCTTAGCTGGCCATGAATTCACAATGTAGCCCACTCCACAGTTATTCAAAACAAGGGCATCTAAATGAAATCACAATACTTGATCATACGCTTGAGCTGGAACACAACCCACATACACCTATAGGCACACCCCACTGCTATGCTTTATTAAAAAGACAGAAGAAGTCAGGGGAAGACTTTGCTTGCTGGGATGACTCCCACTGAGTCATCCCCCTGAGTCATCCCTCACCCTGAGGACCCTATGCACCACTAGACGTAAGGCAGGATGCCAGGGCATTCTTCCTAACACCTAAATGCCCCGTATATCTTTCTCTGATTAGTGTGGATTACATAGGCTTTGTGGTTATGGCCTTCATTATGTAGATATCTTTGTGAGGGAAGAAATGGCTCCTGGCTCATTATAATTTCAGAGTATCTAGCACATTGTAAGTTATCAGTTGCTATGTGTTACGTGAAGGAGGGACCTGTGAAGAAGCTGAGAGGCTGTGATGATTATTGTTAACTTCACTGCAAAGTCACTGCCTGCTCAGCAGTGAGGGTCTGATTCCCCCAAGTTTAGAAGCTGTGTCTTCCAGCTTTGCTGAATTATGGCTGACAAAGAATGATGTAGATTTAAAATGTGTGGTGTGTTTTTAAATGCCCCAGGTATATGTGTTTGGAACAAAGAAGCTGGTTTTGTGTGTGTGTGTGTGTGTGTGTGTGTGTGTGTGTGTGTATGTGTGTGTGTGTATGTGTGTGTGTGTATGTGTGTGTGTGTGTGTTTACACTTGCATATAACAGGAATAGCAGACATCTACTCTCAGCAGATTTCAAGATAACAATGGGATTTGCTAAACCTCAGAGGGTCCTCAGAGTGAGAGTTGACTCAGTGATCACAATATGCCTAGAACTGATTCATCGTGTGATTTACACTTTAAACCATTCTGTCTTCCCATCTCATCCTCTTGAAAATTGGCATTCTCCTCTCTTTTTCAAGACTTCGACACTTGTGTATCCAGAGTATGCATAGGATGTTGTAGTATTCCTTTCTCCACCTGGCTTATTTCACTTAACGTCCCTCAGGATCATCTGCAGTGTTACAGGAGGCACGTCTTCTCCTTTTCTTAAGGATGAAAAGTCTTTCTTCTTGTTCAGCTACTTTTTCTATATACATTCATTCATTAATGGGCACATGGATGGTTTCTTTGTCTTGGGACTGTGAACAATACCAAGACCCCAGGGTGTCCCCTCTTTGTGTGTTCTCTCCATGAGGCCAGTGAGGCCATGAGGCAGTTCTACTGTTTCCTCTCTCACTGATGAATAGATTTCCCATTTCTACACACTTTACAACAGTTAACTCTCATCCTCTTGACAGTAGGCTTTGCGATGACTGAGTCTCACTGTCGACTTGACTTGATTCATGGCAGAGACACATCACTAGGTGTGTCTATGAGGGTTTCAGAGAGTTATGACAGAGGAGGGAACACCCATCTTGCATGTAGACAGCATCATTCACTGGGCTGGTCCTCAGACTACATAAAGAAGAGAAAGCAAGGGTGCCCATGATGTCTTTCCTCTGTGACAGGTTCCAGTCACCAAGTGAAGACCAGTGGGAGAGCAGGAAAAGATGAGGCCAGACACAGAACTACAACTCCGGGATCTAGTGACCAAATGTTAAAGGGGTCAACAGTGTTAAAGAGACAACAGTGATCAGCACACACTTACTTGAGTCAAGAACTTGAGGACCAGGGAGGTTAGGTTTTTAGATTTCCACTGGCCTCTCTTTGCTCAGCTGTCAGATCTGCTTTGCTCAGGACCATGGTACCTCTACCTAACAATGGCCTCGGAATATTAACATCTACTTGAACCTCAAGAGATAACCTTACTTAGAAATATGGCCTCTGTGATAGGAACTAGTAAGGTGAAATGAAGTTGTGTTGTCTTAGGGTAGGTCCTGTACCAATGGCTAATGTCTTTACAGAAATCTGCATGACGACAGGAGAAGGATGGCACATGGCGAGACGGTCCCTGATGATGGACACATATGAGGAGGTCATGAAAGGATGCATGCACCTGTGCCCAGGCTCGGGGACAGGATTGAAAATGCCAGTAACCACCAGATAGCAGGAGCAGTGGATACAGACACTTACCAGAGCTGTCAGAGGACCATGGTCCTGTTACACTGAGAATGCAGAGAAAATATAGCAGGGTCAGTTCTTTGTGTATTTATTTTTATTTTATGTGTATGGGAAGTTTTTCCTATGTCTGTCTGTCAGTCCTTATATATGTGTACCACATGCATACAGTACCAGCAGAGACCAGAGGAAGACAGCATCATCAAAGCCCCTGGAAGAGGAATTATAGATGTTCTTAACCACCAGGAAGCTGCTAGAAACTGAACCCAGGTCGTTTGCAAGAACAGCCAGTGTTCTTAACCACTGAGTTGTCTCTCTATTCTTCAGTCAGTTCTTTTATTAAAATTAACTTCTATTAACTGATATTCAAAAACCATAAAAATTATGCATATTAGTGGGGCCCCGTGGGACATCTATATACCTACACCCATTTCATGATGATTAAATTGAATCAGATACCCCTATGTCCCCCAACAGATGTTTTTTCTGTCTAATGAAGACATTTCCAATCTGTCTTCCAGGCTTTCTGGATGTCCAGCACCTGTCGCCATATGTGGGCATTTATGTGCAGTGCACACCAAACCTCTGACCCTGGGCTAGGTGCCCATTCATGTCATAGATTTGTCATTTCCCTTCCTGCCTCAATGTCCAGCCTCAGGCAATGTGTTCTGGCCCCCTGCAGCTTCAGTGGAATGTGTGGGGTCACTGCTGTTGCTTCTGGATAAAAAGGAGCACATAGTGAAGGTACTAATGTACTATGATATGGTCCTTAACTATTACAAAGGGGCTGGGAAGATGGCTCAGTCAATAAAGTACGTTTGCAGGTACGAGGACCTGAGATCAACCCCCAGGATTCACTGTAAAAAGATGGGTGTGGTGGATTGCATTTGTCATCCCAGCAATGGGGCGCTAAGGTCAGGAGGATCCTGGGGGCTTGTTGGCCAGAGAGCCCAGCCTAAATAGTAAGCTTCGTGTCCTATTGAGAGACCCTGCCTCAAAATACAAGGTAGACATCTCTTGAAGACCAACACACACACACACACACACACACACACACACACAGACACAGACACACACACACACACACACACACACACACACAGAGAGAGAGAGAGAGAGAGAGAGAGAGAGAGAGAGAGAGAGAGAGATGCTAAAGATTGCAAGAAACATTCTGAACTTCATCTCAGTTGCTCACGCTGTCTTTTATTTGGAGTTATCTTGGCCATTGATGTTTTCAGGCTACTGGCCATGCACCATGCATAATGCTCATTTGATAGTCTAAAGACTGATTTATAAACATATGTTTCCCACCCCAACCATCCGAGATCAGAGAGGTCAGGTTGTCAGCACAGAGCACCATTGAAGACATGCCAAGAAAATGGAGAAAATGGCGCGGGGTTGTTCTAGCCACCAAGACAGCTGTAGTGAGTGAAATTTTTGCCATGCTCATTGCTGGGCTGGTGTGTGCCCATCGGTTAGAGGCCCTGCAAGAAGCTATGAAGGATAATGACCCTGCTTCCTGAGGGTTCATGAAGCACTGTCATCACCCAGCAAAAACATCAAGAGTGAACGTTCCCAGAAGTCACTTCACCTTCTGCCTCCTCAGAACCAACAAACACCACCCGAGGCTACTGAATCCTTCCCTACTCTGCTTGATACCAAGACAGAATAGCTAACTGGAAAGGTCTCCCAGTGGTGTGTGTGTGAGTATATATCTAGTATACTCTCATTTGATGACTATAGAGTGGTCTTCAACCAGTTCACACCTCTAATTCCATTTGCTTAGCGTCTGGAACAACCCACGTACTATTTAAAGATGAAGGCACAGCATTGCAATGTACGAGGTGATTTTTATCTGAGACAGCCATATTTTCTCCTTCCATTCTGAAATTTAATCATATTAACTCAGTAAACCTGAACTTGGGGACAGGTCCCCTCTGAGAGGTATCTGGCAATGTCTACAGACATTTCTGATTGCTGACTTTTATAGCAGGGGGAGAGATAAAACGAAACTCTCTGTGGGTCTCAGGATTCCAGGCTTCCATGCTTACATATCCCAGACTTCAGATATCAACCCTCCCCAGCCCCCAACAACAATGGATTTCAAACAACAGTAGTGTCAAAGCCTTGACACCTGGATCCATACAATTTGGGTGGCGGGTGGACTTTGGCCCTGATTTTCCATTGATGGATTCCAACTAAAGTCCTACACTGGTTCAGGTGTTTGTTTGCTTTTCCATTACACAAAATAGTGTTATGTTGGTAGGAGGAACTTCAATGAGAAAGTATCTCCATCAGACTGGCCAGTAGAGTATTTTCTGATTAATGACTCATGCCCCAGGACCAAGCTCACTTGGGTAGGACCATCCCCAGACAAGTGGTCCTGGGTGCTATAAGAAAGCAGGCTGAGCAAACCACAAGGAGCAAGCCAGTAGCAGCATTCCTCCATGGTCTCTGCTTCAGTTCTTGTCTTCAGGTTCTTGCCTTGAAATTTGACTTCCTTCCATGATGGACTGTGATTGAAACATGTACACCAAGTCAACCTTTTCCTCCTGAGTTGGTTTTGGTTATTGTGTTTCTGACAGCAGCGGAAAGCAAAGGCTGGCTGGGATATTCCAAGATAACACAAGTCACCACCTTTATGATATACTTACATTTGACTTGCTAACTTTTTATATGTGATGTTTTTACTTGTGTGCAGAATTCAATAGCAAATATTGTCATTTAATCTTGAACTACTGTCAAAGTGCAGAAAAGTTTCATTTTTTAAGTCCATTTTTTCAATTACTTTTTTTCTGTGCATCTGTGAGTTTTCCCAAACACAATTATGTGGTCCAAATGATAAAGACACAACAAATTCCATTGCCCTTCACAATCCTTTTGCCTGCCACTTTATGGCCAAATATTGCCTATCTTCTATGCTAAGCTGTATTTTAACTATAAAATTAATTCATGCTAACTTCAATGAACCAAACCACACAGTCAAGTTAATTTTCCCCCTACTTCTCTGTGCTTTAAGAGAAATTTTACATATTTGGTTAGGAGGAATTTCCACAGGTGGAATCTAGAAAGCAGCATCTGTATAATAAAAATTGCTTTTGTTGGTGGAAATTGCCATAAACCAAACCAAAGACTTTATTTTAGGATGGGTAGAATTTTGCAAGGATGGGAAGAGAGTTCTGAGGAAGAGGGGAAGAAGAGACCAGTGACTCCACATAGCAAAGACTCAGAGGCATCAGAGACAAGCATGATTCAGAAGAGGAGATGCTGGAGAGAAATAATTGCCTGAGAGATGCTCAGTGGTTGTCAGTTGCTACAGGAAACAACCACAAGGCAGCATCCACTCTGGTGGTTCACGAATGCCAGTAACTTCAACTCCAAGAGATATGACACTTTTAGCTTCTGCAGGCAAATGCTCACACATGGGCACATACGCAGGCACACACGGGCACATGCACATACACATAAATAAAATAAGCTTACTTTTAAAACATCAGACTGTTTCTCTGTACTACGAGTCTCACTCGGATATCTATCCACAGAAATAAAATTAATCGCACATACAGAATAGTATGTAAAGACTATTTTAAGCTTCTAAAACTATTAGGAAGGAATTGCTTTCCAAGAGGTTAAGTGAGCTATGGAAAAGCCTATACTGTCAAGCTCTATGTAGATTTTTCTTTAAAGAAAGAATTCAGCCCGTGTGCACACATCTGGGAGGAAACACACAACAACTTTTAAGCCACAAGGATGAGTCAATCTCAATTTACTAAAATCAAGAATGCTCACTCTCATTTTAGACAGATGTGGATGACATCTTCCAGCCTGAAGTGGATCATTTGATAATTTCCTTCCTTTGTTTTTCATTTCCTGGACATAGAAATGAACAGGGTTCTCAAAGCTAGAATTAAAAACCGAAGCTTGGTGGGGCTGTCACGTCATAAATGGCTGCCACAAAAGCATCTCTCAACCACGAGCATCACTGGTAGCCACTGTGCCTTACAGAAACCTTTGTCTGTATGGGGCTCTCATCCAGGTACCTGGTTCTCAGGCATGGGGTCAGCAAATGGGTATCATTTCAAGATCCAGATGTGGAGGTCTACGAGTGTCTGCCTGGAATCATGTCCTGACTGGATGGAAAGAGACACCATCATTGACAGTCAGTGTCATCCACAGGCAGGGACAGGTCACTCACCTGGTTCTAGATGCTGCTTTCCATGTGTTCTGAGATTGGAAGTCTGAGATTCTGAGATTGCTGGTCTGTGACCAGCAGCAAGGAGTTAGGATGCAGTTAACATGGTCAGACACTAATGGGATGTAGATGCCAGTCTCTGCTTTCGCTCATCATCATAGCCATTGACAAGGACCCCAAATGCCTACTGCATCCTCACCTTTATGTATAAAACACATTTTCAAGGGTTAGGGACAGATGGCTCAGTCAATATGCTATCTGTTGCACAAACATGAGGACCTGAGTTCAGCTCCCCAGATCCCACATAAGAAGCTGGGTGTGATGGTGTGTCTATAACCCAAGAGCTAGGAGGTAGAGATGGTATAGAAACACTGAGTGAGGCTCAGTAGCCAGCCAGTATAGCCTGCATGGTGAACTCAGATTAGAGAGAGACACTGTCTCAAAACATAATGTTGTAAGCAACTGAGCTAGACACCTGCTACCAATTTCTGGCTTACATACACACATATTACCAATCTAACTACTACATATACATTCATATGTGAGTGCATGCACATTCATATGTGAGTGTATGCACATTTGAACGAGAGTCGTTAAGGGTACAGGACAATACATTAAAAGCAAACAGACTAAAAGTCCAGAATGCCTTTAATCTCCATCACCTACAGAGGACATCCTGGTTGATGTCCGTCAGCTGAGAAAATAGTTACTATTTTCAAAGTTTTGCACAAAGTCATTCTGATCATTTGTAATAGTTTCCACACAAAGACCTGTTTATCATTTTCATGAATATGTATGCATGCTAATGGAGACAGAGTATTATGAATGAAATAGTATTGTCCAGCATCAGACCACTCAATCGATACCCCCTCCCACCCTAAGAAGATGCAGATGAATCTCTGTGTGTGGATGGCTAGCTCTCCAAGAAGCTCTGTATACATGATATTGGTTGTGACTGAGGGAGATCATGACAAAAATTCCCTCAGCAGAAACACTGCCTTTTCCTTCACATTTCCCTTTGACTCTCGAGAGAAATACTACATTCCATTTTTGACTACAAAGCCACTTCCTGCCTGCTACACCACCAGTCTTCATCCTCTGACATCTATTTTTGAAGGATTCATTTCACAGCACAAGGAAAACACATTCTTTGCTCTAAAATTATTTTAAAGATTTATTAGTAAAAAAATTTCATGAGTATATGCGTGTTTGTGTAGGTGTATGGGTGTGTTCACACTCGTGTGTGTGTGCACACATGTGCATGTGTGTGTGTATGTGTGTGTATGCCACATGTGTGTAGTGCCCAAAGAAGCCAGCAGAGGGCCCTGGATCTCTTGGAACTAGAGCTATCGATAGTTGTGAGTCACCATGTGGGTGCTTGGAATTGAAACCAGCTCCTCAGAAAGGACAACCAGTGCTCTTAACCACTGAGCCATCTCTGCAACCTGTACATCAGGTTTTAAAAGCATTCTAGTAGAACATATTTTGACCATGATTTAACCAAACCGTGTCAAGGGTGTGCTAAAATGATTATAAGTAAACTGTTCAAATTGTGACATCAGCTTATAGGTAATCACGAGGGACAGATGGGCAAGCCCTGCACATACCCATGACTCCCAGAATCAACCACTAATTATTTTTTTGTCCCTGTGCTGACATGTTGGACAGTGTGGTGTATGGTCTCCTGTGCCTCTTTCACACTGGGTCACAGCTTGGATATATATGCATGTGCAATATGTTGCAATGTTGCAGTGTATGCAATATGCAATATTGGAAATTGCCACTTCCTATATAAGCTTGTTCAAAGTAGATGCTGGGAGCAAGGAGGACCTCCTTAATGGCCTTCAAACCCCTCTGATGGTCAGGCTGGTTCCCTGGTTCTTTAAAGGAGAGAGAAAAAGGCAAGAAGCAGATAAGGCTATTGAAAAACTTTGTACCCAGGTGTCCACTCTTTGATGGAGGACCTCACATTTAGAAGTACACAGACGGCACAAATCAGCGTGAATGGATTATTGATTTTTTTTAAAAGGGGGAAGACATAATTTAAGTGGGGGTGGGGTGGGAGGTAGACCTGGGAGGCATATGCTTAAAATACATTGCATGAAATTCTCAGAGTGTTAATAAAAATATTTGTCATTTGCAATAAGATAAAACTACTTGCAATAAAGGTATGGTAAACAACCATGTCTGAGGTAGGGAAGAGAAACCAGATGCTCATCCACAGAGAGGAAACTGATCCAGGACCTCCACCTGAATGCCCCAAACTTCCCCTTCACCTTTGTTGGACGTTGTAAGCTCCTAATGTAGTGATAGTTTTCTATCTCTGGCTGCTTCTCTCTACCTGATACTCAACATTTCTTCTTTTACTTTTGCTCGCTACATACTTAACAAACTCACTCACTCAAAACCCAGAGCATGACATCCTGTTGAATCCAGTACAACTAAGGGAAAAGTAAATCTTGTAAATTTCTTGTGGAAGAGAAAATGAAATACTGGGTTTCAAGTTACCGTCTCATGACAGGCATGGAGTTCTTGATTTTACTAAAAGGGACAGTTTGGCTTTAATTGTTACAGTAACAGAGCTTCAGGGTATCAAGTTCCAGGGAAAGGCTCCACAGCTGTTTCTGTGTGGTCTCTGCTCTAGTTACACTGTTTCAATCCTTTGTAAGATTAACTGAGATTTCTCCACAGGACATTTGCACCTCAGTAAAAGCCAGTACACAATACCTCATGATTTTACCTTCCTGCCAAACCACAAAAATATCCACTCAGACAAAAGTAGAAACAAAACAAACCATCAGAATGAGCTGATGGTGGGAATGGGGTGTACATGACGTAATCAGAGACAAAGAAGCAATTTGTGAATTATTTACAAAGCAATTCTTTTAAGTTGATTGTTCTTAAATATCGGTGTCTAAATTGGATAATTCACCATCCAGGTGAGCCTCTTCAAATACCTTGAGATGCAATGGCATCTTCATCACCGGGACATTCAAAAAACACAAGAACAAATCCTTGACACCAATGAGAAAGAAGCCGAGTTCCCAAGAAAATTTCTCTGCTTTGCGATGTGGTGGCTGACAAGATCCGGACTCAGGAATGCCTAAGCAGGGGCTGGAGAGAGGGCTCAGTGGTTAAGGGTACTTGATGTTCTTGCAACAGCACCCAAGTTAAGTTCCCAGCATCCATGCCTAGAAACTCACAATTGTCTGTAACTCCAGCTCCAGGAGATTCGATGCTGACATCTGGCTTCTGTGGACACTGCATTCTTGCACACACACACACACACACACACACTTGAGTAAATACATCTAAAAATAAGTCTTAAATAACTTCTAGATCAACTTTGCTGAAAAAGCCAGCCAGATTGCTGCCAGGGCTAACAAAAGCATAGCAGAGCCTCAGGAAGCCGTTGTCCTATGGCTGACTCTCAGAATCCACCTTTGTGCATCTTGGAAATGCTGCTTCTGAGTGCTCTGCAGATCCATACCAACATGAAGTTGCAAGAACACTTGATTCTTATCAGCCTAGACCAAGTTTTGAGGGTGCACGACTGTAAAGGGTTAACAGATCTTCACTCCTATCTGGTCATGAGACCACATGGCTAACAGACTCCCAAACCTATGGGTAATCCATAAGAAAATATGATTGACAGCTCTTTAATGTCAGCTCTGCAAGTGTAGTTGGTGAAGCATGTGCTAGCTGAGAGGAATGTTCCTGTGCACACAGCTATGGTCTGAGGAGCAGATGATGGAAGAGCTCAGGAGAACTATGGAGAGGTGTAGCATCCAGACAAACCAGTCAACATATGAATTCTACTCAGTTCAGGTGCAGGAAACCCCCTTAAACTAAATATCAATAGACCTAAGTCATCATTTCTCAGAAGACACAACGCCCAACAGGTATGTGGGGGGAGGGGGAATGTTCAAAATCAGCCAGCCTCAGAGATCCCATAAAAACTCACAGTGATGTCACCTCATTGTCATGGGAATGGCTGTCACCAAAGGGCAAAGTTGACAAGTGCTCATAAAGGTGCAGGAAAAGGAGTGTGAATTAGTATAGCCAGTAGGGATGTTCCTCCCAAAAGTATGTACTCACAGTGGACCTGCAAATTTTGTACGAGCCCTGTACAAACTCAAGCCAGGCCAAACGTCAGCTTGGTGAGGGGAGATGAGCAGGAATTTCCATCCAAGTAGCTATTCACAACTGGTAACTTCTAGGAAAGGAAGAGTCAGTTTTTGTGAAGAGTGTGGCCCCTGGTAGGCTGGCCACTCTCCAGTGAAAGCCCCACACCCAAGAGAATATTGGCAGCACAAACTGGACTCAGTGAATTAAAAGAAAAAATAGGTAGGGAGGTAGGGGTGGAACTGGAAGGAGTTGGGAGAGTTGGAATGGATAGGATCCAAATTCATTGTATGAAATTAATAAAAAAATTGTTGAAGAATACATACTATCTTAATCAGGGTTTCTATTCCTGCACAAAACATGGTGACCAAGAGGAAAGTTGAGAAGGAAAAGGTTTATTCAGCTTACACTTCCACACTGCTGATCAGCAGCAAGGGAAGTCAGGACAGGAACTCATACAGACAGGAACTTGGAGGCAGGAGCTGATGCAGAGGCCATGGAGGGTGCTGCTTGCTGGCTTGCTTCCCCTGACTTGCCCAGCTTGATTTCTTATAGAATCCAGGACCATCAGTCCAGAGATGGCACCCTTCACAATGTGCTGGGGCCTCCCTCTTTGATCACTAATTGAGAAAATGCCTTACAGCTGGATCTCATGGAGGCATTTCCTCATGGGAGGCTCCTTTCTCTGTTGTAACTCCAGCTTGTGTTGAACACACAAAACCAGCCAGTACATACACCATGAGGGAAAACAGCTGGTGTATACTGAGCAGCACCACTGCTAGGTCTATAGCCAAGCAAAGTAAAAGCTTTCTGTGGAAACGACACCTGCTCTCTGTATCCGCTGCAGTTAACATTCGCAGTTAATGACCAAGATATAGAATCAGCCTACTTGCCCATTGACCGACCTGATGAATGGGCAGAAGCAAGATCATATGCACCACGCACAACCAAACACTGCCCAGCTGCAGAAAGAATGGATCTTCTCATTTGCAATGACATGGGTGGTGCTAACAGAAAGAAAGAAAGAAAGAAAGAAAGAAAGAAAGAAAGAAAGAAAGAAAGAAAG
>NW_021604614.1:8724790-8766274 GCF_004785775.1 Grammomys surdaster | reverse complement strand
AGGAGGGAGGGAGGGAGGGAGGGAGGGAGGGAGGGAGGGAGGGAGGGAGGGAGGAAGGCAGAAAGAGAGACAGAAGGCAGGTACAGGAAGACTATCTCACAGGTTCTCACTTGAATAAGGAAGCTGAAAGTGTTGTCACATATGAGAAAGGAGCAGTTGCCAGGATACAGGGAGGATGGATGCTGGAAGAGAGAGAAGGAGAAGCTGGGTGGATGGCTCCTGAGTTACAGGCAAGGACGGGGGCTCTAAGTGATTATAGTTAAGGATTGTGTGTTGGCCTCTTCTGTGCAGCCATGACTAAATACACGACAGAATAAGCCAAGGGAGGACAGATGTACTCAGTTTCACGATTTTAGAAGCTTCAGCCACTGGAGGAACACAGCAGTTCATATCATGGTGGCCAAGAAACAGAAAGAAAGGCACACAGAAAAGGGTAAGGGTGAGGTGAACTCAAGAGCACCCCTCCCTCAGTAACCCACTTCCCCTAACTGGGACAGACCCCCTGCCTTTCACCACTCCTTGATAATTCTATCGTATTGTAAATCGCTCAATAGATTGATCCATCTATAAGTCACAGTTCTCATGATTCATCTCTGGAAATGCCCCCAAGGACAAGGCCAGAGTGAGTGACACTTCTCTACTGCCCTACATACCAGCAATATAATCAAATTTACATGTAAAATTAGCTGTTACATACTATATGTCTAAAGTCCTAGAGAAAGAGGTTTTGCCATGAATAATGGCAGGTTACTAAGGAGGGGCGTGTGTGTGTGTGTGTGTGTGTGTGTGTGTGTGTGTGTGCACGTGTGTGTGTCATTTGCTTATTAAATATCAAAGTTTCCATTAAATGGCACACTTTTGGTTTTTACTTATAAGTTTTAAACATACATACATACATACATACATACACACACACACACATTTTAAAAAGAAGAAAAGCAAGCTTAAAGAAACAAAAACAAACTTTAAAAAAAAAGAAAACTTAATAGGTTAAGTTCTGAGTGATTCCATGCACTGCATTAAGTATTTTTACGGAAGATATTTCAACAGAAAATGACAGTTTCAGTACTTGCCACCTGTAGGACAAGGGGGGTGGGGACTGTCTTCAGAGAGGAAAAAGCCATGAGTGATTATCAGACCTGATGAGGCCAACTCCAGAGCCTAGCCTTCCCGTCTCCTGTCTTAGGTAAGAATGGAACTGCATCTATGGTACAGGCTGGGGTGATGTCAGCTGGCTTGTCTTGTTCAGCACTTGGGTAGCTCCTGCAATGTCCCCATCAGTGGTCAAGGACATTGTCTTTCACTATATCCAAGGATGTACTCTACACAGTCTCCCGAGCCTGGCTTATGCTCTTCCCACAATACTCCTGACTCCCTCCTACCCCATCCCCCAGTTCCTCTTCTGTAGATTCTCCCAAGGCCAGATGTGCCAGATGTGCTGCATTCCGTCTCACAGCTGTTATGCCTGGGCTAAGACCAGAGATGCCAGCTGCTAGATCGGCTCTTGTCCTCTATAGCTACAAACAGCAGATGCCTTGTGGGTAACTCTTTCAGAGCTTGATAAAGAAGATCCAGATCCTAATACATGCCACTGCATTCTGTCACTCCTGCCCTCCTGGATCTGACAGTACACAATGGTCATCTTGCTTCTACATGGGACCTCTATGGCTCAGTGCCCAGTCAGCAGACATGTGGGTTTCAATCCTGCTGATCCCCATCAGAAGCCTGCTGCTATCCCTCCTCGCTCTGGCTAAAGGTTTTGATCCCAGTCACTTGCTTCAGCAGCTGCCATATGGTCTGGTCTTTGGCTACTGTTCCTGTCCTTCTTGTATGCCACCTCCTTTCTGTTCTGTTGAATCTATACTGGATAACCCTTCCCATAACCACACAGTGTACCTGCCTGCCCCAGAACTGTTGCTCTGGTCGTTCATTTCCTCTGTCTTCATCTCTCTTCTTCCATGTGCAAATCTCTTGGATCTCTGCTTGGGTCAATGTCAGAGTAAAATTTCTCCATCATTGAACAGAACCACAACATTCTCTCACCACTTAGCTTTGCCTAGTTACTGCTAACACACATAACTCCCTATAGAAGGAGGGAGGGGGGATCAGAAAGATTTGGGGAACAGGAAGAGAGATATGTGCATGGATGCATGGATGAATGGATGCATGGGTAGATGGATGGGTGCATGGATGGATGCATGGATGGATGCATGGATGAATGGATACATGGATAGATGGATGGATGCATGGATGAATGAATGGATGGGTAGATGGATGGGTGCATGGATGGATGCATGCATGGATGCATGCATGGATGAATGGATACATGGATAGATGGATGCATGCATGGATGCATGGATGGATGGGAGGATGCATGGATTCATAGATGCATGATGGATAGATGGATATATGGATGGATGGGATGATGATGGATGGATGAATGAATGGATATATACTTGGATGGATGGAGTGAATAGATGTATAGATTCATGATAGGTATATTGGAGGATGGAATGATGGATGTATGGGTAGATGGACGGATGCATGCATGCATGGATACATGGAGAGATAGATGGATTCCTACATAGACATAAAGATGAATAATTGGCTGGCTGGCTGGCTAGAGGCACAGTTAGGTTGGTTTTATTTCTTCTTACTGTAATAGGTACTTCATGAGGGCAGCACTTTTTCCTATTTTATTCATGCTATAACCATGTGCTCCAGCTTTCTAAATTCTGGAACCAAATTAAACATTTAGAAGCATTTTTGTGAGCAGATCACTAATTCTTACAGATAACAATTCTTACAAATTAATAATATTTTATATAAAAATTTGTTTTCTTCTGTTTCCTTGTTTTTTTTTTCTTCTCCTCCAAACTTTGCTCCCTTTGTGCAAAGGAGGGTTGATACAGAACAGACAAGGTGGGATTAAAAGTCTCCCTTACTGGTTTCTTCCACCTTGAGTTTTATAGAAATGATCTTTGTCACCACTACAAGAGACATCTAGATAAAGTATACCGTTTTCAGAAATCTTAGGAGTGGATAAGGAGAGACATCCTGCATCTCTAAATACAGGCAAATGAGTAGCTGCCAGGAAGTGTCAGGAGGGGCCACCCAGGGGGGGGCAGTATTGAAGTGCAACCACACAGGGCCTCAGAGGGAAATGGGTTTCCTAGCAGTCTTGGATAATGGGTGCTCGTACAAGGACTCATCTGAGAGTCAGAAAGGCCTGGGTTGGCTGATATAACAGATAGATAAATGGACCCTGAAGTCACGATAATGACAATAACAGAAAGTGATACCTCTTACATACTTGAGTTTGGTACTTGATCTGTCCTCTGTAATCAAAGAACGTGATATCCCCATGGGAACAGGCCACCTGTTCTGTTTCCTTTCTGTTGCTGTGATAAATGCTGGGAACAGAAGCAACTTAGAGGAGGAAAGATTTTATTTCAGTTTATACTTCCAGGTCACAGTTCATCACTGAGGGAAGTCAGGGCCAGAACCCAAGTAGGAACTGAAGCAGAAACCATGGAGGGATGCTGCTTAGTGACTCGCTCACAAAGCTTATACTGAGCTTTCTTCATTCATTCATTCATTCATTCATTCATTAATTCATTCATTCATTCATTTTGCATCCTGATTGCTGCTGCCTCCTTCCCAGTTCCCACTCACACAATTCCTCCCACACCCTCACTCCCCTTCTCCTCTGAGAGGAGAGGGTGGGTTCCCCCTGGGTATTCCCTTACCCTAGCACATCAAGTCTTTGCAGGGTTAGGCGCATCCTCTTCCACTGAGGCTAGACATGGCAGCCCCGTTAGGGGAACAGGTTCTACAAACAGCTTTAGGAACAGCCCCCTCTCCAGTTATTCAGGGACCCTTATGAAGACTGAACTGCACATCTATTACATGTGTGCCTGGGGCCTTGGTCCAGCCTGTGAATGCTCGTTAGTTGGTGTCTCAGTCTCTGAGAGCCCCAAGGGTCCAGGGTGGTTGACTCTGTTGGTCTTCACGTGGAGTTCCTATTCCCTTCAGGGTCCTCAATCATTCCCTCAACTCTTCCATAAGAGTCCCTGAGCTCTATTTCAGTGTTTGGCTGTGGGTCTCTGCATCTGTTGCAGTTAGCTGCTGGGTAGAGCCTCTTGAAGGTCAGTTATGCTAGGCTCCTGTCTGAGCTAGCTTTCTTATACAGGGTCAATTACCTAGAGAATGGGGCTGCTCACAGTGGGCTTGGGCCCTCCCAAATCAATCATCAGTCAAGATAATTTCTTATACACATTGCCAGAGACCAATCTGATGAAGGTAGTTCTTCAGGTGAGGTTACCCTATCAGATGTGTTAAGTTGACAACCAGGACTGACCATCACACCATCTTTCCAGAACACAGCAACGTAACCAGCCTTTGGAGATCTCCATCATAACCCAGTTGAGTTACCTGAGGAGGAGCATTATTCTACAAGTATTAGAAAAGAAGATTCAGCAATAGAAGGCCAAGAACAAGTGCCTTCCCTTCTAAGATTTCCCCCTTCTTACTGTTGGGACAATTACATAAACCCAGGTGCTCAGAGAAAGTATCAGATCATGAGTGAGGGCAGAAAGCATGAACATAAAATTTGACTCAGCCCCTTAGGTGGATGAACTTGGCCAAATTGCTTAAGTCCCTGTGCCTCAGTTTACAAATATGGAAAGAAGGGTAAGCATGACCCTTCTTTGGGATGGCTGTGGATAGTTAATGTGTTGTCGTAGCGGTGTTCTAAGGAAAACCTCATGATAAGGAATTAGCTGTGAGTTTAGCAGCCAAGAGAAGCCATGGGCTGTCCAGCAACAACATGAGAAAGCTTCTCTAAGCACTGATCTAGAGCCATATGGGCAAGGTCTCACAGCATGCTACCAAAGAAGTAGCAAGCCTGAATATTTTAGAGTCAGTCAGAGAACATGCTAAACAGCAGCCAGCATGAGAAATGGCCAAGACTCCATACTCAGTTTTGATCAGAGGATGCTATGCAGTTGCCCACATGGTCAGAGAGTAGCCTGAGTGAATGGTATGGACCAGACAAGCAAATTGTGAAATAACACTCCTGTCTTTCTGCACTTGGCTTATTTTCACTTGCTGTGAAGATAGCCTCCTACATTATCCATTGTGCTGGTTAGCTCAGACTGTTAACCCAACACAACCTAGAATCAATCACTTGGGAAGAGGGCCTCAATGAGGGTTTATCTAAATTAGACTGGCCAGTGGGTATGTCTGTGGGAGACTGTCTAGTTCCAGTTAAGTAACATTGGAAGACTCAGCCCACCATGGGCGGCATCATTCCCTAGACAAGAGGTCCTGACGTGTATAAGAGTAGTGAAATCAAGCTAAGCACAGGCAAACAAGTGGGCAGACATGTATTCCTTTCTCTCTGACTCCTGACAGTGGATGTGATGTGACTAGCTACATGAAGTACCTGCCTTGACTTCCCTACTATCATAGACACTAACCTGCAATTATGAGATGAAATAAACCTCTTTTCTCCCACAAGTTGCTTTGGGCAGGGCGTTTAATCACAGTGACATAAATGAACGTAGAACCCCAATGTTTTCATATATGACAGACTTTCCTTGCTTTCGTAAAGGCTAAATAGTATTCCATTTTTCCTCACTGGTTCACTGATAAGAGCTTAAACTATTTCTATACTTTGGCTACTGTGCTGCATGAACTGGTCACTCCAGGTACTAATTTCATTTCCTTCCAGAAGTGGGATTCCAGGATTATATAGCCTTTTTTTTTTCATTTTTACTATTTCCCAAAAATATATAAAACCAATGTGCATCACCAACCACCTAAGCCACTGTATGTGTAAAATCTTTGGTTGTGTAAAAGTTTAACCAGTTTTAAATAGATACCACTGAAATGCTGCTGGAAGTAAAGTCTAAGTGAAGGGAATATAGCCAGCATTTGTATTGATACTTTTTTCACATTTCTCAAATTTTGATAACAAATATCGCACAAGACTTTCTGGTAATACCAGACTTTTATTGAAGGGATGAGAGAGAATGTAAGAATTCTCATGCTCTGCTGGTGGGGCCCAGAGGGTGTGTAGCCATTTCTAAAAATGCCTGAAATGTTCCTCTGTGAGGAACAGAGCTAATGAACCTGGCATGTAGCACAGACACTTCATTCCTGGGCTTCTATGCTCAGGAAACAAGTGTTCAAGACTCTCTTAGCACAGGTGCAGTGGTGATCTAAGGGGGGTTACTCCTCGGAGTCCCAAATTGGAAACCCCCCACACACTCTTCCAAGGGATGGGAGGGTAACATTTGATATGCTTGTAGAATAGATGCCGAGGACAAGTTCACTGCACTGTAAATTTTTGTAGTGTTCAGAAAATAGTTTGATGATCATTCAAAGTAGAACAAGCACACATACGTACACACACAGAGACAGACACACACATACATATAGAGACACACACAGAGACACACACATACACAGAGAGAGAGAGAGACATACATACACAGAAGAGAGACAGAGAGAAAGACACACACAGAGAGAATAGGATAAAATAAATTTTAAAAATTAAAATGGATAAGAGTATCTTATGCTGGCATGGTAGAAAATGAGCAAAGAGTAAAAGGGAAGAGATAGTTGTTGGAGCAGGGGTGATATTCCACCATCTTGCAAATGAGTCTTGCTGGTGTTAGTTTGGTGGATAGAACTGAGAGAAGCAGTATCCCATATGGCTACATTGGCAGGGTTTGGTCTCAGGAAGCCCCAGCCTGTGGTTATAAAGGACAGAGTGGCTCTCTTCTTTGGGATAGCTGAGCATGGGCAAGCATGGAGTATACGAATACTTTTAGGGAGATTCCCTGCTTACAACTGGCTGATGGATGCCTACAGCAGGAATATGGAAATTGCATTGTATCATCCACTTCAGACCTTTGTATTTTCCTTCCATGTAACCCAGTGGGAATTAGCCATTAAATATCCCAACACCAACAGCGAGGTATTAGAAAGAAAGAAACTAGAGTGCAGAGGGGAACAGGGCAGCAGGGTCATTGGGTCATCAGCCTGTCTATAGCATCGCGTGTAGTCTTCCTTAAAAACTCTAATGCTGGCCAGGACTGACTTCCTCATTCTAGAGCTATGGATCTGTTGCTCAGCATGGGATCAGGGGCCACACCCCCTGAGGAGTTCATCCAACACACAGTCCGCAGGAAGTTAGGGCAAGAGGAAAGTGAGGTTGGCTCCAAGGCTTCAGGAGTTACTGCACTGATGAAGATTAAGGTGAAATATCCTAAACTGGAAATGCACAAAACTTCCCTCTGGCAATTGACTTCATCTGTGGAGTTCCGGAAGGCAGCTGAAACCCTGCTGTTTGGACTGAGAGTCTCATCTGGGGTCCAGCAAATCTACCCAGAGTAGTCCAGTTAGGTACTGGGTGGCTGCCCAGATTTTTTGGGGGGGAGGGGTGAGTTAGTATCTCTCTCTCTCTCTCTCTCTCTCTCTCTCTCTCTCTCTCTCTCTCTCTGTCTATCTATTTCTCAATAATTAATTTATTTATTCACATTGCAGCTTGATCACAGCCTCCGCCATCCTCTTTGGCCCACCCTATCTCCCTCTACCTCCATGGGTACCAATCAGCCCCTGTGTATCCAGTCCCAGAAGTACTAAGCGCATCCTCTTCCACTGAGGCCAGACAAGGCAGCCTAGCTACGGGAAAGAGGTCCAAAGGCTGGCAACAGAGACAGCCACTGCTTCAATTGTTAGGGGACCTACATGAAGACCAAGGTGTACATCTGCTACATATGGGGAGAGGGCCTGCGTCCAGGCCCTGCATACTCTTTGGTTGGTGGTTCAATCTGTGTGAGCCTCTATGGGCCCAGGTTAGTTGACTCTGGTCTTCTTGTGGAGTCCTTGACTCCTCTGGCTCCCTCAATCCTTTCTCCTACTCTCTGTTAGTCTTCCTGAGATCTGCCTATTGTTTGTCTGTTGGACTCTGCATCTGTTTCCATCAGCTGCTGAATGAAGCCTCTCAGAAGACAGTTATGTTAGTTTCCTGTCTGAAAGCATAGCAGAATATCATTAATAGTGTCAGGGGTTGGCTCTCATGAGATGGGTCTCAAGTTGGACCAGTCATTGGTTGGACATCCCCTCAATCTCTGCTCCATCTTTATCCCTGCACATCTTATAGGTAAGACAATTTTGGGTTGAAGGTTTTCTGGGTGGGTTGATATCCCAGTCTCTCCACTGGAAGTCCTACCTGGCTGCAGGAGGTGGCCACTTCAGTCTCCATATTTCCTCCTGCTAGGAGTCTCAGCTAGGGTCACCTACATAGAGTCTTTGGCGCCTCCCCTGTCCCAAGTCTCTGACTCATCCAAAAGATGTACCCCCTCCACCAATTACTGTTTTTTCTCCCAGTTCCCCTCCCCACACCCTCTCCTACCCAGTTTCCTCTTTCTATCCACTTCCAATGTACAACTGACAGACCCAAAGGAGCTTAGTAACAAGGAGGGCCCAAGGGAGAATGCTTGAGTCTCACTCAGAAGGTGAAATTAAAAAACAAAAAAAATTAAAGTCAGCATCTTTATTTCAATGCTAACTTAGCCTCTGCAGTCCTCAGAGTCAATGCTTTTAAATAATGGCTTAGCGCCTATTTGCAGTGCATAGTGAATTAATACACAAATATTAAATTAACTTCTTTCCTTCTCACTTTGCCTACTTTCTATCATGCTAGGATAGACTAATTTTTTATTAAAATAAATTAAGTTTAAAGATTTATTGTTTTCTCATCTCTCTCTTTGCATATGTGTGTGCATGTGTATGTGTGTATAGGTATGTGTGCATGTGTGTGTGCGCATGTGTACATGTGTTTACATGTATTGTGCATGTGTGTGCATGTATACATGTGTGTGTGCATGTGTGTGCATGTGTATGTGTACTTGTGTGTACATGTATTGTGCATGTGTGTGCATGTGTACATGTGCGTGTGTGCATGTGTGTGTGCATGTATATGTATGCATGTGTGTGTACATGTGGATGTGTGCATGTGTGTGTGCTTGTGTATGTGTGTGAATGTGTGTCTTTCTATTTTGAATGCTCAGCAAAGTATTTTCTGAATAGTAGAAATTTTTAAAGAATAGTGGATGGTATTATTTTCTTTTCAAACACAATCTAGTCCTTTTTGGGGTGGATGAACTGTATGCCCCTATTATTTCTCAATCTTATGTCGGGGGAAGCAGCTTGTTTTAGTAAACCTGTGGCAGAAGACAAGAGAGATATGAACCCATGAGCCAGATGCCTAAAGGATTACTGTGTGGTTCCAAGAAATAGCCAGGGATAGATGGAATATGAGTAGACTAGGGAAGGACTGAGCCTTGGGGAGAGGATGCCAGAGACCAAGAAGAGAGATAGCAGGCTAGAATGCATTTCTTGTATAGGCAGTCGACTCAAGAGACTAAATAATTGTACAGTGTGTCCTGGCCAAGGAATGCTTCCACAGGTACAAACATGGTCTTTTCCAACCTCCATGGCTTGTGAGTAGAATAACATTCTCATGTGTCCCCAGAAAGCAAGAGGATGCTAATAGGTTGCTGACCTACAAGGTGACTTATTGAAAGACGTATGTATACTGCAGCTATATATAACGGAAGGCCCGGCAGACTTGATTCATGACATCAGGGACTAGCTGGCTCCATGGTGGCCAGAGACAGGTCCCCAAGGCTCTATTCTCAAACCTATAGCCTCTGCAAACCACACAGGCTTGTGGACAATGATCCAGATAGGATGCCGTTTGCATGCTGAGCATTCAATCAGCAGAAGAGAGACTGGAATTAAAGACGGAAATGTCTCCTTCCTGTCCTCGATTTCCATGGCTGTTAGATTAGATTTGTATCAACAGTCACTTCTTTTTGTTAAGACAAAGTTTTTATGTGTGTAGCCCTAGTTGTTCTCGAACTTATTCTGTAGACCAGGCTGGCCCCAAACTCACAGAGATCTGCCTGCCTCTGCCTCCTGAGTACTGGGATTAAAGGCATGTGCCACCACTGCCTGGCACATTTGTCTATCTTTGAGTGGAAATTCTTAGTTCTCAGTGGTATTGGGCAGAATCTAGCTAGGAAGACAAGTTCCATCAGCTTTAAGGCAGTTTAAAAAAACATTAAATATATGCTGAGATGTACAAAATACTGACTGTCATTAAAGTAACCACAGAAACACCTCGTAAAGGTATTGGTAGAACTAGAGTTCTACCAATAGTGGGATTGTCAGGGCAAGGCATGGGAGGCGTGCCAATCGAAGAAAACAATCTGGAAAAGATAGATCAGGGAAATAGATCTCCCTAGCCTAGAGACTGTAGCTCTGGTAGAAGCTGAAATCTTAGAAGATTCTGAGTGGTAGGAGCTGGATATACTGGGGAGGCAAGATGAGAGGTCGGGGGGAGGAAAGAGATTATGAAGATGATGGGGAGGAAGAAGAAGATGAGGAAGAATGAGAAGGCAAAGAGGAAAGGAGACGGGAATGGGTAGAGAGAGCCTGGCATGGCGTTAGTCTCTCCCTCAAAGCTCCTGTGCCTTTTCTCCACTGGCTAAGTCTTCTGAGACTCTAAGGAACAAAAATCTTCAAGGGGAGTTTGCAGTGATCCAGCCCCTGTGATTCAGGGTTTAGTGGGGTGGGCACTATGGAGAAGGAGTATTGTCTGCCTATATCCTTCAGAGCATTTGGTATGAGTATTATAGAAGAAGGTTCCATGGCTATGTGTGACAGTCTGACACTGTAGGGAGAGACACATGGTTCTCCCTTCTAGTGTAAGAACATGTGATCACCCAAGAGCCTTCCCTCACTTCCCAAGGTACAAAACACAAACTAAGCATGGAAGATTTCTTCTTCTACCTTGGCACATGTAGGTCAACAGGGACTGGATCCCATGAATGCTTACAGACTGTAAGCCCAGGACAAACCAGAACATACGCTTTCCTAGCGGCAAATGTCTGAATCACACCAAACTGTACAGAGACATGTTTAGACAAGAGGACAGAACAGGACCCGCATCAGGGTCAAAACCACCTTAGGTGTGACCCCAGCACCCCCAGCAGTGTGCCCTGGCTCCTTCTGCAGGGCACCACCTGCTGTCATTGGTACTGCCAGATCTATCCCCAGGATGGAAGCAAGCAGGCCCCCAGCTACTTGAGGAATGGCGTTAGGAGGTAGGCTGTAGACCCATGGAAATTTCCCTGGCTAAAGTGAGCCATATTTTCCAGGGCTGTACTCTTTCATCCAAGGCTGGTAGGTGTACTGCTAAAAGCTGGTGCCTCATAGCAGAATCGTAAGAAGCCATCCATCTTGGATCTAAGGTTCTCCAGTGTCTACCCAGGCCGCTGTGGATGCCACATGAGCCTCTCCTCTGTCTACTTCTACTTATTCTCCATGCTGCTCCTCAGGGTAGGACCCTAAAGCTTTCTCTATACACATTTCTATCCCAGAGTAGCTTCCTGGAGTCCTCCTCCTAAGATGAATATATACTCAGTTCCTAATGAGATTCTCAAGGTGACTCACCTCTGGCTAGGCTCACATCAAGGTCTGAGCCATCTGGGGGATCCACCAAATCATTCAGTCCTGTTCTGATATCATCAAAAACTGCTTCATGTGCATTTTAATCCAATGATAGTTATGAGATCAAGCCACACAGTGAGCAGTGATGACTTGTGACAAGGATTCCACACTCAAGGGTATACAGGATACAACTCACGGCCAAACCTTCCCGGTGGGCTGCCCATCCTCACCCCAGATCTGATCCCCATGGTCTCCCTCTCTTTATCTCTTCTTCCTATCCTTCCTTATCTGACTTTCTCTCTCCTCTGCCAAGCAGAAAGTTTTACTTCCTGATGGCATTCCCTCCAGAGTTCCTGCTCATGAACTCCAACCGTTCTCTTGGAGGGCCAGCCTCTCTCCACTGTATGTCTTTCTCCTTGAACCAGAGAGGAGCATTCTCCAATCCAGCCTGGTCACAGACAAGCTTCATCCTCTTCTGTCCACAGGGACAGCTGGCAATTTCATCATGTGACCCCCAGTGGTCTCAATCAGAGTGTCTGCAATTTTAAGAATATTTAAATGAACTCTTTGGCAATTTCCTACAAGGCATTTTCATATGATATTCAACCCCGACTACTTCACATAACGCCCCCACATCTCCCTCTCTACCCCACCACCTGATTTCATGCCCCTTAATAAATTTTAATAACCTATCTACTCTGATTGGTGACTCCCATATTCTCACGGGTGTGGGGCCATCCACGGGAGCATGCTGAACCTTCTGGGGTCTATATTGTTAATGAAAACTGACTCTTCCTCCCACAGAAGCCATCAACTGACCATAGCTCTCCTTGGTTAGGAGTGGAGACTCATGAATCCCTTCCTGCTCCAAGCTGGAATGTTGAGCAGGAGACCAACATCATTCATGAGTGCAGTGGCACCTTTTTGCTCTGATCTTCCCTGATTGCTGGCTCTTACACTCTTTTCACTTCCTCTTCCTCTATGGCCCACGATACTCAGGGTGTGATACAGATATCCCAATTGTACCTGAGCACATCCCTGCCACTTGTTCTCTGCAAAAATTGACTACCACCCCACTGCACAACTTCTCTGATGAGGTCTGAGACCAGGACTGTTCTATGGGTCTAGAGATCTGAGTTTAGAAAACAGTTTGATACTCTGTCCATTTTGCAGGATAATGAGAGTAGGGTCATCCTGATGCCGATGAGTTTCCCGTTTATGGGTTCTTGGCCAAAGGTACAGAACTGGGCAAGTGTGGTAGGTCTTACATTCAATCAGAAAGTGGTTGGCTACACCGTCACTCTTGAGCTGCAGTAAGGACTTGACGACTTGACCCAGTTCCTGCAGTGCAGGTGGGACTTATTGGGTGGACTTTGTAGAAAAAGGTTTCAGCATTGGCTTTCCACCATTTGCCTCTTCCCTCCTTCCTAGGTACCTGTTGGCCTCAAGAAGTCACTATATCCAGCCTGGAGGAACTTTCTCTGGCTTCTTTCTTACTGTGCATGCCTTTGTGTGAAAGCTCGTGACCCTTCCCCCAATCCCTACACACACAGAGAAATGTGGCTTCTGCTGATCTATCCCTTACATCCAGGAATACAGAGCATCTCTATAACACACTGCTCTCTAGTTTTTATCCTCCTCCACTCCAGGGCTGTGAACGGTGCCCTGTAGAACCCCATACCAGGTCTTCCCTGATGAGTCTTATACAGAAACAGGCCTTGGCTGCTGTGCATCTGATAGTATTTATTGAGAATATGATGTCCCAGGCATAATGGGAAAGCTGTACATGAAACAGGCTAGATGTATGTTTTGTAGGGAGATGAAGATCCTCAAACAGTACACTGCTATTCCATCTTTACTCATTGGCATCCTATATCCATCATACACACACATACACACATAGATGGCACGCATACGTGCACACACACATATACATACATACATGGCACATGCACACACACATATGCACACACACATGCACACATAAACAGACATACACACATGCACACATACAGACATAGCACATGCACACACATACCAGACAGACAGACAGACACACACAAATACACACACACACACACACACACATACACATGCGCACATACACATTCCTTATACCTCGGCTCTGCAGAGCTCAGGGCTCCATCCTCCAGATCGATCACACAGAATAAAAATATTCACAGCAGGATGGTATCTCAGGACATAGAGAAGGCAGGTGCAGCACAAAGCTGGTGTAAAATGGAAAATTAAATGCTGCCATTAATGATACATTTGAGGCTTCTGTGTTTTATAATTTCTTCCATTATTTGAAGGAGCAAGCATGCCACCGTGGATATTTATCAGAGCAGCAACTGGACCAGCAATTGGACCAGCCAGGTTTTAACCAACTTGTCTGGCTCTGACACTCAGCTGGCACCAACTGTCTTCCTAGGCTATTGACCTTACCGTTAGTGATAGCGAGTCCCCGAGTGGACAGCACTCAAAGTCTTTCATCTACCTCTTCAGCTCCTGGATGGATTCTTCTCACTTTGCGTTGATGGGGAAACCATGGAGCCACAAACGCTCTGGTGCTGTCTGGCATCACACAAGCACAAAGCACCTGTTCTTCCTGCCCCTCCCCTACTCCACCCCTCATCCTCTGAGGCCATCAAAATGTATACATAGTCACAGACTCACAGGGACTAGAACTAGGGATGCTGTTCCATTAGTAGGATGCTTGCCTTGCATGCAAGAAACCCCGAGGTTCAGTCCCCAACACCAGGAGAATCAAAATTGCTGGTGCATGCCCATAATCTCAACACTCAGGTGGCAGAGGCAGGGGGATGAGGCATTCAAGGTCATCCTCAGCTACTTAGAGAGTTTGAGGCCAGTATTGGCTACATGGGATCCTGTCCCCAAAACCAAGCAACCAACCAAAACAAAAGGAACCAACAAAAAAGCACTTGCTCTTTTAGTCAGTATTTTATTTGTACTTGATATTCCTAGCTCAGAGACTAGGGTCCAAGGTTCCTGTTCCAAGTCATCCAGCACCCTGTTCCTGCTCAGTATACTAGCTCTCTTATGCAACGCCACACTGATTAAATGTACTTGTGTTCTTTACTTAAACGCCTTGTTTTCGCTGTTAATCACAGACGGGTACCACTCCCTATCAACAGAAGGCAGTGATACAGAAGCATGAGGAAAAGGAAGCCGCCCCAATGACTCCATCCACATCCTATTGCCTGCCAAAGGGCTAGACCTGAGCAAACAATGGGGTTTAAAGATACCGTAGCATCAGTGGCCTTTCTCCTGAAGATAAGACTGTACCGAAGGCTTGGGAGGTATCTCAGCGGTTAGAGAGCTTGCCACGTGAGCCTAAGGACTGGCATTCAAATTCCCCAAACCCACATCAATTACAGGAGAGTGTGACATCCCACACCTGTAATTCCTGCCTTGGAAGATGAAGACAGGAGATTCCCAGAGCAAGCAGGCTAGCAAGACTAGCTATATGGGAGAGCTCTAGGTTTGATTGACAGATCCTACCTCAGTGAATAAAGTGGGGGAACAATAGAGGAAGGTTCAGAAACACTAACATCAGGTCTCCACATGCATGTACACATATGTGCAAAAACATGCACACACACATACACAAACATAACACATGTATGTACACACACATACACAGGCAGATACAAAGTATAAAAAGAAAAATAGAGAGATAAGGAATTACATGATTGTGCTGCCCTTTGCATGTGCCAGCTGGCTGTCTTTGGGGGCCACTGGAGTGAATGAACTTTCCTGGATACATAACACAATAAATGCATGGTCACCCCCCAACCTAAACCCTCCTATTCATCTTTGTGTGTATGTGTGCTTGATATGTGTGTGTGCATGTTTCTGTGTGTAGGTGTGGGAGTATCAGAACACATATGTTGTAGTCAGAAGAGAGCCTGGGGTAGCTGGTCCTTACCTTCTACTGTAGTTGAGACAGAATCTCCTTTTTGCGATTTATCACTGTGCAATGGCAGGCTAGCTGGCCCTGGCGCTTCCAGAGAGCCTCCATCTTTTCTCTGTCCTCAATTGTAATTTGAGGGGGTTACAGACACATTCTACTGTTCCAGGTTTTGCACGGACTCTGAAGACTCAAAACTCTGGTCCTCCCTCTTGAATCACAACTGCTTTGCTAGCTGGGCTATCTCACTGACCCTTCAAGTGGACTTTTTAGAAAATATTTTTATTTATTCTTCTCTCAAGCTATCCTGACCACAGCCTCCCTTCCCTCTACTTGCCCCAGTTCCACTTGCTACTGTCCCCTCCCCCAGGTACACTGCTCCTTTGAGTCTCTTCAGAAAAGAGCAGTCCTTCTCCCCCCAGAAATATCAGCTGGATAGGCCATAAAAAGATACAATAAGATTAGGCACAAACCCTCATATTAAGGCTGGATGAGGCAACCCAGTAGGAGGAAAAGGGTCCCAAGAGTAGGCGAACAAGCCAGAGATACCCCTATTCACACTGTTAGGAGTCCTACAAAAACCCCAAGCTAAACAACCAGAGCATCTATGAAGAGAACTTAGTGTAAGTTCATACAGGCTCTGTGATTGCTGCTTCAGTCTCTGTGAGCCTCTGTGAGCCCTACTTAGTTGATTCTGTGGGCTGTGTTCTCCTGGTATCCTTGACTCAACTGGCTCCTGAACTTCTTCCTCCCCTCTTCTGTGGGGTTCTCTGGGCTCTGCCTAATGTTTGGGTTTGGATCAGTGCTATTTGCAGAAAGGATGACAGTCAGTTCGCTGACAGCAGCCAAAGCTACTGGACCTCACAAGGTGCTTTCCTCATCTTGACCTTTAGGAAGGTTTCCTTTACAGGCTTCCCAGAGCAAGGCAGAAGCATCTCCCAAGTCAGCCTGGATACACCAATGCTTGACAGAGGTTTGCAGACACACCCACCAGAAAAGCCTGCTGGAACACACACAGCAATCAACCACCTCCCTGGTAAGCCATGTCTATCCCTGTAGAATCATTGCTAAAACGGAGACCCACATGGTGTCAGAGCCGAACCCACTCAAGCATCCTGTGTGAACTTTTGGCTGCCCATCTGTTGCAGAGTGAGTGACCTTCGCAGGTACCACATACTTGGGTGGCATCAGTATTAGGTAGAAAGCCCTCAGAAACAAATCACGTAAATGATTGACAGATTATGAAGCAGGCTGACCAGTGCACTAAGAATAAGCAAGATTCCTATTCTTGACAATGTAAAGTGCAGTTGATTAAACTGTCATAGTCAGGCACCTGTCTGCTGAGGCATGGGCACAGTAGGGATGGTTTTGGGCACAGTAGGGATGGTTCTGTGTAAGGAGGAATCCAGAGAAGGTTCCTCCAGGCCAAGTGTAGTGATTGCTTGATGCTGACAGCACTCAGGGAAGGAAGGAAGAGACAAAGAATAAAAAATTGATGCTGGTGACATTCTCCTAGAAAGACCATTCTGGAAAGTCCCTCCTGTACCATAAGACCCAGTTATGTTGCTACTGTAGCACAAAGCTAGCTAAGGGAATGTTTGACTTGGTGTGGTGTTGACTCGAGCTTCTAGAATGGTCAAGGGGGAGAATGGAGATCAGAGAAGGACATAGCCTCATGTCATAGGTTGTGGGAAGTGGGGGCATGGTATATCTTGTGACAGGCCTCTGAGGTCAGGCTAGGGAGATGGGGTGCAGTCTCTGAGCTCCCCTGCATATGGACTAGTTCCTCGTTTCCTCCCAGCCTCTGTTCAAGGTTAGTTAGGGTTTTACTGCTATGAACAGACACCATGACCAAGGCAACTCTTATAAGGACAACATTTAATTAGGGCTGGCTTACAGGTTCAGAGGTTCAGTCCAGTATCATCAAGGCAGGAACATGGCAGCATCCAGGCAGGCCTGGTGGAGGAAATGCTGAGAGTTCTACAAATTCATCTGAAGGCCACCAGAAGAAGACTGGCTCCCACATGGTTAGGATGTTGGCCACACCTAATGGTGTTACTTCCTGGGTATTCAAACCACCACAATGAAGCATGGTGGATGATCCCCCTCTGCCATCCTACTTGGCCCTCTTTTCAGATCTGTGCCAATAACCATCAGATTTTTGTCTGAGAAAGGGACACTGTGTAAGAGCACCTGCCTCAGGGAAAACTGAAACTAAACAGTATAAAATGTGGGGATAAAGGCACACCCCTGTTAATGGTGATGGGAGCGGTAACCAAACCTGGCTTCAGCAGATTAAGAACCAGGCCATCAAGCTTGCTATGGAATTGGTCAGTTACGCTCCAAGACCCTCGCTTAGGATGCAGAAGCTGTGTTCATCCTCAGTGCTGATGAAATCATGCAGCTTGCACCCATTTCTTTTACATTCAGCCACTGCTGCCTTGATTTTTCTGAAGGTCTTAACTTCATCATAATCCTTCCCAGAAACCCAGTTGTGCATGCCTGTTGGCTGCAGCATGCCTTCTTCAGGGACGGGTGAGCATCCCACCTCTCCAGTGAAGAACAATTCAACGTGAGCATAAGAAACCCATGGCACTGGGGATTGTTCAGTTAGGCAAGTGTTTGCCATACAAGTATGAGAACCCAGGTTTGATACCCAGACGCCATAGACAAAAGCCAGGCATGGTGGTGTATGGCTGTGATTTCAGCACTAGGGAGGCAGACATAGGCAGGTCTCCTGGAGCTCACTGGCCAGACAACCTACCCTATTTGGTGCACTCCAGACCAGTGATATAACTTGGCCTTTTAAAAAAAGGTAAACAATTCACGAGTAATGATACCCACGGTGGTCTACTCTTAGCCAATCACACACCCCTAGTTCCAATTACCAAAAAGTCTGATGACAACGTATAAAGAGTTGAAAGAATATGAAAAGAAAAAACAAAGTCTTTTGGGGGTTGGGAGACTGTCATCTACAAACAGCACCATGTCACTTGGTGTTGAACTACCAGAAATTCCCCATGAAGAAAGGGAACCAGAAGCAGATCATGGAGACAGAAGTCATATATATATACATATACACATACACATATATACATATATACATACACACACACACACACACATATATATATGAAGGCACATGGGTTGAGGAAACAATGCATATTCTGGAAGCTCAGAAAGCATGGAGGAGTGTCAGTAGACATGACTGTAGACCAGGCATATAGTATATTGTCCAGTCTGTAAAGGAGACAGAATGACATTCTCCAGGGAGCCAAGAGCTAGCAATTTTAATACTAATACTCATTGACTTATGTTTTAAAGGGCGATCTTCCTCTTCCTGTGTAAAAGGAACCATAGAGGAGAATCAGAGGAGGACTCTCTCTCTCTCTCTCTCTCTCTCTCTCTCTCTCTCTCTCTGTGTGTGTGTGTGTGTGTGTGTGTGTGTGTGTGTGTGTGTGTGTGTAGTGGGAAGGGGCAGGGCAGGATTCTAGACAAGGCTATCACAATTATCTGGATAAGAGCTGACACTGGGAGAGCAGAAGTCAGCAGGTTAAACAGCTGATGAGCAGACAGAACAGCTCATGATTGAAATCAAAGAGGATAAAGTTTAAAAGCAAAGGCTTTGGCCTGAAGGACCTGATATCAGATCTGGATGCTGCTACTTCCTGACTGTGTATCCCTGTCATCCTGTGGCTTGCCAGCACTGCTCTCTCACAGTAAACTGGAGACGATTTTAATGGCTTTCTCGGGATCATCACGAGGGCTAGATGAAAGAATGCACAAAGACTCATGAGCAGAGTCCTAGATACACACTGACCAGCCAGCAAACGGTACCGGAGACCTCCCTGGCATGATTGCTGCTGTCTCTAATAAGATGGAGATGTCAGGACCCTCACTCAGTCCTCCACCCCAAGTGCTTCACCGACATTGTGTGAAGATGGTCCAACTCTAATCTCATACCTTGTTCTTTATTTTCCATTTGAATACTTAGCTCCTTCCAGATCCTTCCATCAGAAAAGGGACCTGGCTTTCTCCATGATGTTCTTGCCATAACTGCAGCACAAGCAATTTTCTTCATGAAGTTAGAAACCTGTTGTTTCTGAAGTGTGGGGTGGATGAGACACCAAATAGTCCCTTCCTTCTAAAAAGATTTAGTTGCTTATAGTTCCCTTACGTGAATGTGTGTGTGTGTGCATGATGTGCACCACCAAGGTGTCCTTGGGAGACAAAAGAGGGCATTGGAGCCCACAGAACTAGAGTTACAGATGACTATAAGCCGCCATGTTGGTCCTGGGAGCCTGATCCTAGATCCTCTGCAAGAACAGTATGTACTCTTAACCACTCAGCCAGCTCTCCAGAGCCACAACATTCTTTGTCTTTTTTAATGTTAACAGAGCTTGTTGTTCACACCCAACTACCATTCCAAACCAACTCTTTCTTCCGTGAACCTTATCTTCTGTGGCCCCCTTGTTTCTTTTCTGGATTGGCTGGAGGCCAAGGGAAGTATCATCTGCAGTGGAGAAGGGTAGAAAAGGGAAGAAAGCATGGGTGTTTTCTCTCTCCCTGAGCACCAGCTCTGGCAGGAATGTTTTGTGGATGGTGTCTTTGGAGATCCTGTCCACGCACCTTTCTGCAGGCATATGATGCTCACAGGATACAGGATGCTGTTTCTTTTTCTCCTCGTTCTTTCAGATCAGGAGATGCTGTAGCTACACACCCTGTAGCTTTGATGCACCTCCTATCTGCACCTTTCTAAAGAGGCCCTCTCTAGCATTGCTTTCTGTCCCTCTGTGTCTTAGTTAGGGTTTGACTGCTGTGAACAGACACCATGACCAAGGCTAGTTTTATAAAGAACAACATTTCATTGGGGCTGACTTCCAGGTTCAGAGGTTCAGTCCATTATCATCAAGGCAGGAGCATGGCAGCATCCAGGCAGTCATGGTGCAGGAGGAGCTGAGAGTTCTACATCTTTATCTGAAAGCTGCTAGCAGAATACCACCGGCTTCTAGGCAGCTAAGGATGAGGGTCTTAAAGCCCACATCCACAGTGATACACTTCCTCCAACAAGGCCATACCTACTCCAACAGGGCCACACCTTCTAATAGTGCTATTCCCTGAGCACATACAAACCATAACACTCCATTTCCGGCTTGTTCTGTGGCTATAAAAGCAAGGCGGGGGGCGGGGGGCAGGATCTCAGCCTCAGGACCCCTTGATCTATCATATCCCCTTTCACATCAGTGTATAAGGAAAAAAGGGGAAATGGAATGATGCCATTGGTGTCTGCAGAGCTTGTGTCTACCTGCATCTGAGTGGGCAGAGAGTTTTATTTTGTTGGATGAAGTTGATGCCCAGGGATAATGAATGAGACAAGAGACTCGGGAAAAATCATTACAATTTGCGGCATTTTCTGTGAGAAAAAAAAAAAAACTCTCTCTGAAACGGTTTAATCAGATGCATCTGATAAGGATAATTACATAGTAAGATTCCAGGAATCACACAGAGGGAGAGAACTAGACCAAAGGCAGCTGCTAACCTTCCAGCCAGGAGTCAGGGAGGGCAGGGAATCTGGGGTGGGATACACAGCAGGGCTCTGGTGGGGCCCCTTACAGGTGCTAATGGCATCCCCAGGCAGGCTGACAGTCACCTTGGCGTTCAGCAGACGCCTTGGAAAGCACGCAGAGTTCTGATTTCTGGCTCTTTCTTGTAATTCTATTTTATTTGTTCAGATGTTTAGCCTGCACACCGGATATGTGCTCCACCTTTGTGGGAGTGTCTGTGCAGAGGCCAGGAAAGGGAGTCAGATTCTCTGAAACTGGAGTGACAGCCATGTGATGGTGGAGGTTGCTATCTGCCATATGGGTGCTGGGAGTTGAACCTGGGTCTTCTGCAAGAGCAACAAGTGCTCTTAACTACTGAGACACCTTTCCAGCCCCTGATCGTCCTTCTCTAGGTAGAGCAGAGAGAAAGGCCAGCCAGCTCAGAGGGAACCTCTGAGACCCAAAGAAGCTTGGTGAAGCTGGAAGGAGTTTCAAACACCTCAGATTTACTTTCTCTGATGTGCAGAAGACATTTTTTTTCCTAAATCACTCAGAAAGATCCCCAAGGCCATTGCCTGTTGTCTTGGCTCTGGTTGTCACATGCTTCCTGAATGAGCACACTGAGGTCGCCCGGGTGGGTTGCAACGGCAGCAGTAACACTCCCCACACGTTCCCTGAAGGTCTCCATGACTTTTCTATTGCCTTGGCTTACACTGAGCCTAGCTTAATGACAGTTCTGGGGCAGCAGCCCGGCAGGGCACATAGAAAGATGGCAGGCCAAGTCCCAGAAGCTTTCAGGCTTTTTTTTTTTTTAAAGCCGCTTCCTGCAGTCAAAAATCAAGAAAGTATCTGCTTTGTTGAGTAGACATGTTTAGTTCATTCTTTGTCTTCCTGCAATGCTGTTCTAGAATTCTCTTAAGAATTCCTGGTTGGTTTTTCAGTCATTTATTCTTTAGATGGCTATGGAGGCGGGAAAGACCTTGTCAGGAGCTATCCAGGGTGCTGACCCTCATGGGCAACCATAGAACAGGGTCTCTCTCCTGAGAGGGCAGGTGGGACACAAAGGAAAGCCTTTCATTGCAGATGGAAACCACACTTTAAAGAACAAGAGGTGGGACACCAAGTGAGTCCCAGGGGACAGCCACAGGGTCAGAGAGTCTTCCTGGATTTTTTAGATACATGAACATTTTGTGTTTGGGAAAGACATAGAGTGGAAAATTATAGATACTGGGTATATAGAATCCTTTTTAGACATATAAAATATTCTTTAGGCTTTCTTTATAAAGACATGGAGAAACCAAGGCATGAAGCAAGTTAGGAATGTGGAAAGACCAGTCACCATTCCTGGAACTGGCCTATCGAAAAGAGAAAGGAAAGAATGCAAGTGAACTAGGTGGAACCAAGCTGAGAACCAAGCTGGGAACCAAGCTGGGAACCAAGCTGGGAACCAAGCTGAGAACCACAGTGACAGGGCAAGGCCGAAGTAACAGGGCAGGACCACATTCTTGAGAAAGATAAGCGTACAGAAAGTTTTCACATGACCCTGACTCACGTAGGTTGGGTTCCTTTAGAATGTTCTGCTATTTTTATGTTATACCACCCTAACAACCCCTCACCTCCTCCCCATTCCTTGGTTTGTGTTTTTTCCCTTTAAAAACCCCTCTTAAACTGGCTGTCGGGGTCAATTCAGCTCCTGCGTGGGCATACGAATTGACCGGCAGCTAGCTGTCACGCCCTAATAAACCTCGCAATTGCTCCGGTACATGGTGTCTCGAGCAGATTACTGGGTGGTCGCGACTTTCTGAGATTTGAGTGAGGGTCTCCCCTCTGCGGAGGTCTTCAAAGAGAAATCCCCAAGGCTCCTCAAAGATTCTGAAAAGCAAAGGTCTTCTTAAAAAAATAATTTCACATCCCTTGTACCTTTTACTAGCTGTGATGTATAATGTATACATCTAATTAGAAAGTAAGACATACTGGTTTGGGTTGTAGTCACAAGTTACTGAACACACAGGACACTCAAGCATGCCAATCCCCTGCAAACATTATTGGTTAGATTTGTAGTAAGGCTGTCTTAGGATTTTGTGTCAGGATGGGCAGAAGTGGGTGGGTTGGAAATAAAATAGCCAGTAAGAACTTATTTTGTTCCCGGGTGTGTTATTATAAGAACAAGCCTAGGACTTCTGTAGATTCTTATCAGTGGAAATGACTTGTGATGGGAAAGAATTAGGGTGACTAACAAATGTCATGACACACCCGGGCTGCAAGCAAGATGAACTTATGGGAGCTCTGGCCATGTTAGACTGTGCCAGCAACCCCTGACTTCAGACCCAGGAGGAATTTCTGTGTGGATTAAGCTTCAGTTTCTTCTTTTAAATATCTTATATATTCCTTAAAATGTCATAAGGCCTATAATGTACCTTGGCCACACCCATCCCTATCTTCTTCTTCTTCTCAGACATTCTCCTAACACAACCCCCTCAACCTTCAAGGACTCTCTTTGTTCTTTTATGAAATACATTGAGCCCAACTGGCGCTGCCTGCTGGAGTATTGACTGATACTGTTGACTTGATCTTGTGCAGGTGGCCATTATTGCCGTGAGTCCTTGAGCATCATGGCCATGCTATTTCCAGAAGACAGCATAGCATGGAAGGCTTCCCAGTTCTCCAGCTCTTAAAATTCTTTCCACCGTAGTGTTTCCTGGGCCTTGGTGGGGGAAGGGTGATATAAACATCCCACTGAGGGCTGAGTATTCCACAGCTACTTATTCTTGGCACTTTGACTAATTATGAGTCTCTGCTTTGCTGCCCATTGTAGAGAAGCTTTATCTGTGTAAGAAGCATTATTTTTTTCTCATGTGGAAGTTGTACTATTTTATTTGTTTATTGATTTTGAGACATGAACTCATCAAATAACCCTGGTTGTCCTTGAACTTTATATGGAGATCAGACTAGCCTCAAACTCACAGAGGTCTGCCTACCTCTTCCTCCCACGTGGTTAAAGGTATTTGCTACTATGCCCAAACTACACCATCTTGTACTTTATTTTTTACTTCAGTATTGGAGAATCAGAAGCAGGAGAAACTCTTGAGAAATATCAGAGAGGAATCCTTTCCTGTAAACAGGAACTCACGATGCCCGGGTCTAATGGAAACCATAGATCTCATTGGCTAGTTTATGATGCTAACACCAGCTGTCTTGTGAGCCTAGATAAGGTACATAACCGCTAATCATGCCAGTTCCTTGCTTCGAAAGTACCCCTCCCCCCAATTGAAATTATAACCTGTGGCTAAGAGGCCAGCAGCTATAGAGTCTACAGCTCACACATACCAGTTCTAGGGACTGGAGAGATAGCTCAGAAGTTAAGAACATATATTTCTCTTGCATAGGACCCAAGTTCAGTTTCCAGCATCCAGACTGAATAGCTCAGAAGTGACTGCCATTTCAGTTCTAGAGGATATGACCTCTGGTCTCCCCAGGCACCTGCACTCTTATGCACATGCCGACAGACAGACAGACACACACACACACACATACACACACACACACACACACACATGCACGCACTAAAGATTTAAGACTAATCTTAGGGCAATTCTAGCAAGGTTTGATTACACTTAAAAGATGGAAGCTCTTCTGTTGTTAATTTAATTTTTTGTTTCTTTGTTTTGCTTTGCTTTGTGAACTCCTGGAACTCCTGACTCTTTTGCCTCAGTTTCCCAAGTCCTGTGATTACAATCAGGTACCACCATATTCAGCAAGACTGGTCTTACAAGAAGTTGCTCTGGAGACATCTGAGCACCACACTGAGCAGCCAAGCATGGAGCTCTGCACACCACCTGTGCTCTGTGAGCTCCCTTAGGGGTGTGTGTGTGTGATCAGTCTCTGTATAGTTAAGTTAGGTTAGTGAAGAAATGAGAAGAGCCACCCAGAAAAAGTCACGACAAATAGCACTACTTAGAGACAACTGAGGGTAGACAGGGAATCCTTACTGCTGGTGATATAGAAATGGGAGAAAAAAAAAAGAAAAGAAATGGGAGAAACAGAGAAACTGAGGCAGAGTGGGTCTCTGCAGTGAGGCCACAGTAAGAGCTTCCTGTCCTGAGCACCAAGCTGTCAATCACAGGACTTGGAGGGAAGGGAGGGAGGGAAATGCTGGATCCACTCCATGGAAGACACACACACACACACACACACACACACACACACACACAGAGTGGGGGGGAGGGAGAGGGAGGGGAAGGGAGAAGGAGGGGGGGGGGGGGGGAGGGGGGGGGAAAGAGAGAGAGAGAGAGAGAGAGAGAGAGAGAGAGAGAGAGAGAATAAAAACAGCTAGAAAGACATAGAGAAAACCCAAAGAACATGAGAGAGGGCAGCCCACCCTCATCTTATGCCAGGCAGGCTTTGCACACTACAGTTGCACCACCAACCATGATTTTTTAAAGTGTCCTACTTCTGCATGTTTATACTTACAGGCTGGAAATAACACAGGGCTCTGGACAGTTTTATTACTGCCCTTGTAGAAGGAACTGTTCCGACAGCACCGTGGTTAATAAACACTGCACGTGTACTCACTCTCTGCCCTGTTACTATGGTGGGGCTTGGAGCATAACACACCCAATTAATTTTACAATGACAGTAAATATTCTTCTTTGTTAAAACAGAAATTGCCTGTACAAACAAGGCCTGGCAATTATATTTTGGCTACCCTTGGGATATGGTAATAAAGAGTTACTTTGTCCTATTAATGATTTCAAATTGATTACAAGTGAGACTGTGCAAATGCGGGGGGTCAAGCAACAGGGCCTTAACCTGTGAATTCCCGGCCATCCAAGCATCGAGTCCAGACACATTCCACACACAGACAAGGTGGGACCACATCTTGATGGGACTGCTTAGACATGCACATCCTTGGCCCTGTATTTAAACTTCAACCACACTTCAGAACCCCAAAGATAGTCTTAGGGGACTGGCTGGATCTCTTTCTCATGCTTCCTAATGTGGCCAAACTGAGTTAATCTCCTTTGTCTGCTTTTATTATGGATGTGGTTTTTAATTGTTTTTTGTTTTGTTTTGTTTTGTTTTGTTTTGTTTTGTTATTTTGAGGATGGGTACCCAGACTTGGCTTGGGGCACAGTTGTGGGATGAAACCCAGGGAACCCATGGATGTTAGTTAACATCTTACACCTGAGCTATGACCCTTGACCCACTTTCCCATTTCACCCAATGGTTCTTCTCTTCTGTCCCTGTCCTTGCTTGTCACAACAGCTGTTGTGAATCATCTACTGCCGAGGAGATTCACATGTTAGCATGTGTACTAAACCATTCATGGCAGTGTGTTCCACCATGATGCCCTGCCCTGTACAGTTGGCCCTGAACAGGATTTCGGCTATGACAAAATACTTGCCACCATCCCAGACTCACTGAGCTTGTCTGTCATTTGTGCTCACACTTCATTTCATAAGTGTCTTTTTCATCGAGGTGGATGTAAGTAGAATTCCACTTCCTCCTTCTCCACCCAGCTCTAACACTAACCATCTTGGAGATGCCTGCTCAGATGATCCAGGGTTGCAAGAGCACCGAAAAGGTTGGTTGTTCAAGGTGTGCACTGAACTTCTTAACCTCCTTCAGCATGGTTAGGTATACATAGTAAGTATATGCTTCAATAAATACCTAGGAATAAAAACTTAAGTATTTATCTATAATTGTAAAAGCAAATATGTACTGTCCTGTTTGGAAGAATAGAAAGGAATAGAATTCTTGCACTAACCTGCCTAATAATAATTCATGGGACATCTTGCTGGGGAGAATGAGATGGTAGGTCTAAGCACATCCACCTACATCTGGGAAGGGGCCTCTGTCTTCCTGGCCCTGCATCATCCATTTCAACATCAATATCTCAGTTTCTTCTCCCACAACCTCCCCAACATCGGCTTTCTGAATACTACCCCACTTCCAGGAAGCCCAAGCATCAGCATCCAAAATGGAACCTCATTGGCTATGCCTGACTCACATGACCATCCCCAGGCAAGCATGGCATCCCAGAGGCTGCATGTTCTGATGGGCCAGGGTGGGTTGCATATATACTTGTTATATAACAGTTACAGGGTAGGATGGGAACACTTTAGGCGACCCTCAGTGTGCAGCTTTCAGTTGATGAGGGAAGGATGCTGGGATGACAGTACAAGCATCCAAATTCAGAACCTATGAGCAAAGTGAGCTGCATCAGAGGCAAACAAGTGACCGGGCAGACTGTAGGATCAAGGTCCCTGGAATCGGTCTGAAAGCCAGGGAGAACTACTGAGCTAAGTGCTGGGGGCTGGAAAAGGTGCAGTGTGCCGAGAGTCAATACTAGAGTTGATACAGTGGTTTCTGTATTTGGAAATATACTGGATTTCCAGGCTTTGGGAGACAAGTTTGGCAACGAAGGCAGGAGCCATTTGATGCTCTCTCACTGGGATGAAACAGAGTAGCAGTTGTGCCAGAGAAAGCTTGACCAGGAAGCCATGTGTCACCTATGCAGGTGAGCACTCCTGCAGGAAGCCATGTGTCACCCACACAGGTGAGTACTCCTGCAGGAAGCCATGTGTCACCCATGCAGGTCAGCACCCTTGCTGTTGAAATTCCAACCAGGAAACTGTGCATCATCCATGGTGGATGCTGTAGAGAGGGCTGAGCTGTTGCTGCGGTGAGTGATGAGGACAGGTCAGGGACAGTCTCGATACAGTTGTGATCTCAAATATTTATTGTTTGTCCAAGCAGAGTCTCCACTTCGGCCACCTGCATCTACTGTCATTTCTGAGATGAAGCAAAGACTTTACAAAATATAATCTCTTAAAAAACTAAAATATCTTCACTACACTTTTATTTACTTAACGTGTATGTGAGCACACGCATGCACACATGTGCACACTTGCACGCAAGTACTTGGACACTCAACTGTGTTTATACCATTGTATGTGTACAGATCAGAAGAAAACTTGCAAATGTTTGTTCTCTTCTTTCAACTGCAGGTCCCAGGGATCAAACTCAGGTCATCAGGACTGGCAACAAACACCTTTACCCACTGAGCCCTCTCGCTGGCCCAGAAAAAGAAATTTTCAAAGGCTGTCACCTCTAGGTACTGCATTTCTGTTGTCCAGTTTCTACCTTGGCTGGGATTCTTCCTTTTTCTAGAAAGGAAGGCAGGAAGCATAGAAAGCAAGCCTCATTGCTCCCTGAACACCGAGCTCCAGGGAAATCAACTGGTGGCCTATTCTTTTTGCAAGCCATGGTGATTACAGATTGTAGGACCGTGAAGGGGTCCTACAACAGAGAGAGAAGTCAGAAAAGCGTGGCTCCAACTGCCTTGCTAGCACACTCATATCCACATGGTGCTTGTGGGTCAGAAGACTCTGGTGATATCCATCGCCAACGCCATCCAGCCATCAACAGATAGACAGTGAAACAGAAAGCTTGAATCCCCACATCTGGCCTCAGAGAGGCTCCGCCAGGCTTGCTGGGCATCAGGGAGCTCAGTCAAGGAGATTTTGTTTGTTCTCTGTGCATTTTCAAGTGAAAAACATCAAAGGTGCATAAAAAACACAAGCTGACACATAAATACATCTCCCCTTTTATCCTCACATTTGTACTTCTGGACACCCACCTCCCAGAAGCTACTCTTTCCACTCCTACTTCATAAAATAGTATTTCCATACAATATTTCATGAACTACTTCTCCTCCCAGCAATGGCGTATTTCTAATTATCCCGAGCCGAAGGTGCTGGCTGTGTTTTCTTTTACTTTCTCTTTATGAAAATATAAATCAATTCTAATGCTTTCCCTTTAAAAAATCTCGCTGCTTCCATCTGGAAGCAGCTGGCTCGACCTCTTAATGGTACTTGTTTCATTCAATGGGGTTTCTCTGAAGGAAGCTGAAGTGGCAAAGACAGACTGCTTCACAAACACTCTCTCCTGGGCGGTGCCCTAGACGCACAATCACCTGAGACAGGAGCAGCTGCCAGAGAAACCAAACAAAACGTGTTCTCTCCAGCTGGATAAAGATAACCGGCCCACAAACAGACAGAGGACCAAAGAGAAAGCCCAGTTCGGCATCCTGAAGATGTCTTGATTCCATTCTGCTCAGACACCGAGAAAGTACAGTCATGGTACCTCAAACCAAGAGATCAAGGTACTTCTGTTTGGGTTTTGCTGCTAACAAGACTATACTTTGGATTCTTAAGACCCCAGACTGATTACAGCAAGTTTAATCATGTAATGACTATTCTCAGGGTGAGCCCCAGCAGCACCAGAAGCTTGTCCAAAATATGAATTCTCTATCCTATGCACAAGGCTTACAGCTATACCATCCCTCAGAATATACCAAGAGGACTCTTAGGTCTACACACTACAGAGACACTGGCACAACCATATTTACTGCAGCCTTCTTTGTAATAGCCAAGTTATAGAATCTGCCCAGGTGATCATCATCAGACCACTGGCTGAGAAAATGAGCTGTGTATACACACACATACCGTGGAGCTTTTATTTGGATACAAAGAAAAATGAAATCCTTATATTTGCAAGAACATGGGCAGTTCCGGGAATTATCAAGTAAAATAAGCAGACTCAGAAAAGCCCATATTCTGGATTAATCCTGTTGCCATGGGGGAGAAAAGGTGTACTTGGCTTACACATCAAGATCACAGTCTGTTATTGAGGGGAAGTCAGGGCAGGAACTCAAAGTAGGAACCTGAGGACAGCCCTGCTTGCTATTACACAGAGTGTTACCTCTGACTGAAGAACTTACTTCATGGCCAAAAAAGTACAGCAGGGATCATGGAGGAAGACGCTTGCTGGCCTACAGGCTCATGCTCAGCTGCCTTCCTTATACAATCCAGGATGACGTGCCCAGGGAATGGTGCTGCCCACAATGGGCTGGGCCCTCCTTCATCAGTTAACTATCAAGGTAATCCCCTATAGACATTCCTAAACTACAGTATGATCTAGAAAATTCCTCAATGGTGGTTCCCCTCTCAGGTGACTCTAGGCTGTGTCAAGCTGACAGTTACAACAAACCAGGACACTGAGTATCGTATGTTTTCTCCTATATATGGATCCAAGGTCTTACACACACACACACACACACACACACACACACACACACACACTGCTCGAGGGAAACCATTTGGGAAGAAAACAATTAGCAAGGGATGGGATGGAAAGGAGACAGGAGAAGGTAGTAAGTAGAGGTAGCGTGGTTCAAGTGTATGATATATCTAAGTGACCATGTCATTATGGTACCCATCAATTCTTACAACAATTCTGTACTGATAGTTATTTTTAATTTTCCAGGGGTGCCGGAAATCTGTTTCAACACGCTTTTCCCATGTTTGAAGATAATGTCAAACCTTAAAAACTACAGATGCAGATAAGGAGGATTAGAAAATCTGGACGTCTTTGAGAGAATAGAATGTTCCTTACAGCTATGACTCAAGCAAGCACTGTGCACCTGCTTTCTCCCAGACAGTGCATCTAACCATTCCAAGGCCCCAAGAGCAAAGGCACTATACTATTCAGCGTTCCTGCCCTGGCATAGCTCTCCTTGTCTGTAACTCCAGAATAGCCCTGACGTGCTTCTGAAATGTAACACAAAGCTTTAAATTACAAAGAGCCAAAGGCTTGGCTTCCCACCTGGGCAATCAGGTATAAGGAGGGAAATAAGGTCTTAGAAAGCACAGTGGTAAACTTTGGCCGGCATGTCTACATCACTTCGATGTTGCCATTTGTTGTCTCTGAGGATGCTCAAAGCTGCAGGTGCATGGCCAGAGTGGAGTTACGGGAAACATTTTGCAATGCTCCCCAGAAGCTTGGAAGTGCCACCTCAGGGTATCTGCTGGATACGAAGACAACCTCTGTGAATTGCTTGCCCCCCTGGCAGTGTTTCAACCAAGGTCATGTTCCCTTTCCTGCCTTTTATAAGACACATTGACAGGGAAAGGTATTGACTATGTAATTTTGAAGAGGGATGGAGCATGACTGTCCAGCCTGAGTCTAGTATGTGAATCAAGCCCGGATCTAAACGTGGCTTGATAGTAGAATATCAATCTTTATTCCTAGGCAATCAAGTAAGATACCTTCTCCTGTCTCCACTGACAGCTCATAAGGTGGGGTTATTGATCAAGTGACCAAATTTTTAGTTTTGACTATAAAAGCAATTTGTTTGTGCGATACAGCCATCTAAGGCGAGTATTTTGTGGTCATTACCTACAGGGATATCTCCTCCAGGTAACTATATATGCTTCTACAGTAAGATTCTTTGTGAAGTTACCAAGGTAGGATCTCCTGATTTATTTGTTTATTTGATATAGACTATTTTTTTTCTTTTTCTTTTTAGGATACTGAGGTGCTAACCAGCACATGCCAAGATTTACTTTATCTAGAAGTTTCTTTGAGGGGCTCTGCAAACTAATGGCAATGCAATGGTTAATCTTCATTTTCAAGTTGACTGGATTTAAAATTATCTTGGAAAACACCACTGGGTATGTCTGTGAAGTTGTTTCTAGAAAGGCTTAAGTAGGCATGGAAGACCTACTTTGGATATGGGCTGTACCATCTTATAGGTTGTGGTCCTGGAATAAATAAGGAGAAAGCAAGCTGCGAACCAGCATTTACCTCTCTCTGCTTCCTGTCTGTAGATGCAATGTGACGAGTTGTCTCATGCTCCTGCTGCTTTGCCTTACTACGAACTATACCATCAAACTGTTAGCTACAATAAACTCTTGCTTTAAGTTGCAATTTATCTTCTATTTGGTCATGGCAACAAGAACTCAGCTCTCTCTCTCTCTCTCTCTCTCTCTCTCTCTCTCTCTCTCTCTCTCTCTCTCTCTGTGTGTGTGTGTGTGTGTGTGTGTGTGTGTGTGTGTGTGTGTGTGTGTGTATGCAATGTCCAAGGAACCCAGAAGAGGGTGTCAGATCCTCTGGAAGTTGTCATCTGCCTGATGTGGATGCTGGGAGCTGAACTCAGGTCCTATGGAAGAGTGGGAAGGGAAGTGTTCCAAACTGCTGGTCTACCTCTCCAGCCATTATTAAGACCTTTATGACATAAAGAAGGAGAGATGGCTTTCTCCTGCTCATGATCAGATGCCCACTATAGATGGTGTCCTAATCAATGAGCATAGAGAAGCCGCAGCTGATATTCTGTTCATTCAGTACCGTTCCCACTTGTCCATTGCAGCTCCTAAATAGAACTGGGACCCTAAGTGGTTCAGCCCATTATATATTATATAATTATAGAGGCTCTGAGTGGGTAATCCTCTCAAATACAGGACTGTGGCATTGAGAAGGCCAAATCTCCCACGTATATGTTCATGATGCTGACTAGGTCAACCTGTTAGATAAATAGTTCTAACACTGAGTCAACCCTTTAGACAAACAACCATAATCCTGAGTGGGTCAAGAATTCGATATATGGCTGTGATGCTGGGTTCAATCCTATGATTTTGATTGGGTCAACCTGTTGGATATCTGTGTATCACATGTCTGCACAAACAACCATTGAGCCAAGGCTGGCCCATGAATTCTGCTTGCCTGGTAGGAAAAATCTGGGTTATCCAACAGTTGTATTTAGGCTTTAAAATGCATGGTTTTACAAAGTAGACCATCCTGTCTTACTTTTGCCTCTTAAAACTCTATTATACTTTAGTATTAAATGTCTATATTAATTCACCAGTGGATGGCCTTGCTGTTTCTTACATACCAACTTATCTCTTTTTAAAAACTGCATACATTTACTTAATTGTATATGTGTGTCCATGAATATATTCATATATGCCAAGGCATGTAAAGAGATCTTTTCCTGATATCTTCTCCAACAAACACGGAGAAATAAGGTTGACCAGTTGTCTATGCTAGACTTAGTCTCTACTCACTATGGGCAGGTAGTGAGGTTAACCACTTGTTTGTCTTGATAACTTGGTTACAATTAGATTCTTTGTTCCTCTCCTCTACTCTCTCCTTCCACCATGTAGGTTCTTAGGCTAAAACTAAGGTCATCAGACTTGGCAGCAAGCATTGTTACTGGTTAAGCTGTCTTGATGTCCCCTGAATAAGTCTTTCTAAAAGCATCTCCATTGTAACAAGGTGCTTTGGAACCAAGAGTCTTCAGATAGGTGGTAGCAGTGTCACACTTGGATAGATGCCAGAATACTTATAGCCTCCCCTAAGACATTTAATATATCAGCTGTGGAATACTTGCAGACATTTTGAGCATGCTCAGTAATTCAGGTATTTTATTTCACTTGTTCCTTATATCAGTCTATCAATGGGTTGAAATGACTTTAATCCTCTGCATGGAGTTGCACATATTAAATCTAGAAACTAAATGTTATTCTCAGATCAACAGAGAAACTGCTAGTATCAAATGAGGTCCCTGATATTGATGATATTGATGTCTTTCAATCTGGCTCCTTTCATAGGGATTCAGTCTGAGATCCCTTGACCACTGTCAGGCTCCAGAAACTGGACTAGTCGCTCATTATGTCTTCTCAGATGTCCATGGCAATCACACTAGCCCATAGAGCACAGGTCAGGAGAGTTGACCTTCCTTAATGAATAAGAGGGGAGTGTGACTGAGGGTTATTAAGATCAACTCCAGCCTCCAAATGCATATCTATACCCTTCCACAAATGGGGATACCCCCTACACACAACCTATAACATACACACACACACACACACACACACACACACACTTAAATGAAAAAAGAAAGATCCTTTTCCACAGACTATGCCCTCAATTTAGAGAAGATAGGAAAAATGTTTCTAAAGGAGAGAGAGAGAAGGAAGATAATGTGGTCAGAGCTTGAAGATAAGTGTTGATTTTCATCGCAAACCAATTAGATCCAGTGCCACCCTTTTTATATGCAAGATTTTGTTTTGACCTCCTTCATCTCTAAGACAAAACACATAGATGACATAATTATCTGCATGCATAATGGAAGGGAAATATAATAACTTCTCCTAATAAAGACAAAGGAACTGAAGAAAAAGCCATAATGAGGCAGCATAGATTTTGATATGCAGATGAACATGTCAGTGAATTGAACAATATAACAAGGCAATAAAGAACTTCTGCCAACCACAGAACCAGGAGTGTGATCTTGTGTGAACTGGTGGGGGTCTTCTGGAATGCTGGGCAATTTTTGGAATATCCAGAAATAACCAAATGCAAACTTTTCTTCATTTAAGAATTGTTAATTTTTAATTACGTGTGTGTGTGTGTGTGTGTGTGTGTGTGTGTGTGTGCATCTGTGTGTGGAAATAGAAACAAAAGTATGGGTTCCCATAGTGACCACAGTGAGTGTTAGATATTACAGGCAGTTGTGAGCCAGTTGACATGGATGCTGGGAACTGAACTTGGTTCCCCTGAAAAGCAGCCAGCAGGCTTTACTGCTGAGTTACCTCTCCAGTCTTTATCTTCCCTCAATTTAACCAATAATGGGAGTCCTTAAAAAGTTCATCTATAGTAAAACTATGCTGACATACTTCTGAATTGTGGATAAAACGAAGTTGAGAGCTTGAAAAGCAGCTATCTGGAGGTAGCTTTTCATCCTGTGCCAGTTTCCAGTGAGGATATTTGGAGGAGGTGTGAAGTGCATGACTGCTTTCTCTATTGACAGAATCTACTCTCAAGAGCACAGGGCATCTAATATCTCTGGTCTCCAGCCCATGGATGCCAACTGATACATCTCAGGAAGTGAGGGAAGCAAAAAGAATGAGTCTGTGCCAATAATACAACCTTAGGTGGGTGTGACTGTATGTACATATCTACATGCTCGCCTATCTGCATGCATGTCCATGTCTATGTGTGTACAGAATACTTTTGGAAATGTGTGAGCCATTCCTTGTTAGGAACCAGAATAGTTAGAATGGTAGTAATCAAAATGAAGAATACAAGGCATTCCCATGGTTTATTCAATCACATGACTGAGGCTATACTTAAATATAATCATGGGCCCCTTACATAAATTCCATAAAACTCCTCACAGGCTACATCTCTCTTCTGTGTATTCCACACCTTGCTTAGGTGACAGTCACTTGGGTGTTGTGCTGGTGAGTTTTGAATGTCAGCTTGCTACAAGTTAGAATGACTTAGAGAAACAATCAACAATTGTCCTGATCAGGTTGGTCTGTGGGCACATCTGAGGGAGACTGTCTTCGTTCTTAATTGGTATCAGAAGAGCCAACAAGGTCCACTGTGGGAGGCTCCATTCCCAAGGCCAGGGGGTCCTGCTTTACATAAGGTAGGAGAATGCTGTATGAGAGCATGCAAGAATCCATTCATTTCTCCTCACTCTTGACCATGGATGTGATTGGCTGCTTGAGTTCCTACCTTCACCTGCCCTCAATGATGGACAGTAACCCAGGATTCTAATTCAAACACTTCCTTTCCTCTCTAAGTTGGTTTGATCAGGGTGCTTTACCACAGCAACAAAACTAGGAGAGGTGAGTAGGACCCTGAGCCAGATCACACTGGCCTTGATCTTGTGAGCATGGCTTAGGACTCAGGAGTGTGAATGAGACTTTCTAGTCAGTTTTATGCTGCCAGTAGCATTCTCTCAATTAGAAACCACTCACATCTATCTTTGCCACATTAATATCCCATGGGCAGTTTTCAACTTGACCTTCTAAGTTGCCATGCATCATAGGATGTTTCATACAATTAAAGGGAAGCCTTGCTTAAGAACTCAGGCAAATACCATTCTTTAAGCCAAGTAAGTAAAATTTAACCCAACTTACAGCTCAGCTGCAGTAGAGACAAAAGTTGGCATCTCTCTTAAAAGCCTGATAATCATAAACAAAACTTAAGCCTCCATCCAAAACCAATATGAACTGATCATTTTAGACCAACTATCTCATCTAAAAGAACCAATGGCAACAGCCAATCACTGTCAAGGATGAACAACTTCCAGTTGTCAGATCTTCTGAAGACCATTTCTTTGTTAAGAGGGAGGGAACGGAAAGGTTTAGATTGTTTGAAAAAAAGTTCTTTCTCTTAAGTAACAATACATAGGAGGGACTATCTTGAAACAATTATGAAAATTATTAAGTATGAATTACACTTAGAAGTCCAGTCTGTTTGTATTTCATAACTTAAATGAGGTACTTTATCATCTATCTTATCTTGGTGAGTTAGAATTTTATATCTAAATATCTTTTTATCTTAACTTACATTACCATCGTAAAACATCTTTTTAAATCCTAAACAGTTTAAGTTTAACTGTGAGGAATAAATGTTATGTGAGTGTGCAGGAAGCATAGGGACACAGCTTCCAAAAATCATAGAAAATGACAGAGATAGCTGACAGCTTGGACAGTCCCCAATATCCCTTATAACATGGAGCATCTGTCTTCAGCCTTCTGGCCCAGTACATCTGATAGACATTAAGTGAAGCAAGAATTATGAAGGACTAGCTTACCCTGTATTGGCAGAGTTTAGCAGTCAACTATCCTGCATTTGTTTGTTCTTTTTGGACTCATTTTGTGCACAGATAAAGTTAGAGAATGTCTTTGCGTAGTGGCTAGCTTGTCACAATTGAACCAACTCCACAAATTCTACAATACCCTGTGGACACCTCTCCATGGCTCAGCAGAGCTTTCCTGCAAAGGACGAATTGTTGCATAGGGTATGACCATCTGGTTCTGATTCACACCTCTCTGAAAAACACATAGTCAGTCATTTCCTGAGGGATGATGGGAGGAACATAGATTCTCAGGGGCTGTGTGTACTAAGCTGAGAAAACTGAGCAACATAGAGGGCTGGCCACCATCTGGAGAAGGCAGAGCTCTCTACGCTGTTCCATCAATCAGGAATTGCTCACATCAAGGCTGTAAATCTCCTGTGGTCCCATTGTCACTTCTGAGATGTGTCCTGGAAGTGTTCGCATGAGGGCCCACCGAGGAAAGTGGACCTTGTGTCATCATGTAGCAGGGTGCTGAGAGACAAAGCAGGGGGCAGGAACTCTATGGGAATCACAACACAGCAGGAAACAATTGGCCAGTGACACTCTAAAATATGGATCAGCCTGAAAGTAGCAGAAGCAGATAAAGAGAAGAGGAGGCTGAGCAACGTGTAGGCCACATCCCAGGTCTGGAATTCCAGAACAGGCAATGTCTATTAAAGCAGAAATTAGTATCAATCAACTATACAAAGAGACACCAGCAAACTATGCAATGAGCTTGCATATAATCAGAAAAATATAGCTAAAAGGAACCATAACCAAGCCTTGATGGAATAGGCCTGCCATCCCAGCTAACCAGGAGGCTGAGGCAGGAGGATTGCAAGGTTAGTGTGGGCTACAGCATGAGTTCAAGGAAGCTTGATTAAATCATTAATCAAAATAAGAAATATAAAGGGAGATGGAGGTACCCGGTCAGCAGTAGAGCATTTGCCTAGCGTGCATCAGATGTTGGCTTCATCCCAATACTGAAGTTATGATTTCCCAAATGAACATAAGAAAACATTTTTTGTCTTACCAGTGATGAAGGAAATGAGAGTTTACGAGACGGTTTTTAGCCATAACATTGTCAAGTTTATAAAATTAACATTTACCATGACATTGATTTGGGAAATGAGGGTTTGAATTTGTTAGCAGGGATAATGTTGATTGCTGCAACTTTCAGGAAAATTAAAGTGGCGCTGCTTATAAAAGTCAGAACTTCACCTACCTAGCCTGGCATCAGAGGAGGATTTGGAGGCCCCTGTGAAACACAACCCACTCTCGCATATCCCTCCAACAGATGGAGGAGATGAACTTGGCCAGGTGATCTTCTCTGGCTAACAGGATGCTAGACGTTTGCTGAACACCAGCCTGTTTTCTCCTTGATCCCCGTGATACTCATAATCCTGTGACCACATGGGGGGAACAGAGGGACCCAGTGGGTATCCAGAACGAAGTCTCAGACATGTGACTGTGGTTGAGTTGTTTTGGCCAGCTCCCAAGCCATCTCACCTGAGTCCCCTTCTGCCAGGACGCTATCTCCAGTGATGGTCTATCACTACGTACTGAGAGTGAAGAGCTAAAAGCTAGAAACAGCCTGAACATCCATCCACTGAGAAAGAATGGATTTAATAGTGCTGGCTTCATAGTAGAGATGTGTATGAAGGAAAGTCATGAGAGGAATCTTCTGCCAGCCCATCTGGAAGAGTGAGCACGTGGCAAGAAGCCATGTTTTTGGTGGGAAGGGGTCTGAGCTGATGGGAGTGGCCAGTGCAGATGACGGAATTTTTATATGTACTTTGAGGGGAATTCACCCAGAGCATGCAACACATGTTTGGCAAGGCAGTGTCAAGGGAGATTAGTCTGGGGAGCTTACCTGTTTCTGAGACTTCTGTGGTACTCCTGAGGTTTCCTGACCGACTTTAAAATGCAGCATCGGTTTTGCTATGTTAGACTTGGTTAATTCTGTGAAAGTTTCAGTGGCCTTTGCTTCCTTCGTCTCTAAGATTCTAAATCTGGTTGTGTAGCTCCTTCTCAGGCACATTCTAAGAGGATAGACCTCTAATCTTATCTCTGAGTACAAGTATTCTAAGTATGTGCATATGTATGTGTGCATACATGTGTTATAATGCATGCATATGCATGAGAGCACGTGTGTATGTGTGTGTACATGTGTGTATGTGTATACCTGAGAGTGTATGTGAGTACAAGTGAATCTGTATGGATGTGTGTGTATATGTGTGTGCCTGTGTGTGTCTGTGAATGTATGCATGTGTGCATTCATCCATGTGTCTGGAAACACACTTGTACATGTGTGTGCATGCATGTACATATATGTGCGTGCACATGAGTATGCATATGTGTGAGCATATGTGAGTGTCTGAGTGCATTTACACATGTGTGTACTATATGTGTGTACATATGTGTGTGTGCTTATATATGTGTATACATGTGTATGCACAGATGTATGTATACATGTGTGCACACGTGTACTTGTATGAGTGAATATTTTATAGGATGGCCCACACATGCTCAAATTTCCAGAAATTCCCTTTACTCTGAAGTTCAAATAACCTGGAAGATTTTTTAAAAGAATGGATCTTCTCTTCATCCCCAACAAAGGGGATTTTTCATCCTTAAACAAAGAAATATATATATATAGTTGAGCACCTGTCAGGACATTTCATTTCTTCTTTTAAAGAACAAATTCATCGCAGGGTCCTCTCTGATATCTTCTACTAGTGTTTACTGAATATACAGATGCCTACATCCCACTAGGAATTCTGTTTAATTTACATGGAGCCTGGACATGAGGGCAAGAAACCTGCATGGATAAGAACCACTGACCTCTTGATAAGCACGACTAATTGGAATTTTCAATGAACACTTACAATACTCTGATCTTGTGACATTTGAAATCAGTGACAAATTAGATTCCCCATCATCTGAGATGTGAACTGCACTTTACTGAAGTCGAAACACTTGAAAATTGGTTTTAAGAATGCCATTTTCATCCGAACACTCAGCCCGGTGTGTCACTTCAGATTGGTATGAATGTGAAAACCGAGTGGCTTTGTATGGAAGCAGAGGACGTGTGTGTTTCCTGCTAAAACAGCCGTGTCAACACTCGTGTGGTGCTGATGAGGAACTCTGGTAAAGGACTGGGACAAGGAAGGGCCACCGCTCCATGGCTAGACAGGAGGATTCTGGGTGACTGACAGAGCCCTGTGGAAAGGCGTGCTTCCCTGGGGAAATCCTCCCTAGAGATATCTCCATTTCTCCACGCCTTAGCTCTAACGAGGCTTTCGAAGGCCAGAACATATACACAGGATCTATTCACTGCTCACACTTGCTCTGGGCTGATCCATGCATGTTCTCACGCATGTGCTCAGCAGCCTCTGTCTTACCCGCTTCCGCATCTGTGCACAAGCATCTCCAATACCTGCACAGGGGTTCTATCTCCATAGGCCTACTCTGAATTTCTTAGCTATAGCCTTTCCCCAATGCTTCAGAAAAGTCCCCAGATTTCAACATGTCTGAGAGGCTTTCCTCCCCTTTCCCGTCTCCTCTCTGCATTTCTGGGCAAGTCAGAAGCGGTATGATGTTCACACCTCATATTTAATCATATCTAAGCCCTGATTCCCTTTGTTTGGGGGGGGACAGTTGCTATATGCAAGAAAGAATAATATGTGAAAATTCAAAATACCTAATTTCTTATGTGACAATGATTTCAGGTCTCACTTACTGGGTTCTCACTAAGTGGCAGGGGATCCTTTCCTAGGCGAGGTCGCACAGTTTAGAGGACTGTTCTTATTTCTATTCCTACAGGGCATGTGTCCATTGAGCCAAATGAGAACAATTGCCTGAAACCTGTTAACCCTATGGGCAGCACTCTGTAAGTTCTGACCACAGGGAACAAACGAGAACAAACGTTTCACAGAAAAGACAAGGAACTGAGAGAAGGGAGACATGGATAAGTGGCATTTGGCTGGAGCATGTGAATCACTGTGGACAGTGAGGAGTGGGAGTCCACCTTTGGAGATGTCAGGGGACAGTGTAGGAGGCTCCAGAAAATCCAACACAAGCATCAGTGACGGGCATGCCTGCTAACTCCTGTCAGGCATGCAGCTCTTTAGCAGGCTTGAACCGTGAGAGTCCATCCACCAAAGCAGCCCAAGGGAAGGTCACTCATACTAGCCTTTGCTCAGGGAAGGCCTCCCAGTGTATAGTGGGTACAGTAAGGCTACCTTGGGGGCCATCAACATCTGTTACAGTTGAATCCCAGAACTTGCAAAGTAGATGAGGCAAACCCACCTCAGGTCTGTGTGAACCCCATCCCTTTTTATCTCCTGAGGCTGTCCACTGCTATTCCTGTTCTAGCCTCTCAGGATGAGCCATGCTGTTCACCACTGAAACAGGTAAGCCCAGGGAAGCTGCAATACCCAGGGAGCCCCCATCTAAAACCCCTTCTCCCCAGTGGCACATGTGGTCCCAGGGTCAGGGAGGAGCTGAAGACAGAAAGAGATCAGGGAAGAAATTTTGGCTAGGGCTGGGTTCTCACTGAGCTAGATGATATTACAGTCCTGTCTTGCGTGAAGCCCGAGAGTTCTGAACTCTTACCTGGTACTCCAGATGGCTAGGAAAGTCTTTTTGTTACCATGGGGGATCAGGACCCCTTTTATCTGTCAGCTATAAGTTTCGTTTATGACTCTGGAATGTTGGAGGGCCAGGTGGAGGAGACTCTGCTGGAGTCCTTGGTGTCACTCTCCCTTCAAAGCCCCTTGTACACCACACCTCAGTTTGCATCCTTCTTGGATTTGGGACTTCTGGCTTCATCTGGCTACACTTTTACTTTGTGGCTGATGTACACAGAGCCTGAGCCTCTCAGTTTAGGGTGGTTCTTCCACAGAGAGAGGGATGGGAGGAGGAGACAGGGATGGAGGGAGAGAGGGGGAGAAAGAAGGGGAGGGAGAGGGGGGGAGGGAAGGAGGGAGGGAGGGAGGGAG
>NW_021604614.1:8698747-8724690 GCF_004785775.1 Grammomys surdaster | reverse complement strand
GGAGGGAGGGAGGGAGGGAGGGAGGGAGGGAGGGAGGGAGGTGGGGGAACCAGGGAATGGAAATAAGTGGGAAAGCTCTTGCCTAACAGGTGAGAAGCTTTCAGTCTTAGGACCATAAATAAATGTCAGAGAATGCTTGTAGGTGTTCAGTGACACATATTTACCGAGCACCTCCCCCCAGCAGTGACAGTTGTGCCCTTAAGTGTCCCTTGGCCTTTTTGATAATGTTGAGTGTTATGTTCTTTAGTCTCAGAAGGCCATTCGTTCCTTTTAAAACTTTTATTTTCTAAAACACGCATAGAACCCTTCATCAGTAGACAAGTTTGTGAACCTAGAGAGCAAACCACACTGAAAAAAATCACTGTGCATACAGTTCTGCCAAGGGTAATTACACTAGCAGGTGACGAGGTCCTTCTGTGCAGAGTTTATAATGAACGAAGGAGAGATGGTGTGTGCCTGCGTGTGGGCACACAGAACTAGGTCCTCTTGGGGACAGTCACTAAATCCATAGACCTCATGGAATAGTAACTATCATGCTGTTTTAAAATGATCCCGTCTGATTATATATCCAGGGTGCCAAATTATGTTGTAATTTCTGATGGCCACCTGGCAGTCTGGTAAATATGATGACTGCAGTTCATTTACTCAACCCGTGGCTAGTAGATGTTTGAGTGTTTCCGGTCCCAGACTTCTATATATGATTGTCTCAAAATAAATACCCTTCTCCTGAGTGCATCCAGCGTAGTTTGACAAACTAACTGACTTAGACCTGTGCGTAGGGGTCTAACACACCCCGTGAATCAGCTACTCAAACACTGAGCTGGAGTTTGTAATGGAATGCTGGGCAGGTGTGCTCAATTTGACGTTTTAAATCTTTGAGGTCTTGCGGGTTATAGCTCAGTGTAAAGAGCATTGGCTGAGTCCACGAAGCTCTTATTGCTTGATCACAACACAATAACAACAAACATAAAATGAATTAATAACTGCTTGAACATTTCGCCTATATATCTAAATTCCTTCGTTCTGGTTAAAGAATTATGGCCACACTGGCTAGACCCACATTTCCAAATAGCAACAATCGGTGGGATTTGAGACCGAGTTCACGTTTAGTTGGCACCACTGTTTGCCATGGTCTCTCGTGCAACCTGCCAAGGGCTTAGTTCTGGACTTCTCATTCAGCCTCTGCCTGTCCCACATGGGCATCTCTCTATGCAAACCTAGGCTGTTTCTATGTGCATTTCCTCCAACCAGTAACAGACAAATCAACTTTTATATACTAGGACCTGAGCCAAAAAAAAAAAAAAAAATGGAGTTCCCATTCTAAACTTAGTAGGCATGAAAATTCATGATATTGAGTCTCTTTGAAACTGAATTTTCTTGTCTAGTGCCATTACCTGCCGCTTGTAAATTTCAAATGCAATAATCTACGTGGAAAGTCCTATGAAAACTGAAAAGGCTCCAACATGGGCCAGCCGTGCACCAAGACTCTGTAGTATGAATATTTTAATAAATCCCCGGGTGGGTGGTGTTCTTTCCTGCCTTTGGCCATTTACATTTCCGGATGAAAGACACACACACACACACACACACACACACACACACACACACACACCTTTATATTTTAATATGCCTTATATAACACAGTAGCTGGGCAGCTGCCTACCCTCCATGCTGTTAGACTCTACTTCTTACCGATAACTCCAAGTTACTACTCACTCATTTCTGTGTTTCATCTTGGCTGCTCTTAACTACAGCTAGTCAGCCCTCTGAGCCACGTTCTCTTGGCCTAGAGCCCAGGATGCTCTCCTTGCTTCTCTATCCCATAGCGGCTCCTGTCTGTCTCCTGCACACTCATCTAAGGCATGGCAGCTCTCTCTCCTGCTCTTTCCTTATGGTCCCATTCCTGAGAAACTTAAACCCCGCCTATTGTCTCTTCTCCCCAGCTATTGGCTGCTGGCATCTTTATTTACCAATCAGAATTAACTGTGGGCAGGGTCCCTCAATGTCTCAGGCAAAGAGTTTTGGGAGACCCAAATTAACTTTAGAATACAAGAAGCATTAGGCTGAGCCCACTACAAGACTCATTTCTTTTTGTTCAGGTCACAGAGCCAGACTTAACATCCTGGGTGCCCTGCGACAGAGGGGACCCTATGCCCAATCCTCCTGATGTATTTGAATAGAATTATCTACATCCCCTCCAGGTCTGTCAACAAATGCTGTGTGCCCATCAGCGCTCTCCCAATTCCGCACTGCATCCCTGTGACTTTGGTTTCCTGACAGACCATATTTTTGTTGTGGACGAGAGGAACCAGCATTAGAAGGAACTGGGGTCCCAAGCCTGCATGGAACGGACAGTTAGTGAAAACAAAACCTTTGGAGTTAATCTGTAAATTGGAACCTTCAATGGGACAGAGCTGCAACCAACCTGCATCAATATATCCAGTGTTCCTAAGAAAGCTGTTCTCAATCTGTGGGTTGCAACCACTTTGGGGCTCGAATGACCCTTTCATAGGGATCACATATCAGATATCCTACATATCAGATATTTACAATCTATAACGGCAGCAAAATCACAGTTATGACGTACCACACAAATAGTTTTATGTTTAAGGGTCAGCATACCATGGGGAGCTGTTTTAAAGGGTCACAGGATTAGAAGGCTCTAAGAGGACATCAGGCTGGCAAACTTGCCAGATTTATCTTGTCACCTCGTTCTTTAAGTTACAATTAGTGAGCCAATTAAGAGGAAGTGTGTTGCCCACCTGGAACTTGGAAACTGGGTAGTTACAAGGCATTTCCTGGGAGATGCACCTCCTTATTCACAGGCTTTGCAGAAAAGCTATTATTATTGTTGTTGTTATTATTATTATTATCATCATCATTATTTATTTATTTATTTATTTATTTATTTATTTTAAGGAAACAAGAGGGGGTTTCTGTACAGAACAAAGGACATCAAGAGAGAACCATGTCTGGACAGTGTGGGAATATAAGACTGTTAAACCCTGAGCAGAAAACATCTAATTATGGCCTTAGAATTCCAGGAGCAAACTGTGGGGCGGTCTGCTCATCCTAAAGCCTGCACACTCCATATGGGTGTGGCCCTATCATATCTCATAAGCATGGTTTGCTGATTTTCTAGCTAACAATTCTGTTTTCTCAATGCCCAGAGAAAACAGTGTGCATATACTCAATATTGATTTCAAGATTTTTGTTGTTGTTGTTGTTTTTGGTGGTGATGATGATGATGGTGATGATGATGATGATGGTTTGTTTAGGTTTTTTGTTTTGTTGGTTTTTTTTTTTTTTTTGAGAACTCAACATACTGAATCCCATGGTGGCAGCTGGACTAAATTACAATCTATAGACTACGTGTGAGTGTTCCCTCTGTTCACATCCTTCCCAGCCCTTGTTACTTGCTTTTTTAACTGACTGCCATTCTGCCATGTGATCTGGCTAATCGCATATGACTGTGGGCTTGGCTAGTTTTATGTCATCCTGACAAAAACTAGAGTCAATTGGGAAGAGGCAACCTCAATTAAGAAGACGCTCAAGTCAGATTGGCCTATGGGGAAGCCCGTGGGGCATTTTCTTCTCTGATGTTTAATATGGGAGGGCCCAGCTCATCCCTGGTACCCCATACACACATCCCTGGAGCTGATGGTCCTGGATTTTATAATAAAAAGTCAGACTGAGGAAACCAGGAAGTAGTGTTCCTCCATGGCCTCTGCTTCAGCTCCTGCCTTAAGTTCCTTCCGGTCCTGACTTTCTGGATGTTGGACTACAAGCCGTAAGATTAAATAAACCCTTTCCTCCCCAAGTTGCTCTTGGTCACGGTGCTTTATCACAGCAATAGAACCCAAGACAGACTTCAAGTGAATCCTTCAGAGAAACACCTGCATGTCCATGTTCACCCCAGTTCTATTCAGTTATTGAGCTATGGACCATCAATAGAGGAATAAAGAGGAAAAATGTGGTGTGTGTGTGTAAGGGAATTTTTCTCAGCTATAAAAAATAAATCATCTCATTTTTCAGGAAAATATGGAGATAACCATATTAAGGGACTTAATCCTGTCTCAGAAAGACAAACAGCATGTGTACCTCTTACATAAGTACATGTCACATGAAACTAGAAGAGAAACTGTCTTGGTAGTACAGGAGACATGAGAAGATATGGTCAACGCACAGATAAACTAATGTAAAAATATGCAAAATAAACAAATTTCAAAGAGGAAATGTTGAGGGGACAGTAAGATGGCTCAGGAGGTGAAAGCACTTGTCAAGCAAACTTGTGGACCTGAGTTTGATCCCTAGAAGCCACATAAAGATGGGAGAGAAGCAATTCTACAAAGTCATCCTCTGACCTGCTCATGAAAGCTAAGACACACATACCTACTCCAAGACACACACACACACACACACACACACACACACTACACTAATATTAAGTAAAAGAAATTAAACCAAAAAAAACCATGTTGGATTTATGTCAGACTCTGGTTAGTGTTGGCCTTTTTATCTGAAATCAATACCGCTTCTCATCTTCACAGTGCTGTTCTAAGTACTTTGGGGGTGTATCTTTTCCATCCTTGGCTTGTGTGATGCTGTCTCACACCCAAGCAGGCATCCACTAGCAAAGTTTTCAGGATCAGCATTTCCCACGCTCTAAGACTCAGAGCAGATATGCGCCACTCCAAATCAGAGGATAAAATGGGAACTTCTAGACTGCTATGCAGTACAATCCTGCCCCACCACTTCCCAGCAGTGATATCTAGAAGGACAGCCCACACTACACACGGAGCCCCAGGAAGAGGCGACCTTCGGATGGACCCAGGAGCCAGCTATCCCGTGGACCTTCAGATCCTGAAATCACCCAAATCATTGTCTCCATCTTACTCTACTCCTCTCTATATCTTGTCTCATCTTGTTTGATTCTGCAATCAAACCAGGGTCCAAACTAACTCATCACTTAATAGGGCAAAGTTTGCTTATAGATCGTTTTGTCTGGTCTTTCACCCAACAGGTACCATACATAATGAAGTCAGCAATGTGACCAGCTTTAATATCTAAAGTAGCATGGGGGGGTGAAAATAACATTCATGAGGTGATTACTGTGTGTGAGGCTTTGATTAAGTGATTTGCATGGCAGCAATACACACGCAGCATAACAAAGTGTCAAACAGTACAGACTGATGCAAAATGGAAAGTCTCTGACATTCTGTATCTCATTTCCATCACTAGCTACTGTGTTCTTTCGGAAAAAGTCTACCTACATAAACAGGCAAAATGTGTGAAGATTCACACACGCTTTTTTAAAAAAGATTTCTCTTTAAGGACATGTATGGGTATGCCTGTATATTGGTGTGTGCGCGCGCGCGCGCCTCACCTGAGTGTAGTTCCCACAGAGACCAGAAGAGGGCATCAGATTCCCTGCAGAGCTGGTGTTACAAGCTATCCAAGGTGGGTAATGGGCATGGAATTAAGGTCTTCTGAAAGAGCAGTATGTGTTCTTAACTGCTACACTACCTCTCCAGTCTCATTGAATGATTTTTTAACACAAAGTCCAGCCAGTATGAATCAACCAATTATCTTGCACATAGCATGATCCCATCCACAATGCTACTGTTGCCTATGAGACCTCTCTGTGCTCATGAGGCAGATGGCCTTCTGAGGAAGCTGGGTAGAGAACATGATCAAATTGAGATTCAAACCCGACAGCTACCTTCAGGGCACTGATAACACTGAACCAGGGAAAGAGAAGGGCTCAGCTCCCTGCTTGGGTTTGTAAGAAATTATGAAGCTGATACAAGAGTCAAAAAGTTAAACCTCCAAATATGTTGTTGAGTAGACAGGAGAGATGGCTTAGTGGTTAAGAGCACCCACAGGTTCCATTCCCAGCACCCACAGGATGGCTCATAACTGTAATTCCAGCATCTGGGGATCTGGTGCCCTCTTCTGGCTTCCGTGGGCACTGCATGCATGTGCTGCACAGACAGGCAGGCAAACGCTCAGGCCCCACAGAGGTATCCTTGCTTTCAATGGTAAACACCCCATGTTTATACAAGTCCTGGGAACCAAGCACATGCTTAGTGAAATGCAGCCCCAAATCAAGATGCTGGAGTGGGGAAGCAGGCATCGGCATACTTGAGAGGCAAAGTCCACACATCCTGGGAAGGAAGATTGGCAAGAGACTGTTTCCACCACTATCACCTCAGCTGACTGGGTAGGAGGAAAAGGAGGAGGAGTCAGGAGAGGTAGGCTGGTGTCCTGCTTGGAAAGCCTCACTCTTTTAGACTAGAGTTCAATCCTTAGGTAATAAAACCCCATCGCATTTACCCAGGTAAGAGGGCTCCACTCATAATTTCAAGGTTTGAAGGGTCAGTAGGCTGACTGCTTCGGGACCATTGGGCAGAAATCCAAGGCCTCTCTGCTTGTGTAGCCCTGGAACAGGCTTTATCAAAGCACAACCCATCTGCCACCCCCCATGCCCACAGTGCACAGGGCTGGGAAGGAAGCTGTCATAGCCATCTTCATCCCCGTGTCCTAGTCAGGTGCTGCTTTTGTTGTGTACCAGACCCAAAGATGCATGAACCGAAAGCTTGCTTACTGAAGCTATCTCCAGCTACCAGATGCAACCTGCTGGTTGAGTGACGAAGACAGGGCGCTTGGCCCACAGAGCTGAGTTAGAGACTGGAAGACCAAGTCACCTGCCCCTGTTCTTCCCCTGTGATGCCCCTCCATCCTCCTTGGATATTGGTGCAGTCTTTCTTCTGTTCATCTAAATGGGATGCTATGATAGACTCGGAGAGAGAGTGACACGGGCTGGTGATGATTCCTGTGGAGCTTGTCGAGTCTGTCTGAGAAAGTGAGCTGTCGTGGCTCGTTGGGCTGAGGGCCATGTCTGGACATCTTTCAATCCCACTCAGTCCTAGGCTAGGATGCAGCCTCTAATGAGCATCTGTAGGAGCAGTCACGAAGCTCAAGATTCCATTTTCACTGTTATAAATTCATTATGGGGAAAAAAAATTAAGTAGCAAATTCAGGGAGATTCGAGGATCAGAAATCCAAGGTGATCACAAACAGAAGAATATACTTGCACACACACACACACACACACACACGCAGATACAGGGACATGCATATACACAGGCACACACACAAGCATACACATGCACACACACATGCATTGGTGCACAAATGCATACGTGCACATATACACAGATACAGGCACATCCATACACATAGGCGCATATATGCACATACATGCATGCATAGGTCACACACACATAGGTACACAAATACATACACACACACACACACACACGCACAGATACACACATGCACAGGTGCGCATGCACAAGGCTGCACACACATTTATGGTGAAAGAGACAGAGGCTACTGCATCGTACATATTGAGCAATGCTCTACCACTGAGCTGCACCCCCAACCCCAGTCCTAATTTATTTATTATTTACTTTTGAGGAAGGAAGAGAACTAACTGGAAGTTGGCTCATAGAGATGTCTCTCTGCTTCATTAACCACAGCCTCTGCCATAGTCTGTGTGAATAATTATGTTTTGTTGAATAAACCTACGGAATGAATGCCTGTAAATTTAAAAAGCCAGAGACCCTGGCTCAAAGGAGATGGAAATCATTCCTGAGGATGGCATTTGAGGTTGTCACCTGTCCTACACCCCGCCACCACCACCACCACCACAGGATGGTTTATATAAAACACATACAGAGGTTTAAATAAAATAAATCTTTTTAGAAATGAAAACAATAAGTTGCCAGGGGAAATGAAGGACAAATTAAAGCTAAAAGGCATTCAGGATACCCACAGATTAGACACTATTGATGACCAAGCCTGCACGGAGAAAACCCTTGAAAGTCAGGTTCCAAGTCACCTGTCCCCTTTCCTTCCCCCGCTAAGATTCACCTTCTGTCCCTACCTTTTATTCTTTAAGAACTTCATATATATATGTATATATATATATATATATATATATATATATATATATATATATATATATATATACATATATATATATACACAATATACAATATGATCTCACCCTATCCACACCCTATCCCCCATGCCAGCTCCCCATGGATCCCCACACTGTACCCCTCTTTCAATTTCATCTTCTTTTATTCTGTTTATTTATAATCATTCCAAAACTTGAGCTACTTTGGTCTGCGTGGGTGTGAAGCCATCTACTGCAGCATGGTCAACCTACCCAAAGACCACATCACTGAAGGAAACTGACTCTGCCTCCTCCACCAGCCATTACCTGTCAATCATTCCTTAGGTAGGGGTGGGGCCACAGAGCCCCTCCTTCATTCATGTTGGATGTTGACTGACTTAATCTTGTGTGATGGGGGGGGTGGGAGCAGATAGGATAAAAGGGGAGGGAAGGTGGGAGAGGAGGGGGTGGGGTAGGAAGGGATAGATTGAGAGGGGAGGGATGCTGGAAGGGGAGAGATGGTGGAAGGGAAGGGAAGGGATGGTGGAAGGGAAGGGGGCATCAGGGTAGGGGAACTACAGCTGCTGTAAGTTCCTGAGTGCAGTGACCTTGTCATTTCCAGAAGACACCATATTACAACAGTTTTCCCTGACTTCTGGCTATCATAATCTTCCCAGCTTCTTCTTCAGCTATGTCCCCTAAGCCCTGGAGAGGGGGTGTGCAGTACGGATAACCTGTTTAGGCCTGAGGATTTCATGAATGTTTTTCTTCTACAATCTGACAAACTGTAAGCCTCTGTGTTAGTCACCATCTACACAAAAGAAGCAATACTGGCAATCACTGAGAAGAGGTCTTACCTGATAGAGTCTCCTGTAGCTCAGGATAGCCTAGGATTTACTATGTAGCCGTGGATGACCTCGACCTCTGTTCCTCTCTACCTCTCTCAAGTACTAGCATTAGAGATGTGCTCCTCCAGACTTGCCTCTCCAGCCTTGGCACCCAGTGACAACCCATAAGGATAATTTCTTCCATGTTCTCTTCCTGACAGTCATGTGATCGGGACCCGCCAAATATCTAACCATTTCTACAAAGAGAAACCAATTACCCCCTGACTGCTGGAGAACAAGCCTCTTATATAAATTCTATTTTTTTTAATTTAGCTATACAACAATGACAAATCCCCAGCTTCAGTTGCTTCTCTCTCTCTCTCTGAGCACTGAAAAAAAAAATCAAAGATAAAAATAAGTTTCGTCAATGCCATTTGCCTGCGGCTCACTTTCCCACGTGTGCAGGAAACGAGTAGGCTGGAGAAAGGCTAATAAAATGTTTCAATGACTTCTGAGGGATAAGCATCTCCAGGCACGGGCAGAATGAATAATGGCAGGGCCGGCCGTGCTCCAAGCTCTGAGAAGAGGCATAGCTATCCAAAAATCTCAATGAATACAAGCAATGCTAATTGTTGCTCTCCGAGTCTTTCTCTGAGGCGCTGCTGGTGGAGATGGGTCAAAAGGAGGAGTTTTAGATCCATGCGTCTAATCCAGATGAACTCGGAGGGAAAGAGAATATTCTACTCAGCTGGGGTCACTGCCAGCCCCTTCTGTGTACTTCAGTCAGCTAAGAACCCTGGGAGGCAAGTAAGAGAATTCTGTTCAAAGTTGCTCAAGAAAAATAAAACCCGACATAAAAATTCAGGACTGACCTATCTAAAGAAGCATGTTGGGAGGTGTCAAGAAGACCTAAAATCATCAATCATCAGCCCCAAAGGCCTAAGGTTCTTATTTTCTTTCCCTCTGCCTCCCCAGTGCATTCCCCACCCCCACCCCCACCCCCCACCCCCACCTCTGGAGGTTTCTCTTCCAACCTCTGCTACTCCTGGACCTTGGGGTAACTTGCCTGGTGGAGTATTGTAAAGTGCAAGCTTGCTGCTAATTCTCCATTCATTCAGAAATAAGCAGGAATCCTCTGTTGGGGGTACGTGGAGGTCAGAGGGCAGCGAGTGGGAGTTGGTCTTCTCTTTCTACCACGTGGGAGCTGGGTATCAAAACCGAGGTCATCAGACTTGGCAGCAAGCGGCTTTATTTACCATATTCTCTCACTAGCCCATGATTCAAATCTCATTTACCGTGCTATCATTTAAGGAGATAGCCAAAAAAACCACAGAGGGGTATGTACCAAATACACCTTGTAAAAGTCCTTTAGAAAGAGGGGCTGGGAGCACAGAACAGGATACAAATAGTAATTGGCATATGAAACGGAAATGTCGGGAAGTATGAGCAAAGTCTGTGTTTCCAGCTCTACTATAGTGGGTTGGCCTAATGCTGCTTGCATTCTAATGCTAATTTGGAACCCCCAAGACTGTTTGCCCCAGAGAGTCCACAGGTAACCTCTGGGACCCTGCCCCCAAATTAATTCTGATTGGTGAATAAAGATGTCAGCATCTAATAGCTAGAAGGAAGAGACCTAGGTGGGCTGAAGTTTGGCTGGCTTGGGGGAAGCAGGGAGAAGCCACCATGGGATAGAAGAATGCACAGGAGAGGGGAAAGGAGAGCCTTCATGGGCTAGGGGCCAAGAGAACTTGGCCCAGAGAGCTGTCTGGTTGGAGTTAAGAGCAGCCCAGATGAAACATTGTAAGTTTCATTGGGTTATGGATAGGACGGTAGATTCTAACAGCACGGAGGGTAGGCAGCTGCCCAGTTATTATGCCGACTAAAGCATATTAAAATATAAAGGCTGTGTGTGTGTGTGTGTGTGTGTGTGTGTGTTTTATTGAGGAACAGTCTAAGGCAGGTAGAAACACCGCACCGAGATTTTTTTAAAAATATTGTTTACTGCAATCTACCTGTTGATTTTTGTCAGAAGGGGGACTGACGAACGAAGAGAATTTCCTGCTTCTTGCAGCTCAGAGAACACGCGGGCTGAGCACACACAAGGAGAGGAAAGAGTCCCAGGCCTGGGTTCCCTCCCAATGCTGGATGTTTATTAGACCACTGCCCTATGTTGGTGACCTCACAAGGAACAAGAAATGAAACCAAGTAATAACTGGATGTCCTGTGACATTGGAGATGTGGTTTGGAGGACTGCACTTTAGGCAAACCAGGAGGGCTAATATGAGGAAGAGATTTGAGCTGAAAGTAAAAACCGGCCTGGCGGTGGTGGCACATGCCTTTAATCCCAGCCCTTGGGAAGCAGAGGCAGGCGGATTTCTGAGTTCGAGGCCAGCCTGGTCTACAGAGTTCGTTCCAGGACAGCCAGGGCTATACAGAGAAACCCTGTCTCGAGAAACCAAAAAAAAAAAAAAAGAAAGAAAGAAAGAAAGTAAAAACCGAAGGGAAGAATCCAGCCATAGCTGTGGCAGTATGGTATAATGGCCTTCCTATGGGACACCTTAGCAATAGGTGTGTAACTCTAGCTAGAGAGTGACTCACAGAACCTCAATGACCCTCTGTCATCTGTGTGGCTCAGAGGTGCCTCTTGCACCCAGCCAACAGCTCTTCTCTGGATGGCTTTCAGGGGTGACCTTGATGCCTTGCCAGGGATAGCTTACATTTGTAGAGGTCACCTCCACCTTCAGCTGCAAATGCAAGGGGTGAAGCCTGCCCTGAGGGAGCAGGGTAGGGGGTCTTCCCTCGTCACAATGGAATATGTCTGTAGCTAGTTTTGATCAATGAAACACCCAGTCAGATATGTCTGGGCTCCACATCGATATGTGGAGGGCCCACTATCTGATTGTCCCTCTTTCCTACAGAGCAGAGGGAACATCTGCTACAGGTCATTAAAAATGCATCTCCTTCCTTCTTGACAAAGACAGAAAAAAAAAAATCTAAATGTGTTTGTGAGCAGTGGAAACGGCATGAATGCTTAATTAATTGTATGTGCCTTTTGCATTTCATTTTCTGTACCAAAGACCCTGTGTTTTGTAAGCATTTGCTAAATACCACCCAGGGGTGCGATAAACTTTTCAGGATGAACACCAGGGATGAGCTGGGCAGATAACAGGTATGGGTGGGAAACACACTGCCCTGCCAGGGACTGCGGTGACTGCATCTCTCCCTCTGCAAGCAAGGCTTACTAGCCAGTCGTTTTGAACCCTTTTGTCTACCTCAAAGCAAAATACCATCCATAAAGAATGGAACTAGTAACTGTAGTATCAAGTCAAAATTAAATTCCCAGGCTATCGCAGAAGGTGAAAATGCAATAAAGCTGCCAGGATTAGAGGGGAATTCGTACTTAAAATGACAAGCCAAGAGAAAAGCCTTTCACAGCGATGGAGGGACCCAAGATGTATGGACTCTGATTAGAAGGGAGAGAAGGGAGAGGCAGGAGGGGGAGAGCTGGGAGCTAACATGGGCAACCCTAAAATACAATCGCACACTGCACAGTTTCCAAGGCCATTAAGAAAAGTAGCTTAGGGAGGCACCCTGCAATTTTTCTTATCCGGAAAAAAGAAATCTGATTTTATCAGAAAGTCAAACTCATTTCTCATCTAAGAACCTTCCAGATTTCTCAAAAACAAAAACAAAAAAAATGTCACAGAAGACATAGGAAACAAGATAAAGCCTGGAGGCTGGTTCTACATTGTAATTCTTTTTATTTTAATTGGCTTATGATGATTGTGTTCACTGATGAAATAGAGAGACACTGTACATAGCCACATCTTGGCCACTCGTGTCTCCACCACAAATATCAAGCACCAACTCCTCTACGCTGAGATTGTTCACACTCTCCTTTTCTTCACTGTGAAACACACAAAGCCAGAATCAACTGAACTCTCCCTGTGCTGCAGAGCACCAGAACTTAGGACCAAAACATGAAGCCATCGTGGACAACTCGGATGAATAAAGTCAATGTGGTATGTCTACGAGGTGAAATACTATTCAGCCATGAAAAGAACTGGACTCGGCATTTTGTGGCAACATGGTTGACCCTGAAGGACAATGAATGAAATATATCTGGCACAGGAAGGCCTTGCATGGTCTCGTCAGTCTGGAGGCTGGGGATCCAGATCTCACAAGAGTGTGATTAGTATCAAGCAGAGCATGGTTGTAAACTCCATAGAGACTGACTGACACCCCTCTGGGCACATGTAATCACCCCAATGTTGACTGTCTTACACCCTAACTTCCAAAGATTTTGCTAAAGTCCTCATAAGTCACAGATTCATCATAGAAAACATATGCACACACATACACAGGTACACATATACACATAAATCCAAACACACAAGCACATATACACATGAACAAACAGGCACATATATACACACATACACACACAGGCACACATACACACACATATCCAAATACACAAGCACATATACACACACATGAACAAACGAGCACATATATACACACAGGCACACATACACACATGGACACATACACACACACAGGTACATACACAAACACACAGGCACATATACACACATGAACACACAAGGACATACATACACATATATGAGCACATAGGCACATATATGCACACATACGAAGACACAGGTGCCATATGTACACACATACACACAAACAGGCACAGAGGCACACATACACACATATGGACACGTAGAAACATGTGTGCGCACACACACACAGTTACATATACACATACATCTGAACACACAGGCACATATAAAGCACACATGGCAAAAAGAAAGAAAAGTAAAACCCAAATAGAATGTAGAAATACAACCCAACTTGGAGACTTGGGTCAGTGAAGAGATAACCAAAGGGAAACTTCCTACAACCTATAAGACCCCATCCACAGGGGTCATGAGCAATAGTCAACACTCAGGGTCTAGGTGATCCTGTTTTATTCACTTCTGTTTCAGTGGATGAAATCGGAGCCTTTATTGGCTGCGCCAAGTCTGTAATATTGTAATATGAATTCTGAAATAAAACTGAAATTTTTATGCTAGTTGCCTACTTCAAAGTCAGAACTGTATCCCGGAGATTATAGCAGGTACGCAAACAGAAGAACCCCAGATTCAGCTGTTTTAAACAAATAGATTCTATTAGCTCACTGAGGGCAAAATCATGACTCCAGATTTAACTGGATCCGATGTACACACGGCGACCCCACAGCACCTGCTGGACTCTTTGTCCTGTGTGAAGTATGCTCAGGTGGGGGCCACGCCAAGTCCCACAGCCTACACAAATTCACACATGCAGAAATAAAGCCAGCATCTTTTGGCACAAGTCCTGGTATGGGCATCTATCAGACCTCCATGCATCACCAGCTGGTTCATAGATCCTGTGTGGCTGGGAAGATTAGCTATCTTGGGGGTCCTCCTTCCCCTTCCTCTGATCTTGGGGGTCCCCCTTCACCTTCCTCTGAGTCAGCAGGCAAGTGAGTGACAGCTTAAACAAAGGATCTGAGCCAGGAGGAAACAGTGGTCCACAGGGTCTCATAGCACTCCAGATGGCAGGGACCTTGTGTAAAGCCTTGCTCCGTCCCCGGTTCCTATAGTATTGAACCACACACACAACAGCTACTCAATAAATCCATGGTGAATGAAAAAAAGGGGGGATTTGCTTTAGTCATCCAAAGCAACGAGGCCTAACTCCATGAGACATTCACATCCCAACTTCATGGTAAGCATAAAGGGCATGTGCTCGCATAGCACAGACACATGTGTCCTCTCCATCAACAGAAGCTACATTAACAGGCTCTTATGTGGTTGTGGCTGCCTTTATTACTTATGTGTCAAATGTGAAATGTCTACGGAAGAACTTGAAGGAGCTCAGGAACCTAGAGAGTAAGGAAAAAATTAATTAAGCAAACAAATGAACAAACAAAAAAAACAAGAAAACCAAATCCAGGACTGTGCGAGTGAGAACAGGGTTTTTTTTTTTTTTGCTTTGCTTTGCTTTCAGGTTGGAGGTGGAGATTTTCAGGTACAGGGATATTTATACTAATTAATAAAATAGTGAGTGTATTGGGAGGGGAAAACCAGGAAGAGAAGAATCTCACAGAAGGGTACTTTATTTGCATATGCAAATGTAGAGGAACTTTGTAAAGAAACAATCTCAGGTATTTGATTGTGTTCTTAGTGTTCTATTGCTATGAAGAGATGCCACGGCCAAGGCAACTTAAGAAAGGAAGCATTTAATGGTGTGTGTGGGGTGGGGGTGGGGGAGAGACTGCTTACAGTTTTAGAAGGTTTTATTTCATGAGCATCATGGCAAGAAGCAGACCGGCATGCTGCTGGAGAAGTGTAGCTGAGAGCTTTTTCATTCTGATGCACAAGCAGAAAAAGTGATACTGGGCTATGTTCTGTGCCTGCGGAGCCCATGAGAGGGCATCAGATACTCTGGAGATGGAGTTATGGATGGTTGTGAGAAACCATATGGATGCTGAGAACCAAACCTAGGTCGTCTGCAAGAACAGCCAGAGTTCTTCATGACTGAGCCATCTCTTCAGCCCCAAGACTTTAATTTTTATCATGTAACTTGTTGGTATGTAAAATAACATACAGAGGGCCAGTGGAACAGCTCAGTGGATAAATGGTCAGTTACGTAAGCATCTGGACCTGGGTTCAGCTCCCCAGCATTCATTTGTAAACTGACAGGCACGTTGGCACAAACCTACAGCTCAAGTGCTGCGAGAAAGAGACAGGCAGTTCCTGGTAGCTCACAGGCCAGCCAGCAATAGCCTCCTTGATGAGACACAGGTTCAGTGAGAGCTTGTCTCAAAAGATAAGGTAAAAGGGCAAAGAGGGAGACATTCTGCATCAACCTCTGACTTCTGCACAGGAACACACAGGGGCACACACATACACAGACTACGCATGTACACATGTAACAGATATAATACATTGACAACACAATGCTTTGGACTCCCCCTCCACCCGACCGCACCCCCATACGTTATGGAGGGAATACTTGATTTAAAAAAAATAAAGAAACATGATATTCGAGGACAGAATGTACTTGGCTCAATAGCAACAGCAACTAGGCAGTAACCATGCAAGATGAAGCTCTGGAAAATCCAAGGTTTGGGAGAACAAAGGAGCCAGACAATGACAATCAGCCTGGTTTCTTCAGAATAATTGCTCCTCTCTCCCTCCTCCTCTCCTCTTCAGCCCCTTCCTGTCTTGTCCCTTCTCCCCTCAGTTCCTCTCCTCTCCTCTCTTTCTCCTCCTTGTATAAGAGACTGTGTGGATTCTAGCTGACTGCCATTGGGAAAGTTGCTTCTTCCTCTACCTTCCATCCCCTTCCCAGTTAAAAGGAAATAAAGGTATTTGTGTCACAGAACTGGTGCAAAAACTTAAAGAGATGTCGCTTAGTGGAGCCAGAGAGATGGCTCAGTTAAGAGTACTTGCTGCTCTCAGAGAAAGCCAAGGTTTGATTACCTGCACTCACATGGTAGCTCACAACCACCCACAACTCCAGTTTAAGGGGCTCTGAAACCCTCTTCTAACCTTCGTTGACATCAGGTGTGCACCTGATGAGCATACGTGTATTCAGGTGAAACCGTTACTTTTCTGTTGCCAACACAAAAGACCATGACCGAGGCAACTTGTAAAAGAAAGCATTTAATTTGAAAGCTCCGAGTTCCAAACGGTTAGAGTCGATGATTATCATAGCGGGGAGCATGGCAGCAGGCAGGTAGGCAAGCACTAGATCAATAACTAAAAGCTTACATCCTGATGCTCAAATGGGAGACAGAGAAAGAAAACTAACTGGGGATGGTATGGGCTTTTGAAACTTCAAAGCCCACCTCCAGTGACATACCTTCCCCAACAAAGCCACACACCCCCTAATCCTTCCCAAACAGTTCCACCAACTGGGGATCAAATATTCAAATATTTGAGCCTATGGGACTATTTTCATTCAAACCACCACAAATACTCATACACAGAAAGTAAAATAGATAAATCTAAAATAAAGTTTTAAAAGAGATGTTGCTCTTTGGTTAGGTGATCAGTTTCTGAGCGCCCCCTAAGGGTCCAGGTTAGTTGACTCTATTGGTCTTCCTGTGGAGATCCTATCTCCTTTGGGGCCTTCAATTCTTCCCCTAACTCTTACATAAGAGTTTCCAAGCTCTGTCCAATATTTGGATGAGTGTCTCTGCATCTGTTTGTTAGCTGCTGAGCGGGCGCTATTCCTAAAGTTGTTATTTTGCTATGGAATGTGTTCCCCTAACTGGGCTACCTTGTCTGACCTCCTTTGGAGAGAATGGGCCTGGTCCTGCAGAGATTTGAGGTGCCAGGGTATAGAGGGGAGGATGCACTGTGGGAGCCTCCATCCTCTCAGGGGAGAAGGGGAGGAGTGGGGGAGGGAGTATAGAAAGGGACCAGGAGGGGGCAGTGACTGGAATATAAAGTGAATACATTTTTTTTTTAAAGGGAGATGTTGCATAGATCAAAACATCTGTAACTTATTTTTTCCAAAATACACTTGAAGAAGAAAATTCCACCAGATCCCTCCCCTTCTGGAAGAGAAAGGTCTTAGAATACTTAGGCACCCCTCCCCTCCAGAAGGGAGAGGCTAATTAACATTCCTCAGACCACAGGGGGTGGGGAGGCCCAGAGCTCCTGGCCATGCACAGACAAGGGAGATCCTTGCTGCCTCATTCCCTAAAGACCAATCAGTTTAAAAAGTCACACTATTCTGCCAATCACATTGTGCCCAATGGCTGTTGCCCTAAAGACTGTATAAAAGCTCACTGAATGAGCAGCGTGGGGTCACCTCTCCTTTTGGATGCAAGATGGCCCCAGCATGCTGGAACATTAAAAAATTCCTCTTGGTTTTTGCAGGGATTCTTGTCTCCATGTGGTTCACTCAGGGGGTCTCTGGTCTTACACACTCACTCATAGAGCAGAGGATCTTTGGGACAATGAACAGTGAGTAGGTATTGACATTGAAGGACAGAGGTTGGGAGTGGGGCTTAGTACTTGGCTATCATGCATGAAACAATGTATTCAATTTCTAGCCTAGTGGCAGGGCACCTGGAATCCCAACACTCAGGAAGTAAAGGCGGGAAGACCAGAAATTCTAGGTCATCCTTGGTTACGTATGATGCTGAGGTCAGCGTGGGCTATGTGATATCCTGTCTTCAAAAGAAGATGAGTGACAGATGCCAAATGAAAGATGCAGACTGAAGTATTGTTCCCCAGTGCAAAGGGTATCCATGGCGTTCCATGATCACTGCCAGCCTGGCAGACCCAGGGCAGCAGACCTCATCATTTTAAGTGAGAACCCAGACGTCAACATTGGGATGTGAAATGTCCCAATTTCAAACAGTGTGGGGGAAATAAATCCTACCCACAGTCTACATCAGGACTGCAGCTTGCCATCCCACGAACCCTGATTACACTCATTATTTCTGAACCAGCACTTGGAGCAATCAAGCCAATTGATGATTCAGAAAGTCTGAGCTTGCTGTCTATAAAGGCATAGTGCCATGCCAGCTGGAAAGTTCTGAGGCCACTTTTAGAAGAACTCAGCCTCTTTCACCTCCTCCAAAGCGCCATTCTAAGTCCTTGGAAGGTCAACGGGGCTGTAGTTAGACATTTATCCTAGGGGCTAGTGAGATGGCTTAGTAGTTAAGAGCACTAGATGCTCTGACAGAGGAGTGGGTTTAGTTCCCAGCACTCACATAGCAACTCAAAATTTTCAGTAACTCTAGCCTGGTGAGATCCAACACCCTCTTCTGGCCTCCACAGGTACTGCAAGCACACAGTGCACCAACACAGTAGCAGACACACACATGCATCTAAATAAACATATATTAAAATTTATTTATAAATAAAATATGTTGAATCATAACCTACCCAGTCACATAGTTGGCTAACTTTTGATAAGTTCCCACAGTTGTGTAAACATAACCACAATCAAGATATAGAATATGTACACACACCCTGGTACTGTGACCCTTGGGTATCTACATACTTAGATTCCAGCCCTCAGCTGCCTGAATTAGTTTTGCATATGATTTTTCTCACTATAGGTTATACTTGTCGCCTGTAGAATTTCATCTAAATACAACATTGCAGGACAAACTCCTTTGTGTTAGTTTTCTTTTGTTTTTGATTGTTTGTGCATGTTTATGCTTTTGTATGCATGTACAAATGCATACATATGTATATGTGTACATCTGAATACTTGCACATGAAAGTCAGAGGTCAGCTTGGGGTCTCATTCCTCAGGAGCAGACTACTTTCTGTTTTGATAGAATCTCTCTCTGGGACCTGCAGGATTCTGACTTAGCAACTTTATCATCTGAGCTATCTCCCACCAGCCTCTTCTCTTTTACGGCTTTTTGATTCATCTTTGCACATCAATACCTCAGTCTTTCATATTTTTAAGTCTTTCTCGTCCAATGTGGACATGTGGAGAAAGTATGATTAAAACTTCTACAACGAAGGCCAAAGAGATGGCTCAGCAGTTAGAAACACTGGATTGTCTTCCACAAGATCCAGGTTTGATTCCCAGCAACCAACAAAGTGACTCAAAATGATCTATATCTCTGGTTCCAGGAAACCTGATGCCCTCTTCTGGTCTCTGTGAGTACTGCAAGCATGTAACACACATATGCAGGCAAACATTCATACACATAAGAAAGAAAGAAAGAAAGAAAGAAAGAAAGAAAGAAAGAAAGAAAGAAAGAAAGAAAGAAAGAAAGAGAGAGGGAAACAGAGAAACAGAGAAACAGCGAAACAGAGAAACAAAGGAAGGAAAAAACAAAGGAAGAAAGAAACAAAGAAACAAAGAAGCCAAGAAAGAAACAAAGGAAGAAAGAAAGAAGCCACTGTTGTGATCATGTAAGTCTGAGACTATGTTTACCTGTTTGTTCCAGTTTGTTAGTTTTGAGTCTTGCTAAGTAGCTCTAGTTGTCCTGATACTATGTAACTCAGGCTGGCGGGCAAGTTGATCCTGTCTCTATGTCTTGAGTCCTGGGGTTACAGGTGCATGCCAATACGCCTGGCTTATGTTTGTTCTACACTCAGCCTTGCTCTAGGTTATATTCTGGCATCTTCTATTGAAATTTATGTTTCTATGACAGCTCGCTGTGCCAAGTGTCTGTCAAGTCATTTACCATCTGCATATCTCCTTTTGGGAAATCTCTGTTCAAACACCCAGCCCATTCTTCTCTAAACTGGGTCATTTGTCTTCGGTTCTGAGCATCAGCCCTCTGTCAGAATGATGATTTGCACGCATTTCCTCTTGGTTTTAAGACTGAAAACAATAATATTGTGTTGTTTATGCACCGTTCGCACATCAATCACCCCATTTTATCCATAGGGGGAAAACTTTCTAAAGAGAAAGAAGATATTTCATATCTTAATTTTTCAGATGAGAGAAATAAGACTCAGAAGAAAGTGTCCCAGTTAACGTCAGAGCATGATGAACAGGGTACAGTTACCAGCTGGTCTTCTAGTGTCTGGGTTTTGCTTCTTCTTCACAGTTTATATTTTGTTTTGCTTTGAGACAGAATCTTATGTAGTTCAAGTTGGCCTCAAGTTCTCTCTGTTGCCAAGGATGACCTCAGACTCCTAACTTTCTTGATTTTCTCTCTCAAATGCTGGGATTCAGGCATGTACCATCACAGTCAGCTGTATGTAGTGCTAGGTATCATGCCCAGGGCTTTGTGCGTATTATACTCTACACACTGAGATACATTCCAGCCCTGGCCTCACAGTGTGTTAACTTTCTGAGTTCCCTCACTGGAGTTTAAACCCTATAAAGCAGTAGCTCTGGATCTTTTCCTGTTTAATTCCTGAAACCTTTAGGATTTAGGTCTCAAGAGCAAGATCAGAGTCACTCCACCATTACGAAGGGTTTGAGGTTTGGGGAAAACAGTTTGCTGACTGTCCCAATGTCTCAGAAGACTTGGGAACAGCTGGGGTAGGTGACTTAGGCTCAGAGATCTCTTCTGACTGATCAGGACTGTAGGTACCAGTCACTTGATGTCCACAGCCATAGGATGGTCCCCTTAGGAAAATCTGAGTCACAATTTCATTGTGAACTATTTCAGATGTGAGATTCAAGGGGGAAACTGAGGCAGACTGCCCTTTCGGAGTAATAGATTTGTCAGAAAAAATATTAGCATCATGGGCAGACAGACAGACTTAGTGGGGCATCTGTGGCTCATATGGCTGAGTGGGGTCCTTTCTGACAGGTGTTAAAGGCAGGTAAGGTTCTCTACCATGCAACTGGTCAGTCACCACAGTTGTCTGCGGTCAGGCTGTCTCCAATTCAATTGGCAGGAGGATGGAGGGAGCCTGGTACCTGTCTACAGAATCAGCCCTGAGGATGGAGAGTGTCTTCCTGGTTCTGTGTGTCTCTGGTCCTACTGGAAATGGCCGAAGTGTCACAGCTCCCAGAAGGGAAGCCCATACAGGGCAGGTAGTCAGGTCTCTACCATGGCAGCACCAATGCCAGTGGAAGGAGCAGTGACAGCAGCAGGTGGTGGAAGGGGGTGGCAGTGAGTGGCACGGGCATGAGCTCAGCCTGTCAGGTGGGGCCAAGGTCCAGCAATGAATGTTTTGGGAGAGAAAACTCGTCCCCAAAGTGTTACAGTTCAGTAAAACAGTCGCTCTCAGATGATTCTTGCCAAAATAACGTGTGCACTTTATTCCATATGGATAAGGACGTTATAAACACTTTAGGAATAGGGTGGGATCTGGGGTAGATGCTTCCCACTGGCTCAGTCTGAGATGCTATTCTATTTGCTTGGGGAAGGACTTCAGGTGTCTTCCCTACCTGACTGGTTGCCATAGTCACATGTTCCAGAGCAGGTAGAGTTAGACAGGGAGCTGACCTTACTCCTACCATTCCCAACTCTGAGATTCACAGGGTCTGAGCTCATCAACCCTGTCAGCTCTTCTGTCTGGTGGCACATTTCACTTGTCCCACAGAGCGGGACACAGCACAGATGGGTATGACCTGAGAAGCCACTGATCCAAGATTTTACAGTTCCGTGATACAAACCCGGAGTTTATAACCATACCTGACAGACCGAGAAGTCAGAGAATTGCTCACTAAATGTCTCCCTCCTTTCATAAGGAGACCATAGTCCTATGAAAGAGAATGTGCTTCCTGCAAATCACTTCCCGTGGCTCACTGATCCTGACCTCACCCCTCCTCTGTCTCCAGCACGTGGACACCATCTTGGCTGTGGGTTCAGTTCAGAGGCAAAGCTGTCAAGAAGTCCATTAGTCCTGTGATTCTTGGGGGAACTGTAGGAAACAGACTTCACTGGGTATTTTCAATTGCACTTGAAAGTGGGACGGGCTGAGTCTGGGATTGTAGTTGACCACTCGTTCATCACAAGGAAGCTGGGCATTTCTGAGAACAGTCAGCAGAGGGAGGAGGCAAAACAGACAGACAGCAAATGTAGTCTACATTAGAGCTATAAATCCATCCATATCTGGTAGAGTAAAACCAGTTTGTTGACTGTCCCTGGACCTCTGCAATCCGGCACTTAGGAGCAGCAGTGGTTGGTGACTTGAGCTCAAACTTTCCCTTCTAATTGATCAGGACTGTGGGCATCAGTCCCTGCTTATGGGTTGTAGGAGGGTCTCCAAGGAGGCTTCCTTGAGGGTCTGGTAGGGAGGTTTCAGTGTGTCTCCAAAGGTCCACACGCCATAGCAGCCACTAACTTCAGTATTTGTCTCAAGAGAGATTAAGGCAAGAGTGGACAGGCATGTTAGGGGTTATCGCCAGTGGCTACAAAGCTTCTGGTCTGTCCCCTTTACTTCAGGCAAGTATCCAATCCAGTCATATCTTATAGACGTTTATTAGACTCCACCTGTCCATGGCAGGTGTTCAAAGAGTCCGTGAAGACATTAAACCATTGCCAATCACACACGAGGGGCCAGTTTTCTTTCATGAACCAGTAATTCCAACACCACCGCATCTCAATCAAACCCCTTTATTCCTTTCTCCTCTTTCCCCTTGAATAAACAAGTTGGAGGCTTTCTGTCATTTTCAATAGATAGAATTGTGAATGATACAGAAATACAAAGCGAGACTTTCCACGGAGAATGTCACATTCCTCCTGCATGGCTCTGCTGTCAAACTGTGGCTTCTTTGGGTTTTGTTTTTGTTGTTTGTTTTTTGTTTCTTGGTTTTCTTTTTTTCTTTCTTTTTTTTTCCCTCTTATGACATTGAAGGCTGAGATGGTTATGTTATGTGTAAAACGTTGAAACGTCTTGAAAAATCAATAGCAAACACACACCTTTCTCATCGCACCCAGCTCAGAGCCACGAAATGATTTATCTCTGTGTGTGAGCTGCACGGGCACATAGGACCTGTTTTATTTATCTCTGAAGCTTCAGCAGGGAACGAAGAGCACTGTGTTGATTAGTCACCTCCTGTCATTAGCTGAGTGGGACAGATCTGACGGATCTTTCCACTTGAAAGGATGGCTGATGTTGGGGATTATGAGAAATTTTGCTTTTATGACACTTTCTTTTGATGGCTATGATTTGCTTGAAGCTGGAACAACCCCCCCCCCCAAGACAGGAACGTGACCCCCAATCACAGAGCTGATCTTGACATTCCAGAATGCTTAGGGATATGAATACAGATCGGAATCATATGGATCCCAATACACCCTAATTACACCGATGAAGATTTGGTAGGCACTTCACCAACCTGAGCCCCAAAGCACATTAAATTCAGCCTATGCCTGAGTTGGCCCTCTGGACTGTCTTTCTGGAGCAGGAAAGCCAAAACTTCCAGGACAGTAGGAAGAACTGGGAAAGTGGGCTACCTTCCTCTGGCTACTAAAACATATAGCCACAAATACAGTGACCTAGAATCTCACATCTGGATTCTCCTGAGTTCTGGAGGTGCAAAAAGATGAAATTTACATGCCACAAAGACTCGGGGGACTTCAGGGCAAACCTTGTTTCTTGCATTCCAAACATCTGCCTTAGGCTCGGGGATTAAGGCAAGACCCAGGATCATCTCCTGTCCTAAAAGTGTCACTCTAAGCATGCTCATTCATTCATTCATTCATTCACTTACTCATTATTCACCACCAAGGTCAGAACTTGTGCACTTCTGCAAAGCCCCTTGTATAATGTCAAGAATACACTCAGGTTCTAGGGTCAAGGGCAGAGGCCAACGTGAAAGATATTACTCACCCTTCCGTGGGAGCAATTTCAGCATTCTGGAATTGAATGGTGCCTTTATCCAACATTAAAGTAAGGGGATTCAAATGGGTTAAATACAGAAGAAGGAGGGGATTAGGGAGATGGCCCAGTTGGTAAAATGCTTGTCATACAGGCATAAGGATGCGAGTTTGACCTCCAAAACCCACACAGAAAGTTGGGCATAGCAGTGTGCTTCTATAACATCAGAGCTGAAGAAATGGGAGCCAGAAAGAGCCTTAGGGCCTCAGGGCTTCCCGTCCAGTGAGGCTAGCTGAACATGTGAGCTCCTGGGTCAGTGAGTGATCCTACCACAAAAAATAAAATGGCTAGCCACTGAGCAAGACACATGACATCGGTCTCTGGCCTCCAGACTTGCTACAAATGCCTGTCTACCTATGCTTGTCCATGAATGGCCACACACAATAACTATTTTAAAATAATTAATTAGTTAAAGAAAAAGAGAGGAGGCAGGAGAAGAAGAATTACAGGAGGCCAGTGTGAGTCTCTCCACAGAATGTGAGATGTTTGGATGAGTTAGTAACCCTCCGGGTACCAGGACACAATAGCATCTAAGGTTAGCCAATGTGGGATGCTCACTTAAGCCCTAAGGAAAAGGTAACATTTGAACATGGAAGAAAGGACAAGAGGTCATGGCTAGCAGGTGTGAAGAAATGTACCTTTTTCCTCCCTTTGAATAGCAGTGGCCCCCGGGAGGGAGTGGGCCGTGGGAGAGCAGTGTCAACAGTGTCTGGCTGTCCCATCACCCGGTGTTAAGATAGCTTTTGACAATAAATGTAAAACGGCATATCCCATCCTCATGCAAAAATCCAATTCGCGTCGACTCATAAATCCTGCCTGAGGCCTGTGTTGCAATTTCTTAGGCTCATAACCCCATCACAAGGTCACTCTGAAATTAGTTTGCAGGCCATCTGCGACCCAGCATCCACAGCTGATGAAGGGGCAGAAGAACACACACACACACTATTCTTTCTGATGCCACAGATTCCAAAAGGAAACCTGACTTATAATCCAAGTTTGCTGTCTTAGAACACAGTGATTTTTGTTTTCCTTTTCTGTATCATTTTTACACATTCGCTCACACGGCTAATTACGAGGCTATGCTCATAATCTACCCTGTAGGGTGGTACCCCTAGCCATAAGATCCCTTTAAGGGTGGTAGACACTTCTCACTCTTCACCCAGAGAGAAATTGGTCCCATTGCCCCAAATGTTTCATGTCTGTCATTGCAAGATCATCAGACTGCAAGACCTCTCAAAGAAAGAGCTTCATCTAGAGACAGAAAAAAAAATTTCAGCCTCAATATCTGGACCACTCCCTTCCCATCAACTGTGAACCCCAATTTCACACACATAAGAAAGATTCCAGGGTGAATTTGTAGTAACAAAGAATTAAAACGGGTGCTTTTTTTTTTTTACTTGATAATGCTGGCCCATGTTTATCACAGATTTGAGCACATGAAAGTCAATGAAAGAACAAGTTTCTACAGTCAGGAGCGTGTGCGAGCCTCCTGTTTTCCTCTTCAGTTTTCCCTGCACAACCCAGAGCCTGGTGCTCTGCAGGCTCTCAAGAGGCCTCGAGGCTTGAATTGAGGAGAAACCGTGTATTACTCCAGTCGCTCTGCCATTAACACAGTGCTATATTTCACGCTCACTCCTTCGGCTGGGTTGTGTGTGTACACGTATGTTTATATAATTTACAGCCATTCAGAAGTGAGCTTGCTGATCGATGTGGTTTATTTTATGCTATTTTAATGTGTCAGTAAATGAAGAACATTTTCCTTCTCTCTCTCTCTCTCTCTCTCTCTCTCTCTCTCTCTCTCTCTCTCTCTCTCTGTGTGTGTGTGTGTGTGTGTAC
>NW_021604614.1:8642973-8698647 GCF_004785775.1 Grammomys surdaster | reverse complement strand
CTCTCTCTCTCTCTCTCTCTCTCTCTCTCTCTCTGTGTGTGTGTGTGTGTGTGTGTGTGTCTCTCTCTCTCTCTCAGACTGGAGTTTTTCATCATTATTTTTTTACTGAAAGGAATATTTTTTCATACACTATATTCTAATTATAGTTTCATCTTCTGCAACTCCTCCCAGGTCTTTCCTACTTCCTGCCCCCTAAATCCACCTCTCTCCCCTCCCCCTTCATTAGAATACAAACTTGAATGTCTCCCGTCACAGCCTCAGACAAGAAAAAGTGAGTCAAGAGGCCAGAGACACGCGCAAGATGTTACCTTCAAGGTCATCCTCCAGCATGCACTCCTGCTAGCCAGACCCTGCACCCCAAAGATCTCTATACCTTTCCCGAAAAGCGCCACCAGCTGGAGAGCAGGTGTTTAGACATGTGATCTGGGGGAGGGACATTTCAGATAAAGATCATGCAAGGACGGAAGGGTTATTGAACAAGTAAATGATACTTCCTCTAGCTGTCGCATTGCGCTTCTATCTAGAAAGTTCCCTGTGGTGTTTGTTTAGTTTGTTTGTTTTATTGTTTGTGATTGTCCTTGGATGAGGGTTAGCACAGGCTACCTCCCCCAGTTGCTAAGTAAAGTTATAAGAGCTTTTAGCTTCAGGATATTCTTTCCCTTTGAATAAGTCACATGCCATATCAAGAGGCACACTGAGCTATTTTTTTAATGGATATTTTATTTATTTACATTTAAAATGTTATCCCCTTGCCCAGTTTCCCCTCCGGAAACCCCCTAACCCATCCTCTCTCCCCGTGCATCTATGAGGGTGCTCACCCACCCACTCCCGCCTCCCTGCCCTGGCATTCCCCTACACTGGGGCATTGAGCCTTGCCAGTACCAAGGGCCTCTCCTCCCGTTGATGTCCAACAAGGCCATCCTCTTCTACATATATGACTGGAGCCATGGGTCCCTCCATGTATATTCTTTGGTTGGTAGGAGTCCCTGGGAGCTCTGGGGGCTGGGGGTGGGGAGGGCGTCTTTTTTTTAATTCATGGGTTATCAGTCTTAGGTTTACGAACTCAGAGTTCAGGGGCTACAAACCTGGATTGGGGGGAAATATACATCCTTCATGTTTCTAGCCACAAATTGGAATTTATCACAGCCTCCTATAGAAGAGATGCCTAGACGGCTCCTTCCCACCAGATCGTACACCTTACTGCTCAGCATCCAAAATGAATCCCACAACCAACATACACTCATGTCATGCCCATTGGTTATTAACATCCTGAGAGGCTTAGTTTTCATATTCCAAGGGCTGAGTGTTACTATAATCACTTGTCTTCTGTCAAGTCCTTAGTGTCTTAGTTAGGATTTCATTATTGTGAAGAGTACCATGACCAAGGCAACTCTTATAAAGGACAACATTTAATTGGGGCTGACTTAGAGTTTCAGAGGTTCAGTCTATTATCATCACGGCGGGAAGCATGGAAGCATGGAGGCAGACACGGTGCTGGAGCAGCCCAGGATTCTACTTCATGATCTAAAGATAACCAGGAGGAGACCCTGATTCCACACTCAGCAGAACCTAAGCAAAGGAGCCTTCAAAGCCCGCCTACACAATGCCATACTTCCTCTAACAAGGCCACACCTCCTTTAATAAAGGCTACACCTCCTAATAGTGGTATTTCCTGTGGATAAGCCTTCAAAAACATGTATCTGTGGGGGCCAAACCTACTCAAACCATATGTAGTCTGTGAATTTTGCATTGAGGAAATTAAGAACATTGTTTTGAGGACATGTTCGTAAGTATCACAGAACTGCCAAGTGTCCATGGCACCCGAACCAGAAACAAGGTAGGTCTTGAGGAGCAGTAATCAGAGGAAGCAGGTTTCCGGGGGTGGGGGTGGGGGGAAGACACTTTGCAAACTATGAGAAATTCTAGAAACACAGGGCACCTGTATTACTAATGAACAATAAAAATCTGTCTGTGCTGGTACATACTTTAATCCCAGGTCTGGGAAGGCAGAGAAAGGTAGGTCCCTGGCACTCACTGGCTAGCCAGCCTAGCAAATGCAGGGAGTTTCTGACCCATGAGAGACCCTGTCTGAAGAAACAAGGCAAATGGTATCAAAAGGAAGAAATCCTAAGTTGGTCACACATAGATGCTATTGACATGCAAACACACATATCACACATATGCACACAAATACACACACACACACACACACACATATATGTTTATATGTATTTATAATGTATAGGTAATTGGATATATTCATTTTTCTTATTATTTTCTTAACACAAACCATGTGCCATAGTCACCATACAAGACTCACATGGTACCTAGTGAGCTTAGGGGGTGGAGTGGGGGCCCAACAGACAGATTCACTAACAAGGCCCCCAGCTCCCTGCTTTCATCCTGCTGGCTGAGGGAACGGTGGCTTGCCCATTCTGTAACTGACTGGGTTGGCTGTGTGTTTGCTCTGCAAGCTTGGATGCAAGCCAGGCTCAAGAAGGCACCAGGGAACTTTCCACACAGAGATGAAGTTGTTTAGGTTGTTGTCCAAAACGCTGACAGATCAAACATGTTAAAACTGCAAAAAGTCACCTTGGCCCTGAGCCATAATCTGTAAACCCTCCCCGTAGACATCCAGGGCCGCGGCTCCTGCCTCACTTCCTGCCCTGTCTCCTGGTCGATGCTCCTAAGAAGTGACTAGGGATTGAACATTGAAGCTTCTTACTTCTGTCTCTGGGACCCAGCCTGTTCCATCTCAGGATGGCGCCTCACAAGATATCATAGGATAGGAGAAGAAATCATAGGATGTCATTTTTTTCAGGTAACCCCAGTTGTAGTTTTGCACAGAACAATAACACAAGACAAAACATTTTGTCCCAACTGCCATGCTTTCTGTCCTCTGACTTTCTGAAAAAAACATGAAGCCCGGGCCTACATACACAAATACCTTCAGTCTTGAGTGTCAGTTATCCTCTGTGTTGCTGTGACATAGATACACAACACAACTTAACAGACAGGGTGTCATGGGGTTCTCTCCATGGCTGCTTGGTCCCATGTACTTGAAAAGAACCTCAGGAAGCTGGAGTGTGGAGGATGGGGTGCTCACTCCCAGAGGGCAGGAAGCAGAGAGAGAAAAGCCCGGGTACTGTACCTGCAGCCACTCACCCCACTGACCTACTTTTCATGTTTAAGCTCTGTGCATCTGGAAACTTTCAAATTAGTGCCACAAGCTGGGGGACACGTGCCAAGATGCGAACTTGTGGCAGTGCGTAGGGATTTCAGATCCGAGGCATCGTTGTCCTGAGAGGGTGGCTGATTATCTGCTCCATCCCAGACAGCACAGCCCTCAGAACATGCGACAGCCACAGCCCCTGCTGGGGAGTCAGTCATACTGATGTGTTTAGTTTTGATTTCTTACAATTGACTTCTACGTTCGGGGGACCCCAGTTCTTAGGTTTCATGGTAAAATAAACTCTTTTGACTTACATTCAAATGGGGGAAGATGCAGAGATGTACGGTGTTCCATGAAAGCATGGAGTTGCGGTCAGAGCTTGGGGACTGTTGGACTTATCACAACCATTCTTATTACACAACCACTTAGCAGGATATGCTGGCAACCATCCCTACACTAAATGCCAAACCATCCTCCCTACCTGGCCCTTCACATAGGTACCACCATGGCTCACTGCCCCTTGAGGGCTCCACATTAGGTTTTCACTATCACCACCAGCAGTAGCAGCAGCATCACCATCATCCTTCTCATCACCACCACCATCATCATCACGATTAAGTCAGGTTCCCTTGGAGCCCAGGCTGGTCTCCACATCTCTAGGTAACTAAAAATGGCCTTCATCTCTTGATGCCCAATGCTTCTGTCTCCCAAATGCTGGGATGACAGACATGCTCCACCATCCAAGACTGGCATCATGGCTGGGGACCAGACTCAGGGTTTCACGCATGTCAATGAAGCACTCTCTCCATCAAACTCCACCCACAGACCTCCATCTGACTCTGTCCTTTGCTATAAGAACGACCTGCAAATCACGCGCAGTGTTCCTGTGTCCAGTGCCTTGTGTTTCTGTGAGGCATCAGCTGACCATATTCTGTGGGACCCATCCAGGAGCTATCCAATCACAGTGCTAAGGGAGAGCAGACAAAGCATTCCCAGGGACTGTGCCTGATGCCAACCGACCCCACAAGGTGGCTTCTCGCACACAGGAAATTCCCATTGATTTCCTCTTTACATTTTGAAATTGAACCTGATATGATTGTATTTCGCATTGGTATTCCTCACGCGAACGAGAAACCCAGTTTGCTCTGAAGTGTCTTAGAATTCAGACTACTGGAGAGGAGGGCCTTCACCTTGCAGTGGCGACTGAGGTCATCTGGCATCTTATTACCGTCGTAGGACAATTGGCCCTACCTTGGAGACAAAGATTAAGTGCCCAGCAGCCACCAACATTTATTGACCAAAGTTTAATTTAAAGAAACAAACCTCATCAAAATAGTGGGCTGAGGAGATTTCCTGTGCTCCTGTGGTGCAGGAGATGGGCTTTCTTCCACCTACATTCTCAAGGCATTTACACTGGGGCCAGGATGTAGCCCAGTCGATACAGGATGTGCTTAGCATGTAGGCTGTGGGTTTGAACCATAGCACCCATAAAACAAGCATTGTAGTACATGCCTCTCTGGGGGTCCTCACACTCAGAAGGTAATAGGAATGGTCAGGAGTTCAAAACCATCCCTGGGTATACAGGAAGTTTGAAGACAGCTGTAGTTACAAGATAATAATAACAGCAATAGTAACCCAGTCCTTGGGACTCAATGGGTCCAAATGAGAACTAAGTATCTATTCATTTAAAATAAGATCTAGACTGTGAATTTGACCATAGTTATGAGCTGCATCTCCTCCAATATCTGGCTTCTTTCAGCACACTCTGAACTTGGCTATTGCTTTTCGGTGAGTTACTAGTTTGATCCTGTTCCAAATGGCCAGTTTCTTTTTCCACTCACCATTAGTGGACTTTGGTTAGCTCCCCTGGAGCACTATTAAGGAAAAAGGCAAAGGAAAATTTACAGAGACAGAAAGAGACCCCTGGGTGCCTAGAGCTGGGGTAGAAACAAGGATTCAGAGCATGTAGACAGAAGGGGATATCCTCAGTGAAAAGTTATAAAACTGTAGTCATGCCAGGGATAGCGGTTTATGACTGTAATCCCCTATATCTGGGAGGCAGAGAAGAACAAGAGTTCAAGATCAGCATGGGCTATTTAGTGAGTTCCTGGCTAGCCTGGTCTACAGAGTTCCAGGCTAGCCCAAACTATATAGTGAGATTCTATCTTGGAGGAAGAAAGGAAGGAAGGAAAGAAAGAAAGAGGGAGGGAGGGAGGGAAGGAGGAAAGAAGGAAGGATCTCTGTTTTTCTCTGTCTTTCTGTCCCTTCCCTACCCCCCTTAGTTAAACTGAATAATCAATGACATTTCCCCATACTGGCTCACTGGACTGCAAACTTGAAGTGGGTTAGTGTCATAACACATGATTTATAAGGCAGAATGGGAAGGAAGGCTCTCGGCAGGAATGTAAAGCCCCACCTCCGCAGCACCAACTTCCTGCCATACAAGCACTGATGTCAGTCACCCAGAGCATCCTTGGACCAGCTGGCACCCATCAGATAAGAGAGTCCTCTACAAACAACTCCTCAGACCCCATCCATGCCCGGAATAAAGAAAGCCAGGCAGGAGAATGCCACCAGCGTACAGTTTCCAGAATGCTGGGGCAGGGTGGTACTTTCTGTAGCAATACTGTGGGCAAGCTTCCCTCTCTCAATAGATCAGATAACAACATTTCTTTGGATTTACTCAGAATCCCTTTGAACTACTGTGATCTTACAACTGGATCCTGAGACCTTCTGGAAGCAAAGTACCTGAATGTGTCAATGGCTCCACCCATTGGAGCTCACTGGGATCCTGGATCAGGGGTGTGGGGTGTGATGCTCACAGTGAGGGCTGCTGTGGCACAACAAGGTGCACCAAGCCCTGGAGGGACCCAAAGGAGGCTGGGCCTGGCCATGGTGATGCAGTGCCCCTCTCTGAGAAAGAATTGGGCTTCTCAGAAGGAATACAGGGTACGTCCTTCTCCACAACAGACACACATCAGGACCACACACATCAGGACCATACACACACCAGGACCACACACATCAGGACCACACACATCAGGACCACACACATCAGGACCATACACACACCAGGACCACACACATCAGGACCACACACATCAGGACCATACACACACCAGGACCACACACACCAGGACCAACACACATCAGGACCATACACACACCAGGACCACACACACCAGGACCAACACACATCAGGACCACACATATCAGGACCATACACATACTAGGACCACACACACCAGAACCATACATACACCAGGACCATACACACACCAGGACCAACACATATCAGGACTAATACACATCAGGACCAATACACATCAGGACCCCACACACCAAGACCAACACACATCAGGACCAACACACATCAGGACCACACACACACAACAGGATCACACACAACAGGACCACCACACATCAGGACCACACATATCAGGACCATACACATACCAGGACCACACACACCAGAACCATACACATACCAGGACCATACACACACCAGAACCATACACACACCAGGACCATACACACACCAGGACCATACACACACCAGGACTAATACACATCAGGACCACACACACCAAGACCAACACACATCAGGACCAACACACATCAGAAACAACACACATCAGGACCAACACACACACAACAGGACCAACACACATCAGGACCAATACATACCAGGACCAACACACATTAGAACCAATGGGCATTGGGCTCAATGTGAATGCAAAAGTCATGATCACCAGCAAACAAAGAAAGCATCCATTTCCATCTTTCAGTGAGCTCACACAAACAGACCACATAATAGCTGTAGATAAGAAACCAATTCTAGAAAAAAGCCTTAGCTATACAGAAACAGACTCAGAGGGAGACATAGACTGAGGCTGAGGGAAAGGACCCGGTATCCCAGGTCTCCAGAGGATGTGAGCAGGAAGATCTTGAGCTTATAACTAGCTTGGGATACAGGGTGAGAACTAGTCTCAAACCCAAAGAGGGGATGCCTCAGGCAGTAAAGCACTTGGTGTAGGAACATAATAACCTGGGTTTGAGCCCCAGGATTCACGTAAAAGAAGCCAGGCATGGTATTTACAATCCCAGAGCTAGGCAAGAGGAGATGGGTGGATCCTTAGAGTCTCCCTGCCAGTCAGCTTAGCTTACTTGGTGAGCATCGGGCCTCCGAAAGATGGTCTCACAAAAACAAAAGTGGACAGTGGCTGAGGATGCCCACGTATCTGTTCATGCACATGCACCCCTATCTCTCCCTCACAGACTCCTCAAGATACAACAAAAAAATAGAAGGAAAACTGAGAAAAGGGAATAAATAAACATAAGAATAAATCCAGGCACTGATAATTGTTCTCAGAGGACACGCATGCACACACGTTTTAATAGAAGCATCAAATTCAAAAACTCACAGGAAGACAAACAGCAGCAGACAGTCTCCTGTGTGTCACACTGCCTGTGACAGAGGCTGCAGGAGCTTTGAGTAAGTCAGACACTGAAGTGTCCTCTTGCCCTGGTACAGGGTCTGGTCATCTGGCTTTCTGTAACATTTTAACTCCAGATCAGCCAATGTCAGCCAGGATCCATGGCATGGAGGTACCTGTGAAAACTGATGAGCCACGTAACACAATTATGGTTGATATTAAGTTATCATTTATACTATATTTCCTATAGGAAAAAAAAAAGGTATTTTCTGTTTAGGGCTCCCTGGAGACCCTGTGAGTCCACAATGGTAGCTTCCGTCTGAGCATAGTAACTCATCACCGTTACCCACTGAAAAGTGATACTAAGTAATTTAACTCTAAATACAGTTCCCTGCTTGGAAATGGGAGAGATTAAACAACAAATATATGGATGTAATAAAAAAAAAAGGCAACGTATGAGTAAATTAAGGCAAGGTGTGCATTCACCCACGAGCTGTAGAATGGAATTGAGGGACTGTTGGGGAGTGGTTACTACAGCAGCCTGAGGTTACCATCATAGACAGTTGGACCATATAATTCTCCTTAACAGTGGAAGCCATGTACATGAGCTCTTGTTGTCTCTTTGCATAGTCTGTCTCTTAAAGGCCAATGAAGAAATGCTTGCATCGGCAGGGAAAACGTAAAGGGCTGTGGTCACCAAATCTGAGGCTCTGCTTGTTACTGTGCCCAAGTATCCCCCACCCGAAGGGTACCTACTAAACCTGGGTCTTTCCAGGAGTGGTATGGCCTCATTGCATCTCTTGGCACAGACATGGTATTGCTCACCCTCAGGTGACACCTGCATATGGAGCTCTGTTCTCAACGTAAGAGCTGGGGAAACAGCTCTCGGGAAAGCGCTTGTCCTCAGAGCATGAGGACCTAAGATTGACCCCCAGAACCCATGCAAAAGATCTGAGGTGCATGCTGGGAGGTAGAACCAAGTGTTTCCCTCCTGAGACAAATTGGTCAGCAAACCTAGCCCACTGGGTTCCAGTGAGAGATTATATCTAAGAAAGGAAGAAAGGAAGAAAGGAAGAAAGGAAGAAAGGAAGAAAGGAAGGAAGGAAGGAAGGAAGGAAGGAAGGAAGGAAGAAAGAAAGAAAGAAAGAAAGAAAGAAAGAAAGAAAGAGGAAGGGAAGGAGGGAGAAATGGAGGGAGGGAAGGAGGGAAGGACGGAGGGAGGGAGGGGAAGAGGGAGAGAGGGAACAAGGTAGAAAGCAGATGGAGAGATGGCTCAGATACCACTTGCTGCTAGGACACAGGTTCGATTCCTAGCACCCACCTGGTGGCTAACTACTGTCTGTAACAGTTTCTGGTGATCTGACATCCTTTTTTGACCTTTGGAGGCATATATACATACATGCAGGAAACACTCAGATATAATTTAAAAGATATGGCAATGGGGCTCTGAGGAACAATACCTATGGTTAACCTCTGACATCTACCCATACACATGTGTACATGCACCTGATATACATAAACATACACATACATGTCAGTCTATAGACATATATGAACACACAGAATTTGAATCAGACTCTCAGTTGGGAAGACGCCTTCATCAGATTGGCCTATGGACAAATCTGTGAGGCATTTTCTTGGTTGGTGACTGATGTGAGAGGGCCTAGCCCACTGTGGGCGGTGTCAACCCTAGGTCAGTGGTCCTGAGTGCTACAAGCAGGTTGAACAAGCCATGAAGAGCAAGCCAGTAAGCAGCATTCTTCCATGACCTCTGAATCAGCTTGTGCCTCCAGGTTCCTGCCTTAATTTACCTGGTTAATGGACTATAAGCTGAAATAACCCTTCCTTCCCTGGGTTGCTTTTGGTCCTGGTGTTTTATCACAGCAATATACAACAGACTATGATATGTATCATTCAAGATCTCTCTGACTCCAAATCATACTTTCAGGTGATCCTGGTGTTGACATACACAGGATTGGACTAGCTCTCAACATTGATGACAGACATGCCTCTGAACTCAGTTGATCTCTAATGAAAACATTGCCAGGCTTTAACTTTGTGCTGTTTCCAAAAGGCACTGTTGTGAACAAGGGATGTCTCCCACCTACATCAGCAACAGGCACGCCCTATGCTGCCACTGCAGGGCTGCCATGTGGGCTTCAAGTTACAGGTTTCTACAACAGCATCCTCACACATACATCTCCAGTGGACAGACTCCCCCACGGCTCTTCAGCAATGCACAAAACATCACCTTTGCCCTCAGCCTAGGAAAGCCTTTTATTGTTTATTTCCTGTCTCTGCCAAAACACACAGGAATTGTGTTATTGAGAAGCATGGGAAACAACTGTGACCTGCTATGGTACTATGTCCCTAGAGCAGCATCTACTAAAAACTCATTTGGTCAAAAAGGCTCCTGGTAGACACTGAGTTTAAACATACGGAAATAACACTAGCCGCCCTCAGCACAGGTATCGGAGTTATGGCTTCATTGCTATGAAGAAACACCATGACCACTGCAACTCTTGTAAAGGAAAACATTTAATAGGGGCTGGCTTACAGTGTAGAGGTTTAGTCCACTATCATGGTAGGAAGAATGGCAGCATGCAGGCAGACATGGTGTTAGAGAGATAGTCCAGGGATCTACATCTGGATCGACAGGCAGCAGGAAGAAACTGAGCCACTGGGCCTGGCTTGAACTTCTGAAATCACAAAGCATGCCCCACCCCTACCCCCAGCAACACACTTCCTCCAAACAAGTCAGACTTCCTCCAACAAGGCCACACTTCCTACTACTGCCACTCTCTGTGGGCCTATGAGAGTCATTTTTATTCAAACCACCACAACAGGCTTTGTGTGTGTGAATAAGGTGCTTCACTGTTCACATTGAAGACTAAAGGGAAAAGATCTAGCCTAAAGGATTTGAGTATAAGGACCACTCTGCCCTAGCAAACATACTCAGTACATGGTCCTCAGAGCTGCTTCCGTGTGTGTGCACATGTGTTGTTCTTGGGTCTCAAAACAGGATGAGGAAGAGAACAGAGAATTTCCTCAGGAGAGCCGCATAACAACGTGTGATCTAAATTAGGTATTTCCTGACTTGCATACTACATATGACCACTGCCCGTCCTCCGGCCCTCCATCCCTCCCCCACTCTCCCGTCCCTCTCCCTCTTTCTCCCCCTCACCCAGCAAGTCCAATTTGCTATTTGATACTTTGTCCATTTACAGAATATCTGTAGTCGGTTCGCCTCTGGGGCCTTGAGCTCCGCCAGTGCCACGATTTTAAAGCCTACCTTCAAAGATTTTGGTTGTGTTCATAGAGCACTGTGGTCATCTCCAATACCCAACTATTGAATTTTCTAATCACATGTGTCTTTTAGAATCACCTCAACTCATACAGCATAATGCTTTCAAGACCTGCCCGACTGCATCCCATACCCCAGTCATCCCTTTTCTCTACAGGATCATATTTCACCTTCTGGACATATCACATTTTGTTTATCCCATCTTTGGGCTTTATTACTGAGTGACTCCCAGGTTTGGGTTAGCATTGCACCGGGCTCTATGAACATGCGTGTACTTCTTGTGGGTGCTTGTTCTCTGTTTCTCTGGACATCTTTTTAATGGAGGAGGTGTTGACCCCAATTGTCAGCCTGTGTCGACCACGTCATTTTGCTTTTACTCTTTTTATACTATAACATGATTGGCTCCCAGCCATTTCTCATCCTCGATACTTTATACATTTCTCGTTCCGTTTCTTAAAGTTTCTATCTCCTGGTGCTCTTTATTCTGCTACAGTGGTTTTGATTCCTGTGGAAGTGAATCTAGCAAGTGATTCTTTTTTATCTCTTAACACCCTGCTGACCTCCAGCAGTTTCTTCTTCCGGAAGGCTTGACTTGTCTTTGTGACACGGTGCTCAGTTTGAATCTGAGAACACTGGCAGGCTCCAAGCTGTTTCATGTGGGAGATTCTGATTTGTTGGGGGGTGGGTTGTCTGCCCTTATTCCTTTCTGGCAGTTATATTTCCCCTGCGTCTGCTTGCACTTACGATGCTCCTGACATGTTTTGTACACCGCTCCATTTTTTTTTTTTGAAGGAACAACTGAGATTGGCTGCCTCCCATCTTCCGCACCCTTACTTCGGAGAACACTGCCTGAGTTTTGAGGTCAGTGCTCATGTGGGTTTCCATGGGAACACGTGACGCATGTTGGGGATGGTGGATGGCCAGCATGCTCTCCTCATCTAACCGTCCGCTGGAATTCTCACCACATGTCATCTTTGTAAATTACTGAGATGTTTGCTGGTCACCTGGTCAACCGCGTTGCTCTTGTTTGTGGGGCTGAACTCTGTGATTCTGAATTGGCACATGGTCTATATTCTGACTCTCCTTGGCTGCCTGACATGGCCGCGTCATTCTTTTCTGACAAGGGAAAGAGAATGGAGGTTGGCAGAAGCTTCCAGGAAGGTCACTTTTTCCAAAAATGCTGTGCCAGCTAAGAAGATCCTTTCCTGCCACTTTTACTTGATCTGCTATGCTGATGAAATGTTTGGCACTTCTGCAGCATCTTAATCTTCGAGGAGGTAAGGCAGTGCTTCCCAACCTGGGGGTTGTAATCCCTTCAGGGGTTAAATGAACCCGTCACAGCGATTGCTTAAGACCATCAGAAAATACATATTTTACGTCATGACTCATGGTAGTAGCAAAATTAGAGTTATGAAGTAGCAACAAAATAATTTTACGGTTGGAGTCAGCACAACACGAGGAACTATATTAAAAGGTCACAGTGTTAGGAAGGTTGAGAACCACTGATATAAACCATGAGTTAACATGGTGGGGGGGCATAGACGGTGCCTGGGAACCCAGCAGTATCAGGAGCTGTATGTCCGTCTGGCTGACTTTCTTCATTCATTATTTTTGCTATGTGACTCGGAAATGAATGTCTATCTTATTCAAGCCATTCTTACTAGGTTTAAGAAAATTAAACCATCCTCCTTACTCGTTCTAGTTAGTTTCTATCGACAATTCCACACAAACCTAGTGTCACCTCGGAAGAGTGAAAAATTGCATTAATCAGAGTGGCCCCGGTGGGCATGCCTGGGAGGGACTATATCCATTGATGATTGATGTAGGGGGATCCAGGCCACTGTGGGCAGCACCATTCTCTAGGCAGGTGTGTTCTAGGCTCTAAAAGAAAGCTAGCTAGCTGCCCTGATCTAGAGACTGAACCAGCAAGCAACATACTCCATAGTCTATACTTCAGGTTTCTGCTTCAGTTCTGGTCCTGGCTTCCCTCAATGACAAACTGTGACCTGGGAAGTATAAGCCAAATAATCTTTTCCTCCTCAATTTGCTTTTGGTTATAACATTTATCACAGAATACTAGAACATCAATCTTAACAAATGGTTTGATATGTGTCTGTCAGGCCTCACTTTCATGTAGCCTCATAAAGTCAATCACAGCTATCTGTGTCTAAACTACAAATTAAATATCAATTACCTCCTTCTTCGCAGCTCATTCTATTACTTAAAATATGTTTGTTTTAAGATGAAACACATTACCTACAGTAAGTGGAAAATCACCATTGCGTGGAATAAGGAGCGGCTCATTATGAACCAGAATGGATTCTTGCAATGCCTGCCTGCCTGCCTGCCTGCCTGCCTGCAAGATGCTGTCAAGAAATCAAAGCCTCAAAGACAAGAAAGCTAACTGAACATGAGCCAGAGCGAGAGATACCTCTCCACACTACAGCCATGCTGGGGAACTCAGAGGTAGGCAGGCTGGTATCATTCAAGTTCATTGACATGTAAGTCTGTGTGCCGAGAACATCATTTGCAGATCTACCTTGGGAACCTCTGGGAAACCCCCATCCATGAGCAAATTTTACCCACCAGGCTCTATACATATTTATCTAAGTTGGTGCCCTGGCCAGCAAGATTCTGAAACTGCAGGATGGGATCTAGGGGCAAAGGGCAATTAGCTATTCCGCTTCGGGTTCCGGATCTGTGAAGGCAAATCAAAGCAGACTTGATCACCGAGATAACCGTGTTAGGGTGAGACTCTCGGCAAACAAACTTCTTCAAACAAGGACTATGAACTTGAAGGCGATAAGAGATCTTCACTAACTCCTGCTGAGTTCATCGCTGATACGAAAGTGGCTCCTTACCCATGAAATTGCACCTGTCATAGCGGCTTCACTTCATTAAGGCGGCTTCCTGATCCAGGCAAGATTATCAGCAACACACAATCTAGGACTCTTCAGCTAATGAAGACTGCCTCTCCTGAGTTCCCACAGCTGAGCTCAGAGTTTGAAGATAACGGAGAAACGGTCAGAGAGGAGAAAGGATTTATAGAGCAAAACATTACCCCCCTCCCCCAAAAGCCAAAGCTACCAACATTATCAAAGCTCAGCTCAATGAGACATTTTCCAATTATCCTTGAGAAGAAAAGGACCTCCCCTCGCTTCAGCATCACCCGAAATACTGGACCAAGGTTTCCCTTTACTCCACTCAGGGAAGGTAGACGTTTAGAATGAAAGGTTTTGAAGTAGGTCAGGGATAACTATTGAAGACGGTAATAAATACGTGGTACGTAATGAAAACATTTATTTTCATCATGTGCATTTTGTTAAGTAGAAAACAGACACAGGGTGGAAAAAAAAAAACAAACCTCAACCCAAATGTTTCACTGCAAAAATTAATTTACCTGCAGCTTTTCCTGGCATCCTAGCTCTGCCTGCAGGAATCTCAGGTGTCAATCTTCTATAGGGTTTTTTTTTTTTTCTGGGACAGCATCTGCTCAGATAAATATCCTTCTACGTTTTTCTTGAGTGGACTTCTCTGGACTCATAAACTCGAGACCATCCTGAAGTACGTGTTTAGACTTGTATCTTAATCTGTACGTTCACGGAGGCAGGCTTACTCCAGATTTCATTAATCAAGCAGTTACAGGTATCCTCCTGCATACCAGGCACTTGCTTGGTGGCTGCAGACACAGCTGCAAGCAAGGCTCGAGTCTGACGCCAAAGGAGTTTCTGGTCTAGGCAATCATGAAGGTCAGTCTGCCAGCCTGTCACATTGAGACCCTACCTTGTGTTTGTGTCCTAGAGAAGGTACACATGATCACATTGCACAAGCGTATCACTAGCATGTGGTAGACATGTGTCTGATATACGGTGTCCTCACCCTTAAATAAAGCACTGTACAGGCTCTTATAGATATCCATTTCCATTGTCTGTCTGCATAAATATGAACCAAGCATGGGACAAGAAAAGTGCTTCCAGTGGGTCACATCAGGACACTATATCCTTCAGAGAAAAATCCCTGGGTAGTCTATCAAGGGTTTTCTTTATTAAAAGAGACATTGGCAGAAGTGCAGGACAAGAGCTGACTACCCCATACATCAGAGTGCTTAGAGATGGCCTGGAGACGTGGTGTACTGGAAGGCTTGGGTTGGCAGAGCAAGGGCTGGGCAGCTTGTACACTGAGGTGAGGGACCACCCTCAGAGGCTCTACTCCTCCCTTCTGGGTCTAGGATGAACACAGCCAATTGTTAATGAGGTGGTTCAAATCCCTTTGCTTCTGTGGGCAACATGACTGCTTATCGACGAGTCATGGCAGACAGCAAACAATGGGCCAGGAGAAATGAGAAAGCATTAGCTGGACCCTTTCCCACACTTGACTCTCCTCGTGTGCTAGAGAATAAAAGCAACCATCCAGCACATCATCCAGGCATCCATTCGTCCATCATTCATTCATGGTTTCACTCGCTTATCCATTCATACATCTATCCGTCCTATCATCTATCTGTCTATCAATCAATCATTCATTCATCCATCCTTTAACTTTGTCATCCATCCACCCATCCATCCGTCATCCTCTGCAGAGCTATCTGACCAGTCAAATCCACTCATCTACCATCCATCCATCATCTCTCCATCCATTCATCTATCCCTAATTTTTCTATGCATCTAAATATGTATCATTTACTTTTTCTTGTGGTTGTGGCCAGATACGCTATGAGAGACACCTTATGAGAGGAAGGATGTCTTTTGATTCACAACTTAAGTAGGAATCCAGTCCAGCACAGTAGAGAAAGCAAGAGTGGGCTGGGCATGGTGGCAACACGCCTTTAATCCCACACTTGGGAGGCAGGGGCAGGCAGAACTCTGGGTCCGAGGCCAGCTTGGTCTACTGAGTAATTTCCAGGACAGCCAGGGCTACACAGAGAAACCCTGACTTGAAAAGACAAATAAGCACGAAAACAAGCAAACAAAAAAAAAAAAAAATAGTGTGGGGTGGGTGGGTCACATTGCTTCTGCAGTTCTGCAGCAGAGATCAGACAGGAAAAAGAGCCTTAAGGCCTACCCATAGTGGTCCACTTCCTCCAGAAGTTTCCACAGTCTCCCAAAACAGGCTGCCAGCTGAAGACTTAGTGTGCAAATGAGAAAGCATTAGGGATGGGGTGGGGGTGGGTAGGGAGTTCAAGCCACAATACTAACCTATCCATCTATCCATCCATCCACCCACCCATCCATCCATCCATCCATCCACCCACTCATTCACCCACCCACCCATCCATACATACATCTAGAAATCCAGACTCCATATCCACCCGTCCCTCTGTCCATCACTCTGTTTTTGCATGTGTGTGTCTATCAGTCCTCCTGTCAGCTTGGCTACGTGACCACAATGTCACCTGTCATGAGGATGGTGCTCATTTTGCAAATTGGATCTATCTCCTGGGCACACTGGGCCGAGATCATGTGAGACCAACAAGTTGCCCTGGATGAGCCACAGGAACATCCAAGGCAGAGCTCAAACACCAGCTTCTTCTTTTCCTCTCATTCTTTTCCTCTCATTCTTTTCCTCTCATTCTTTTCCAGTTAGGGGAAAAAAGAAGTTCACAGATGAGAGCTGCTACAGGTGACCCAGATTCTGGGAAAGGAGAACCGGGAGAGACTGACGCCAAGCCATCGCTGAATTGGTTTCAAGTGCTTTTGGTAATGAACGAAGGGAGTGGGGGCTAAAACAAAGCAGCAATAGCCACCTCCATATCGTGGGAAATAAATGTATTCTCCAAACAACTGAGTTCTGGGATTTAGAACTGCATTCCAGGAACAAGGTTTTACCTTCCTCAATTCATCCTTTGATTTTTTTTTTCTGCTCAATTTTCTTTCAGTAATATAAAGAACCAGAAGAAACCTAAAAGTGACAAAGAAAATGTATGTGACCAGCCTAGGAATTCTCCGAGGTTCCGGGAGAGAGGAATAAATCACGAACTCCTAAGTCTCCAAGCCGTTCCTTGCCCAGCTGTGAATTGCCTGTTTCTAATTTGGTGGCTATCAGAAGCAGATCCGGGTTTTAATTTCTCCTCGGGGTGATTCACAATCGCCTGTAATTCCACAGCGGGCGGCCCACTGTTCCATCAGAAAGTGCCCCCCCCCCCGGCACAAATATAATCGTATGCATTACGTTGACATCAGCACCGTAAAGGTGGGCTGCACCCTGCCTTTACAGAGTGAATGCTCCTGTATTTAAAGCATGCAGAAATACGATGTAAGAGATAACCCCCCGCAATTCTGACACCTCTGATGTGAAACAGAAAGAAGTGACAACTTCCTGTACTGTTGGATGTCACCGCATGGAGAGATCCTTTCAGATGATAGGGCCTCTGTGGCCCTGTGTGGGTCCACTGTGAACAGTACCCCGCTGCCCGCAACTGGGAGACTCCGCCCATTTTACCTAGAGCCCTTAATGACAGACAGCACGCACCAACTACAACTTGCAATGGAGTCGGTTAGCAAACCTAGGGGCAACAGGAAGCCACCACGGCAGAGTCTGAGCACAGCATCGGCCAGGTGGGATTTACCTCTTTTCGGAGCCAGCAGATTTCTTCTGACAAAAGATGACGGCTGGCGCATACTTCCCAGTATACTCGGTGCTCTGCTTGACATCCCAGATGGAAGAGCTGCTGGCTCTCACCCCGACAATGCTCACTCCTTTCTTAACCTTGGCTCTGTTGAAGACAGGAAGTGCATGTTTGAGATAGCCCTGGGGAAGTCCCGGGGCAGCAGTGGTACCAGGGTCACAGCGAGCATTTGTACATCGTAGCCTTGAGGTTATGAGCTCACTCAACAGGAATCGGATTTAAACACAAATTTGTAACCACATTTCCTATCCATCTGTCAAAGTCCCCCACCCCAGTTATCCCCACTTTTACAGAAGGAGCTGGCAAAACATGCTGGCCTTCAGCAAACATCTGTTACATATGGAAATATAATGTCTCTATTAATTAAAAGACAACACATAAAACAACCGTAAAACCTACCTGAAATCCCTTATAGTGAGTATTTGAGAAATGGAAGGAAGCCAAAAATACGGAGGTAACATTCATAATAAGGGCAGGCCTGTAGGGAGAGGGTCCTGAGCAGCCAGCAAACCATACGGAGGGCAAGGACTATATCTGACTTTCCCATCGGTGTCTGAGTTTCACCCAGGAGAACTGAGACTCAGGTGAGAGGCTAGTCATGAGACCTGGCACATTCAGGCACTGGGTTGAGGAGGGCTAGCCACCTTCTATGTTCCTGTTCCTTCTTGACATTCTGATCATCTTCCTTCATCGTCGTCATCATCATCATAGATACAACCCCCATCTTGAACATCATCACCATCATCATCCTTTTCTTCTTCCTCATCACCACAACTCCATCATCATGACCATCACAAACCTCCCTTCATCATCTCTATCATATTCTTCATTATTATCCCCACCACAGTGCTAATTGTCACCATCACCATCACAACCTCTATTCTTCATCACCATTACCATGATGCCTACCTTGATCATGATCACTACAACCCCATCATCATCACCATCACCACCACCACCATCCTTTTCTTCACCATCATCACCACAAATCCCTCTTCAACATCATCACCATGACAACCGCCAACACCATCATCACTAGATCCATCTCTTTCATCAGCACCACCATCTCCATCTTCCCCCTCCTCTTCCTCCTCCTCCTCCTCTCCCTCTTCCTCCTCCTCTCCTTCCTCCTCCTCTCCCTCTCCCTCCTCCTCTTCTTCCTCTTCTTCCTCCACACTATGAAGTACTTATCACCAACCAGATGTTATTCTAAGTTCATTGTAGTTCTGTATCATTTTATCCTCAAATAGTCTGTTAAATCATTTGTAAATCTTGTTTCTCACATGACTCCAGAGAAGAGGAACAGGCCTTGAGCTGCAGGTAGTGAAGGGACTCTGGACAGCTGGAGTGTGGCGAGCATGGCTCTGGCAGGCCTTGCCCTTCTCCTCTATTCCCTTGGCCTTGCTTAAAAATTGTTAGATTACATTCCTAAAGCCAGCCACCAAGGTCTATTTCCTTATTTGGCCACTTGTTCCTCGTGAGACTGACCACCAAGGTCCAGCTATCAAAGTATTGAAGTCCAGCAATCAAAAGCTCCCCTTGGCTCACCTAATTAACATGCCCAGTTAAAATTAAACACCTCGCCCTAACATAAGATAAACTTTATAAGCTTTACCTTTATAAACTGCCATTCGCCTATGTGCCATGTCTGTCTCCTCTCTATCCAGAGGCAGTCCTTTGTCCTCTGGGGACAAATGTTCCTCCTCCTCTCCCTTGTTCCCTTCCCCTTCTCCCTCTTCCTCTCTCTCCTGTGTTTGTCTCTTACTCCCTGCCTTTTGTCCCTCAGGGGCAAATACATCTCCTTTGTGCCGAGAACTTGGTCTTGGGGGTGTCTTGGACAGATACTTTTCTTTCAGGTAGGACAACACTCTGGGCTCTGCCTGCATCCCTGTGAACTCCTGCTATCCAGAACTGGTGAAACTGATTGCGCTCACCTTCTCTGCTACTCAGTGCTGGTTGCTTTGGGTCAGGATGCCCAATATCTACTCCTGATTCAGCCAAGGACACATTCCCCGAGGCGGTCCACTTTCCACTTGAGGCTTCATTTACCATCTCTCCCCTCCACTCTCCCTTCACTATGGAAGGGAACCACATGGCCCCATGGTCTTTTCTGCAAAGCACAAACACCCCTGCCCTTACACAGAAGCTGGATGACGGAGGGAGACTAGAAGCTCTCTTTGCACGCATGTCCTTGTTTCTTTCTAAGAAAATTTCAAAAGAAAAAGCCTCCATGTGGTGGGAAGTCTGTGGCAAAAGGGCAACACAGTGATTTTCACAGTTTGATTTACAAACTGCCTGGTAGATGTGAAGAATGTGTGTTCCCTACTGTGCCTTCCCTTTCTTACTCCTTGGGGAGAATATAAAGAGCTTAGAAGGAAAAGTACCAAGGGATGCCTGGAGGCTTTGGTTCTTCAGGGGAGGAGATAGTGATACTGGCAGCAGTTTTTGTCACGTGCTCTGTGTTAAATTCATGTGATCAGAAGAGGAGCCCCCAGTTCCTGTCCTGCACCTCTGAAATCTTCACTGTTAGAGGCAATGAAATGCTTTGAGGAATGGGGCTTTTACTGCTGTGAACAGACACTATGACCAAGGCAAGTCTTATAAATGATAACATTTAATTGGGGCTGGCTTACAGGTTCAGAGGATTAGTCCATTATCATAAAGGTGGGAGCATGGTAACATCTAGGCAGGCATGGTGCAGGAGGAGCTGAGAGTTCTACATCTTCATCTGAAGGCTGCTAGGAGACTGGCTTCCAGGCAGCTAGGATGAGGGTCTTAAAGGCCATACCCATAGTAACACATATGCTTTTTAGCTCAATGGTCAGGCACTTCTAAACTTGCCGCTGCTAACATGCCCTTACCTTCACTCCCAACTCAACACCTCTAAATCTTCCCACAACTTAGTTGCCTAGTTACCTTCTCCTGGCTCAGCACCCTAATCTGCCCTCAGCTTAGTTGTGTTTCTAATTTCTCACCTGCTACCCCAGGCCCAGTCAGGGAAGCGGCCAATGGCCACTCCACCTGTGGTCTCACATGGCTGGTGGATCTCTCTCCCTCCAAAGCATGGCAAATCTTTTTTTCTCTTCTGCATCTCCTATCTTGCCTGTAGGAATCTGGAAGTTCTGCCTCTTCCACCTAACCATTAGCCACTAGTATCGTTATTGATTGATCAAGAACCAACTGGGGAACAGGACCTTCAGTATTCACCCACAAATTCTTGATCAAAGTATCAGAATCAAGAACCAACTGGGGAACAAGACTTTCAGCATTCACCCGCAAATTCCCAAAGTATCAGAACCACCCCCTACAGTCCTAGGCGCTAACACTAACAGTTTTAGAAAGGGATTGTAGCATATGGCATGCATATGTCCATGGGGTGGGGGGAGGAGGAGAATGAACAAGCTTTGTGGGAGTTTTGTTCTACTGGTGTTGGGATGAGACCCAGGACCTTACACATGCTTGACAAGTATCCTATCGCTAGGTGACACAACCAGCCCATGTTTTGTATTTCAAATCTTGACTACACTAGCACATGCTTTGCATGCATCAATTATAAAGGTGAGGTTTTATGCCCAAGCCTCAAGTCCAGCTGGTCTGGATACTCAGGAGAATCTTTGGCCAAAAAAAAAAAAAAATAAGTTTTGGCTCTCACTTTTTACAAACTTGGCTAAATTATAGGTGGTCAGGCGTGCTGGTAAAGCAACTGGGGAGATGGCCCAGTGTAGAATGTGCTTGCTGAGTGACCATTAGTTTGATCCACAGTACCTACGTAAAAGCTGGGAGCAGAGGGAAAAGCTTATAATCCCGATGCTAGGGAAGTCAAGACAGAAAGATGTCAGGGACATGCTTGCCAGCTAGTCTAGCCAAATCAGTCCCAGGTCTCTGTGAGAAAGCCTAATTCAAAAGCACAGTGAGATGATTAAACCCCTGAGATCAGTCCATGGCCTCCAGATGCACCTGTGTGGTGTTACACATGCGCAGAGATCTGCTAGCGGAAGATTCCATTCACCACCGACAGATATTCTTCCGAGATATGTTAGATTGGATTATAGAGGCTGCCCCAATTACTATGCACTGGAATTTTATTGAATCAAATTTGCTTTAAATAAATAGGTCATCAGCCTGGCTTTGGCAATCTCTTATTCTCTGGACATTTCTGGTACATAGGCCTTAGCTGACATATAATGGGTTTATATTTTACTCAGATTTTAATCTAAGTAGGTCATTTAGAATTTGGATGATGTTTTTCAGTGAGTGGTTTTTCAAATGAATGGGGTTATTTATTTAGCCCTTAAATTACCTGAAGTTTTCTCTGGCTACAGTGGCTTTGAAGAGAAAATTCTAAGATTTACCATAGAACACTGAATTCACCTCTCTCACAAATAGAAGACTTTCCTGAGAAAACACACACACACACACACACACACACACACACACACACACAGCCTGAGCAGCTGACACAGAGTGGGAAAGAGATGTTTGCCTGATGGAGGCCCACGCCATGTGCGAGCATCACATACAAACATCTGCAATGTTGGCCACCAGCTCCTTGGAGATGGATCTGAGGTGTTTACAGAACATGGCCAGCCTGCGTTAATCATTCTGAAACATTTCCTTTCAGAGTTACAAGTGGCAGCCTGTGGAAGCCCCCTGGCAGGCAGTTCTTAGAACCTGTGGAGACTGGCTTCACTGGGTCTGAAGCAAATGCTAGTTCCCTCTTTGTTTATGACAAGCAGGTTCCTTATAGTCATTAGTAGAAGTTTATAACCCACTTGTGGTCCCATAAATACAGGTTACCCTGACAGCCTCATTACCAGAGATAAACACAGCACTTGATTTCCGAAGACACTTTATTGTAGATTTACATTTAATAACACATCCACCATGGTGAGAGCAGAAAAGCCATAATTTTCCCCAGAGTATGCCCATGCAGTGTAGGCTGATACAGACAGAACCTGCTAGGGGTTAGGGAATGCGGTGCTGTTAATACATAATAGAGCAAGCTGTAAAGACTAGATATGTGTGTTACGTGTGATGTTTATTTTATATATATATATCATAAGTACAATGTATATCTACACTGCCCCAAGTACAGGATTCAGACTTAACTAAAATATATGAGAGTAGCTGGCAGCCTAGATGCTGAACACAGGGCCATGCTGGTTATGTTTGAGCCTCTACCTGCCCCTGCCTGCCCTAGTCTCTGACTCTGAATTTACTGCTTAAGCAATCTGCCTTCTGGTAATGACGGTCTTAATCCTAGATCATACATTCAGGGTGTCTGTCCACTACCTTGTGGAAGAGGTTGACAGTTGACCCAAGCCAACCGTCTTAATCGGGGTTTCATTGCTGTGAAGAGACACCATGACCAAGGCAACTCTTAGCTCAGAGTTCAGTCCATTATCATCATGGTGGGAAGCATGGCAGTGTGTAGGTAAACATGGTGCTGGAGGAGCCAAGAGTTCTACATCTTAATCTGAAGGCAGCCAGGAGGTTACACCCACTGGGAGTAACTTGAGCATTTAAGACTTCAAAGTCCCCCCCACTCCACAATGACAGACTCCCTCTAACAAGGCCACACCTCCTAATAGTGCCACTCTCTATGGCCGGGCATTCAAACACATGAGTCTATGGGGACCATTACCTATTTAAACCACCACACCAACCTACCCAAAAGCCCTCTCCTGGGAATTCACTGAGCCCTAATAACAACGTTCCTTTTTGTCTTCCCTTCCCTCCTACCTTGCTTCTTTCTCTCCAGTTCCTGACATTAACATATACAAGTTGGATGTTTATTAGCATATGCAAATGATCATTTTACCTCAACATATGCAAATGATCCAGTCCACTGAGGTCAACATGTGTAAATAGTCCTCTGGTACATGTGCAAACTACTTCCTAATATTAACATATACAGGTTGCCCCTTGTATTAACATATGCAAATGAGCCTGTAGTCTTGACATAGGCAAATGATCTCTTAGCACTACCATATGCAACAGGCTCCAAGCATTAACATATGCAAATGAACCCTGCATTAATATGTGCAAATTATCGCCTAGCACTAGCATGTACAAATGAACCCTGTCATTCACATATACAAATTCACCTGACATTACATTATACAAATATTTCTGACTAGCTCTCACAGGCTGTTCTTTTAAGCTATGAAATAGCCACCATCCTCCCATTTGGTACCTTTTAAACTAGACTAGAGGTGATTCATCTGCCATAAGGCTGACTGAGATGCTGTCAAAGACCCCTAAAACAGGCTTGCTTTGGAAAAAGATATTACTCTTCTCTGATGTAGCAGCTCACAGCGAGCCTTGGTGGTGGGTGGCTCTGATCCACTCAGCTATTCAGAGATCAAAGCTGATCATGGTCCTGGTATTTCCAGCCCATGTTTTGAAGCACCTCTGTCCTGAGCTCGCCAGCCAGTGTGAAGAATGAAGGGCAAAGAACAGAGCAAGGCCGGTGGCAATACAAACTCAGGTACACTTACAGTTTATGGAAGGCATTTACTGTCTTGGCCATATATGGTTACAGGTGCAAAGGCTTCTAGGAAGCCAGTTCCCACCAGGACCTGACAGCAGTGATACCCAAGGAGAGTTGGGCCTGTGGGTAGCTTGCGTTCCTACTTCCGTTAAATGTGTCCTGCATCCTAGAGACCATGGGCAGAGTCACATCCTCCTACACCACTACATACAGGCCCACTACAGAGAAGCCCCACCTGAACAGCCACCAGTAAGCACTCAAGGCAGGCACATTTCTGAATGGCTTGACACATGGATTATTAAAAGCACCTGTGTGCTCAATAAAAGAAGTACCAAGATGAAAGTTAGAAGTGATGAATGAGAAACAAGTTGGGCTCAAAAGGAGAAATTTGAATATTTTTGTTCCTTGTGAGATTAATTTAAAAATTGTTAGTGCAGATATTTGTGGCAGAAGAGGAGAAAGAAGAAACTTAAGAGAAAACTGAGACAAGGTTAAAGACAGGAGGGGAAGAGGCACAAAGAGGGGAGAGATAGTTTGGGAAGTTCAGTCCATACAGAGTTCAAAGTATGAGGGGAAAACCTTAGGTGGCCTCTAAGTACAGTATATGTGCCCAAAGGAATGTTCTAGAACTAGAAAGTAATACCGCCCAAACACCCTAAATAGTCTATAATCCACAACCCGCTCTGGGATTCTCAGGAATCTGAGAATGGAAAGAAAGAATTGGCTTCCGAGGAGCTTCCTGTTCCAAGAGAGAAAGCTTGCTGGAAGCATCCTTTCCTAAATCCCAAAGGATAAAACATTTTTCCAGAGCCTCGTCTCTCAGGGGACTACATCCTGCTAAGCATCCTTTCCTGAATCCCAAAGGATAAAACGTTTTTCCAGAGCCTCATCTCTCAGGACACCACGTCCTGCTAAGTTCCAGCAAGCTTCACCCACAGCTGGGTGAAGCCCTTCCTGTCTGCAGAGCGGCAGAGAGATTACTCATAGCTGGACACCAAACATAGGCTGTACGGCCTCCTGATCAATACAGGAGAACACACATTTACCCCTCAGTTCAGAGACCAGTAGATATCGTGCTGGATTTTTGGAAAAATTTCCTGTCCCTTGTTTTCTCTCATTAACTGTGGCCAAGAATAAAATAATTTCCGTTTTCTGCAGTATGGCAGCCAGGTACACTACTGGTAATCACTCTGCTTCTAATTTCTAGGTGATCTTGACCACACGACTTCCTGCCAAGTACACACATTATACAATGGTCAGTCCTTGCCGTGTCTCAACACTGTACTGGCAAAGAGGCACGAGCCTTCCCAGATGCCGCTGTGTAGCCTGTGCGAGTCATGTCCCCATGCCCCCATGTTCTTTTGGAGTGGCATAGGGCCAGACCTTAGAGCACAGGGATATAGGTTTTGCTAAGCCTTTTCCATCCTGACCTGAAGATTGTAGTGGTTTGAATGAGAAACCTCCCCAGCAGGCTCAGGTAATTGGTGTTGTTTGAGAAGGTTAGAGAATCTTTAAAAGGTAGAACCTCATTAGAGGAAGTGGTTCACTGGGGGCAGGTTTGGAGAGCGTACAGCCTTCCGGTTTGATCTCCGCTTTCTGCGTGTGATATGCTCTGGCTGCCACGCCATGCTCACTATTAAGGAGACTCCCTGCTCTGGAGCGGATTGCTTTAAGGCACAGTGTTTTATTGCAGCAACAGGAAACTAACTATTATAAGAAATACACCAGTGTATACAGGCAGCTAAGACAGACCTGGTTGGGGAGCGCAGAACCAGAGTGATCAACGTTAGGCAGTTCCAACTTGATAGCATGTTCTCCAGCAGGAAACACATTTTACAGTGCCGTGTTGGTGTTGGCATATGTGTTTATAAAGCTGGCGCTTTCCACTACTGAAATACCGTGTGCTACATATAACACATCACAGGCAGATAACAAAAACGTTGACATGAGAAATAAATCCTTTAAGAAACAGAGGCTATTACTTCATGCCTATGAGCCTTTTGACACATTGCCAGGATGTACACACGCCAGAGAGACGGACTGTTACCATGCAGTACACGAGTACATCAAACCCCACTGCAGGATGTATGTGTTCCAGTCTCAGCAAGGGTGACAGGGGATATCCAGACACCCTCTCACCCCCTCAGCACCTGTCTGTCAGACAACTGCCACCTGCTAGAGATTAAAAGGCAAAAAGACAAAAGGCCAAGAAGGACTTGTTCTCAAGGAGGGAGGGACCCCATCCTTGAGGGGGATTGGAGCCAAGAGGAAGGTGAGTCGTCAGGAAGGGGTGTGGTCAGGAAAGGGTGGTGGCTTCTGAAGGGGTGTGGTCTTGCGGTGGGTGTGGCTTCCAGAAAGAGATATAGCTTCTGACTGGCTAGGACTCATACTGAACCACTTGCGGTAAACCTTGGGTTAGCTAAAACACTAAGAGGCCATGAAAGGAGAGCCTGTGTTTTTAAATCCACAGTACAGACCGCACTGAGGGAGGCATCACGGAATGGACCCCACCCACGCCTTTATTCCCAAGGCAGTTGTACCCACCATCCAACTTCAGGCTGCTACTAGACTTTGCTTTGACCCTCCTTCCGAGTACTTAAGGTACTCTGTCCCTTTCCAGAATTTTACAAGTTGGTCCAGGCACACAAACACACCCAAGCCAAAAAGAAAAAAAGAAAAAGCAGCCTAATGTTAGCAGTCATTTTTGAGACTCCGTTAGTAGGACCTCAGGGTGTTACGTATGTGCCACGTGTGAGTGCATGAGCTGGCTAACATATGCACTGAGAGCTAAGAAAACAGCTAGATATCATGACTATACCTTCACTATCAACATTTTAGCCCCCATTCTCCTATATACCACTTGCTTTATTCATGCATTATCTGTAATTCTATACAAATAGGATAAAATCCTGATCAGCTGCGTAGCCATCAGACTGGGATACTCATGTGCCATCCAGGGAGGCTATGGTCATATGGAGAATAATATAAACGGGGCCTCCTGAGTAACACACTGCACATCTGTATATGACAGCTGTGTGGGGGGCATGCTGCTGTGATGGCAGACCATCCAGGTTTCTTTATCAACTCCAAAAAGAAATCCACCAGCCTGATGCAGAAGGCTGTCTGGCTGTGGACCAACCCAGGAACGAACACTCAGTGAGGGATAGCCCAACCACAGAGCACTGTAGCTGAACCTGTGTGATATTATGAAGTCCCTTCCCAGGCCAGCTGCCTGCTTGGAAGACTCTTGATTCGATGTCTTCTGAGCATCAGAGCCTCTGCAGTCCAGGCATATGCTAAGTGGCTTCCTTTACTGGCATCGTGACTCACTGACTCTTTGAGGCTGTATCAGAGCTTAGAGCATCCTAAAGTCTTACAGATCCTGGGTGTGCAGCTTTCCTCTTCACAACTTGGTGCAAATAAGATGGCCAAAGGCCCATTTCCCTTCTGGCTTTAACTCAGGGGAGATGTGTCAGAGAAGGATGGAGAAGGTTGTCAACTGTAGCAATGCCTATGCTGGCAAGGAGAAGGTTGACAAGGACCTGAGGGCTTTGACACTGGTCACTAGGGAGTGGAACATTGCACCACCAAGGCCCATATTCTGTAACTATGGCTTCTGCAGGCCACACCTGCAGCAGCTGCTGCAGCTGGAAGCTGACCATTCAACAGCTGCAAAGTGCCAGCTCATTAACATCCAGAGCAACAAGTCCCCAAGCTGAGGAGGGAGAGTCATGAGTCTCTGGCTTCTAAAGCGCCAAAGCAGTAAGCTGCTGGCTTTTAAGGCTTGGAGTGGTGAGTCTCTGGGTCTGCCAGCGCAGTCCTCAGGCCTGGGCCACTCCAGGAGCCAGGACTGCAAGCTTTGGCAAAGCCTCACCTACTCATGATCCTTATGTGAATCGAGCAGAAGGACCTGAGGCTGATCTGGATCTGAAACACAGGCTGCTTCTAGGAGTCAGCTCTCGACATCTTCTTACCTCCTCTTGAAATAATCACTAACCAGTTCTCACCCTTCTCAACAAACAAAACCGAGGAAGGCATAGGCTTGCATGCCAGCATCAGGTATTAGACACAGACTTGAAGCTTAAATCTGTCTCCGTCCAAAGTTCCAAACTGAGCCAAGCCAATAATCTCCACATAGAAAACAGGACAGATGTTTACAGAGAAACAGCTCTAGGGTGACAGTGCCAGCTATCTCCCAGATCCCAGAGCATTAAATGCAAGTACCGGGGATGGGGGGTGGGGGATGGGAGGGGTGGGAGGGGAAGGCAGCGAGATGCTCCTGACCCTCTGGGTTTAGGATAAGATGTCATTTCAAGCTGGGTGGTGGTGCATACCTTAATCCCAGCACTCAGGAGTCAGAGACAAGTAGATATCTGTGAGCTTGAGGCCAGCCTGGTCTACAGAGTGAGTTCCAGGACGGCCAGGGCTATACAAAAAAAAACTCTGCCCTGAAAACAATTTTTTTTCATTGTCTACGAAGTACCTCAAACCTCTAATTTCACCATATGCTTACCACAGTTGCAAATTGGTTTCTGCTGCTCTCAAGGTGACCAGTCTGGTGTTTTTTGTTTTTTTTTTTTTAAAAAGGTGGGGGGGAATTGCATAAACATACTTCTTTAATCGAGGGAAATTTTTCCACACCAAAAGCAGAACTTCAGCCAGCAAAAACTGCATGTTCTAGGATGTCTTTGGGGGAGCTGTGGTTTTCAATTAAGTATTTTCAAGGAAAAATAGTGTCGGGGTGTTGTAAATAATGAAATCAGCATGAATGGGACTATGAGAAACGCTTGACCTGAAAATTCCTGTCCTCAACTTCCCTCTCCTTTGTTATGCATACTCTAGGAGAGTAAGACACATGGATGTCTGGGTTTGATAAAGTAATAATCATGTTGTGTGTGCTAACTTGTGGTGTTGAGAGATTAGAACCAAGCCCACTCCTTGGTAACTTTGATGGAGAAAAAGGTGATTTCTAATTCTGGATTATGGTGTGTACTTCAAGGATTCTTCACATGCATACAACTCCACATCTACAGTATTTTTTTAGGGTATCCTAGACTAGCTTTAACTATCAACTTGGTCCAGTCAAGGGCACAGAGAGGACTACATCAATGGACAGATTGCTCAGACCAGAATCATCTGTAAGAATTGTCTCAGGCAGGAGATCCCAGCCCACTGTGGGTGGCACCATTCCTTAGGCAGACAGCTTATTAAAAGCCTGGGGGCAATCAGTAAGCAGAGTTCCTCTATGGTTCCTGCCATGCTTCTTTGGCTGTGAACTGAGTTCCTTGGTTGGAAGTAATTATGTGTGGAATAGCAAACAGGCACATCCTTAAGTTCCTGCTTTGACTTCCTGCTCTGACTTCCCTTAATGATAGACCATGACCTGGAAGGGTAAGTCAAATAAACCTTTCTTCCTCTATGTTGCCTTTGGTCAAGATGTCTTAGTACAGCAATAGAAAGGAAATGGGAATACAAAACGAACATCAAACAAAGGAACTGCCACATAAGAGCGGTTGTGTGTGTGGAGGGGTTTTACATGTGTGAAAGTGTTTTTGTACACGTGTACATGCATGTGTGTGTATGTGTCTGCACTGTGTGTGCATTGAAGGTGGTCCTCGAGCATCATTTGCCTTTGTTTTGAAACAGACTTCCTGTTGGCCTGAAATCCATCAGTTTGACTAGGCTGGGATTGGCCAGTGAGACAGGGGTAGTTGCCTACCTGTTGCTACCTCCCCAGGGCTGAGATTATGCTCTTGTGCTATCATATCAGGTTTCTTTTTGTCCTTTTACTTGTGTCCTGGGATTTAGCTCAGGTCCCTTCTCATAAGCATTTTACCAGCTGAAGCATCCCCAGAGCCCTACAGGCTTACAGGTTCATTTTGATGAAGTTTTGATAGCTAAATGGCCACTGTGTTCATTATGTTCTGTTTCTGTGATAAAACACCATGACCCAAAGTGACTCATGGGTAAAAAAGTACATTTTGGCTTATGGTTCCAATCAGAGACTCTAAAATGGCAAAGGAAACATGGCAGCTGACTGTCAGAAAAGAAAGCTGAGAGAGCACATCTCTACCTCATGCAGAAAGAGAAAGACAGAAACAGAGAGAGAAGGAGAGAGAGAAACAGGTGGAGAGAGAGAGGAGAGAGAAGGAGTAGAGAGACAGACAGAAGGAAAGAGAGAGACAGAGAGACAGAGAAACAGATGGAGAGGACAGAGAGAGAGGGAGGAGACAGAAATAGAGACAAAGAGACAGATGGAGAAGAGTGGAGAGAGGAGAGAGAAAGAGAGAGAGCAAACAGGAAGTGAGACAAGGCTATAAACTCTCAACGCCCACCCTCAGTGACATACTTCCTCTAGTAAGGAACCAACTCCTAAAAATTCTATAACCTCCCCAAACATCGCCACCTACAGGGGAAACAAGTGTTCAAACACCAAAGTGCACAGGGGAGCGAGATACTCCTGACCTCCTGGGTTTGGGATAAGACATAATTTCAAACTGCATGGTGGTGGCATAGGCCAGCTGATCTCTGTGAGTTCAAGGCCAGTCTGGTCTTACAGCAGTATACTTCTCACTTCACACGTATTCCACAAAATTCTGCCCATTTCACATTTCTTTTACATCAACACCATGACTAAAGAGAGATTTCTTAACTTTTCTACATAATCTTATTTTTAATCCCTTTCTGTCCTTAAAACACCCTCTCCACCATCCATTTGTTTCTTTATTATCATGTTGGCCCGGGTTTTATTGTATATTAAGAAACTACCATTTAAGAAAATCAATCCATGGATCCTCCTAGAGTTTATTTCAATAAAGTAGATGCAGCTTTATTTTCCTGTTTTTTTTTTTAATCAGTATATTTATTACATGATCAGTGTATCTAGAACCTGTGATCTGAAGTTTCATCAATAATATATATTAAACTTGACTTTGCTTTATGGCTGATGTTTGGCCTCGCAACTTGGTGGTACTGCTCTGAGGACCTTCTCACACTCTGGATGCCTTTTGACACACTTTAGCATCTTGCAGGGCAATTTTCTCCCTACGGCTTTTTCTTTGGGGGTCTATTTTGATGTCTCATATTTCAATAGGAACCATTTCCGTTTGCATGTCCTCAAAGGCGCTTTGAGTTTAGAAAAGTATAAAGGAGACAGGAAAGAAGAAAGAAACATAAATGGGACACAGAGTGTTATAAAAATCACTCCCAGGCCCGGGCCACACCAACCTTCAGTCAAAAAGTAGCACACATCAGTCAATTATGGGGTGATGGCCCGCAGCGGTCATTTTCTCAGGAAGGCAAGTGGTAAGTGTGCCGTTTGGGGACCCGAGTGACTCCTGAGTTGACTGTCCTGGATACACCACATACAGTGTCTTTCACAAAGATGTGGATGCAGGGGCTTGTGGTTTACAATGCTGGTTTTCTGCACATTTGACAACAGCCTTGCACCCAACGAGGGTAAGAATACACAGAAGCCTTTTCCTTCTTTCTAGGTGGAGGGTGGGGTGCAATCCCATAGATGAAGCTTAGGGATGACTCTAGAAGTGACAAATAAGGAGGGGCCTTCCCTCCACCGAGTTTCCCTTCCAACCCTCTAAGCTTTGTGAGGGTTGGAGACTTAGAGCTACTTCACCACAAAAAAAAAAATAAAGAAGCATTAAGTGAGATCCGTGAGGAAAGAACATGCTAGTTGGCTTTGGGTTTTTGTTTTGTTTGGTTTGGTTTGGGTGATTGTTGTTGTTGTTTTGTTTGCTTGTTTGTTTGGTTTGTAGAGACAAGGTTTCTCTGTGTAGCCTTCACTGTCCTGGAACTCACTCTGGAAACCAGGCTGGCCTCAAACTCACAGAGATCGGCCTGTCTCTGCCCTCCAAGTGCTGGGACTAAAGGTATATGGCACCAATACCCTATAGGACTATGAAAAAACAGCATGGTTTCTGGTCAAGTTCTGGCTGGAAATTGCTGGAGACCCCCATAGGGTTCTCTGCAAGGGAGGGCAAGCATTTCGTCATGCTCCCAGACTCTAGGCTCCTGACAGGAGGCCAAAGACCTCCATAGAGTAGAGCCTTCTAGTCATGTAGGATAGCACCCCCTAGCCTCTCCACTGGTAGAGGGCGTGACTACAGGCCTCAGAGCCTCAAAATGGATCTCCATATTAATGAGGTACCTAAAGGTTAGAGGGGTGTAGCCAATTAAACATTCTTTCCCATACCCTCCTCCTTGCAAAAGGTATTTAACCTCAGGCCGACCCTGAAAATACCTGGGTATAGCTTTTATCTACTTTTTGACATGACAATAAATATCTTAAGACCATAGTCTATTTCTCTTCTGTAGGACCCACCATGGGGAACAGTGGAGAAAGTTTCCAACTACATAGCCACTGTCTAATCTCCTGTAGAAAAACTCTCTGCATTCTCAGCCATGGAGTCCCAGCCAACCAACCCAAATAAGCCAAGTGAGTCTCTGTGACCAAGAACTCTCATCCCCTGAGGGACACAGCTGGAGCTCATCCCTCCCACAAAGTGCTTTGGCTCCCCTCGGAACCTCAGATTGTGCTCTCCTACACCATGCAGAGTCCTGTGGCATTGCATAGCCCAATGCCCACTCGGCACCAGTGTGGAGTGGACACAGTCAAGTTCCAGCACCTCTGCCCCCACGAGAGGCCCTAGCCACGTGGTGAGACAGACATGGGACCCACAATTCAACTCAACAACAGACCCACGCACACTAAAACCCAACACAATCCAGCTTTCTAGTTCGCTTTTCTATTGCCTTGATAAAGTATTTTAAGTAAAATTGGCTTGAGGAAGAAAAGGTTTGTTTCAGCTTAAGCTTTCAGGTCACAGTCCTCACTAAGGGAAGTGAGGGTAGGAACTCAAGCAAGAACTTGAGAGCAGAAACCTGGAGGAATGCTGCTTACTAGCCTACTGTATGGCTCAGACTCAGCTTGTTTTCTTTCCCAGCCACTGCCTTGGGGATGGTGCCGCCCACAGTGGGCTGGACCCTTCCATATCCATCATCTATTCAGACAATTCCTCAAAGACATGGCCATAGGCCAATCCGGCATGGACAGTTCCCCAGATGAGATTTCCTCTTTCCCACAACTCTAGATTTGTGTCAAGTTGACAACAGACACTAAACAGCTCAGAAAAGAACTAAGTCTTGCTGCCTATCCTTGAGCCTAGGATCCAACCAAATCTGAAACATGATCAGTGGCTAGCTTTTAAATAAGAGAAAGTATCTAACCTTTGTAAACAACAACAACAAAATATGTTCTTGTATTTCTCTTAAATGTTTACCTTGTTATGTTATTGTGGTAAGAGCACTCCTCTGGCATGAATATGCTAAGATCTCAAAATAGATGCTTGATCCTTAATTCAACAGTAGGAAAACGTGCTTTTAGCCTTCCTTTATCTATACTGTGTCTGCCCCTGTGCTTCCTGAAAAAGACTGTGGCGCCTGGACCTCAGACTCCTCAGCATCCATAGGTGTGAGAAATTAACCTCCATTTCTGACTGCTTAACCAGTGTCATGCACTCTGTGACAGTTCCCAAATTAAGAGAAACATTTCCCATCAGATTCCCGCTTCTAACAAAAGTTCTAGCTCACAGTAACCATAGCCTCTGCAATGCATAGTGGCTCTGGGAACTGGTCACCTTGGGTAACTGAAAAGTTGGTTCTACCTACCAATGATTCCCGTTTCTTGCTCCTCCAGCTAAGGTGACCATGCTTGTAGTCTATTTCTGTGTGTTCAACCACTTTATGTCTCATCCCCTGCTGGCATTTTTTTTTTTGACGCACAGATCAAATGTGGTTTCTTTATACCTTATAGCATTCATATCCTTAAGCAGCCAGTGATGGCAAAGAAGAGCTGAATATGAGTCTGAGAGCAGACACACTTAGGGGTAGATGCAGGCAGAGCTGCGACACCTTCACACCGACTCTGGACTAGAGACCACGCCTCTGAGCTAAGCATTAGTTTTATCAATACTGAGTAGCAGTGGATGTTCTTCTATAACCTTCTATGGAGTCAGTGGCTGGGGCAATCTGGAGATTCATGGAATTCTACGCTTTGGTTAAGTCTCTCATTGGCCTGACTTCTCCCATTCCCTACAGTCAGCCCTGCAGTCTGCAACTACGAATTTATTTATTAATTTTACGTCACAAACACTTAACATAGCTCGTCTCTCATCTGCTTATGATCGTCTGATGAGCCAAGAAGCAGCCTTCATTAATCCCTGACACTTTGCTGCTAAGTGAAATGCTCTTAAATATACATACATATTTAAATACATATATTGATTAAAATATTATCATTTTAATAGGAAAATTATGATTTCCATTCCAAGTTGCAATCCTTATAGATGTCAAAAGCTTCACCAATATTTGTGTCCCATTTAATGGTGTGTGTGTGTGTGTGTGTGTGTGTGTGTGTGTGTGTGTATCTGAAAAATGTCTCATCTGTTGTCAAGGACAAGTAAACACCCACAGGTTCTTGTTTTTTGCTGTTGGTTCTTCGTTTATTTGCAGGTAGGAAAAGGCAGAAGAATGTTTCCCTGGGTTAGTGCAGTGCAGGGTGTAAGTGTTTGATTCTCAGAAAGCATGTATAAAGCCAAGTGCAGTAGCAAATACTTGTTGTGATCCCAGCACTGGATTGACAAAGACAAGAGGAGCTCTGGGGCTCAGTAGCCAGGTAACGGAAAACACTTGGCAAGTTCCAAGCTAATGAGAAACCTGATTTTAGATAAGTAGATAGATAGATAGATAGATAGATAGATAGATAGATAGATAGATAGATAGACAGAAGCCATGTGTGTTGCATACATGCATGTATATACACGTTTGTAAATAGCTGAAGACATCCTTAAGCGTCATTCCTTAGATACTGTCCACCTTGGGTATTGTTTGTTTTTAAACAAGAGCCTATTTTTGCCAACGGGAATCTTTATTCTTCACATAGAAAACATTGACAGTCACTGTCCCAGGGACTGAGGTACAGCATTAGTCAGCCCCACTGCTTCTGGGACTACAAAGAGGGAGTCTTAGAAGGAGTGGCTCCCCTGTGATTGCCCCTCTGGCGAGGCTGAACTCCAGGCTCTTGGCAGACACCGGAGCATAGCACTTGCAGCTCTCTCCCATGGCAGTCTTCGATGGCCCCCACGTCAGGCCACTTAGCAGACCCCTTGTCTGTATGCTGTGATTTGCCAGCTGCCAGCCGTTCCACAGCCCACACATTTAAGTAAAGATTTCACAGCCATTACCAGTCTCAGTAATGACACCTGCTGAAAGCTAAGTGCTCTGCCAGCCGTAAACCACAAAGAAAACACAGGCAGGGTAAAGATGGACGCTGCGATAAACAAGGAGGGACAGCCATGCTTTTAATTGATTGAGTCAAGTCTCCACCCAGCTGCAGCTGTTTCCCCTCCTAAGTCCCGTTGATGTTCTGTAGGCAGGCAGGACCAGTCTTCTCCTCAGGTATTGATGGTCAAGGAGGGGAAGGCATGCCAGGAAGGTAACATGGTTCTCTAGGGTAAATGAGTATAAAAGAAAGCCAGGTAGACCAGCCTCAGGGCTTCTCCTGTAACTCTTGCCTTGGTATTTAGAGTCCCAGGTCAAAGTTCAAGGCCATCACACCATGCAGAAGAGACCCCACTTCAGAGTGCAAGCACAGGCCAGCATTCTGTGTGGTAACCATGGCTCTGGTTCCTGATGAGAGGCAGGGGCCAGCCACATAACACATTTAGGGTCAGTCTTCAAAGGACTCAAGGATTTGTGATCTCCCTACCTCCTTCAGCACTTCCTGAGCAAGGTGCAGGCATTTAGCAGGATTTAATCCACCTTTGATATTGTATTAACAAATGGTCCAAAGGTTCTCACGTGTCTTAATCACGCTAGTTATTTTCTGTTACCATGGTACACATCGTTACCAAAAAAGCAACTTGGGGAGGAAAGAATTTATTTCCACGTATAGCTTATACTCCACCACGGAAGGAAGTCAAGGCAGGAACTCTAGAAAGAAGCCTGGAGATAGGCTTTAGCCGAGACCATGGAAGAATACTGCTTACCAGCCTGTTCTTCATGGCTTTTTCAGTTTGTTTTCTTATACAACCCACTACCATCTTCCTAGAGTGTGCCACCACCCACAGTGGACTGGGACCGCCCACATCCATTCCTCATCAAGAAAATGCCCCACAGAGTACCTATAGGCCAATCTGATGGAAACAATTTCTCAATTAAAGTTCCTTCTTCCCAGATGACCCTCCCTTGTATCAAGTTGACAAAAACAAATCCTAGCCATCACAGCTCAATTATCATCTTGTGACATACGAAAACAAAGAAACGGAACAAGGTGTGTACCCATTCTAGCAAACTTCCAGTCTTCTGACTCATGGTCTCTGCAGGCACAGGACATGAATATCACACAGATTAAAGTTTCCCCCTTCTATACCTAAGAAAATTGTATAGGATCCTGGGCATTTAAGTCTATAAAACAAATGTATAGATCAAGAATTTACAGATCATAAATCATAAAAAAAATTTATTTTAAAACAATTCTTTGGTGTGCATATAATTTTGCCATTTGTTAAAGTCAAAAGGCAAATTTGAATATTCATGAGATGGATTGCTTATTTATTTTCACACAAGGAAATAAATCTTGACTGAATATCCGATACTGCAGGATGGAGAACATCTTTGCTGTTTTTTCAGAGGCGATCAATAATTTGATTTTATAATCATCCATGCTGAGAATTCTCCTTCATACAACACACATAGTAGAAAAATGGAAGAAATGTTTAGAGCTGTTTCAGAATTTATTGGGAATGTTTTTTCTAGTCTGAAGCCAAAATTAATTCATCATTTTTTTATGAAATTCAAGTCAACAACTCAAGCAGCAGGCTATTTTTTTTTAAATCAACCATCCTAACACCACACAATCCAAAGATATACAAATTTGACACTGTGAGGAAGGTAGGTAGGAAAAGATTAAAATATGAAAAAGTCTTTGTTTTCTATTATAAACGCTTCTGTTTCCATAACAACTGAAAACTTTGTTCTGGGAAAAAAAACACCTTGGTTTACAGTGTACAGTCAGCTCATAACTGAACTGGGGGTAGGGTTGTGTGGAATCCGGTGGGGTGACGGCGGGCATGCTTAGTGTTCATATTTGTGTTGGGAACTGAGGCCACAGTGAAGTCACAGAGTGCAACCTGGATTAGCTCTGCTGCGAACGCTTTAGACCCACTCACTATGCCTTTGACTTCCAATTAAACTGTGTTTTTCACCTTCAGAAACCTGATACTATTGCCTGACCTTCAGTGTTGAATTATGCAAACTGGTTGCAACCCATAGCTTCTGGGATACAGAGCATGGGATCAGGTGGTATCTCATGTAACAGAAAAAGTCAAACAACACTGTCTGATGTAATGTTGGAGACCCCCATTGCCCACCTCTCCCTCATGCCTATCACAGGCTCTTTCAGTTTGTGGAGGACTGTCCCCAAAAGTCATGAGGAAGAGGCCATAAAAGGATACTGACCTACGGTATTTTTGGTAAGTTATTTCTCTGACGGTTAAATGAGCCAGTTCAAGCTGGATTAGATTATATTAAATGGGAAGCTGTTGTTGGACAGGCAAGTTTGCTGCCCCCAAGGGAAGTCACCATGGGAAGGGAGAGAGGGGAGAAGGGGACGAGAGAGAAAGAAAGAATGTACACAGAAAGAAGGAGAGAGAGAAGAAAAGAGTGGAGAGATCAAAATATCTGGATAATATAAGCAAGGGTCTCTAAGGGAAGGGCAGCCCAGCCCCTGGGCTAAAGAGCTCAGGGTTGGGGGCAGGATATGCCAGGTAGGGACTGAAGGATGCTGGGAGAATCTTAAAGCCAGGGCTGCTTTACTGTATAAGATATGCACCTCAGTTCCTTGTCCCAGGGTCTGAAACCAAATAACTTTTACTGATATAGTATTATTTCACACATTAAATCGATAATTAAAATTAAGAACTTCCTTTTTTAAAAAAAATGTAGATTTTTTTTTTTTTTTGCTCATCTTGAAGTACAATATAATTCTTAGACCTCATGCCTCGATAACATCCCTCCATGAAGAACTGCGCGCTCTAAAGCCATGAGCCAAGATAAAACCTTCCCTGACTTAAGTTACTTCTGTCAGGCATTCGGTCACAGCAGTGAGAAGAACAGTTGATCTAGAGATCAGATTCTCTTCTCTACTGAGAGAACCCAGGAGGGTAGGTGAAGTGCCCGACTCAGAGTGCTCTATATCACAGCAATGGCAGAGACCAAGCCAAGGGCGTCTGTAGGACACCCACCAGGACACTTGCGGGCTCGCAATGGGAAGGACTACCAGAGAAATCCCATGTGCAGCCACAAGATACAGAGCAGAAGGCGTCTTCTACCCCACATAGATGACAGAAAAGCTCAGCTCCAGTGAAATGGACTCCCACTGGAGACACAGACCTACTGTCCTCAAGCCCATGTGTCTGAGATACCTCCTCTCCTGTCTCCGCCATGTCCCTGACGGAGCGCTCATCGCTTGAGTAATTCTCTCCTCTTGTCTCACTGTGACCTGGAACCTCCACTCCCCTCAGCAGCTATTTTAGCCTGCCAATCCTCCGGCTGTCAGTAAAAACAATGACAGTAATAGGGATGGAACAAATTGCAACATCCCCTGCCAAGGCTTCTTTTACAATGAGGAGTGAGAAGCCGATTTTACAGAACTTAGTCTCCTCTTCGGTTGGTGCCAACAGCCCAGAGGCATTTGGTATAGAGCGAGCTGCAACGGCCTGCCTGGATGCCTGTGAATAGAGTCAGCCTTCGCCAGAATGTATTTGAATCTGAGAATGCCCTAATCAAATGGTAGGTCGGGTTTGGACAATACTTTTTAAAGATCAGGCTGTGACTAGCTGTGTAACGTTGAATGAACATGAACCCCAAGGAACCTCAGAATTAAGAACAGCAGGAGGGGAGCCATTCCCTACCTGGCTCCGCCCGCTCCGGAACATGTAACCATGACACCCCACTGAGGACCATGAGCACTGGGTCACAGTCCCATAAGCACCTGGAGTTCTCCATGCTAATGAGGTATCTAGAGAGGCTGCCAAGCTTTCAGCCAAGGAGCTTCCCTTCCTGGGCATTCCTTCCCACAAAAGCTATTTAATCCCTGGTTCGCCGAGAAGAAAGTGCATGCATTCACATCAACCACCAAATAAACCAGTCTGAACAAGCAAGGACCATCCATCTCTTCATTCAAGATCATCTCAGAGAAGGCTTTCATCTTAAAGAACTGTGCCTGAAACTCCCACTCCCGAGGGAGCCCTTCTCTATTCCAGCCTTTGTCCCAGACCCCGCTGTTTCCCCTTCCGGTCCGGCAAAGGAGAACACAGACTGTGGACCACCTGTTTCTAACTTCATTCTTCCGAGAGGCGAGAGGTAGTATGACAAAGATAGTCAGTTCTTAAAGGCCAAAAAGTTCTTATACATTTTAAGACTTACTCCCTGGCTCTCTACTTCTCTGTGGATGCAATATGACCAGCAGCTTTGCGATCCCGCCTTTCTGCCTTCCCCACCATGGTGGACTGTGCCCTCAAACTAGGAGGCAAAAGAAGCCCTCCCTTTTATAAGTTGCTTTCATTGGGTGATTTGGCACAATGGTGAGAAAAGTGATAAACGTATCATCCAAGCCTTTCGATGTTCACAGTATGACCCTGAGAATTAACTTCGCATCCCCCAGAACCTGCATCCAATGGCAATCAAACAGCAAAACTAAAATAAAAAAAAAAAATTGTTCCTCAAAGTGAACAGATCTTCCGACACATTCTCCACTGTTTACTCCTCAATTATATATATATATATATAATGTAGGTATGAGAACACAAAATCCAAATGTGATGGTCAACTCTTGGGTTCCCAGGGATGTGCACACGACTAGCCTTCTCTTTTCCAGTTACACATTAGTCTGTCAGAAAGACACCTTCATTAGATGCTACGCAGAGTTCAGATGTCAGTGGAGCTACAGATTTTCTTTGCAGCCTTGCCTCTAGCACATCCAACTTGCCTTCATGCAGTGTGTGTGGTGGTATAGGGCACTCAGGAGAACATTCCCTCTGTTCCGTATCGTTTTCATCCTTTAACAGGTGTTCACGGCGGCTGGCTACCATACCACCCACCAACAATTGTGCATTCACCAACCTCAAAGAAGAGGTGACATTTTTGCCTTAGCTGCTTCTCTTACCCATATCTGGCACCTGGATCAGCATGGGCTATCCAAGCTCACCACAAACCCTGGCATCTATTAAAGGAAGAGTCAAAAACAAAAAAATGACTGCTAGGTTGCCTTCCTTTGGAAGCAGTGAAAGAAAATGATTTTTTTGCAATTTTCCTTGGACCACTTTTACCTCTGATGGTCCAATAACCCAGTGACCTTGCCTCACATACAGCCTGGAAATGCACAATCCAGTCAGATAGCCCCTGGTCATGTGGCTCTGTTCAAATTTAAATTAGTGAAACTAAAAGTAAATAAATTCAATCTCCTAGTTGCATAGCAACAGCTCAAGAATACACAGCCTACATGGGTGAGGGCCATGGATGAACAATCCACATGGATGAGGGGCACAGATGTACAAACTACATGGATGAAGAGCATGAATGTATACACTGCATGGATGAGGACCACAGATACACAGCCTACATAGATAATGGCCATAGATGCACAGCCCATGTTGATGAGGGTCATGGCACTGGGTAGCCCAGTTTTACCGTATTTCCAACCTCATAGGAAATTCCATTGGAAAGCAATAGTCTAGAGTGATTTCGATAAAATTCTGCATTTCCCCCAGGCACATTTTGAAGTTGACATTTAAAATTTTTCCCTTCTAAGCTACAAAGGTTGAATTTTTTTTAAAAGTATATTGAAACTATTGACATTTCAAAATTAACTGTTACATCTTTCTTTTTAAAGTAATCACTAGACTCCAAATACCAGGGTGATTTGATACCCACCATTGTTCACATGAAAAGAAATACAAGCTATTCTTTACGAGAGTTAAAATCTCTGTTATTTTTCTCTTTCCCCTTCTACTCTTGTTATCTTCTTCACAGACACTTACCCTCAATTCTATGCTGATGACTGTATGTCTTTTATCGATCACTCTCCTTCTCTGCAGTCAAAACACACAGAAAGATTTATTTTCCTGGTAACCCTGAGCCTCCAAATAGTTACTACAAGAAATAAAAAGAAGAGTAATTACCAAAGACTTGAGCTGGGGACACAGAGTGTCACAGCTTCGGCTGTCAACTCAACACATTTGAAGAGAAGAGACCACAACTGAGGAATTGCTTCCATCAGGATGACCTGTGGGCTTGTTTATGAGGATGTTTTCCTAACAGCTAATTGATGTAGAAAGGCCCAGAGCAGTGTGGGCAGTGCCATCCCTAAGGTAGATGGTCCTAGATTGTATCAGAAAGCAGGCTAAGTAAGCCATGGGGAGCAATCCAGTAAGCAGCATTCCTCCATAGCCTCTGCATCAGCTCCTGCCTCCCAGGTTCCTGCCTTGAGTTCCTTCCCTGGCTTCCCTGGACTTTTAAAGCATGAGATGAAATCAAACCTTTCCTCTCCAAGTTGCTTCGAGTCACAGTATTTATGCAGCAAGAGAAACGCTAACTAGGACATGAAGAGGTGATGACGACAGTGTGTGAAATTTCAGTTGCTAACTGAGTCAGTTCTGGGGACCTAACATAGCACATGGCTGGAGTTGAGTGAGATCATTACCCACTGTAGATCCATAACAAGCCTATGTAAGCCTTCGGTGTGCATATAGTCCTCTTTGTTAATTTAATATGTGATGTTTGTGTGTGTCTTTCTGTACACAGACATGTGCAGGTTCACACACATCCATGCACTGACCAGTGGAGGACGTTGGGTATCATCTCCTATTCCCTACTGTTATTTTCTTGGAGTAATATCTCACTGATTGCTAGTTTGGGAGTAGACTGGCAGATAGCAAGCTTTAGCAATCCTTCTGTCTTGAAGCCCTAAGCCCTGGAGCTACAGGCATGCAGAGCCACGTGGCTTTTCTCATGGGTGCTGGCGATCGGAGCCTTCATACTTAGGCAGCAAGGGCTCTCATCCTCTGAGCCTATGGTGCTGGGAAAACTGGATATCTTCATGTAGAAGAACGAAACGGAATTTTTACCTCTCAATGTTGTACAATAACAAGCTCCAATGGGTTAAGGACCTCAAACAAACGGAAACTTCTAGACGAAAGTGTAGGGAGTTCATGTCAAGATATAGGTATATGGGCAAGAACCTTTTGCATAGGACTCTGATAACTCAGGAAAAAAGGCCAATAATCGACAAATGTATCTCATGAAGCTGAAAAGCTTTCAAACAGCGAAGGAAACTTTCAGTCAAATGAAAAAAAAAAGGCCACATTCTATACAGAATGGGAGAAGATCTTTGCCAGTGATAAGTCCAACAGTGAATATATAACAAATAAAGGGAACCAAACAACCCAGTTTTTAAAAAAATAGAGCACAGGATTGGACTGAGAGTTCTCAAATAAAGAAATATAAAATGATATTAAGCAGGTTTTATAGTGTTCAATATCCTTGGCCATCAAGGAAAGGCAAACTAAGGCTGCTTTTGAGACTGCATGTCATCCTAATCACAATGGGTGGCATGTGATTTATTTTTCATCAAGAAAATAAATAAGAACAAAGGCTGGCGAGGATGTAGGAAGAGTGGAACCCTTACACACTCCTAGTGAGGGTGCAAAACTATGGAAGTCAATGTGGAGATTTTTCCCAAAAGCTAAAAATAGAACTATCATATGATACAGCTATAAATGTCAAAGAGCACATATTCTGCATAAAACATTGAAGACAGACATGTCAGAAGTCAGGACAGTTTGTGCTATGCTGATGCAATGCACAGCCCAAACACTTACTGGCTTTAACAGAAGTTCATTCTGTGCTCATACTCTCTGTTCTATATGAACAGGCAGGGTAGGGTGTAGGCTATATGAGGACACCATCAGTATCCAGCACCTTAACACTTCCAAAGCAAGAGTGAGAGGGCAAGAAGGCTGGAATCTTAGCTCAGTCATACTTCCATAGACCTGACACTTGTCATTTTGGACAAAGGAAGTCATATGACCCGAGTTGACTGCATAATAGTCCACTAGGATCCTAAATTTGTTACTTCTCACAGGGCTGTGACAAAATGCCTGATAAAGGTGACTGAAGGGAGAACAGGGCTTATTCGAGCTCACAGTTCAAGGGTTCACAGTCCATCGTGGTGATAAAGCATGGTGGTGGGCAGATGAGACAGCTGGGTACATCAAATCTATACTCAAAAAGAGAGATGAATGCTGGTCCTTAACATGTTTTCTCCTCTATATTCAACCCAAGACCCCAGCTCATGGTATTTTGCTAGCCACATTGGGTGGATATTCCCTCTTCAGCTAACTCATTCTAGAAACATCTACACACACACACACACACACACACACACACACACTCCTAAAAATATCTTGTATGTTATCTAAATCTCAGGAAGCTGACAAGACTAACAATCACAAGTCCTATCTAGACATAAATTCTAAAGAGATGCTAGAATATTCCCAGCCAAGGATGTTTGACATGATGAAGCAAAGCCAATGACTGACCACGATCTTACCTCAGTGGGTGGAAAGCTCTATACCATAGAATCTCAGCTATGTCTGTGGAACCAGGATGACTCTGATGTCTTCCCAACCAAGGACAACGGGGGATAAGAGATGTAGAAAAAAAATAGTACATCTTCCTAAGAGAATGTAGGCATGCTGGTTATCTTTAATTATAACCTAGACTCTCCTGAGAAGAGCATCTCCATGGGAGATTGTCTAGATCAGGTTGACTTCTAGGCCTGTCTATGTAGGATTGTCTTAACCCAGGTAATTGATATGGGAAGACTCATTCCACTATAGGTGGCACCATTCCCTAGTCCTCGTATGGTTTAAATATATAACTGGAGAAATAAAGATGAACAGAAATGAGCAAGCAAGCACTCATACATTCACTTCTTTCTGCTCTTGACTGTCCGTGTGATGTGACTAGCTGTTTAATGTTCCTGGCTTGGATTTCCCTACAATGATAAGCTATAACCTTGCATTATAATCTAAGATAAATCTTTTCTCTCTATGTTGCTTTTTGTCAGGGTATTTTATCATACCAAGAGAAACAAACTCGGACATGTAGGGACTGGCATTACGGTATACCAACGATATGTTCAGGCATTGTGCCACACCAGTGACATGCTCAGGTAATTGTGGTATACTGATGACATATGCTCATGTTCAACCTCAGGGCTGCTTGTCCTGGCTTGGGATTGGGTGGAGAAGTGGAGGAGGCCATTTTTTACACGAATGAGATGGGGCAGTATGAATCCAAACCCCAGGCTTCAAGTTATGGAGGGTCCTCGGAGAAACACTCAGGGACCACATGTTTTCAATGCAATGCCATTCAAGTCTTCAAAATCTACCCATAACAAGAGTGACTTGTCACCAAAAGCGAAGAGTAAGAGTATGGCAATTTGATCAGATTCTGTTTCTGCATCAATCAAAGCATAGAATTAGATACTTTGTAGCCTGTGAGTGGGTTTTTTTATCCAGTCATAGCTGGCATCTGAGAGAGTACTCTCAGACACTAAAATTGACAGATGGCCCATGGGGTCTGTGGTTGCAAAAGTCAGAATCACTGGAAGATCCAGGATAAGAGCAGGACACACAAAGAACTCAGAAAATATAGTCTTTTAAATCCACTGATGCCCTTGCACCCACTGACTGACTTTGCACCATGCAATACACTGTTATGGGCTGAAAATTTTTCAGTTTGAAACCTCCCTGGGGTCAAGAGGACATTGCTGGTCAAGTAGATATATAGCCAGACCACAACCCACTATCCAAAGTCTAAAGACACCAGCTATAATTTTCAAGCCCTCATGAACACAACCATATCTTTCATGTGTATGTATAGTATCTTATACATCTGAAAGATCCCACAAGATAATGGCCAAGTCCGGAGACAGCAAGCCTCTATTCCAACTTCCTCCAACTCTCTTTCTGGAACAGAAGTCATGGCAACCTAGAATTAGTCTCTCTCCCTAAGTCAGAACTGTTTATTAGAAATCTTTCCACCTTGGACTCTATTCTGAAATAGACCCCTCCAAAAAGAGTCAGTTTGACAGAATCTTTCATGTGGAAGCCACCTTCAAAGGCTTTTGATTTCTTTACACTATTTTTTTTTTTTGATGTGTGAAGCACAAGCCCACCTTGGTTCCTGCCATGTGAATCGAATCTAAGCCCATGGATACAAGGAAGATTTTCCTGCTGAATCGCTCCTGGTACGAATAAAACAACAGACAGGTGGTACATAGGTGCTGGCTTCAAATGAGAAGACTGTTGAGTCGAGTGTCAGGCAAAGGGAATTGAAGAGGCTGGCTCAATGATGGGATGTCAACAGCAGTGACATCTAGACACAATGTACAGTGTAAATGGCATCCCAAACCGAAGCTTAAATTGACACATGCTTGAAGTGTACAGCAACTTTCATATCCCCAGTAATGGGAACATTGATAAGCACCATGCCTAGGCTTCTCTATGTCGTATGCAGCCTCTGCAAGAAGGCAGGAACAGGCAGTAGACCCAATGATCCTGCTCAAAATGAATGAGCTAAGCAGGTAAGGGGGAGTTAAGTCCTAACCACAAAGGACAGCTGGAAAATAGACAGTTAATGGGTATTTCCCAGTTTCCCATGTCCAGTGACCTCTTCCCACAGCCATAGCCCAGAAAGGGCCACCCATTTAGAATGTCAGCAAACACTGGTACTGAAGGAGAAAGGTAGAAGCCTTATACCTAGTTCTCCTGTGTACACCCAGAAGTGATGGGTCATGTGCACTTTCTTTCTTTCAGCAGAAACTGTATGAGCATGCCTGACATCAGAGGGATGTGCAAACCCAACTTAATGGTGATGAGGAAGACTTACTTTACAGGGATGAGGAAACCCAAGCCAGTTGTCTTCTCTGGGGGCATTAGTGAATGACTATAATGGCCACTGCAAGATGCGGACATCCAAAGAGACGTCACAATGACAGACAGAAGTGAGTATCCTGATCTCAAAGCCTAAGATATCATAGGAGAGTAAACAGGCATACTGTGTGGGTGGATGGGCTTGGAGGACACCACACTCTTATAGGATGTGACAGCTCATCAACAAGAAGCAATAACCTTTCCATCTGACCCCAGTTCAGGTTGAATACTCCAAACAACCCACTCAGCCATGATTAGAGCACCTACCATGTGTGGTCCCTCCCAAATCTCAGGTTTGCAATCCTCCCTGACAGGATGGCTGGTTTTCCTAGAATAGGCCTTGTTTGTGAAACACCAGGCATTGAACCAATTTGGTGCCACACAGGAAAGGGTTCAGAGTATCTTCATGTTCCAGTATAGATTTTTCTGCTTGAAAACCTGCTTCAGACAAGTACTGGGAGTCTCTTAGACACTGCTGGAGTCAGAATAATTCATAGGGAGCCATCGAGCCCCACATACATGCTCTCTGAAGCTGCATAATATACCCACACAAGTCCTCATTAAGGACCACAGTTTTCAGCCCTGGGAGACAGAAACCAGTTATCATTATGCATCTCCAGGAATGCAGATTAAAATTAAATCAATTTGTTTATCTTCAGGTTCTCTGACCAATGAACATTTCAGAAAGGAAAGCACTCTACCCTGCACCCCCACCCCCCCACACAAGGACAACCCTCATTCAAATGAAGATATTAAAAATATCAATCTCAGAAGGATTTTAGAAATAAACTTAATTATCCAAAGGGCAGGAGACCAAGTGGGAATCCGCCTGTGCTGGTGCTGTGAGCTAGCATCCCAGCCTTCAAGACACTAGCTACTGCATTTGAAGAAGGTGGTGACATTTCCCTGTAAATTCATTTGGAGCATCTATGAATTTGTGTCCCTCTGTGTAGCTGTCACCTCATTTTTAAAGCTTCTGCACTTCTAAAGTACTCCTTAAGAATTGTTTTACAATAAAATATTTTAAGTTTTTCTTCTATTTTTTCCCTTTATTTCTTAACTAGCATGCAGAATAGCAAGCATCCTTGTGGCATCTCATACACGCTCTGGTTTGGTTGATCCCTTCCCACTGTTCAGCCCACCACCACCCTTTGCACCCTACCACACCCAGTTTGCCTCCTTACACTTCTGGGTTTCCCTCTTCCATTTTTATATATTATGGGTTTTGCCACCTTCCTGTCTGCTACCCTTTAGGCCTCTTTTAACCTCTCTCATGGAACCCTTTCCAGTTTCCTGGTCTCTGTCTACCTCACACCTACATAAATACTCATCGATACAAATTAAATACCAGGATCTACCAATGAGATAGAATGTACAGTATTAGACATTTTGGGTTTTGGCTACCTGTGTTTCTTAGCTGTCTGTGTGTCTGTGTGTCTGTGTGTCTGTGTGTCTGACTGCCTGCCTGCTTGTCTGTCTGTCTGTCTACCTGTCTCTCTTTCTGACTCTGTTTCTCTGTCTGTCTGTCTCTCTCTCTCTCCCTCCCTCTTTCCCTCCTGAAGTAACATAAACATAAGAAACTGGCTTCCCTGATACAGGCAACAGTAACAACATGCCTGCCCACCCTACGTGGGGCATCACAAGGATCCACTGAGACAGTGTGAGTGTGAACTTTAACCCCTGTGTCCCTGCTCCTCCTGTCACACTTGAGCCTTCAGACACATGTACACGCCCCACTCCCATGACTTCCCGGTCCATATGTTCTCAAACTCTTGCTCACTTGGATACATCTTGTGGTTTCTTTGAGATTCAACTTGGATAGAAAGGTCCGCTTAAGAAATCTGCCTTTAACTTGCTTTCCTTTTCCTAAATCAGATAAATGTCCCCTGGACCCAAATGGGACACCTGCCCCCCCAGCACACTCTCTCTTGTGTGTGTGTGTGTGTGTGTGTGTGTGTGTACCATAGCACATATATGGAAGTCAGAGGACCACCTCTTTATCACACTCCTAATCTTCCACTTTGTGAGACAGAGTCTATTCAGTGCCTGCTGCTCTGTATGCTAACTAGGACCATATGAGCTTCTGAGAGATTCTCCATCCTCTGCCTCCTGTCTTGCTCTAGGAAGATAGTAATTTCATGCTACCAGATATGGTTCTATGTGGGTTCTGGGGTTTTTAACTCAGGTCCTCCTGTTTGGCATGCACTTTATGAACTGAGTCATTTCCCTAGCCCTCACCACTACCTCCCAGATTCTATCAGAGCTTGTGCACAGGAGATGCTCTGCAAACAGGTCTAATGTCACATACAGGTTCGTTATTGGAGGAGTGCCTCAGTGTGTTCTGCATTAGGCAGCAGGCTATAAACGCTAGGTGGCGCTGCCCCAGAATAACATTTCAGCATACAGTACCATCCTGTCCAACTGTCTTGTTTCTGCGAGACCTCCAAGACCTAGTTCAATGGCCCACGAGACACGGCTTCCTGCCTTTCTGGAACGCACACTTGTTCCTTGATCTTTTATGTATTTTTGATGCTTTGTGCTCTTGGTTTGAGGACATGCACACCTGTGTGCAGCTAAGAAGATCTTTTGGTATCTTCTCTTATCCTTCTTCCTTTTATCCTCCTCTTGCTTCCTGGCAAGGCAACACAGGGACACATAGAATCTCCCCGAAGAACAAGGCAGCTAACACAAGGAAGGCAACACAGGAGAGATCTATTTTTCTGGTTGACATTTTATTCGGAAAAATTCAAACTACCAAAAGACTCTTCCTACACTCAGCATCTAAAGGTCAGTAGAGCTGTCCTTTCTGGAAGGATTCAGGGCTTTTGGAGAAGGACAGCCGGGGTGAAAAAAGACGTAGGAGTGGGGGTGGGGGCGCACATTGCAGATTTACAGCTTAGATCTTGCATCCAGGGATGTCATTCAGAATATTCAGCAGCTGACAAATGTAGGGACCATCAAACAGCTGGGGCCCCCAATGCAGCTGCTCTGTTGAACACTGGATGAATAAGGAGAACACAGGACAGTAGGAAGTGAGGCCAGGAACGGACTCTATCCCAGTGACAGGAAGTGAATGCTATATTTCAACTGACTAGCACACATGAGAAACACTTCAGAGCTACATTCTTCCCAGATTATCCCCAGAGTAATGGTCAGTGTGAATGTCACCTGGTTTCTTTTAGACATGAGAAACAGGGGACAGGCCTGATGTCAAAACTCTGGTCATCAGTAGCATTGGTCGTGAAAACTAAGTCTTCTTGCCTGGCTAGACCTTGGGAGAAAAATGGGCATCTCTTAATGGGTCACATGATGAAAGTCCTATAAAAGACTCGGAGAGTGCTACCGTGTGGTCATAAGACATGATGGAATGCATAGGGTCTTCCAGAAAGATGATCATTGAACCATCCAGGGTCAGGTCATTGCTTTCTCCTCTTCCGGAATGTGGTGGAAGGAAAGAGGCAGCCTCCTTGGACAGCTAGTGTGAGCACTGTGGAGAACGTCATCTGTTGTTTGATCATTTAGGAATGTCCTGCATCATTCTTTAGAGATACGACTCTCTCATATCCCCCTGCTGTTCTCCTGGCCTGTGTGCTGGGTGAACAGGACCCCACTCTGAGCCACAAAGGGGTCATGATGGCTTACATTAGGGATAGTCTCAGGATCCTCTCTGAACTCCCTAGACTACAGCATCCCAAGGTCCTGTCTACAAAGCCAAACTTGTTTTTAGAAGTAAGCCAAATGCCATTCACACGTATGCCTAAAAAGGGTGAGTGAAATACTTAGCAACTAGATAGTATAACACAGAACAGATGCTTAGCTGTTCTGCATCTACACTGTTGGTGGGAAGTGGGGGATGGGTGGGATGAGCCTGCTGTCACTCCAGCACCAGTCAACATGGAAGTAAACTGTGTTGGTCAGGAGTTCTTCGTGCACATGTCTGGGATGTGGAAATACTACTGTTCCTTCATGGTGTCCTCTATGAAGCTGTACCAGGATTGTTCTTATTGAGCATTTGCCCTTGAGTGCATACTTTCTTCATGACTCAAGCAACAGGATACAGACAGCAACCATGCAGTATGTTACCCTCCCCTGGAGGTCTACAAGGAAGGTGTGTAGGGTTCCCCTCAAGTAGCTGTCTATGCAGGCTAGTTTTAACTGTCAACTTGACGTGATCTAGAATCACCTAGAAGAGAGTGTTAATTGAGGAACCGTATAGATCAGGTTAGCCCATGGGCATTTCCTGGTGTGTATGTGTGTGTGTTTGGGGGATGGGGGGGTTCTTGATGGTTAATTGCATTGGGAAATCCTACTCTGAATTTGGGTGGCACAGTTACAAAAGTTAGGCCCTAAACCATGAACTAGTGAAGAACAGCTGGGTACAGGCACCAGCAAACATCTCTGCCTGGTGCCATCTTTCCAGTCCTCAAAATATGAAATTGTGAGATTGTATAACAAAATGGGTCAAGAACTGGTAGTCCTGTATAGCTAACAAATAAACATATTCCAAATGAACAATTTAAAATGTTATGTGATCAGGATTCAAGATATATTTAAAGCTGGCCAACAGACTTTTAAGTTTCAATCACAATACCACTGATACCATCACTACATGACAATCTTTTATAACGCTAAAGACTAAGCAAGGTACTATGAAAGGCTATTACATATCTCTCTATGGCTTAGATGTGTGTGTGTGTGTGTGTGTGTGTGTGTGTGTGTGTGTGTGTAATATCCTTCCTATCAGTTAATAAATCAACGTTATGGCCACAGTTAAATGAAGAAGCCATTTTGAGAACTTACCTGGTATCTGCTAAGCCAGATTCAAGAAATGTTTAAAAATGTAAACAGTACCTTGAGCACTCATTTTCTCATTGTTTTAGAAAATACAGTGTTTTTTTTTTTTAATGAAAATTATATCATTCATGTTTAACATGCAATGATGGTAACACCTGTTTTTGAAAATGTGTTCATAAAATGTTTAGTAAATTTCTCAGTTTTGATTTCTAACGTAAACATAAGTAAGTAAAACTGTGCAAAAATTCTGGTTCCTTTTTTTATTATGAGAATTCACAGGAACTTTTGGAATAAAAGGAGATACGAGGTTTTAGAGGTGGTTCAGTTTTAAGAACATGGGCTGCTCTTGTAGAGGACGTGGGTTCAATTCCCGGCACCGACATGATGACTCACAACCATAGGTAACTACAATTTCAGGGGATCTTTGACCTGTTTGGGCACTGCATATCATACACAGACAAGGCAAATCATACTATCTATTATACATATTCTATTCTAACATACTATGCACATAACATGTGCATTCTAACATACTATTCTATCATACAAATATAGGCAAACATATAAAATAAAAATGAACAGAACAGAATGAAACAGAACAGAATAGAATGAACCAGAGAACCCAGACTGAGAATGACCAATTAGGACAGTCATCCCCTCTCAATGTGTAGTTGGAGTGGATGGCCAAGGAATGAACCTATGACCAGAACACATCAAGAGCTAAGGCGGTTTCTTGGGAAATTTGAAAGAGAAGCAATTATAGCTTATTTCCTTCCACACAGGACTTCAGTGAGGCGCTGTTCTATAAACTCTGAGGAGAGACACAGGGCAAGCCAAGCTAAGAGTTGGGATAGGCTGCAGGGGAGTAGCTAAGTCCCAAAGCAGAGTGTTTGGAATATAGCTTGAAGCACTAACTCCAGTCTCCCACAGGTCCCAACTCTATGATGTCACAGTCCACAAGGTTCAAGCCCTCAGGCAGTTATGTCCTGGCTTCCTCTCCAGTTACTATGATGACAAAATGCCCTGGCAGAAACAGCTTAGAGGAGAAGGTTTCTTTTAGATCACAATCCCAAGGGTACATTCTGTCATTGTGAGGATGTCGAGGCAAGAGCCTGAAGCAGCCAGTAGATCACATACACAATCAGGAGCTATGGGAAATGAATGCAGGCTTGGTTCTCAGTCTTTTTCTTGCACACAATTCAGGAGCAAAACCAGGGAAATTGTGTTGTCTACTGTCCATGAGTCTTCCCATTCAAATTATATAATCAAGACCATTCCCTACAGACATACCCACAAGCCAACCTGATTCAAACAGTCTCTCATTGAGACTCTCCTCCCAGGTGATCTTAGGTTGTATCAAGTTAACAATGAAAACCAACCAACACAGCCAGGGTATGTGTCTCTGAAATTTAGCCTAGACATCAGCCCAGACTGACATCCCTCCACTATGGTGCCCACAATTCACTCAATGAAAAAAAAAAAAACTGAACTCACAGCTACCAAAATCTCGGGAGGCAGACACACCCTCTAGGACTTGACAAGTACTATTTTATCATGTAATTTCTTCTGGTTTCTTCTCAGGCGTTATCTGTTGACCGTGTTGAAAACTGACTAGATGAGAGATAGCTCAACTGTTAAGAGCACTAGCTGTTCCACTCTAGACAACCAGAGCTCAGTTCCCAGCACTCATGTAGGGTGACTGACAACCACCTGTAATGCCAACTCTAGGATATCTGCTGCCCTCTTCTGGCCTCTGTCGGTGTAGTACACATGAGGTACACATACACAAATGCATAAATAAAATTAATTAGTCAAAAAATAAAAATAAGTAATCCCAAATCAATCATTTTCTTCCCTAAGATGTCTTCACCAAAGATTTGCAGAAAGACAGCTCATTTCTTAGGTTTTTTTTTCTTTCTTTTAAGTATCAGAAGCATTAGTTAACAATGCAAATTCTTGTGTTTAGTCTTTTACTTTATACTTTATTTCATACTATTCTACTTCTATTTTTAATTTCTTCTAGTATATTTTTAAGAATCTATGTTTTAAAAGATGAATGTGAATAAATATAATAATTTACCATAAATATTTTTAAAAGATGCATTTCTTGTTATGGTATATGCATGAGTACACAGGTTTTTACCTGTGCACATGTATTTGTACCACATGTGTGCAGTCCCCATGGAGGCCAGAAGAGGTCATCAGACCCCCTGGAACTGGAGATGCAGACAGTTACAAGCTACTCTATGGATGCTAGAATTCGAACCCAGGTCCTCTGGTAGTGCAGTCAGCGCTCTTAGCTGTTGAGCCATCTCTCAACCCTGTTTTTTTCCATTCCTATTGCTTAGCTTAAAAAAAAATGCAGATAGTACCTGCATGTATTTTACTACACAGTACCATGTCAGTGGCACATGAGCCAGGAGACTGAGACTTCAGTATAAACATGGATACCACATCTCCCTTAAAGCAATGATGCTTCAACCCCAGCTTAGCTAAGGATGACCCGGGGGTCATGATGTTACAGAACGTTGGACCGTTTCCATATTTCTCCGTTAGTAGACATAAATGGAATGCAACATCTCCCTGAATATTAAGAGCCCGTGGGCCATGGTCTACAATTTGAGAACCATTGCCTGACAGGCCCCTAAAATGAGATACGGTGGCCAGCTGTTAGTTGCTGAAACGTTTGCAAGCTAAGAATGATTGGCGTGATAAGAAACTTTGACACGAAGAGATAGAGAAAAGACACTCCTAACGCCACATCCTGGCCATCGGTCAAGAGTCCAAATGGATAATGTAGCTCACAAATTAATTGAGTGCCTGTGACCCCTGAGCTCATTCATCTATCATGTAGCCACAGTGAAGGAGAAAAGCACCATGGAGAGCTGTGAGTAGAGTCAAATGAGAGATTCAGTCTTAGCTTGTGGGTGAACTCCATCACAGAGATAGGAATCATTCAAGTGGATTCTCAGACTGCTATGTCCCTACTCTGAAGCTCAGCTATTATACAGATGCCACTGACTTTGGGGTTGAGCCCATTATTTAACTACTCATACAGACTCTAGTAGGTATTCGATACTATACAAAGTAGAGGTAGGTGTGTGTGTGTGTGTGTGTGTGTGTGTGTGTGTGTGTGTCTCCATAGCATGCTGAAGAAGTAAGAGAATTTTATAAAAATTTTTTGACTATAAATATTGTCGATGCAAGTTAATTGGGATTTTAAATTTTGCAAACAGGATAATCAAGAAATGAAACCATGGCTCCAGTTCAAGGTTGTAGTCTTACACCTGAGAAAGTAGACTGCTTGGACTTCATAAAGCCAACCATCAGGAACCCATGTTTTCCTCTGGGAGATTTATTGTGGGATGTGAGCTAAGAGATACCTGCAATAGCTACCTGTGACTGCCCTAAGTGGGAGAACGGGGCTTCTCCTTCAGCATGCTGTCAAAGGAATGTTGTTCTTTGTGGTCATGATTAGTCCTGGTTTGGTGGACCACAGACTCCTTGCAGGTCTTTACTGATCAGGACTCAAAACTGTAAATGGATAGTTCTTGAAACCTAGAAACATCCAACCAGGACCCAAGAGCTATTCTGAAGACTGTGGTCACCAAAGACCATGGAAGGAGGGAGGACTCTAACTCAGGTTACTACCAGCTACCAGCTAAGGAGGCCAGAACCCCACTGACTAACCGCTGGGTTGTCTCTTCTCTTATCCCCCACACCCCTTCCATCAAATGTCCAAATCTAAATATGGCTAAGCTCTTTCCTCCGTGTCTAGACATTTTTAAAATGGACCTCCTGTTTTCTGACTGCTGGTTAAAACACCACACAGGACACACTTCCTATAAATGCCTCTAATTCTTACCTAAGTAGGACCCAGAGGTGGACAAAACAGAAAGGTGGATAGAACCAACAGCCAACTGGACCTCAGGTTCAGGTTCTGGAGAGTGAACAGACCACAGTCAGGAAAGAAAGGCACTGGTTGTGAGATCACAAGAGTGAAATAATAAAAACCTGGAAAGACACACAATGTGTACAATCAAAACACAAGCTATTCTCTGGTTCATCAGTTCCCCCAAAGTTCTAGAAACTGTTTCACAGGCTGTTGAGAAAGGTGGCTGTGGCCCTTGCCAGCTAGCTCTTTCTTGTATCCAACATTCCACACTGGTAATTTCCATGTACATGGATTGGAAAGTCTTCATTCAGTATCAATGGTATTTATACAAGCAAAGGAGTAAATGCCAGAAAGGGGGTTGACTTATTTAGGATTTTACTGCTGTGAACAATACCATGACCAAGGCAACTCTTACAAGGACAACATTTAATTGGGGCTGGCTTACAGATTCAGAGGTTCAGTTCATTATCATCAAGGTGGGAACAGGGCAGCATCCAGGCAGCATGGTGCAGGAGTTGCTGAGAGTTCTACATCTTCATCTGAAAGCTGCTAGCAGAATACTGATTTCCAGGCAGCTAGGATGAGGGTCTTAAAGCCCACATCCACAGTGACACACCTACTCCAACAGAGCCACATGTTCTAAAGTGCCATTCCCTGGGCCGTGCATATACAAATCATCACAGGGGGATACAGAGACAGCTCAGTGTTTAAGAATACTGGCTTCTCTTTCAGAGGACTTGGATTCAACTCCCAGAACTCATGCTTGATTCACAACCATCTGCATATTCTGTCCCAGGGAATCTGATTCCCTTTTCTGAAGAGCACAGCACACACGTGATACATATATATATATACACACACACACATATATATGTGTGTGTG
>NW_021604614.1:8622775-8637973 GCF_004785775.1 Grammomys surdaster | reverse complement strand
GTGTGTGTGTGTGTGTGTGTGTGTGTGTGTGTGTGTGTGTGTGTGTTTTGGATTTTAAAACTAACAATAAGGGATTTTTTTTAATTGGGAAAATATACAAGGACTCCCTCTGTTATGAAGTAGATTCTTTGGGGAAACCTAAACACCCAAATTAAAAAGGAAATTCAACTGTCATGTGGGCCAGGATTTGCATCTACACGTCTATTTTCCATAGAGGTAAAGCCGGAGGACATTAGTGAAATCAGTAACTGTGTGCAGAGCAGAAGCACACTCTAGTGGTTTTGAGTGCATAAGCATTATTACCCTGACCCACAATGGCCAGGGACATGGGAGGGTCAAATGTCACACCCATTGCCTTGTCTTAGAGTGGTCAGGGACATAAGGCCAGCTGTTAGCCACTGCATCCCATGAGGCAATAGAATCAACAGAAAAAACCCACCATGCCTAACAACCAGATCTGAGGTTTCTGTTCTCCCTAAGGGAATCTTGCGTAGCAAACAAATAACGGGTGACAAAAAGCAAAATAAAGAGGAGAATGTTTCATAAGGTCGCATATATATAAAACATTTAAAGCTGTCCCTCAAGCATCTTTTTGCCAGCCCAGCTTTTATGTGGGTTTTAAGAATGGAAACTCTGATCTACACGCTTGAGTGACAAGCGTTTTGACCACTGAACCATCTCCCCAGCCACTAGGATGGTTTTAAGTCACCATGTCTGATCAACAGTTTGTTCAACAACTACAGAAAGTTGAGAAGCAGAGAGTTCATTCCTAGCCCTTTAGGGAACTGAGAATGGAGGAGAAACTTCAACAGGTGAATAGTAGCAAGGAGATGGTTTTAGAATGGTCCAGCGATCATCTCTTGATGGATGCAGGCATTAGAGACCCGAATGCCTGCAGAAAGTCAATAGACATACCAAAAAGCCTGGTGTCTCTGTCCCCTGTTTGTGAATTCACTCCATCTATAACAGCAATAGTAGTGGCTGTTACTCTTCTCTTCTTGCAGGAGCTATGGACTGAGAACCCGCCCCCTGGATCCTCCAGCACTCATCCTGCCACAGGTGACAAAGAAAATAAAGAGGAGAGCAGACTGGAGAAAGGACATGTGCAGTAGCCTTAGAGAGAAGAGGACCTCAGGGATCTCATGCTGGCTGCACACATTAGTCACTGCATATTGTACAGCAGGGCCACAGGACAAAATGTCACCAGGTTCTCAAAGGTCACAGACGATGCCCATGCCGCAGCACATGTGTGAAGGTCAGAGGATAATATGCTGCAGTTGGTTCTCACCTACTAGTAGGCCCTAGGGATCGAACCCAGGTCCGCAGGTTTGACAGCAAGTGCTTTTACCCGCCAAACCTCTCACCAAGCCCATCCCTACTCTGACTCTCATTCCCAGAGGCAGTCTGTGTTTCTAGTTGATTATGAACATGAATTTTAATAACTTTTCTCTTGTCTCTATTGATTTTTTTTCTCACTTAGTAACGGAGTTTGATGCGGACCAGCTGACTTAGAGGGACCCCTGTTCGCAAGTACACTCTCTGCTATTGTTCAGATCTTAAATGATCCCCAGAGGGATTCATTCCTGCCCTAGTTTCTCTTTTGCCGCTGTTCAACAAACAATAACGAGCAACGTAGGGGTAGAAAGGGTTTAATTCCAGGCGACTGTCTATGATAGCGGTGAAGTCCAAGCAGGAACTCAAGCAGCCAATCACATGACACCCACAGTCACAAGCAGAAAGAAATGACTGAAGTCATGCTGACTGCTGACTTCTGTGGAGCTTTCACCTGTTCTAGACATTTCAGGACGCCCTGTCTAGAGACCTGTGTCACCCACAGTGAGTGATGTCTTCCTATATGAATTAATAATCAGGACAGACCTAACAGAGAAATCTGTAAAAAAAAAAAAATTTTTCCTCAATTGAGACTCTGTCCTCAGATGACTAACACTAGGTTGTGGCAAATTGACACTTAAAATTATCACAGTCCCCAGAGGTGAGGGAAGGAAGTTAAGTCATTGAGGTATGCCTTTGAACATGATACTTGGATCTAGGTTCCTCCCTCCCTCCCCCTCCCTCTCCTTCTCTCCTTCTTCCTCCCCACACCTCTCTGCTACACAGATATCATGAGCTCAGCAGTTTCCTCTGGAAGACATTCACGTCATGACATTCTGTCTTGATCACGCACCAAAGAGACAGGGACAAGCAGCAATGGACTAAGACTTCTGAAGTCACTGGCTAACATAAACCTTTTCTTCTTTTAAGTTAGTGATCTCAGGCATTTTGTCACAGTGATAGAAATCTGACTCACACAGTCTTCTTGACACTTTCTATCAAGAAACCTAAGTCTTGAGCTGGAAAGACAGCTCAACCATTAAAGGCTAAGCTTCACAAACAGAACATCAAGAACATGAAGGTTTCCCCTTGATGATCTTAGAACACGGCTATGAGGTTTTAGCCTTGTAATGGCATTACTTGACTTCTGATTCTAGGATTAGCCAGATAGCTTGCTTTGGCCAGTAAGGTATGATGAGATATGAGTCAAGCCCCAAGATAGGACTAGTCTTCCTTTCTGCATCTCCATCATTGTTCAGAATAGTTTCTTGACTAATCTAATGACTTTCAGAGGATGGGCTCACTGGACAAGACTAGGGATGTTAGCTACTTCTTGTTACTATGACAGAACACCCAACCAACGCAACTTAAGTAGGAAAGGTTATTTGGCTCATAGTTTGAAGATAAAGCCCATCATGGTGGGGAAGGCATGGTAGATGGAATATGAAGCAGGTAGTCACACGGCATCCACAGTCAGGAAGCAGAGAGGGGTGGATGCTGGTGCTCAGATCACTGTCTCCTTTGTATTCAGTTGAGGACCCCAGTCCATGGGATGAATATTCAGAGTGAGTCTTCCCACTTCGATTAACCCAATCTAGATCATCCCCCACAGATAGTCTCAGAGGATGACTCTAGTTATCACACAAAGCTCACAGGCACGCGGCTTCACACCTTGAGTTGGGACTTTGCATGGTTCCCAGTGACTGACATCCTCTCAAGCACTGAGATGTTATGGAGGCGTGTGAGAGAGCATTGGATGGTTTCTCCAGATAGCCGGCAAAGCATGCTGAACACTGAAGAGAAAGGACAGCTGCCAGTAGGTGCAGAAGCCCTCCAGGGAGAGTCTCTGTGATCTAGTAACAAGCCAGTGTGATGTGAACAGAGCCATGCTTGGGGACTGTGGGAGGAGCTGGACCTATTTAAACCCAGAGCCATCCTGAGAAGTCCCCTCCCTGGGAAGTCCACTTAAATATTACAGTGTTCCATGTCCTCAGTGACAATGAAAAAATCGACAGCAACACTGACCACAGATTTGAGGACTGGATAAACGGCTGCCAATACAGCCATGAGATCAATGTCGGCTCAATAACTAGTCACTTAATTACTATGACTGTGGCTAATTAAAGAGGAAAGTGAACGCCGTGAGCATGCTAAACAAGCAAGAATAACAGAGGAAAAAATGATTTAAAATGTTCACATTTTTTCCTCGTTTTTAATGAATTCTTTGAGAATTTTATACGATGGATTTTGATCATGTTTTATTTCACCTACCCATTGCTATAGTAAAGATCATGACCAAAAACAACTTGGAGAGGAAAGGGTTTATCTGGTTTATATGCTCAGACCTCAGGCCATTACGGAGTAAAGGCATGGCAGGAACCTAGAGGCAGGACCTGGAGTAGAGGCCGTGAAGGAATGCCGATTATGGCTTGTTCCCCCAACCCCACCCCACACCTGTGTAAGCCTGCCTTCTTACAGAATCTAGGTCTACTTGCTCAGAGATGGTACCACCCCTCAGTGGGCAGGGTCCTCCCACATCAATCATTAATCAAGAAATTGTCTCACAAACCTGTCTACAAGACATTTTTTTCAGTTGAGAGCTCCTCTTCCCAGACAACCATGACTTGTGCTAAGTTGACAGATAAGTAGCCAGCACACCACTCAACTCTTTGCCCTGCCCATTTACACTAGAATGTATGGTCTTCCATTGGAGTGTGGTTGACCTACCAGAGGCCATGCCTTTAGAAAAACTGATTCTCCCATGCTAAGCAGCTATCAAGTGCCCATAGCTCCCCAGAAAGTGGTGGTATTTCATACGCATCTTCCTTTACTTCGTCCTCCCAAGGCTCAGGGATAATCTCAGAAGAGGAAGTAGAAAGACTGTAAAAGCTACAGATGGCAGATAACAGGATGGAACAGTATTTTCTGGACACAAGAGGGAAGGTATATGTCCTCATAGTTGTTGTGACATTATACATGACAACTATACACGCTCAAGACAGACAAAATATTACCATCACTTTATAATAAGAGGCATGGGCACACTAGAAGAAAGGACCAGATGTATCCCCCACCAACCCATGATCTCTCATGTTTATGTAGTGAGGATGGAGTTTTGTAAAGACAGGAAAGAATCATTACTACCACTGGCTCATTTCAGGATCACAGTTCAGAATCTGGAAAAAAAAAGTAAGTGAATCAATAAATAAATCCCCAAATTGGCATTTTTCTAGACGTTTGGAAATAGACTCATGGCACAGCCAGCAGAGGAGGTGCTGCCACTCTGAACACCCTGCCCCATGTCCCTATGTGTTATTAGCTGTCACTGGCCCACTCCTCTGATTATGGACACATTAGCACCTGGCTCTGGCAATTCTTTAAAAGCAGGAGTGACTGGTGAATTGTGGGATTTGCCGATGTGCACTTCCAAGCTCAGCTCTTAAAATGATTTCTTTAGTTTTTATTGTACATTAAATGTCCCCAGACATCAGTTTCAAACTGAGACTGTAACCATGTTCTTTGTCTTCAGTGGGGAGGTGACTGGCAGAGTGGAAAAATACATAACAAATATTGTCGCTTCTCCACAAGGAGTGTATAAATACCAATGCATTTCTGACCAAAATTCCATTGAGATTTGTGTGTGTGTATGTGTGTGAGAGAGAGAGAGTATATCTTCATAATTAAAAAACTTTTACATTTTTTTTAGTATTACTTTAGTTTATGTGCAGTTATGTGCACCTGAGTGTGTGTGTATGTGTTTGTGTGTTTGTGTGTGTGTGTCTGTGTGTGTGTGTGTACCATACCCATGCAGGTACCCATAGAAGCTAGAAGGCACCGGATCCTCTAGAACTAGAGTTATAAGTAGTTGTGAGGTACCATGTAGGTGCTGGATGAAAGTACTACTATGGTTCCCCAGTAAGCAGAGAAGGGAGCTGCTTCTCAGTGCAAAGGTATCTGCTCCACTCCTATCAACTGCCTTGTACAGTTACAGAGCAAATCATCTACTGAAGGGAGATTAGCATTTCTCAACACCTAGTACGTTTAGATCATATATATCGATTTTCTGAACTTCATTGGCTTCAGTCACTTTCAAGACAGAGTTAAATAGTTTCCCTTTTAAGGCTTCCTTTTCTTAAAGATTTATTTTAATGATGTAATATGTGTGTATCTCTGTATTGGGCTATGTGCCTGTGAGTGCAGTATCTATGGAGGCCAGAAGGGGGCGCATATCCCCTGGAGCTAGAGCTACAGATAGTTGTGAGTTGTAATGTGGGTGCTGAGACCTAAACCTGGATCCTGTGAAAGAGCAGGAAGTGCTCTTAACTGCTGAGCCATCTCTCTCCCTCCCAACTCCACCCCTGCTTTGGACTTTCTTGCATCTGTCTTCCTGTCTCTGTTATGTCTCCATGCCTATCAGATCTATTTTCCCTCATCTCTCTGTAAATTGATTCCTTCATTACTTTACCACAATGCTGGTTTTCCTCTTCATTTCTGCCTTCCATCTCAAGCCCCTTCCACATCATCTATGTCTCTGTATTAATGAGGAATCGGGGACAAGCTGTTCTTCTGTGGCTGCCCTGTCGTCTATGAGTCTGAGATGAGCGAACCCCTCAGCCACACTGCAGTGTTTCTCAGACATGGAGGTAGTGCTCACAGATGCAGATCTCTGCATAGTTGCTTCCATGAAGTCCCTTCTGATGAGGCCGGCCGCCATGCAAGATCCCTCTTCCAACCAATTACCCATCATTTCTGCCAGTATGCTGCTAAGCTACCAATCACTGCGATTGCTATTTCACTCTCTGCCCTTCTTCCTCATAAATCTGGCGAGAGTCTGGCAGCCTGTCCAGAGCCTAGGATAACGAAGTCCGCTCCCATCCCTCTTCCCTCACTGTGCGGGTGACAGGTAAGGAGTAGATCACTCAGGATGACGTTTCAGCTGTTAGAGCAGAGACTAGAAATAATAGTGGCTTAAATAAGACAGCAGTTTACTTTTCTGGAGGCTGCCGAGGTACAGACAATCTGATGCTCATAGATATCTTTGCTTTGCTATGCTTGCTGCTCTGTGCGCACTCATCCACAGAGTCCAGGAGACCTCACTTCCATACACATTTGCTGCAGAGCATAGAAGATGGAGAATAGAGGGCCTGGGCCACTCTGATGGCATGGCATGGGTCCTGTATCCCTAGGTTCTACTGGTTTGCTTTCTAGATGGATCAAGGTGTAAAGGGGGAGATCCATAGAGACTCTCATGTGATCGGAAGCTAGAAGACCTCTCCCGCTCATGTCAAGGAGGAGAGACCTCGCCCATATTTAAAGCCTTTCATTATGGGATAATGTGGCAGTCCTACACAAGTGGATAATATAGGTGTCACTCCCTGCTCTAGCTCTATGCATCCAGTAGGCAGATAGGTTTCTATGTGCAGGAAAGGACATGGACACACAAGACTACATTTGGGGGGAGGGGAAGAACGCAAACTAGCAAAGTATACTCTAATAAGGAGACCAATTAAAGAAGTCATGGTATCTTTGCCCCCATAAAATCTTGTGTACAAATTGAAAAGAATAACCCTATCTGTTTTGTTAAGGAACACCACTGCCTAAGAAATGTCCCCACAGGCTCATGTGCTTGAACACTTGGTCTCCAGCAGGTGGCACTGTTTGGATCGGTGAAGAATCATTATAGGGTATAGCCTTGAGAGAAGTAGGTTACTGGGAGTGACCCTTCAGATTTGACAGCTTGAATCCACTTCCTATCAGCTCTCTCTGCTTCCTGGCTGTGATGCAATGTGACCAGTCACCTTGGACCATTCACATCTTTTCCTAAGACAGAGGCTCAACAAACGCTTCCTCCCTTGGGTTGCTCCAGCCTGGTCACAGAACTAACAGACACAAAGCAGGGTAGAAAATGATCATTAATGCATGTTAACACACGAAGGAGGTAGGAGTGTCTCTGTCTGGCATGCATAGCAAATCTGTGAATAGATGTCCTAGTTTGTTCTCTCATTGTTGTGATAAACACTGTTCCCAAAATCAACACAGAGAGGAAAGGGTTTTTTTTTCCACTGTGCATCTCCAGCTCACAGTCCATCTCTGAGAGAGGTCAGGAAAGGAATGCAAGACAAGAACATGAAGCAGAAATCATAAAGATGCCGTACTTATTGGCTGGGCTCACCTCGGCTCCCTTATTGTCTGCTAACGTTGGCTCTGTTTTTGAAATTTATTTCAATTTGATGGGTATGAGTACATGTGTGCATGCACATGGAGGTCAAAAGAAGGCATTGTATCCCCTGGAAATGGAGTGATGGATGGTTGTGAGTTGGCGTGTGGGTTCTGGGAACTGAATGCAGGTCCTCTGCAAGATCAACAAGTGTTTTAACTGTTGATCCATCTCTCCAGTCCCATCAACTAGCCCTTGTATATAATTCGGGAACTTTTGCCCAGGGGTAGCATCAACCCACTGGATTGGGTCCTCCCATCACAGTCAGCCAACAATTAAGACAATTTGGTTAACTATGACCTTAGGCCATTCTGATTTGGGTAATTCTTCAGTTGCGATCCTCTTCCCAGGTGTGTTGTGTCTAGTTGGCAATGAAACTAATCAAGACAATGGAGAAATGGAAGAGAATAGATCTGGCTAAATCCCAAGGAAAGGCCTTGTTGCTATGACGACATCATAAGGTCCTTTTGTGTTCCCATCTATTCAACGTCAAAGCACAGATTTTATTCAGCTGCTACTGAGAGATCTACTGTGTAACTATCAGGGAAGTTAGACAATCAAAGAAGGTCCGAGAAGATCTTGTTTGACCTCAAAAGCCGGAGTGACTGAAATCCTGGGTGGCCTTTTTCTTCATGCTGAAGGAAAGCTCGTCCAAGTTTGCCAGTAAAACTACTCCAACTCAAGGAAATGGAATGTGAAGACAATTAGGACATCCTAGGCGTCTTTTTTTATTTCATAAATGAGAAGGAAGTAAAACTGACCCAACCCAGGTTTCTTTGACTGTATCAATGGACTAGATCAGAGTTGTAATGCTTGGCAGCTGATAAGGGTTCTGAGCTGATTTGAAATTTATTGGAAACTGGACCAGACAAATAGCGAGACGTAAATAATGACATCCTACTTTGGTTTTTGTTGCTACGAGAAAACACTGATCAAAACCAACCTGGAAAGGAAATGATTCGTTTGACTTATACCTCCCAGTCACAGACCATTACTGAGGGAAGCAAGAAACCAAGGCAGAAACCTGGAGACAGGAACTGAAGCAGAGGCCGTGGAAGAACAATGCTTGCTGGCTTGCTTTTCATAGCTTGCTCAGCCTGCTTTCTTATACAACCTAGGACCACATGATCAGGGATGGCACCACCCACAGACCAGTAGGATGGAAGCAATTCCTCAATTGAACTTGAGTTTTTATGGAGCTGGCAAAACTTAGCAAGCACAATGGGACAAGAGAAAAATGCTGGTAACAAACGTCCTTTATCAAACACACCTGCTTTGGGGAGGTATGTCAATTACTTTGATCATTGTTATGACCAAAATACCTGACAGGAACCAGCTTAAGGAGGAGAGTTTGTTTTGGCTCACAGTTTCAAGATACACAGTCATGGTGGGCAAAGGAATGCTACAGCAGGCAACTCTCCTATTCATATCTTGGTGGGGCAGGAGATAGATAGATAGATAGATAGATAGATAGATAGATAGATAGATAGATAGATAGATGGATGGATGGATGGATGGATGGATGGATGGACAGACAGAGACAGACAGTGTCAGGACTCAGTTTGCTTTCTCCTATTTACTTATTCCAGGTCTTCAACCTATAGAATCTTCCATCCACATTCAAAGTATGTTGTCCCACCTTAACTAAATCTCTCTGGAAACTCTGTCACAGACATACCAACAGCTATGTCTCCCTGGTGATTTGACTCCAGTTCACAGTAAAGCTTTACTATCTGGTTTTAAAACCAGGATATATGAGTGTGTGTCTGTATATTTACACGTCTGTAAACATGATTCCTTAAAGCCGCCCCAGTTTGGGGAAGTTGGGGTGATTTCATTCGCCATCCACTATGCTTTCTATTTTCTTCACTTTCATATGCATCAGCACAGTCTTTGGCAATCTTCGGTTACATATTATTTAGTGTGGGGCTAAGGTAAAGTCTCCAGAAGTCCCACCTGGGCAAATTTCCAATGCAATCTAACGCAAATAGAGACTGGACTGTGGACTTCCTTGGTTCATGGTCAGGCCAGAAATACATGAACATATGGCACACTGACCCAGGCAATACATGAGGGAGAGAGAAGCAAGTTCAGCCAACGAAAGGCAGCGCTGCTGGCTTCTTCTATCGGCATTCAGACTGGAGTTTAACAGCTGATTCAGCTTAGCAACCCCATAAGCCATGTGGCCTCATTTAAGACAATGATCTGCCCCTGTGTGGTTTGCACATTTAAATTAGTCTGGAGATTTTCTTGACAGTTATCACACTCCTGTTCGTTGAAGGGAATGCCATTAGTGTCACATCAAAGCCTGGAAATTACTGGGCTGTTTTCAGAGCCGTCAGGGAAGGGTGATCATCAAGAGGCCCTCAGCCAGGCACAGTGAGTCCCCTTTAGCCTCTACAGAACCAATATGAAAAAGGAGGGGCTGAGACAGCTTCAAGGCTACCTTAGTTCCTTTATAGGAGACTGCAACAAAGTACTTGACCAAAGCAATGGCTCTAGGTTGCATTCCTGTTGGCTCGATAAACACCCTATATTTAAAAAGTCAACTTAGACTTCTGGCTCACGGTCCAGCTTTGATGAGAGTCATGGCATGAACTCAATGCAGCAACCATGGAGGAATGTTGCTTGCTGGCTTGCTCAAAGGCTCTTGCTCGGCCAGCTTTCTTATACAGCCCAAGGCTATCTGTCTAGGATTGTCGTAGCTATGGCTGACCTCTCCTACATCAGTTAGCAATCAAGAAAATGACCCACAGACCAACCTGACAGAGGCAATTTTTCAAGTAAGGTTCCTTCTTCCCATGTGACCCTAGGTTGTATCTAGTTGACCATAAAAACTAACCAGGGTAGCAATCTAAGAGAGAAAGGATGTATTCTGGTTTACTCTTTGAAGGAAATACAGTCTATCTTGCAGAAAAGGCATGGCAGTCATTGTATGAGGCTGGAATGTCAACCGCATCAAACAGTCAGGATACAGAGAAAGCAGGAAGTGATCAAACCTCAAGTTCTCCCTCAACAATGTACTTTCTACAGCAAGGCTCCACACCTCCTAAAGGTTCCACAACCTTTCTAAACAGCACCACCTGCTGGAGATCAAATGTTCTAACACACAGACACACACATATACTCATACACATACATACACACACATGCATACCCTAACACATACAATCACACACACATGTACACACATACACACATATTCAAGTACATACGCCCATACAGATACATAAAAATAGATACACACACACACACACAAAGATACCACGAATTAAGCCAAAATCTATCCCAGCGTGATCTATGCTTTCCTAAATCCAGAGGAAATCGTGTTTCGAAGCTGTCTACTTCTGCCTGAGGCTCCAGCCATCACCTCTGCTTTTCTGCCAGCTCCCTATAGCAGTGGCCCTGACTTCCTCCACATCCTGTCTGCCGTGTCCATCTCTGACACAGCCGCATATACATAACAGACATTTAATTGACACTTCGCTGAAAAGCTGCCTATGCCTGGGAGTGTTGCAGGGCGTGTAGACAGATCGCTCCCCCTGGCACACGGGGAATGAAAGCAATGCAAATTTACCTTGTTCGATGGACTCGGGTTTATCATCACAGACAGGCAGAGCCCAGAGCTAAGCATGAATCTATATAGGTTAATGGCTTTGTTTTACAGAGGCAGAGCCAAGGGAGAGAGCAAGAAGGAAAACTTCTCCGAGGCACAGATGATGTTACAACCAGATCCCGATCAGAAACCTGACCCGCTAATTAATTCTAAGCGAATCTGATAATACGCAGGAGGGGAGGGGGGAGTGGCAGAAGCTGGCATTTAAAAACTTAACTTCCATTCCTCCATTCTGTATTGAGTGTGTCTACCTTGTACCTGCTTCCGATCCTGAATGGAAATTTATGGATTTTTTAGATGCTGGCGTGGGGGAGGAAGACAGAAAGTATGTATGTAAATAGGTAATCTGAGAAATTGAATGCAGTGAAGTAACACAGATATCCTTGCTATGATGCTACTTTGGGGATGTAGGGAAAAACCCCTGGGGCGTCTCCAATGAGCTGAGGACTGCAGATAAGAATGAGCCCATCTGGGTGTGGAAGCTATAAAATGTTGGCTAGATTTTTCAGCCTCCTTATGTGACTGTGCAGTTCCTCCCACAAAGGAGGATGGGGGAGGGAGTCTCCACACTTTAACTGTGAACAGAGCCTTAACCCTTGGGACGTGGTTAGGTTCAAGAGTTGAGCAGGTCTGACAGGCTGTTTTTCTGGAGTCTATGCATGTGTACAGGAACATACCTGTGGGCTACACAACCATTCCCAGGAGCAGGACAGAGAAGACCCGTATGCAGAATGGAACTGGCCAGAAGCCAGCAGGCTGCAGACATGAGGTGAAGCTTCGGAGCCCACAGGAGCCTGTCCCCAGGCACCGAGAGAAATGGGAGTCATAATGATATAGATGGCTGGGCATGGTGGCTCATGCCTGCAACCCCATCACTAGAGAGGCTGAGGCAGGAGAATTGCTGTGAGTTCAGGAACATCTTAGATTACACCGAGAACTCCAAGCCAGCCTGGGCTCAAAACATCAACAATAATAAAACACACATCCAACGCTTCATGTGTCGCGGTGTCTGCAAATGTTCTGGGTTGTTGTTTGCTGACAAACCCTGTGAAGAGTTCTGGAAACAAGTATTCCATAAAAAGAAATGGGAGGTGCGAAGGTCCAAAGAGAGAGCAGCTGAGGGGTCAAAGGGCAGAAAGCCTGGTGGGAATAGTGCTGGTTACATGCAGATGGCTTATAACACGGTGTGACTGCAGACTGGTGCTTAAGGAACTGGGTGGGTGTGATCCTACTGGCTCTCCTGGAGACTGGATCAGGACAATAGTCATTGGATGGTACGTAATCAACTGCCAGGTTCTGTTTACCTTGTGAGAGGGAGTTATGGTAGGGCAGGTGAGGACAGATTGGGAGATTCCTCATCCCCAGAAGAGTCACAGCATGCATGCATACACCTGTCTCTCCTGGTCTCTCCTCCTCCTCCCCCTCCTCCCCCTCCTCCCCCTCCTCCTCCTCCTCCTCCCCCTCCTCCTCCTCTCTCTCCTTCCCCTCTTCCTCCTCCTCTTTTTCTCCCTCCTCCTCTTCCTCTGCCTTCTCTACCTCTTCTCCCCCCCTCTCTCTTTCTCTCTCTTTCTCTCTCTCTCTCTGGGTCTGTCTGTCTTTCCCTGTATATGTAAATATGTACATTCATATACTTGTATACACACATGTAAGTAGTTATACCATGCACATGACTGAAACAGCAACCAAAGACTGTGCTGTCATATGAGGACACCCCCCTAGGAGAGATTCTGCACTCTCGAGTCATCTCTAGGCACACACCAGCGACCTGAAAATCCTGAAATATGTTATTTTTTTTTTCAGGTCCCAAAGTTCTCTGAACGCACTTACAAATGAAATATACCCTAACCTTCTGTAAACGAACACCCGGTATTTCCATGAAGCTGAGCTGGGGCACTTCCCAGCACGATAAGCAAAATGATTCGATGGAAAGGTTTCCAGCAGGAGTCCCTGGAAGCAGACACCGTGACTACAGTACCAGCAGAGGAGAGTCCCTGAGGAGGGAACAGCATCTTTCCGTGCATCATGTAAGCGCATTCCCTCCGGCAGCCTGAGGAAGAACATGTGTTCTCCTAAATGGGACATAGAAGCTATCCCTTTGCAAAACAGAAAAAAACCCAGAGGCAAGAATTCACATGTAATATTCATATTCACATTAGAGTTTCAGGTATGGCAGGGGGTTTATGAGGGGCAGGTGTCTTGGCTGAGTCACTCTCGGAAGATTTAAAAACATCCTAACTGTGGTCCTGATGATTGGCCATCACAGGTCATTTCCCATATGGGCTTTGGACCACCTGCGGGGCTCAGACAATTGTAGCTATTTCTGGACTCCAAACTAAGTTTTGTGTTCTGAAGTGCTTTACTGAGGGTGGAGGGTGGGTCTATTCAAATATGAGCTTTGAAAAATGCCATTAGGATCAGACATGAAATCCAATCAAAGTACTGACTGGGGAAAATAAGAAGAAAGAACTTAGCAACCTCCCCCTGGCAAATTATGGGAAGAAAAGTCAGTAAAATAGAGACTGTGCAAGCATGCAAACCTGAGTCTGGATCTCCAGCACCCATGTAAAAAGACATTCATAATGCCATAATGTCTGGAAGCCCAGCACTGGAGGGGCAGACAGGAGGATCCCAGGAGCTTGCTGGCCAGTCAGGCTAACCCACTCTGTGAGCTTCCAATCCGAAGAGAGGAGATAAGATGGAGAAGGACGGAAAGAGACACCCTATGTGTATGTGTCTATGTATGTGTGTGTATGTGTATACATATGTGTGTGTGTATATATATGTATATGTGTATGTGCATGCATGTATTTGTGTGTATATGTATGTGTATTGTATGTATGTATATATGTGTATGTATGCATGTGTGTATGTGTATATATGTGTGTATGTGTGTAACTGTATGTGTGTGCATGTATGTGTGTGTATGTGTGCATGTGTGTATGTGTATATATGTGTGTATGTGTGTGTAAGTGTATGTGTGTGCATCTATGTGTGTGAATGTGTGTATGTATATATGTGTATGCATGTATGTGTGAGTATGTGTGTATGTGTATATCTATGTATGTGTGTATGTGTATATATGTATATGTGTATTATATGCATGTGTGTATCTGTGTATATGTATTTATTTCTGTGTATGTGTGTGTGTGTATAGGCACATACCTGTCCATCACAGACACAAAATAGAAAATAAAAGATAAAGAAAGACAAAAAGAAAGTCTACATAGGTATTCAATCACAAATATACATTGTATACAACTGGAGGTACAGAATATACTAATGTGTTAAGTATATTTTTGACTCCTCAGCCAGATTCTTATAAAATGTGGGAAAGTTTTCATACTACCCCTCTCATATGAAAAGGTGCCCAACAAAATGTCCTCCATTCTTTTCTGGCCTTTTGAGGTTTTCAGGGCATGACTGATTTTTAGTTCTGAGTGACCCAGAGGTTCCCTTTCAAATGGCCATGACGCAAGTAAGCTTCAGGTCAAATCCTATGCACGCAGCAAGCTTGCCTCTGACAGATGTGCCTGGCGTCCAGCAGGGATTGCAGGCCCTTCATTTCGTAGGGATGGAATCATTCCTGTTTCCAGCATTTGGCTCCTAGTTTTACTGCAAAACCCAGAACTCGATTTTGTGTGGCTAACTCTCCCATGGTTATCACTTCAGTTCTAAGTCCTTCCTGAAAGGATAGCAGATACTAGCAGGGTGTGCTATAACCATAGAGGTGAAAAAAAGAAATGCAGGTGGCAGCCATGCCTGATACGTGCACTAACTAGTCTTTTAAAGGTCTAGGTATTGGGCTTTAGACAAGTGTCTGTATGCCGACACACAGGCCATGGCTTCCTTTCCTGAAATCGTGAGGAGTATTTATGTCTCTTCCTCACCCAGAGTTCAGCTGTGTGTCTTCACTGATCCTACCCTAAACTACCAAGGTAGTCATTTAGCCAGTATGTGGCCAATCTCTAGACTTAGAAATGGGTACTACACACACACACACACACACACACACACACACACACACACACACACA
>NW_021604614.1:8552312-8622765 GCF_004785775.1 Grammomys surdaster | reverse complement strand
ACACACACACACACACACACACACACACACACACACACACACACACATCACAGGCCCCCAGACTCGAGGAAGTGATTAGGAATCTGTCCCTTGTGAAGACTGCCAACAGATACAATACAAGCCCCGTGTCCCCCCCTCAGCCACACCTTCATCAAAATCAAAACAGAGCTGGGGGTGCAAAGGGAAACGGAGCTGAAAAGTGATGAGGGTTTGCACTCACTTTGAACTCAGTTGTACTTGAAGGCAAAACCCCTTGGAACTCTCACTTCTGTGAACCAATAAATTCTTCATTTTTTTTTTTTAAATTCTGCTTGAATGGGGTTCTGTCAGCAGCAACATATCTACCTCAAATAGGTTCTTGGTGAGTAGATTACCAATGCTTGTACTCTATTTGTTTAAATATTTGTTTTCAATGTGTGTGTGTATGTGTGTGTGTGTGTGTGTATGTGTGTGTGTGTGTGTGTGTGTGTGTGCAAGAACCTGCTAGGGAGACACGAAAAAGGTATCAGATCCCCTGGATAATGAGAGACAAACCATGGTCCTCTGGAAGAGCAGCATATATTCTTAATCCCTGAGCCCTCTCTCCTGCCACCGAAATGTTTGCTTTACAATACGGGACCTAAATAATAACAAACACTGGCTCTAAGTGAGAGAAATTTTAAATACCTGTGGCTCTGTAGTCAGCGTGCACAAACCCCCCTTCAAGTCAAAGAAAGATAGATTTAGATTCAAAACGGTTGCTGACACCACAAATCTCTTTGTCGTAATTCATAATTCTTCTCTCTGAAGCCCTTGCGTTTTACCCATAGTGTCATTGCTACCAAAAATGCTCATATCGAGAGCCAGCAGAAGTCATGGATTCTGCAACTCATGAACTTTCATTAGCCTCCTGTTGTTGGGCTTTCATTATTGCCTGAGTTCAACCACAACGGGTGGTGTCTCCTCACTCTTGCTCTTGGTGGAGGGCACAGGACGGAGCCTAGCAGAGCCAGTGGCAGAGCAACTGTGCACCCGGGTTGTTTACAGAAGCCACCACGTGGAAAAGCAAAAAGTGGAACAGGTTACAGTGTGCTGTGTGCACTACCCTCTGTGTGCGGAGGGTGTACAAACCCCACGGGTATGTAGTAATCACACACACACACACACACACACACACACACACACACACACCGTGCTTGGAACCTGTTCAAGCCACACTGTATGCAGTGTGCAGTCATTAAAGTCATGTGGAGAGCATTTGCAGTGTACAATGGTCCTAGCCGCTAGTGTACGGAAGGCAAGCAAACACCTGACCACTGGGTAGCCCAGTACAAGAAGCACACAGATGCTTATCGAGAAACAAATATGACCAGAGCTATGGAGGCTCTTCTCTAATGTGCTTCATAAAGCAGGCAGAAGGGTTAGCTGGATGTCACTGCCTTGACTGAACTGTGGGGAGGACACGATGGTGATGGAAAGTACTAGAAACAGGGAGTGAGGATGATGAACAGAAAAGGAGTGTGTTAGCGTTTTGTCTAGGCTCCACCCCACAGTTACCTGGCAACAGCTAGGTATACCTGACTCACTATAAAAGGGGCTTCTTGCCCCCTCCTCTCTCTCTTGACTTCTTGCTCTTGCTCTGTCCTCTTGCCCTCCCCACCCAACCTCTCTCCACATGTTCATGGCCAACCTCTATGCTCTCTCTCTCTCCCTCCCTTTTTCTGTCTCTACTACCCTCTAAACTCCCCTCTCCATGCCCTGAATAAACTGTGGCTGGTCCCTCAGGGAGTAAGGGATGCCTCAACATGGGCCCGCAGAGGCACTCCCTTCCCCCACACCTGACTGCACCTCCACCAAACATATTCCCTCTCTCTATCTTTTTATCAAACACAGCAGAGGAGAGAAATGAAAGCAAAGTAAAAATAGATTCTTGTGACAAGTACCATTATGTCCCCATGGTGTAGACCTGTTGGCCAAATCTTTGCTTTCCAGATCTACTGTTAGGCGAGTCACGTGACCACGTGTCTTAAAACAGACTGTCCTTAGCAAAGGATGAGGCACAATGGAATCAACTAACTGGTATAGAGATGGCTCACACACCTTCTGCCCAAACATGTACTACCCACCCCATGCATATCCCCACGGGATACCCCCAGGAATGGAAGTACAAGTACCACAGCTGTTGAACCCACAGGGGCCCACCATCATCAGTTAGAGTCCAGCCTGCACTAGTCTCTTGGCAATATGTAATCTATGGGCTAAACATCATGTAACTCCATCCCTGAACAGCACAGAATTGCTTCAGCATCCCAAATCCCTGAGCTCTGCCTATCCACTCCTCTCCCATACTCAGTCCGCAAGCACCGGCTTTTTTATATTGTAAGTCTGGGTAGCCTTTTCAGACCATGTCCTTTCCCATCACCATATGTATGCACTGAAGCTCCCTTCGGGGCCTTGATAGCGCATCTCTTTCTAGCGCTGGATGATATTTATTTTCTGGATTCCCAGGAGTTTTATCCCTTCACTAGTTGAAGGACATATTGGCTGTTTTCGCTTTGACCATCATGGATCAAGATGCTGCTGTAAATAGGCACACGTAGGTCTCTCTGTAGGCACATGTTTAGCTCCTTTGGGTGCTGTGCTGGATAGTTTTATGTCAACTTGACATGGGCTAAATCATTTGAAAAGAGGCATTCTCAGTGAAGAGAAAGCCTCCCATAAGATCAGACTGTAGGCAAGCCCATAGAGCATTGTCTTAGTGTTTTATAAGAGAGGGCCTAGTCTACCGGTGCTATCCCTGGGCTGGTGGTCCTGGGTTCTATAAGAAAGCATGCTGAGCAAGCCACAGGAGCAAGCTAGTAAGCAGCATCCCTCCACAGCCTCTGCATCAGCTCCTGCCTCCACATCCCTGCCTTGCCTGAGTTCCTGTTCTCACTGCCTTCAACGATAGACGACAATACAATGTGGAAACGTAAGCCAAACAAACCCTTTGCTCCACAGCTTGCTTTTTGGTCGTGGTGTTTCATTGCATCCATACAAATCCTGAGACAGGTGGACGCCAAGGGACCATCGGCTGCAGTATACACTACTTGGGGACATTTTTAAAAATTCAGACTATCAGAGATATCATCACTTCGGATTGTAAACCAATTGCCCAGTCTTTGGTCACTGCTCTCAGTCAAACTAGGAAAGAAAAGGAGCAACAGAATCATTGTAACACACCTAACCAGTCAGAAAATAGAAGAGATGGGGGAGGTGACACTCCCTCCCTGTTGCCTGAAGCATCATCATCTTTAGATAGTGAAGCATGAGATTTAATTACCATTATCATTATCTCAGCCTGACTAGCTGCAAATGAATTCTGGGTTCTAGATACTCAGCCAAGGCACAGAGTTAAGAATGCTGTTTACTGACCTAGCATTAGGCAATACAAATGCATGCCCTCCTAAGAAAACAGTCCTAATTAAAATAGCCTTACCCTCGGGGAAGATGCAGTGGTAAACAGGAGCTGGGAGATATTAATTTAGAACAAATATGTTCCCTCTTCAGAGGACCTATCAGCATGTGAATTTTAGTGTTTTTTTCTCTTCATCAAATATTTATAAAAATTAATCATTTGCCATTAAAAAACAATCTGAAATGGGCTCACTCCTAAAATGCTCTGATCACGGCTTCAGCTCTTGGTTTTCCCTGATTTCTGTTGGTATTCTGCCGTGGAACACTGGAAGCTCACTGACGGGTCACAGCGTGGCTTTGAACATGGTGGGCATGGTTAGAGAAATAATGTGCACTTGCAGGGAATTACTTTTTTTATCACAGCATCCTTGTCCTCCTATTCTGCTGATTTATCTGAAAAAGAATATAGGTAAAAAGAAACCTGTTCCCTTGAAAGAACTCCCTTGCTTACTTCCCCAGCAATGTGGGAAGGTTCTTGATTACGGGTGGAGTGGAGGGGAGAATACTTAGGTGGGAGGCAGGGATTCTGAAGGCTCTAATATTCTCCTGAAAACTCGTTGATGGACACTTGGATCTCAGCATTAGACAATCCTATTGACCCTGTGCAATTCTTTCTAAGCAGTTTTTAATTATACTGGGGACTTTGTGGTCCAGGCACACATGTGGGTGGGGAGAAAACTGTGTTGATCAGCAGGTATGCATTTAGAAGCCTGGACACTCAGTTCCTATTGTAAATTAAGAAGCTGGCAGTGAGGGCTTTTTTTTTTTCATATACTATCTTTTATAGGTCAGAGGTCTTGGTTGTTGTCAGCAACAGCCATACTGAATCTGCAAGAGTCAATAAATGAATTTTGATGATATGAAGCCAGATCAAGAAAGGGCAACCAGCCAACCCAGCTCTGCTGTGCTACCAAAGCCATTGACTTTAATGTGTTAGCTGGGGGGAAAGGACCAGGGAGACAGTTCAGGCACATGCTGAATAGAATGCTCTCCTTCGTGAGGTCTTCAGAAGTGTGTCTGCACAACAGGATACCTGGGCTATGGATAGATATCTGGTGATGAGAGTCTTTAGGAGATGATGCTTCCATCTCCTTCCTCTGGAATATGGAATGCTAAGTGGGCCTTGGGATGGGTATTGATTAAGCCAGAGGACAGATCCCTCTGCAGACTCCCTTGAGAGTGGCTGGATGAGAATTGAGGGATGGGCAAGGAAGATAGAGTTGAACAGCTAGAGCCTAGTGTGCTTAGCTTGAAAGCTCCCGGGTAGCCCGAGAGCCATGGAGAAAGCCACTAATGTTCCCCTGCATTGCTTACATGCCGTGGATTAGCTCAGAGGTTACCTAGGGGATAATGGTGGAGGACCATAATGGATAAGGTAGATCAATGGTAACACCAAAGCCCAACCCCGTCACCATCACTCCAGCCCCAAAGCAGGTATGACAGGCTTAGATACCACTTGTGGGGAAGGATGAGAAAACAGACTTGACAAACTGTCTAAGTACTGACTGAGGAGAGTTTTCTGTCATTTGAATAGAAAGAAGATGAGAAAAAGACACTGAATTAAATAGGGAATAAAACAGCATTGTTTGTATACTTGTGTGTATCATCCTCCACAGCGCCCTCTACAGGAAAGTCTTGCTTTATACAGAATGAAGATAGGGACTCCCAGAATGCACCTGTCCACAGAACAGAAGGGAAGCCACAGTAGGTGCAGTCTTGTTTGCTGTGGTCCTTTGAGCACAGACTAATGTATATTTGCAACTGTGGATTTCCTTGTCTTGAAATTGTTCTCATCTTTGTGTGTCTATCATTTATTGAGCAGGCTTTCCATGCTGAGAGAAGAGTCCCTAAGATGACCATGTCCAGTGATTTTTCTAGAGGGACACATACAGTACAGCAAAGCGAGGATGCCACCTCTGCTGGTGACCACAGAGACCCAACCCAGATTTAAAGAAAAGTGGGATGACCTGGGGGGGGGATCAAGTAAGAGGCTTCCCCAGTGGAGTGACACAGATACTGAATATTCCTTCTAGCCAGAACCTGTGGCCATCTGTACTGTACTATTAATACAGGAATGTCACTTGAAGCTCCTTGTTCCCATGTCTACTGTAGTACTGTAGTTCTGTAGGTCACCTGGGTAAAAACATGGTGTCTGTGACTCACAGTGACCACCTGGGTGACAAGTTGTAACTATTTTTATTGTGAGCCCTAGGTAGTGTCTGTAATCATAGTAACAATCTGGGTAGTGATTTGGTATCCTGTAGTCATGGTGACCACTAGGTAGTAACTTGGTGCCCTCTACCCATAGTGGCTGACCGATGTCTACTCTTGGTGGTGACTTGGTACTCTCTACTCATGGTGATCTCTGAGTGGTGACTGATGTCTTATAGTCATGGTGTCCACTAGGTAATAACTTAGTGGCCTCTACTCATGGTGACTACCTAAGTGGTGACTTGGTGTCTATAGTCAAAATGAATCCTGGGTTGTGGTATCATGTCCTATAGTTATGGTGACCCCTGGGAGGTGGTGTTAGGTCTAACAGTCACAGTGACCCCTGGGTGGTGACTTTGTATACTGTTTCCATGGTGACCATGTGCTTGGCTAGCCTCAGTCCCCAGCCCTTCCAGAAAGCCTACTGACTCTGTATGAGTGGAAGAGCCTCCCACACTTTGTAGCTTTAACATAGAATATTGGGGATGTGGATTGGCCACATCCCCAGGAGAACAGAAACCATTTTACCAGGCAGGGCATTCAGAGGGCTCAGAAGTCTGCCTCCTAGGATCCAGGGACAAAGGGACAAAGCTTTCTTCTGTTTGGACAAGGCTAATCCTGCACACAGCCAGAGTCTCTTGAGTACCTCTGAATGAACAAGGGGCAAACAATTCCAGAATACACAAACCACACATTCTTATGTGTCCTTTTCAGTGTTTTTGAGCACCCGCAGACAGCATATATCCCCATCCCCTATCCCTCCACCCCAGTCACCAAAAGCTGTGGAGTGGGCCTGCTAGGTGTTCATGGCATGGCTCCAGCTTTTCTTCCACCCATCAGCATATGCTTTCCAGAGCAAGAATAGCAAGCGCTGGGCTTCTCTGCGGCTTATAATGACAGCCAGCCCCAGCGGACATGCTGATGGAGCCTAGGAGGAGCAGGAGATGTCTGGCCGTCTGTGCTGGAGTCTGAAATATTGTTTACTGTGAGGAAAGAGGAATGCCATATCACAAGAATAGAAAAAAAGAAAGAAAAAACCCACAAGTCCCTAGCTTTTAAACCAGGTTCACCCTGAAGGATAAGTGGTATGTGTTCTGAGGCGCTTTAACACAGCCTTCTTCACACTAAAGCTTTAGAAACAAGAGTGGCGATCCCGTTCTCCCGTGTGTGCAGGCTTTGCAATTAGCAGGGCAGAGTGGCTTGCAAAGGTTTTCAAGCTATCAATTTCCTTCCAAAGGAGTGGGTGGCTAGGCCCAGACGTGGAGGGTGTGACAGGCCTTTTGGCACAAGTCCATCTCAATCATGTCCTGGCCTGGACATGATTACTTTTTATCTGGGAGAGTAAGTACACAGGTAATGGAAAGCAGGTCCAGATGTTATCAACAAGGGTAAGGGAGGTTGGGGGAGGGGGATAAAGGTAGAGCTTACAAGAAGCAAGCTCACACGGGGCTCTGTAACTGATATGCTTGAGGAGGTCAGTTTGTTCTATGGGTAGAAGCACAGAGGCATCAGCTGAGCCACTTTGTCTCCGAAATAGAACAGATGGCTCGCACAAGATAGGAGAAAGCCGTAAGGGCGGGTAGGATGGTTCAGCGGGTAAAGGCACTTGCTGTCAAACCTGATGACCTGAGTTTGATCCAGAGGATTCACACGATGGAAGAAGAGAACCAACTCCCTCATGCTGTCCTCTGCCACATATAAGATGCGTGTATGCATGCATGCGCACGTGTGCACGCACGCACGCACATACATTTTTTTAAAAATGTAATAAAAAAATTCAAAAAGGAAAGAACGTGCCTTGTGGAAGGACACATGCTGCCTCCACTGACTGGTACATTCTTCTTTCTAAGGCTCATCCACATCATCCTTAGTTCTTACTATTTCACAGCCCCGTCCCTCACAGACCCCTCCCACCTCCCCCGGCCCCCAGCAGCACATTGCCCACACTGGTTTCCCATGCACATGTAGGAGCGTAGCTCTCAGCATTTTGGGCTTAAATCAATGACCTAGCAGCTATGCTAAAACAGACTGCCAGCACAAGCCTGGTTAAGGTCAAGGTGGCCCCCCCTGGTGTCTGTCACTAAGTGTCCAGAAGACATGGAGATTGGCAGCTTAAGAAGCAGTTTGCAAATCAGTGTACAGAGCTTTCCAGTCAATCACTGGAAAGAACACTATGGCGCTCTCAGAGTAGGGCATGACAGACAAGACAGGAAGAGACAGAAGGTAACTATCCGTTCTGGCCCTGGGAGGACTGTAGAAGGCTCTTCCTACCCTCTCTGTGACCTGCACAGTTGGCCTTTAAATGAGAGACTGCCCTTCTGGAAAGCCACAGAAAACCTGACAATGGGGGGATGTTCATAACCATCAATCAAGATCGTGAGTAGGCTTGGACTCAGCCTCCAGTACACCAGGGAGGGGTTAGGGCTCTCAGTTCCCCATGCTGGCTGTTGAGGGAAAGCACAAATCAAGAGTCAGCACATGGCACTGTTTATACTGTCCTTTGCTCATCCTGGACTGGGAACCGACATTTCTTTATTCTGTTCCCAGGGTGAGGCTCTCCCTCCTTGTTCTGCTCTGTCCATCCTCACCTCTCTCTCCACATTTCCCTGAAGGGAATGGGTACCAGGCCATACCCCTATCATAGCTGGGATCACCAGAGAGAGGTATGGAACAGCCCAAGGGTACCGGGTTCTTGCTCTGGCCAAGAACTATGACCATTATTCATGAACATGACATGCCACCCTCCTCTAGGGACTTTTCAAAGTGAGAGAAGAAACATTAGTGGATTTTAACCTTGTGCCCTGATTTCACATGAATGGTTGCAACAACTTCATCTCAAAACACATTCATGAGTCCATTCCCTGTTTCAGTAGAAGTGACTTCTGGTCTACCTTGTTTTCCTTTCTTATGTATTCATGTTTGTGTGCTAATCCACATGTGTGGAGGGTGCACAGATGTATGAACACATGAGCTCATGTATGTATATGTCTGTGTGTATACATTTGTGTGTATACGGCTGTGTGTATATGTTTGTGTATATATGGCTGTGTGTTAACAGGTGAAGCCAACCTCACTCAGGTGTCTTTCCTGAGGTATCACCCAGCCTTTGGGGGAGGATCTCTCTCACTGGCTTAGAATTCAGTGGTTAGGTAAGATGTGTTGGCTGAAGAGACCCAGGGATCCTCCTTTCTCTGCTTCCCAGTGCTATGATTACAAGTGAGGGTGGCCATAGCCAGCATTTTACACCAGTGCCAGGAATCAAACTCAGCTCCTCGTGCTGGCACAGCACGCTTTTATTGACTGAGCCATCTCCCCAGCCCCAAGTTTTCATTTTCTCGAAGTCTGACATTTCTCATTAGCGTTGAGCCTTCTTTCCCATAGAGGCACCTTGCTCTTCTACTTCATAATACATCCTTTGAACTACTCAGCCTCCTGGACAGGAGGGCCCAGGACCGACCCTTCAGTCCACAAAAATGAGTCCGTCACATAACTGTGAATTTTATGAATACAAGGACTGAATGTCTCACATTACAAACAGGTAAGTAAACTCGATACTAACAGAAAATAACGATCAGGAAGCAGTTCCACTCATGCGTAAGTGAATTACATACTTGTTCCAAGGACGTCTTAGGAAGTAAACAGCATATAATCACAGGGATTTACAGGGCAATTAGGTTAAGTACTGACAAAAGTGCATTAGCCTGACGTGGCACAAACATCCTGATAACAAACAATCAGAGGCTCTGGTCCAAATTGTTCTCCTGGGAGCACTACGCAAACACCTCCTTCAGGAAGAACTGCAGTCCTCATGTACTCTCAAATTCATGATCTCGGCTGTATCCCAGAGGTCCTAAGCATCCATGGAAGACTTCCGTTCTAGTTTCATTTCTGATCAAAACCAAGTTATGGGTATTTTATCTGACAATTTCAAGTCACAGTCCATCACTGAGAGAATTCATGGAAGAAATTCAAGCAACTACTCACATCATATCCACAGTCAAGAGCAGAGAAAAACAAACGTACCCATGTTGGCTGCATGGTCCCAGCTCTCAGCCAGTCTCTTCCATTCTAGGACTAGGACTGGCTTAGAAGCCCCTGCCGTGGGGAGTGGTGTCACCCATAATGGACCTAGTCCATTAACAATCAAGACATTCCTGCACAGCAATGCCCACAGGCCAACTTGATCTGGACAATTCTTCAACTGAAGCTCCCAATGCTTGTGTGATTCTAGGCTATGTCATATGGACACTTAGGGACCAATCAGCATGAGTTCCCCTTTGCCTTCGCCACAGCCAGGGAACACCAATGCATCTATTGGGGGAATGTATTTTGTTCCCATAAAATGTTTCTGCTCACCCTTCTTGTGTCCTACAAGACATGCCTACAAGTCTCAGTTCACAACAGTCATGTACTGGAGTCTCTGAGACAGAGAACTCAAATATGACTGTCCTCTAAGTTGCTTTTATAAGGTATTCCTTTACAGTAACGTGAAGTAGACAGGATGCCTATGATGGTTTGAATAAGCTTGGCTCAAGGAGTGGCACTATTAGGAGGTGTAGCCTTGTTAGAGTAGGTGTGGTCTTGTTGGAGGAAGTGTGTCACAGTGGGGATGGGATTTAATTAAGATCCTCCTCCTAACCCAGGGGGAGCCAGTCTTGCCCCAGCAACCTTCAGATGAAGATGTAGAACTCTCAGATCCTCCAGTGCCATGCCTCCCTGGACAATGCCATGCTCCACCTTGATGATAATGGACTGAACCTCTGAATCTGTAAGCCAGCTCCAATTAAATGTTGTCCTTACAAGAATTGACTTGGTCATGGTGTCTTTTCACACCAATGGAAAGCTAAAAGGACAGTGCTCTCACAACAACAAGAATCATACATACTGCCCCCACACTTCCTGTGCATCTGTGGGAAGTCCTCATAGATACCCCACTACAGTCCTTGGCTCTGATACTGTTGTGTTCTTCCCTTTCTGCATCCTCCTTGCCCATACCTGAGGCAAGTGCTGAGGAAGATAGTAGCATCAGTTTCTCTGCCTGTTCCCAGTCTCTTGGAGGACCGGAGGGGGTGGGATCCAAGGCTTATTTTTAAGTGTGGGTGGCTTTAGCCCAAGACCTTCGGGCTCATAGCCCATCTAGCATGCATTGACTTTGGCTTTCCTCTGTTGGCACCATAAGGATCCAAGCTCCTCTACCTTGGGATGCTACCAGTCAGTCCACACTAAAGTTCACCACCCATCAGGAAAGATCATGATGGAAGAACATAGAGACACAGGACATCCTTGTAGTGGAGGTGATTCATCCCTTAAAACAGGCTCCTATCTACAAAAGCATGGCTCTAGGGTCCCAACCAAACTGTAAAAGAAGTTTTGAGGTGGAGTGGGCTGCACAGCTACTGAGCAAACACAAAGCAGAGTGTCATCAAGGCCTTTACTTGGATTCCTTAGTCCCAAATGGTGAGCAATAATCTTAGCAATTTCATCCATCCCCAAGACTAAAATACAAAAACTTCATCTGTTCGCTCTGCCCAGAAATGTGGATGAGGACCAAGATAGAGTGATGGCTCATCAGGTTCAAAAATCCATAATCTAAAAGGGATATGTTGTAATAATAACAATTAATCTCAATTGGGGATTTCTACTCTACCTTTGATCATTCAATTCCCAGATAAAAGACACAAAACCTTTACATTTATAATAAGCCTTTAAAGCACTAGAGCTGGGCACATATCTACCCTCCAAACTATTAGTATCTACCTCTGTATCAATAACCCCAAGTTATAACTTGCCATCTCTCTGGGCTGCTCTTAACACCAATTAGCCAGTCCTCATGGCCACGTTTTTATGATTCACTTACCCTATGGCATCTTCTCCTCTCTCCACCTTCTCCCCTCTTCTTCAAGGTCCTGCCTCAGACTCCAAGCCCAGATACCGAAACTCCACCCACCTCTCTTCTCCCCAACCATAGGCTGTAGGCATCTTTATTCAACCAATAGTTTTAAACTAGGGAGCAAGGTTACATAGCATCACTTGGAGTACATAAAGATTTCCTCACCGGGCAGTGGTGGCACACACCTTTAATCCCAGCACTTGGGAGGCAGAGGCAGGCGGATTTCTGAGTTCAAGGCCAGCCTGGTCTACAGAGTGAGTTCCAGGACAGCCAGGGCTACACAGAGAAACCCTGTCTCGAAAAACCAAAAAAAAAAAAAAAAAAAAAAAAGATTTCCTCGTCCCTGGGAGCATTACAATTGCATAGCAACAGACCAAACCTCGACAGGGATATATTCCTATAACTGATCCAGTATTCAATGGGGGCCCAAGGGCATGATAGAGTTCTCTTTTCCCATGAAAGACCCAACATACAATGTGGGAGAAGACAAGGACAGTGTGGGATCACCTTCTTTATCTGATATACTCAATATGTATAGCAGGCCAAAAACAGAAAAGGAGTACTTTCTCCCCAAGATAGACCCAATGTGAAATGGTGGCCCAAGGACAGAGGAGGGACACCTTCTCTATGTGCTAGACTCAACATTCAATGGGGTCTAAGGATAGATTGGGAGTACCTTCTCCGTATGATAGACCCAGCCCGCCATGAAGTCCAAGGACAGAATCTCCACATGATAGACCTACCCAATTTGCTATATGGGAGCCAGGGACAGAGCTGGATATATCACTCAGAACAGGAATGCTGGGAAACATGGCCGAGTGCATGAGAGATACATCTGTAACTCTGGTAGACAGACATAGGGACATCATCCTCTACTGAGCATAGAGGAGAGTCTGTGTTCATTCAATGATTCTGATAAGTGGGAGGAATCCCCCTGCCTCCATCAAAGAGTCTATAACTCTTTGATCCTCTTGAGCTTCTCAGTTTTCCTATGCCCTGCCATCTCAGCACACACAATGAGGCTCAACAGTCTTTACCTCAGCGGGAATGCACAGATGCTGGCCTCAAGTGCTGAAGGCCAGGGCTGATTTCTCTCTCCAATGGTCTAAAGTCTTTTCATACTGATCTAATGAATTCTTCACCCCCTAGCTCTTTCCATTGGACAGTAGGCTTGACCTCTGAATGACCTTTGCCCTAGGCATTTCCTCCAAATATGATGGGCCTGATCGTTGTCTCTGGCTTGCTTTGAGCTGTAGTCACTCATCTAGTATCCTAATTCCGAGGGTGAGGTACAGTGGGGCCTTCCCAATTTCACAAGGTCCTGGATTCCAAGGGTGCCGTCTCTCCTTTCAATTTCTCCTTACAAATGAAACCCTTTCCCAAGCCAAACTATCCTTTGACTGGCTTGCAGGGCATAAAACATGGATGTCATGAGAGTCTCTTGCTTTCCCGAGACCTACAGATCATTTGAGGGCTGATCACCAGCTACCTTGTAATGACAGTCTTATCCGTCTCTATTAGCTATCGGGTCCCTTGACACCTGACAGTTGACCACCAAGCCACTGCCTTGGTTTAGATTTTCTGATTGGCCAGCCTCTGACTTCTGGGATCAGTTTCTGAATTAGGGTAATTTAACCTAAGTGCCTAAGAGGGGCCTCACATTCCCATGCCTCAGTAAAAGGTCTGATAGGACCTGGACTCCTTCTACAGGCTTGGTGATGTGACCCATCTTATACTAAGAGTCACAGTGGACACTGCTACCTCCCCCAAGGGCATCTTCAGCTCTGCTGTGGCCAGATGACACAGGGCCATCAAGAATACACCTGTGCATCTATGTCCAGGACCAGGAGCATGGTGACACTTCCATTCACAACACTGTTTGCAGAAGCTTGGAGTACAAAAGAAACAGTAGGGGTGCCATGTAAGGATTTGGGGGCAGGTCTCAGTATGGTGAACCCTGTAACATCAGGTTAAGTCAAAGAGCCAACAACAGAAGCCAGTTCACCTGGTTCTAGAACCAAGACTCTCAAACACTCCACCAATGGGGAACAACTTACACAACAAATTCCAGGAACTAACTGGTGACTGAGCCAAAAACCCAGACTAACTTTTCCCACATGAGCTATTTTTTGAGATGGCTCCACAGCTCAGTGTCTTTAAGGCCAGAATAAGCTGTTCTTTGCTGCAAAGAAGCGGGGGCAGCAGGCGGATGTCTTGTCAATGGCCCAGGTTAGCCAGAGTTCTGATGGAAGGGAGGCAGATAATGGGCTGGCTGATACCAGATGGGGACGCTGCCCTCTATCCCTTAATTCAAGTAGGTCTGTTCCCGGAGCTTGAGTCCCAATTACATATCGCTAAAACCTCTGTGCCATTGTGAGCTATTGTACACGATTTGCCTGGGCGGGTGGGGTGGGGGTGGGGGGTGAAACTAACCCAGCGGTTATAAACTCAATCAAATGCCTAAAATCCTTCAGGGCCCAGAGAGAAGAACATGAGAGCAAGCTAATCTGAATTCTACAGACAGGAGACAAAGTTCAGTCTGAGCAAACCGAAGCCCTGAAAACCTCAAAATTCCACACACCCACAGATAGGGACAAAAGGAAACAAAACCACTGAATTCTAGCTATCTTGGGGTAGGAAATGGTCCTTGGCTAGTTAATTTTTCATGCATATGTCAAACTAAACACCCATCTGTAGTCCAAAAATCTTCAATATATAACCTTGTTTCTAACCCATGTTTTCACTCCAGGGCCCTGTCCCCTGAAGCTTGACTCTTCTAAGATTAAAATCACTTATGAGTCAATTTATTATGTGTCTAATGAAGATTTGCCTTGTTAAGTGTTTCCAGGTAATGGTTAAGGCTCAGTACATGATGATCCAAGAATTATAATGAATACGGGGTTTCTGTCTATGGTCAAAGCCAGAAAGCCCAGAAATGGGGATTCTATCTGGATAGAGAGCTGAGTTAATCCTTCCCAGGGAGCCACTTCTGCAGGTGTCTGGATGGTGGGGATTACTGGCAAGATTCAGGTCACAAGTGGCCAAAGGTTGGTATGTAGCTGACCCGCTGAGCACGGACGCAGGTTCAGACCTGTCCATCATGCCTGTACATGCTCCCCCCAATGTCCATGTAGAAGGTGATGTCTGGATGAATAAGTGGGTTTGAATAAGAAATGTCCACCATACTTGCACACCTGTGAACATGGGGTCCCTATGGGTGGTACTGTTTGGAGATGTTATGGAACACTTAGGGGGTAGAGTCTGGCTAGAGGAAGTATACTACTGGAAAACGACTTGGGGGTTCACAGCCTGCCCTCATTTCCAGCTTTCCCCCTTTGCTTTCTGTGTGTGGCTGTAGACATACTCTACCCACCTGCTATACCTTGACTCCCCCAGCCTTACAGAATCTCTCTCTGGAACCATAAGCTCAGACAAACTCCTTCTCCCTTAAGTCTGTACAACATGGACATAGACTCAGACCCGTCCATCACCACCACCCCTCCCCCAGCATCCATTTTCCGTCTAAAAAGACAGCATCTCAGTCTGTTTAGAATGCTTTGGGTGCTACGGTTTCAGTACGTAATGGCTGCCACAGGCTCATGAAGTCAGTACCTGGTCCTACTGTGATGGTGGTAGCTTGGTATGTTCTAGAAACATAGGAGGTATGATCAGGTTCAGAAAGTAGGCCATGTCGGTGGGCTCTGGGGGTATATTATTCCTGGTTGCTTTCTGTCTCCCTCTCTGCTTCCTGGTTGGCCACAAAGTGAAGAGTCTCCTCAAAATGTTCCTCCTGTCCTATGTTATGAAGCTCAGAGGAACCAATGAACATTGATAAACCCTCTGAGACTGCGAGCAAACTCTCCCCACTTCTAAATTGCCCGTCGATGTGTTTTCTTTCACAGCTATGCAAAGCTGGCTACTACTATATACCAGTAGCTATTTCCCATGATTTTGAACATTGGAAGTCCAGGCTCAAAGGGAACTAGTAAATCTCCATTCTTGCTTATACATGGGATCTCTGCAGCATTTCCTTACATCCTGAAAAAGGCAAACAAGGTCCCTGAATGAGGAGGCTACTAACCTCATCATCCTGGGCCACGCCCTCAGGACCTAATCATCTCCAAAAACCAACCCCCTAGGTAGCCACCTGGGAGTTAGAATTTTAGCATATGAACTGGGGAGAGGCACGCACACATTCTGGCTACAGAGGGCAGAGTACAACATTGGAAGCCTATTGGCTTTACTCAGACATCAAGGCTGCTTTTTCCAATCCCCCCCACCCCCCAGCTGTCACTTCTCTGAGCTACACCTTCCCAAACAACTGTCTTAGTGCTGTGAGAAGCAAGGACAATGCGGGAAACCTGCCAGTCACAGCACCTGCGGGCTGCAAACTTTAAATCACACAGGGTAATGGGACGTGCCATAGTTGGGAGGTAGCGTGTCTGTGAGAGGGTTTTGCACTATGCTTGCTCTCAGAAGGCGACACGCTGGTGTCTTGCAGCTCTAAACCCACAGCTGCAAGAGCATTTTGTCGTTTGTCCCTTGAACAAAATCAAAAACGTTTTTTGATTTACAAAATCAGACAGAAAACACGAAGTGCAGAATCACGATGTTTACCATGACAATATGGCCAGCTCCCTGCAACTCCAACCCCAACAGAATGTCCCCAGTGTGTTTCCTCGTCAACAGATACCTGTTGATACCCGTTATGCGCCAAGCCAGGCAGTGTTCTATCCTGCAGTTGCACAAACTCATTCTGTAAGGAGCCGGAGAGACAATGTTTGTAGCTTTACATATAACAGAGCCATTTGTATCTCGGCTCTACTCCAACTAAACTTCAATGAATTCAATAATCTGGGTGTGGTGGTATCTCTTATCCTAGCACATGGGAGACAAGTGAGTCTCTGTGAATTCAAGGCCTGCCTGGGGTACATAGTAAGTTTCAGGTCAGCCATGACTACACAAGTGAACCTTGTCTCAAAAAACAAACAAGCCAAATAAAGCATTCAAACAAAACAAACCCTAACAGACTCATATTGCCTTAAAATCTCACATCCTTCTGATAATTAAAGTCATTGTGGATGCAAACTATACACATACACACTTTCACATGCACATGCACATACATGGCCAAATGCATGCATTTACACACACAATACCTGTATACTGGCATTCACAGGTGTATACAGATACACAGAAATTCACAGGCATATGGAATCCCCAGAGACACATTCATACACACACAAATTAACAGGTATATGGGCAGTCCCCAAAGACACATTCACACACACACACACAGAGGCAGAATGGTAAGTTCACTCAGGGGCACTAAACCCTATAAATTCTATGTCTGTTCACCATGCTACCTACCTATTACTCTCCCAGCACAGCCCACTCGAAAAACCAAGAACACGCAGGACAATCCCACTGGTGAAGGATGAGTCACCTGATCACACACGTAGTCCTCTTCCCTGCTTCTAGCTAATTTTCCAGAGTGCTTCTGCCCCCAAAGATGCCCTGCCCCATCCCTTTGATTTTTCAACTTCAGCCAAATTGCCTTCATTTAAACTCAATTAACTTTTGAATGCAGAGGTATCACCCTAATCCCATTTGCAGACGGAAACTCTCCTAATGTGCCCATTACAAATTCCTGTCTTCAGTGTTTTCAATAGGAAGATCATCTGACATTTGGTTTAAAGGTCTGTCTGCAGCAGTATCCTCCAAAGTCATTAAACAACTTTCTTTGAACCAAACTGAATTCTAGAAAGCATTTACCTCTTCATTTAAATACCGCAACATTTTTTTGAAGGGCATTTCATTTCATAATGGAGTCTATTACCCTAACACCACAAAGACAATTAAAATACAACAACCAGAACCCAGTAGAAAGACAGCAGATGCAGTGCCTTAGGTTACTGAGCCCTAAAAACCGCTTCACACCTTACCACCCAAGCCAGCGGTACTGAGGATCCAACTGCGTAGATCCAGAATGCTTTTGCCTCAACCCTGCTCACTTTATGAGGATGACCTGCTGTGGTTACTGCCAGGTCTGCAGGGCGACTCTTAGATCTGCTTATTGATTCAAACTCAAAGTCCCTTAAGTTCAAGGGCAAGAAGCTCAGCCTTCCAAACTCAACTCCAGTATCATTTCCACTCCCACTGCTTCATAGGTCTCTGCTCCACCCTTCCCATCCCCACTCCCAGCCTCCACCCACACCCCATTCTTGCACATCCCGGTGGTCATGCTTTACAACAACTCAGAGGTATCTTTTAAAACCTCAAGCCACACCATATCCCTGCTCCCCATTCACTCTGAAAGTGGCTCCAACATTGCAAAGAGTGACAGTCTCATCTCCTTTTACTAGTTCCAGTGGCCCTGATGTCCCTATCACTCGGGCATCAACTACCTCCCCTGCCCCTGGCTCATTCCCACCTCACTGGAGGACTGCCTGTGGCGGTGGTACAGCCAATGGCTGCTTCTGCCCAGTGTTCTCTCCCCACATCCTTATCATCATAGGAGATGGTCCCATTCCAGTCTCTTCTGCTACCCACTCATGCTGCTACTGCCTAGTCTGATTGCCCAGAACGCCTATACGACATATGATACTGCCCATGGTTCCCCTTTCTGGGAGAACTTACACCTTAGCAGAAGATAACTCAGTGTGGAGTCCCATGGGCCAAAGATGGAGCTGGGAACTACTTTCCTGTCTCATGAGTTGTGGCCATGCTAACCTCCTCATTCTCTGCTTTTGTGTTCTACTGAAGTGAGGTCCTGCATAGACTGTGTAGTGTGAGAGTGTGCCTATCCCATTCTGTTTAAAGTACATCAAAAGATAAATATGGTAAGCCTCCCAAGGAAGTGAAGCAGTGTGACCATTATCCTCATTTAGTAAGGATTTGAAGCTCAGAGGGGCTAAGTAAACAACAAAAGGACACACAGCTTCTTAGGAGAGACATGCTTCAAACCCCAGCCCCTGCTGTGTTTACATGAAATCACCTCATTGTAAAGCTTCTTTCCATCTTTCTTTTCCTCCCTTCCTTCTTTCTCCCTCCCTCCCTCTTTCTTCTTTTCATTCCTCTCTCTATGCTTTTCAGAAGAGTAAAGAAGTTTGTTCTCTTCTCTGAGATGCAGCCTCAAATGCTGCCTCCCAACACACACACACATCACAGTACTCAGTGCAATTTCTCCTTCCCCTATGAAGACATTCTTTTAAATACACACTCTGGATCTTCTAAAGGAGGGAGTAGCTAGGCAACTCACAGGCTGCATCTCAAAAGGCTAGATGCAGATGTCATCATGGTGCTGTCAGACCCTGGAGTTCACACAGGAAGGGAGATGAAGGGCCTTGGCTCTCATAGGGCTTCTGGGCCAGGGTAGAAGACAGAATACCACACCAATACCATAAAGAGCTGGAGGAGTTAGGGAGGATATATATATGGGCAGGTAGGGATAGGGAGGACCCAGGAGCTAGAGGGTAGGGAGGATGCATGGGCAGGTGGGGGGCTTCTACTAAGTGTGACTCCTAGGATGATTCTACAGAAGGGAATCCTTACACATCTACTGTGGTAAGAAGGTGAGATGTGAGCCAGGCAGTGGTGGTGCAAGCCTTTAATCTCAGCATTTGGGAGACAAAAGCAGGTGGATCTCTGAGTTCAAGACCAGCCTGGTTACAGAATGAGTTCCAGGATAGCCGGGGCTACACTGAGAAACCCTGTCTCAAAAAAAAAATCAATCAAACAAAAAGATAAGATGTAGATACACTAAAAGGAAAGTATACTTTGGTGAAAGGTTAAGCCGAAAGGCACTCTAACATGACATAGCATATCCTAGTCTTGACCAAATATCAAAATATAGAGAAGCCTACCAGTTATGATGGTCAACTTGAAACAAGATAGAATCACCTGGGACTGGAGGCAGCTCTATGAAGGATTGTCTACACTGGGTTGGCCTGTGGCCATGTCCGTGGAGCATTGTCTTAATGAGGCTAATTCATGTGGGAAGACCCATTTCATCGTGGACTGTGGGCAGTGTCATCCCCTATGCAGGGGATAGAAGCGGGGAAGGAAGAAGCTGAACTATTTAAGAATAGTGAAACTTTGCAAAGCAAGTAAGCATGGATGTATCAATTTCTCTCTGCTCTGAAGAGAAAGAAGAGGGGGAGAAGGAACAGGAAGAAGAGAAGAAGGAAGAGGAAGAGGAAGAGGGGGATAGGAAGAAGAGGAGGAGGGCTAACTCATTTTATAACTTCACATTGAAAGTATTAAAATCTATTTTAATATTGTTGGGTTCTTGTCTCTCTGGCTGAATTCTGTGTGGGTAAACATGTGCTCATGTATGTGCACACATACATGTGCTATGTGTGCACAGGCATATATATGTGTCTTAGGGTATGTGTATGTGTCTGCATGTGAATGGACATTGTGTCAGGGTACATGTATCTGTTTGTGTCCCTGTGTATGTGCAGGTGTATACGTGTATGTGTGAGCCATGAGAATATATATGTGTGTGTCCATGTATGTTCAGGTGTCTGAGACACAGGGTGTGTATGTGTTTCTGTTTGCATAGTCATATATGTTCCTGGTCATTGATGTCTTAAAAGACAAGACCCTCACACTTATTTCTTTATCCTTCTCCTCTCCGTCTCTACCACAGAGCACAGTGCCCTCCTTACAGGACATTGCTGAATCAAGTCTTTGGTTGACTGAGCCAATATGTGAAATGACCCAGTCATAACTCTGCCTTCATTGTCTGGGCAACTATACAGCAATGACTATGTCATTTTTGATTACACAAATATACCCTGTTCTGCCATACCTAATCAACTCTTGATGGGCAGGAAGCATATTTACCACTTTTCACCATTGAATTGCTGCTATGAATATCCTTAGCCATGCCCTTCAGAGGCCGAAGCAAGGCTTCTCCTCAAGTAAAACAGACTCAAGGGGTTAGGGCTGCACACATCCATCAGGAAAGTTTCCTAGAGCTGAGAGTGAGACACAAAGAAGGGCGGTGGCGGGGGGGGGGGGGCAAACAGGGAGCCCTGGTGTGGCAGGAGAGTAGGTTTGAAGCATATGACCGCTGTCCAGGGAGGGCAGGACACCCCTTCCCATCAAGGGTTCCAGTGAGAGAATGGAGCAACTGCAAGAAAAGGCACACATCTGGAAGCAGGAGGAAGGAGGTGTTATGCAGATGACCTGTAAAGGGTCATGGTGATGGGTTCAAAGGTTTTAGAACATGGATTTGGCCCCAGCCCTGTTACCCATGTCTGTTCTCAGGGTTCCCTTCTCTTTCTTAATAAGTTGTCTCTACCTTCATCTGATTCATTGCTCAGAGACGCAGGAACCTAGAAATCTCAGCAAGTGTGACCCAGGCTCAGATTCATGCTTACACCACCAGATGGGAGTGGTACAGAGCCCAAGGGGATATGGGAGAGGAGAGAGTAGTAACTAGAGTTCAGAGTAGCCAGCTAAACAAGACCACAGAAGTCACCATTCTAGAGAGCAAGGAACCACAGACATCCTGCTGCCAATCGAGAAGGGGGAGGGGAGCAAGGGACTGTCAGCCTTCTGAGATCTCTTAATAGCGGTCCCACTGGCAGAAGACACCCAAAGCAGAAAGCAGACAAAGTCATGACTGCAGCATCGAGAAAAGCTTCCATGGAGGAGAGGGAAGAAATGATGGGCTCCTGCTGAGAGATAGACAAGAGGTTGTGGACAATTGAGGTCGGGAGAAGGGATTGACTGACCGTGTTGCATGATTGCTCTAGGGCACTCCAATTATGTTCTTGCAATTTAAGATTCTCATTGCATCACAAGGGTGTCAGGACCCATCCACGCTGCAGGTTCTTACACTAATGGGCACATGGCTTGTTATTGACTGACTTGGCTGGTGCATACTTTCTTCAGGGATTAACTATTTGGAGTGTCCATGATGATCTTCAGGCTGGCCATCTTTCCATGGCTCATTGGCTATCCTGGTATCCCTTCTTAGATGGCCTGTTCATATCTTTACTCATTCTTCTTTCTGGTGTACCTACAGGGTTTGAAGTCGTCACATATTCTAGATACTTCTTAGTCATTTTACCTCCAGGTCTTCAGCCAATGTCACGTACACTTAGCAGTTTTGTAAATATTTTTTAAAAAGTATGAAATAAAAAAAATACTTTTCTCAAATCAAGGCATATTGACAAGGGAAAAAATAGAAAGTGTTCTTGAGTTCAATGGAGACTCCTGTCTCACATCAGGTAGGCTTAGCTTCGGGTGGCTCAAGTCCCAAAACACTAAAGGCTCAAGCCAGTGGACTTCCAATTCTTGTCTTGTGAATTTGAAAAATGAAATTCATGGACCACAGAGGGTGAGTTTTAGAGAGAAGTTTATTCTAGGAGGTAAAGCAAATCTCCCATATAGCAGGAGCCACTCCCAGGAAATAGAGAACCCTCCATCTCCTGGATTTTTTTTAAAGGTCTTAAGGCAGAAACTGAGGTGATGTAGAAGACAGGAATGAACTGGTCTGTTGTCCTAAGAGCTTTCTCCTTTCTGCTTCTGTCCTGTCCTTACAAACAGCCTCCACACTAGAAAAAGAGACAGCATGGAACCAGGAGGAGAACTCTCCCCTGGTCTCCAGCAAGGACTTCAGAGCTGATGCTAAGGGGACCCTGGCCTGCCTGCTCCGATTCTAGCCCCTGTTCCCATCAGTATCATCCTTTCAATCGCTTTTCTCTCCACAGCAAGTACTGTTCTATCCCCACCCTTGTTACAGCATCCCTAATAATCTAGTTTAGTTGTTCAATTCCTCGGGCGTTAGGAAAAATAAAGATTCCTGGACCCAGGGTATGTATGTATGTATGTATGTATGTATGTATGTATGTATGTAAGTAATATATGTATGTATGTATATATGTATGTATGTATGTCTCTTGCTTACTGACTGCTCCCTCTCCTTTTCTCTTTCCCTGAGTGGTTCCTTGCTCTCTAGAATGGTGCCTGCTATAGTCTTATTTAGCTGGCTACTCTGAACGCTAGTTACTACTCTCTCTCACACATCCCCTTGGGCTCTGTACCACTCCTGTCTGGTGTAACAGGCATGAATCTGAGTCTAGATCATACCTGCTGAGATTTCTAGCTTCTTGTATCTCTGAGCAGTAAATTAGATGAAGGTAGAGACAACTTGTTAAGAAAGAGAAGGGAACCCTGAGAACAGACATGGGACCTCACTGCAACCCTTTACAGGTCATCGGCATAACACCTCCTTCCACCTGCTTCCAGTTGTGGGGCTTTTCTTGCAGTTGCTCCATTTCCTCACTGGAACCCTTGATGGGAAGGGGTGTCCAGCCCTCCCATGGCCACTTTCATATGTGAGTCTATGTAGGCAGCATCATGCCATAGTCTGGGGTCCTGGACTGAACAAGGAGAAGGTGAGCCGTGCACCAGGATCCATCTCTCTCTGCTTCCTGTGGATTCCATGGACCAACTCTCATGCATCTACTGCCCTGCCTCCCCAGCAAAATAAACCTTCTTCCTTTAAAATGATTTTGCTAGATAGTTTATCACGACAATGAAAAGATAACAAAGGACCAACATTCGTCTAACCTCCGTGCTCTTTCTTCCCCTATTTGAGGCGCACTCACAGTGGCAGACCAGCAGCCTCTCTGTGGCATCTGTAGACTATTTCAGCCCACAGACCAGCAAGCAATTACTGCCTCTGCTACAGTGAATGCAGGGTTCCCTACAAACACCAGCCAGACACGAGATGCTTCAGTGAATGCCCCAGACAGTAGCTGCAGCTTTTAAAGTTGGGATTTATTACCTTCAGCACAATTAGTTATTTTATACACACCATAACTTTTAATCCCCTCAGATGCTCAGAGGGAGTATTCCAAGCCTCAACCTGAGCTCAGTACTTTTGTGGAAAGTCACACAAGTAATTCTAACTTGAAACAATTTAACTGGAAGCCTTCCTCTTCCAATTAAGGTGGAGAAACGGTGAATTTACAGCAGTAGGAAGTGGGACAGGTATGCCTGCTTGCCCATCCAGTCTTTTGGAACATTGGTTTCTAACAGGATTTTAATCAGTATTCAACCCAAAAGAGGAGAGCCACGTGGTCTATTAACTGGGAAACACACAGGTTAGATGTGTTTGGTCCTTCTTTGCATACACTCTTACACCATATAGATTCGAGACTCTGTGAATCTGCCCCAGGGCAATGCAGACTGTAGGTTCTTCAAGCTTAATTAGTGATACTCTGTTTCTGCTCTGGAAACAGTCAGAACCCTGCAAGGATGTGTGGGACCGTGAAAAGGATAGCTCGGTTTCTGGTAGAGCACTGGCTAGAGATGGCTGGAGACCCTGCAAGGGACGGAATACATTTCACCACGCTCCCAGACCCCTGGCTCCTGACATATGGTCTAAGACCTCCATTGATCAACGCCTTTCAGTCACGTAGAGCAATGCCCCTATCAGCCCCTCCACAGGTAGAGTGTGTGACTACAGGCTTCAGGCCCTCAAAAGATTTTCCTAACTAAAGGCCAGAAGGCATAGACAATTAAGTATTCCTTCCCAGGTCCTCCTCCCTCCCTAACTCAGGTCTGCCCTGAGTTTCAGGGGTGTGCAGCCAGATTCATCTACTTTCTGCCACAACAATAAACCCTTTAAAACCATGGACTCCCTCGTGTCTTTGGGACCTGCCATGGAGAACCATGGAGGGGGCCTTAGAACTACCAAGCCATCGTCTAATCTCCCGCCTGAGGACGTCTCTATGTTCCTGCTGTGGAGGCTGCCAATTCAACCAAGCTAGCTGAGCCTTGATCCAGCCAAGCAAGTGCCTTACCAAGAGTCTCAACCCATGGAGCACTGTTGGGACTTCCCTCCCCCTCGTTCTTCTCGGCTGCGGGTCAGCCCCATATGCCCCCGTGTCTCTGTTCTTCCAAGGCTCTCAGCGGCATCTGGTCTCAGGTCAGCCGCCTCGGCCCGGAGACCACCACTCAAATGCCCTTCCCCCCGCCCCCGTGAGACCTCAGCTTGAGTGAGATCTCCCTACATCCAGGCAGAGCCCCGTAGCATAGAGTGAACTCAGTCAAAATCCTGTGCTTCTGCTCCCAGAGCTGCAGGAACCACAACTCCGCCCAACAGAACCCACACCTGCCACATGCACGAGCTAACAACCCCACAATGGTCCATCTTGATGATCACCTTGTTTGGACTGAGATTCACTCAGTAGAACACTAAAGCTTACCTCTGGCTCTATGCAGGAGCCTTTCAAGAGGAATAGATCGCAGGGGTGAGTAATCAAGAGATTAATCTTTGGTAGGTTCAAATTTGAGTAGACTGTTGGAAGGTACTAGAATTTAACTTTGGATACTAGGTAGCCTCAAGAAGGATGTGGGGTCCAACCAGAGAAGCTAACTACAAGAAAAAAATGAAGGAAGGGATAAGGCAACTGTGAGATATGCTGACTATCTTTGAAGATATGCACAATATATCTCATAGTTTTTATCAATTCGACAGAGACTTAGACATACCTGGTGTGGTGGTTTGAATATGACTGGCCCAGGGAGTGGCACTATTAGGAAGTGTGGCCTTGTTGGAGGAAGTGTGTCATAGTGGGCATGGGCTTTAAGATCCTCATCCTAGCTTCCTGGAGGCCAGTCTTCTCCTAGCAGCCTTCAGATGAAGATGTAGAACTCTCAGCTCCTCCTGCACCATGCCTGCCTAGATGCTGCCATGCTCCCGCCTTGATGATACTGGACCGAACCTCTAAATCTGTAAGTCAGCCCCAGTTAAATGTTGTCCTTGTAAGAGATGCCTTGGTCATGGTGTCTGTTGACAGCAGTAAAACCCTAAGTTACTTGAGAAGAGAGAACTTCAATTGAGAAAATGGTCCATAAAACTGGCCTGTAGAGCAAGCCTGAGGGGATGTTCTCTTACCTGAGGATTGTTGTAGGAAAGCCCAGCCCACTATGGGTGGTATCACCCCTATGCAAGTGGTTCTGGGCATACAAGAGAGCAAGTTAGGCAAGCTATGAGGAGCCTGAAAACAGCATCTTTCTCTGCTCTCTGCTCCAGTTCCTGCCATCAGGTTCTTGCGTTTTCTTTTTCCTTGATGATGGACTCTACCCTATAGTATAATAAGCCTTTCCCTTCCCAAGTTGATCTTGGTAATGCATCTATCAAACCAACATAAGCCTAACTAAAACAGTGGCATTGCCAACTCTGGCCCCGATCTTATCTATTGATAGGTAGCTTTTAGCCCCTGGCACTGTTAGGATAATGTCAAAGACCCTCAGTCTCTCATTATGAACAGCACTGCCCCATGTGGTCAGTTTCTCTCAAGCTTGTATCCCCATCCTTTTCCTTTACTTCTCTGGGTCCTTCCTTCCCCTCTCTATCCGTCACTATGTCTGTGTGTGTCTCTCTGTGTTCTCTGCCTCCATCTCTCCTTCCTAACTTTACTCTACCCTACCTGGTACCGACTACCTATGGCACACACCCCGGCCCTCATCTTGTGCACTTACCACAGGGCTTCAGTGCCTTCCTCTACCCCCATCTGACTCAGTCTTCTTTATTTTTCCCTGTAACCCTCTTCTGCGTTCTATATTCTTTCATGAGCTGGTCCATGACTTCAGCCATAGAAAAGCTCTGACTGTCCCAACCTCACATCCCACTGTACCTTCTCGACACTTGGTGGCACGGAGCAGAGTTGTAATTTAATGCTTATATGATGATCAATATTTACTGATAACTTGACATGACCTAGAATCAATGAAGAAATAAGTCTCTGATCATAGATTTCCCTATACTCAAATATGCTTATTCACAGCCCTCTATTTAAACTTGCACCCCACAGAAGGACTCTGAAGATAAACTTGAGATCATAGTGGGGTCACTGGATGTGGTTGCCCTTCTTCCCAATGTAGCTGGAGTGAATAATTCTCTTTTTGCTCCTTTTTCTTGTTAATTTGGCTGTTTTGAATTAACTCACTGAGGACAGGTAACTTTGCCTAACTCCTGGGGAGGAGGGGCACAGGCTATGATCCCAAGTTTGGTAGCAACCCCTCTCTGTGATGATGATACCCCTGCTGCTGTGTCTTCCCCACTTTCATAGACTCTATCCCAGAACCACGAGCAAAACTAGGCCCTTCTTTCTCTACAGTATTTTGTTAGGCAGTTTGTCAAGCAAGTGGAAAAGTAATAAAAATCTGCACACATTCCTATCTATCATGCCTGTTGCCATGCCATCAGCCCTGCACCTGTCACATTATCTGGGTCTTACACTTTACGAGGATTAGGCTTAATAGCTAAAGCTTGGACAAGAATACAATTTTGCCATCGAAATTTATTTACACAGATCACCCACTGACCCAGCTGCCCAGCACCCAAGATAAGCAGATCAACCATTACCACCATCAGGGATTTGCTGATGAGCTTAGGGTACACTCCATGAGGACACACCTAGCTTGTGCATTTTGTATCAAAGCTGCTGGCATGTGCGGTTAGACTCTGTTGGTGAGCTTGTGCAGCCAGTGAAGACACAACCAAGTCTTGAAGGTCAGGGGTCATCCTGCTTTTCTTTCTGGTTGTGCACAACATGGGAAAAAGGCTTTGCACAAGACGGAGCTTCAATATGGAGTTTCTGGCCATCTGGTTCTATGATCTTTAAATGTTTGGCCACACGCACACGCACACCAAACACACCATCCTCTGCCTGCGAATTCTCCAGGTGTCCATCCTACTAGCCAAGGGTACCAGTTTGCTCTAGTCTCCTTGGTACAGACTAGACACTATCTAGTTTTCATTTAAAAGTGCTTCCCTTAGGGATGCAAAGTTTATGTGCTGTGGGCATGTCCAAGGAAAAGGGACAGATGGAACCATTGGAAACCAGTACAACCTACTTGTTGCAGTTTTGAGTTCAAAGCAGCTAGGCAGAAAACAAAAACAAACAACAACAACAGCAAAACAAACCAGAGGAAAACTGCAAACATCAAGGAGTCAGGGGACACCGGGCATGTGAGGGCCACTGGCTCTAAGTGAATGAATAAAGGGGGCAGGGCCTTGCCTTCATCATACAGAAAGGGAGTTTTCTAAAACACTTAGCAAAAGGATCTGGAACACAGAAAGTGAGTTTTCTAAAATACTTAGCAAAAAGATCTGGGACACAGAAAGAAAGCAATGAGGGTTCAAAAAGGGCAGCCTGACCCAGTAGAAGCCACTCCTAGTCTTACCATTGCTGTGATGAGACACCATGACCAAGCCAGCTCTTTAAAAAAGAAAGCATTTAATTAGGGGGTTGCTTATAGTTCAGAGGTTAGTTCATTAGCATCATGGGAGGAAACACGGCAGGCATGGTGCTAGAGGAGTAGCTGAGAGCTATATCCAGACCATTGGCCAAGAGAAAGAAAGAAACACCGGACCCAATGTGGACTTTGGAAACCTCACAGCTCACCCCCAGAGACACTATTTCTATAACAAGCCAAACCTCCTAATTCTTCTAATCCTATCAATAGTGCCAGTCCCCACTGACTAAGCATTTAGTCTGATCAATAAAGTCAACTTGGCCTGGACGCTTCTGATGTTAATAAGGCATAGGTGTGGGAGTGGGCTGTGTGTGTGTGTGTGTGTGTATGTATGTCAGTGTGTGGTGTATGCATGGTGTGTGTGTATGTGTGTGTGGTGTGTGTCTGTGTGTATGTGGTGTGTGTGTGTGGTGTGGTACGTGTGCCTGTGTCTGTGTATCATAGCTGTTGCTGTGCCATCAGCCCTGCACCTGCCACGTTATCTGAGTCTTATACTTTATGAGGATTAGGGTTAATAGCTAAAGCTTGGGCAAGAATACAATTTTGCCATTGAAATTTACTTACACCGATCACCCACTGACCCAGTTGCCCGGCACCCAAGATAAGCAGAACAACCATTACCGTGTGTGTGTGTGTGTGTGTGTGTGTGTGTTATATCTGTGTGTCTGTGTGTGATATGTGTGTGGTGTGTGTGTGGTGTGTATGGTGTATGTGTATGTGTGTGGTATATATGAGTTATATCTGTGTGTGTGTGTGTGTGTGTGTGTGTGTGTGTGTGGTGTATGTGAATATGTGGTGTGTAATAAGCATTGTCATTCCTGTTTTGTAGGCAGGACCATTGAGGACCAGAGTCCTTAATTAGCTTTCCCAAAGCCACACAAGTGTAGAAAGTGAAGGGCAGAAATCCAACTGGAAGCTAGTGAGGTGAGAGCCTGAAGTGACATCCAGGCTCTTCCCTCTGCTATGGCCACCTCTCCTACATGCTCAGGATGAAAGCTCAGAAATTCCACCCACTCCATCCTCAAACTCTGACAGAAGCCTGTCAAAGGACACAGAGCAGGAAGCAGCAAAGACCGTGTGAGCACCAAATCACAGGAATGGGGGAGGGGTGCAGCTACAGAGGAATCCTGGGGGAAGGGCAGTCATTGTCTTCAGTTGTGCATTCTGTAAGAAGCTCACTCAATGGGTCTCAACAACAACAACAAAAAGAAATGAAATGAAAAATTAAAAGGAAAAGAAAAAAGAAAGAAAGGAAAAGAACAGAAAAGCAAAAAGCATGTTTGAAAGTGAATTTTAGGGAGGAGGGGGTAAGTGATTACAAATAGGAGGGGGTCTAGAGAGGGTAGAGGATCCCAGTAATTATGTTCCCCATACATGTATGAGATTGTAAAAGAAAGAACAAGTGAAGGTTTTTTTTTAAAAAAAAATGCAGGAGTGGGCTAGAGAGATGGCTTAGTAGTTAAGAGCACTGACTGTTCTTCCAGAGGTCCTGAGTTCAATTCCCAGCAACCACATGGTGGTTCACAACCATCTGAAATGGGATCCAATGCCCTCCTCTGGTATGTCTGAAGACAGCAACAGTGTACTCACATATATAAAGTAAATAAAAGTTAAAAAATAAATTCAGGAGTAAGAAGAGACCATGGGATGCTCACACCACGAAGGGTGACTTGACTCAGGAGGCTTGGAGAACAATGGTGTGTGGTGATGGATCAGTGCTGAGAATGACTGAGGGGAAGTTCCAACCACCCATAGCCTGGATTCATTACTTCATATGCTTAGAAAATCAGAGGCATTCTAGAGGGAGTACAGGGAGGAGGTGAGAGCAAGCCACACAGTTGATGATCCTGGTATGGGGAGAAGACCCACAGGAGGCAGAATGAGGTGTCAGGATCCTGCTTCTCCCTCCCAGGAAAAAGTAGTCAGCATCCCACTCTGAGACCGATGTGCTGATAACTCCTGTCTGTTTGACTGAACCAGGGGGAACACAGATGGGGTGAGCCTTTATTTACTGAAGGAAAATGTCTACTTGGGAGGGGGCTGGCTTTCCTGTTCAAAAATTGTTCTGCAAACTGGATATAATTTTATATCATTATGGGATACAGAGATACTATGATTTATGAATACGGGACGGTGAAGCTATACAAGCCAGTTGCACATTTATCATTGCATATGCTCAGTTTCCTAATGAGAACGTTTGAAATTTGTCGAAGCAGTCCTAAAATGTGAAATATACCACACGCTCTTATAGATTCTGCACAAAGTACCATCCCTCAGACCTAAGTATCCATCTGCTGATGGAGATAAGGACAATGGAGTATTATTCAGCCTTTAAAAGGAAAAAATACTCAATGAAGCGTAGAAAGAGGTTATGCTTAGTGAAACACGCCAGGCCCAGGGACACATTCCAAATTACATGTAAACTCTATAAAAGGGAAGAGAGAAAAAAGACAAGGAGGGGGTCCAGGGGAAAGGGGAAGAGGACAGGAGACAGGAAGGAGAAAGGAGAAGGAGAAAAAAGAAGGAGGAAGGAGGCACAGCCATCCTAATAGGTTGTAAACATATCTATAACTCTTGTACTCAGGCAGTTCAATAGACCTTCAAATTTATCATATTAGAACCTTATTAAAGACACACACACACACATACACGCTTACACACACACCACCTCTACCCTTCCAAGGACCAAATAATGGCCAACGAGGCACCAGGAAGATTTACACAGAGCTCTTCTCAACAAGAGGCCATCGGACACACACATCTTTTGAATGTGGTGGCCAGGAAGAGTCTGAGCTGTTGGGGACCCGCCCACTCCTACAATGTGGTCAAAGGGTGTGCACACATCCTTAGGAATACCATTTAGCTCCCCGAGCAACATTGACATAGAAATGAAAAGAACAAATCTAGGCTGTGCTTGGGCACAGCTATAACTATAGCCAAGTCTTGCTGGACACTGGGGCCTGAGAGAGAAGCCACCTGTCTGGTTGGCTGGGATGGCAGGGTGGGGTTCCATTCTTTCTAATGCTTTTTAGACACTGAAGCTAGGATGAGTTAGTGTGTTCTCTTTGAAAACCGTTTCCGACTGCCTTTCCTCTTCCTACAGAAGTGTCCTCCCAGCCAGGGCTTAGCCGCCGGCACATAGGACTTTCCTGCTCAATAGCCACTCCCTCGAAATAACCCCTTCTGAATTCTCCTTGGCTGTCAGTTGTGACGATCTTACCAAACTGTGCAAGATAATTTCAAGGCTGATGCCACTAGCCAGGCCTAACCACCTTCCTTTCAACCTCTCGCTACTCCACCTTTTAAGCATCCACTCTAGCTGCCTTATAGGTAGCGGATGTCATTACCCACATGTAAATCACTTAGATTCATTAATTCACCAATTCATTTATTCATTCACTCACTCACAATCTAGGTATTTTACCCTTTATCCTGACTGTCCACTGTTAACACCTGGGAAGATTACCCAGGAACACGACCACACCCACTTCACTTTGAACCGTACATGGACCCAAGTGTAGATCTGAATGATAAACATTGCTCTGTGCTTGCCACTATGCAAGTCTGAATTTGAATACAGCCCACCGTCTGTCTTCCGAGCTAGGAGGCAAACTTCATTTCCCACTCCCCTTCAGACAAGGGTGTACGAAGAAAGGAACATTTTCCCGGAAACTCCAGCTAGCTTCCCTATACTTTTCTGCGGAGATTCATAAGCCGTATGCATTATGGATGAATCACCTATAGATTCATTAATACCCAGAAAGTCAGAAGTTTTCAGAAGCTATTTACTTTTCAATTCTTGTGAATAACTTTTATCTCTCTAAATTCTGGGAGCAAATATAAACTCCCTGGTCTTAATTTTGTTCGAATTAGATAAATATTGAAGACAGGGAAGGAAAGTAGGTTTGTGGGTCTCCTGGCCAATGCCAGTGCAGGCAGAAACCCCTTATTTAAGGGTTTAGCATTTGTCACCAGGGAGCAAGCAAGCCCATGAAAGGAACTGGGGTCCAAGGCAGGAGGCCTTTGCTAAGAGCTTAGAGAATGTGGAGGCTCCTGGCTTGCTTTTCTCTGTCTCTGTTAATACCCTTTGAAGGCAAGGGAGCTTCAATTTGTGCCCCCAATTGCATTCATTTTACCAGCCCTCCGGGATTTGAAGTGCCTCCGAATGACACCTCGGCGCCTGCAGAAGTGTGATGGATGGCTGGGGAACTCCACAAACAGCCCAGCTCATGCGCTGTCGGGGTCCATCACACTGGCCATCCATCTCCTACTTGCAAGCCCAAGCCTGGCAGCCGTCTTTCATATTGTTTCATTTTCTCATTACTACAGGACCACAGTTGGGCTCTTCTCAAACTTGGGAGCAACTAGGAAGGAACCCTGGAGTTTTCAAAACCTTTGCCCCACCCCCAAACTTAAAAATATCCAGCCTGAAGGGACTTAGTCAATAACTTTTGAGGTTTTGTTTTCACATAAGAACACCTAGAACTGATTATCTATAGTCCAGGAAGAAATGGAGCTTGTCTGAAACCATTAGGAATCATGGTCACCATGGTAACTTCAAGGAACACCAAGGAGTCTCCTCCCTCTCTGCTCCAACTGATTCTGTGTCTGGTACCAACTAGGGGTTTAAGAAACTGACCTGAGGAGATTTCGAAGATGGCTAAGTGTGCAAAGTACCCACTGTGCAAGCATGATTTTCAGAATCAGGCAGGGAGGTGTGTGCTTCTATTCCCAATGCCAGGGAGAAGGAGCCAGGAGACTCCCTGGGGCTCTGTAGCCAGCTTTACTGAAATGATGTGTCCAGTTCAGTGTGAGATATTGTCTTAGAAACAGCATCTGGGAAGAAATCACACGTGAGGTTCATCCATGGGCACCCCAGATGCGTGCCTGCTTACACACACACACACACTGTCCAGATGACTCTAAACTTAAAAATCATCTCCAGAGCTTCAATTCCATGTAAATCTTGGGAGAAAAAAAAACCTGAAAATGTTTAAATCTTTTTTGGACTACATTAAACTATGTGTGTGATGTTAAATTAAAATGTCAGCTGCACAGAAAACGGAATCCTGGCATGTCTGAGTCTGAACACTTTATTTAAACACTCATGCTGAAGTAGTTTGCTTTATACAGAGAGGAATATCATTTTGCCATCTCAGAATTCTCTGGGCTCCCGCTATGGAGTTTTAAGACAGGGCTTTGCCTCTTTTGAAATGTGCTTTACAGTTTCATTAACACCTAAGAGATTACACAAATAAATTATTTTAATCCATGAGTTTGGCTTTGTAATTCCCTTATATAAAAACATAACACTGTTGGGGCTGGAGAGATGGCTCAGTGGTTAGGAACACTGAAAACAACTGCTCTTGCAAGGGACAAAGATTCAATTCCCAGCACCCACAACGGTTGGGTGGGGGGCAATCCCACAAGGCCCCACTCTTAGATGAAGAGCTACAGGTGATGAATGGCTGTTGAAAAGAGGAAAGATCAGTCTTCTCCAGGGACAAGCCTCCTGATAGTTCATCGTCCTGATAGCTCATCCAATCACAAGTGGTCATCCTTAAAACACATGCACACATAAGCAATGCTAAATGGGTTCAATGGATTGTAGTGTTATATTTATGAATATGTATCTATACAAATATTATACATTATATTGTGGTATATGTATGCATATGTAATACATATTATTGTGGTGGTTTGAATATGCTTGGCCCTGGGAGTGGCACTACATGGAGGTGTGGCCTTGTTGGAGTAGGTGTGGCCTTGTTGGAGAACTATGTCACTGTGGGTGTGAAGATGTAACTCTCAGCTCCTCCCGAACCATGCCTGCCTGGGTGCTGCCATGCTCCCACCTGGATGATAATGGACTGAACCTCTGAATCTGTGTAAGCCAGCCCCAATTAAATGTTGTCCTTATAATAGTTGCCTTGATTATAATGTCTGTTCACAGCAGCAAAATCCTAAGACAACTATATATTTATTATGCATTATATATTGTATATTATGTTATATATTATATAGTATATATTATATATCGTGTTATACATTATATAATATTATATTATCCATTACATATTACATACTATATATTTCATATTACATTGTGGTATGTATAATATACCACAATATTATAATATTGTAATATGTAATGTGTAATATGCCATATGTTATATATTACATTGTGGTATATATACATGTGTAATATATTGTATGTTTTATGTTATGTGTTATATGTTATATGCTATATTGTAGTATATATACATATATATTATATATTATATTATATTATATTATATTATATTATATTATATTATATTATATTATATTAATTATATATTGTATGTTATATGCTACATGTTATATATTACATTGTGGTATATATATGTGTGTAACAACAACAATCATGACTTTGAGAGTGAGTAAAGAGATCTCTGGAGAAGTCTGATGGGGGATGGGAGGTGGGGGTAAAAATGATGTAAGTACATTACTCATGCATGAAATTCTCAAAAATATTTTTAAAAAGAAATAGGTAATAAAATTATACTCAGTATAATTTTGTTAAAAGGGAATTAATGGGACACTATATGGTTGTCTGGCTTCTTCTGTCACTTAAACAGCCATTTAGCTTCGGAATTTAATCACTTAGCAGACCCCTGGCTGCCACCAACCCAGTGGCAGGCAATGCCACCAGACAGCACCTGAGACCTCAAGCAGACACTTCCCTGCTTTCCTGTGAGCCGGATGCCTCCACAGATGTGTTTGAAGTGCCTTGATTTATGACTTTGTTCTAAAACTGTAAAAATTTTATGAAGTTGTTTCCAGGTTAGAGCGTGGTTATTTGGGGCAAGTGAATCTGTATTCCTGGGCCATAGGCACTCATATTTGGCTCAAGAATAAGCTATCTCTTATTCCCTTTGTGGCTAAAGCTGTGTGTTGTATGGCCAGAAAGCATAACACATCGTGTACAGATTTTTTCAGTGTTTTCTTTTCACTGCAGAATCCATCCCTAAAACAACTCACCCTTGCTTAATTAATTCATTTACATCCTGAGCTGTCAGTCATAGCCTATGTATACACACTCCTCAGTCAGAATCCCCTGAGCTGGACCAAACTATAGCCATGACCCTGCCTAGAGGCCTAGACCACCCTTACCTGACAGAACTCAATGTCCTAACCAAACCACCCCCATGCCTTTCCGGTGTCTCAGAGCACTGAAAATTCCCTCCTTGGAAGCTCAATCTTGGAGCCTTTAAGATGCAAATCCTGTTAAAATGTCTCTTTTCAGTCTTACAACTCACCCTTATAAAACACAGGACACATTCTTAAGGCCCTGGAGCCACCCTGCTGAGAGAGACCCCCACCCACCCACCCTAGGAGACAGAGCTCACTCCAGTCTCCCTGTGAGGGAGGGGAATTCAACTTAGAGGAATTTTCCTTTAAGCTATAAAATTGCTCCTTTGCTGGGAAGGTGAGAACTATTCCTTTTCCTTTGCTTAAGGCCAATTAGCAAGCAATGGTCCACCTAGGTCTCCCTTTACCCTTGCCTATAAACTGTCTGTAATGGGTTTAGTGATTCAGGCCTCTAATCTAGCACTATGCAGAGCTGGGGATAGCTCAATGGCTCAGTGGCTAACAGCTCTCACTAGCCTTCTGGAAGGATTGGAGCTTGGTGTCCAACACCCACCTGGCAGCTCACAATTGTCTGCAACTCCATTCCGGGGCATCTGATGTCCTCTTCTGGACTTTACAGGTACATGCACATATGTGCACAAACACATGCATTAACATAAATAAAACTTGTCAAAGTCCAAAGCTACTCCATCAAAAATAAACAAGCAAACAACAAAAGTCTCCCCCCCTCCCAGACCCCAAAGACCTCATCCCAGTACAGCTAAGCTCTGAGTTCTGGCTTTAGTCCCCAAATGCAAGAGCCTGAAACAAAGTCTGTTGTCTTTCTGCTAATTCTATTCAGCCAGTTCTTCTACTAATTGCCACAGGAACCTATGAGGCTGTAGTTACTACTTTAGAGGTCAGGTAGGGTAAGGTACCAGGGTTCTGATAAAACAGCATGCCTCCATCTTGGGCTCAAAAGCCCTTTTAACAATAAAGATGAATTAGGTTTGTTCCTGTTTAGCTTGTTTCTCAAGGATTGGTCTATGCCCCACCTATAGCCTTCACTTCAAATGGTTCTGTACTGCCTGTTTCAGGAAATGGCAAGCCAGGCCTTTGTTTCAAAAAGTTATTATGACCACATTGTTACAACTTCAAACCATGTCTTTATTTTGGAAGGTTATCATGGCCAACTTATTATGCTTGTGTTCTGCCTTGTAACCCTGCTTATTGGGAACCCCCTACTCCTAACCTATAAAAACCCTTATCACACCCATGTCCATTGTTGATCTCTTGAACCCCACCATTGAGGAGAGATAGCCTGCGAATTCAGGGGAGACGGGAAGCTTGCTTTAATTAATTTGACAATGATGTGTGTTGACTGGTCTTTCTCCTCACGTCTGTGGGATTAACACTTCTCAGAGTAACAACTGAAGCTCAGACTGAGGTGAGGTACATACTCTGCAATGGCTCACGTAAAATAAAGAAAAAAAATAAAACAGGCCGCACTGTCCATACACATATGCAGAGCCTCTCCACTCTCACCCTCAGGGATCTGCATTGTAAATTCATCAGAAAGTTGCCAAATTTGAGGCCAGAACCAAGCAGTGGTGGCACACACCTTTAATTCTAGCACTTGGAAGGCAGAAGTAGGCAGATCTCTGAGTTCAAGGCCAGCCTGATCTACAGAGTGAGTTCCAGGACAACCAGGGCTACCCAGAGAAATCCTGCCTTGAAAACAAATAAAGAAAAACAAAAAATGAGGGAGGGGAGGAAAGTTGAGGCTAGAAATTTTAATGTGTGCTATGAAACTTGCACAGTCTTCATTCAGAGTCTCCAACACGGCATCTTGTGCTTAGTGTGTGCTATGGGACTAAAATGATATTTGAGGAGCTGCCAGACCAGAAATAATATACATCTCAGAGACTGAAAAGAGAATCTACAGAGCCACTCGTCCTTCCTTGTTTAATAAATCCACTCGATATCATCTTGATTTAAGCACCATGGAGAATTTGGCCCCAAACAACTGGGAGAATGAGTCTCAGATGGACCATGGGGTGATCTCAGTTCTCACTTGTCTCCGATCACAAACCCGGCACAAAGCTGTCTGCTGCTGTTGCACAATCTAATACCTCCTTTGACTTTTAAGACACATCTCTCATTACAGCAGACACATAAAAGCAGACGTTACCAAGTGGGAGTCCAGATTTGATGCCTGGTGGCATGTAAAATGGCCCTGGCCTTTTTGCCCTCAGTCCTGGAGCATAAAATAGTCTTAAAAAGAAAAAAGTAGTCATCTTAGAGAGAGATTTGAAATCAGGAAGCATTTATGCTACCAAATTGTAGGTTCCTCTTTACATGGCTACCCCTATGGAATCTTGCCAAGCATCTGTCTTTTCTTGTCTTTGTAGTTTTTGGTGGTAGGGATGGAACCTGGGGCCTCGCAACAGGCTAAGCACACATTTGATCACTGACCAATCTCCCCAACCCCATTTTCCCTCTGGATGCTCCTCTCAAGATCTGCCATGGTCCATCCTCAGGTGAAATCTCTCATTTGGGGCTAGCATTTGCACACAGTGCCTTGCAGAATTCATCTACACAGCTCACAGCAAGTGGTACCTTAAAAACATGGGTCAGGCCCCACATCTCCTTTGCTTAAGGTCCCCCGCAGTTCTTTATCCTGCTTTGAGACCCGTCCAAACCTCTTGACCATTTCATGGGCCTAGCGGATGGGTACAAAGAAATCTTAGGTCTACAGAGTTGATTCAAACTCTCTCAACTTTGGAATGAACTCTCTGCTACTTGATTGATTGATTGATTGATTGATTGACAACCAAAGACAAAGATCTGAACTGAGTGAGTCAGACATCTAAAAGCAACTTGAATTTATATTAAAAAAAAAAAACCACAGTCACAAGATGGGAAATTGTTACGTGTAAAAGCCATCAACCTGCTATGTAACCATCCTTCATGTTTACAAAGTCGCACACACACACACACACACACACACGAGAGAGAGAGAGAGAGAGAGAGAGAGAGAGAGAGAGAGAGAGAGAGAGAAAGAGAGAGAGAGAGATACACAGACACAACACATATAGACACACAGGCAGATACATACAGAGACACACACTGACACATAGACACACACAGACAGACACATAGAGATACACAGATATATACACACACCAACATGTATATACACACACACACATACAGAGACAATACAGAGACAGCCTCTCCCCCTCCCCCTTCTCTCTCGGAAGACCCCTGGACTGTAGGGCAAAGCTTTCAGTTCTTTGTTGCAGTCCAATCTTGGCCTTGTCCCCTTCTTTGGTTTCTAGCATCCCATTTCCTCCCCATGGTCCTGGGTGACTCCTGTTACTCAAAGGAAAACTCAGACTGACCTCTTTCATCCATATGTTCCCCAAGAGTCCCTTGTTGTGAGCTTTAAGACAGGGGTAGGGGGAGACCTGAAAGTGCAATGAAGGTATGGATCCCCTTGACCTCAGGATCCAGAAGAACTGATCTCATCCTGAATGACGGCACCTCTCACCTAGGACCACACTGGCAAATCCCTAAAGAGACTCCCAAAGTAGCATCTCCACTGGATGCCATCTCTTTAAAGGCACAGCACTAGCTCATGACTGCGTCTTCCTCTCTTATCTCTCATTCATCATTCTTAGCCACATGGAAGACCAATCCCTAGGACAGCCTCCCATCCAGCTGACTCAGCTCAGTGTCTCTGGACGCTTGATCGCAAGGCTCCCCATGAACTCCAATGAATGAATGAATGATGCCTACAAACAAGACTGGCCAGGAAGAGACCACAGTAGTTCACGCAGGTCACCTGCATGATTCTCACGGCCTGAACAGGCTACTCCCTGCCTTTCCTGTGACCTAGAACCAGCCTCCCAATGCTCTCAGAGGAAAATGTCTCCAGTTACATCTGGGAGACATTAGTCTCATTTAGATGATACCAGAGCAGCTGTTCTCAGCCTGTGGGTCACAACCTCCTAATGAGGTCAACTACCCCTTTTACAGGAGTCGCCTAAGATCATTGAAGAACACAGATATTTACATTATGATTCATAACATTTTCAAAATTACAGTTATGATGCAGCAATGAAAATATTTTTAGGGGTGGGGGTTACTACACCACAAGGAACTGTATTAAAGGGTCTCGTTGTTAGAAAGGCTGAGAACCACTGCTCTAGAGTAAGGACTGATGCACAGTCTGTCAGTGTACCTGCCTTGCCAGGGCCAGTGATTCTGTGTGTGGGACCCAGACCTGGGGACCTGCCTCTGCTCTAGGGCAGGCTCTGACTGTATGTAGTCTTTTTCCATTGGGCTTACCTCCAGATGAATTCTGTCAGGCCCGCTCAGAGAGTGAGCTCCCTCTGACAATACAATGTCCTGCAGCGAGTGTCTTAAGGGGCTATTATTCTATTTTTAGATGTTCATGCTACCAGTGTCTCATTGTGTCTCATTTTGTGGCTTACTGAGCTGAGTTATCTCATGAAAATTCTCCAAGTATGCGCTGCACATGCCTCAAAGATACCAACGCAGATTCGTCCTGCCTTGAGCCAAGCAGAAAAAACAGACGAACAAAACCAAAAAAAACCCAGCAGTTCTGTTTAGTCAGGAGGATGGAGACAGGAACACCTGAATACAATCGGTCGGGAACAGGCACTCCAGGTAGCCTGCTGTGGGTTGGGGGTGGGGTGGGGTGCTCAGCAGGAGAGCTACAAGAAAGCGAAACTGGCGCTAACTGGTTAATGTGAGGGTTTTTCCCTCCTTTTCTTTTTTGGATGAGGTCTTATGTATCTTAGGCTATCCCTAAATTTGCTATGTAGCTAAGGCTGACCTGAAACTTTCAATCTTCTTGCTTCCACATTCTGAGGGCGGAGGTTCCAGCTGTGCACCCCCATACCCTGATAATGTAGATGAGATTCCCCCAGAACTTCACACTACTGAGCTAGATCAGATTTGTGCCTGAATTGAAAGGGGGGGAGGGGGCTCTAGGGGGAGGGTAGATAGGGAAAGGTTATCGGGAGAGCATTAGCTAATGGAGATCTGATTGCAATAGTTTGAGCAATTTCAGGAATAAAGCAATTAGCTCACCTCACTAAGCCAACAGAACGCTCTTAAATTCCACTCTGTATAGTGGCTGAAACAAGTCCCCAGGGATAAAGGATGAACAACCCCTGGGGCAGCAAGTTGTTATTGTCTTTGTTAGCCTAGAGAACAGTAAGTACAGAGGCTATTTTGGGTCCAACCGAACCAGTGACACCAGGGGCCCAATCTGCCACAGGGGAAGCACACAGAGTATCCTCATCCTGCTTCTCCCCCTCTGAATTTCCATTAGAGATGCTGTGCCTAGGTTCCTGATACTTCCCCTGCCTTCAGAAATGTCTCCAGATGCCCCTCAACCCCACTTCCTTCCTGTAGATTTACATGACCCAATGTGAACCTACAATTCAGGGCAGGTCCCATTACTCTGAGCTTTCTTTTCCTTATCCACTGTAAAACATCGGCCAGAAACATCTGTTTCACTGTAAAACATTGAACCAGAAGCTGTTTTTCTACCTCTCAGACATTCGAGGAGACTCGCCATCAAACTCAGATCCACCCATTTTGAACAGTAACTAGCATCGTCATTGTAGGTCAAAACAGAACAGCATCAAGTACCCTGGGAGATAGACTGTTCTAAATGTCTGTCTGCAGAAATCAGAAAGCATTACCACAGAGGAATATCTAAATGCACGTTGACAACAATTAGGGGGCTCTCAGAAACACAGCCAAAAAGGTTTACTGGAGTGGGAGAAGGGGCCCCTTCCTTACTTGGGGCTCTGGCATTATACAGAGGCATTGATCCAGCTCGAATCACCTCCATTTCACTCTATGGGGTGTGCAAGACAGAGCTCACTGACCACCTTCGTTAGGGCATGCATAGGTATGTGTTTGCGCACATGTGCAGGGATGCATATAGCTGTGTGTGCACGTATATAGAAGTCAGGATTAACCTTGGGTGTTGACCTTGGATGCTGTAAGCCTCTGTAGAGGCATGGTCTCTCAGTAACCATGGACATGTATCATAGGCTAGGCTGGCTGATCAGTGAATTCCAGAGATCTGTCTATCTCTATCTCCCCAGTATTGGGATTACTTGAGGGGCTCTCCATACCCAGCTATTTGGTCTACATGTACGTCTGGGTACCAATCATGTGTGTGCAGTAACTGTAGAAGCCAGAAAAGGGCATTAGACCGTACAGAACCAGAGTTACAGACGGTTGTGAGCTACCATGTGGGTGCTGGGAACAGCCAGTACTCTTAATCACCGAGCCATCTCTCCAGCCCATATACCCAGCTTTTATGTTTTAGTTCTGAGTATGGAACTCAGACTCTTTGAGTCCACGGAGGCCACTTCACCAATTTTACTATTTCTCCTGTCCCTGCAACCACTTAATTTTGTGAATAAAGTTTTATTGGGACACAGCTATGTTTGCTTACCTGTGGTTTTTTTTTTTTTAAAGAGAATTCTTAGTGCTCTCACAAAGAACCTATTTTCTGTCCCCAGCTCCCATATGGTAGTTTCTAGCTTCTAGTCTCAATGGGCTCCTGAACATAATTCATAGGTATAAACCCAAGCAGGAAAACACACATACAAATAAACATAACAGGTAAATAAATAAGTAATCTTGCAAAAAAAAAAATCCCTGAAAATTCTTTGACTGGAGCACACAAACAAAAATGGACAATTTCACAAATCTCACAGTAAATATACTCCATGGGGTTTAGGAGATGTTTCTGGGAAGAAGGGCAAAAGGTTTGTGACTGACAGGTACCATTCTGGGCACTTGTGGTCAGTGATGTCATTTAATCTTCACAAGAATCTTGAAATGTCAGTGATGTTTCTCAGGTTCTCAAAGGAGGAGTCTGATCTAAGGAGAGAATCCAAAACTCCCCGAGGGCACGCAGTAAGGAAGAGAGTTGGATTCTTGCCCACATCCGTTGTTTCTTGGTTGGAATTTTTGAGACAGTAGCCCCAGCTGCCCTCAAGCTTGTAGCTGAGAATGGCTATGAACTCCTGGTCTTTCTGCCTCCACCTTCAGAGTGCTAAGACCTCAGGCTCACACTGCCATGCCTGGCTACATCTCTTGATTCTCATTCATTGCCAGGCACTGGGTTCTCATGACAGGATAAACATGATGTCACTACAGAACCAACTTTCAATTTCCTTAACTTCTTGCCAGGTGCCTAATCCCCATCTATAAAAGATGTGAATAAAATAGAGAATTGGGAATGTCCCTCACATGGGTCTTCTATTAAATGTGTTCTCGCTGTCAATGATAGTATGTTGATAGGCCCTGAGAATTTCAGGAGGTTGAGCCAAGCTGGAGTGAACAGCTCAGGGCCATGTTACGCCTGGACTCCACCCCTTTCCTCAGTCTCTACTGCCTGTTCTACCATGATGCAAATACACTGTGATTCAGGTGACCACAGACAGTGGTGTTGGGCTCAAGACAGGCCCAGAATCATTGGAGCTAAGGATCATGGATGAAAACTTTAAAACCATGAGCTAAAATAAATCTTGACTCTCTTTTAAAAATATGGAATTATACGTTTACCTGTAAAACGGCATCCTTTAGTCATAAGCATCATAGAGGAAGGGAATCTCAAGAATGTACAAAGATGGGAGAGACAGAGCATCAGATGAGGCAGAAGCCACCTCGGGCATTTGACTGGGAACTAGCCACACCCTATCTGAGTGATAATTGTCACTATCTTTTCCTTGACTTTTTAAAACAAGAGTCATACTATATAGAACCATGCAGGCCTTAACTCAGAGAGATCTGCCTGCTTCTGCTTGCTGAGTGCTAAGATTAAAGGGATGTGCCACCATATCTGACTGAAATTCTTAATTCTGAAACAATTGGTTATAAAACATTCCAGATATCTATATCTACATCTACATTGGCATCTATACCTATTATTTTATCATTTGAATGATTTTATAGATACTTACATGTACCTATAAAATGAACACTCATATACCTGTTGTGTTTTGAATACGGTTGGTCCAAGGAGTGGCACTATTAGGAGGTATGCCCATGTTGGAATAGGTGTGGCTTTGTTGGAGGAAATCTGTCCCTTTGCTGGTTGACTTTGAGACCCTCCCCTTAGCTGCCTGGAAGAGAGCCTCTTCCAGGCTACGTTTGGATTAAGATGTAGAACTCTCAGCTCCCTTCATCAGCACTGTGTCTGCCTGGACACTGCCATGCTCCCCACACCATGCTGATAATGGACTGAGGCTCTACAACTGTAAGCCAGCCCCAGTGTAACGTTGTCCTTTATCAGAGTTGTCTTGGTCATGAAAGGCATTGAAATCCCTATAGACGAAGTTACAGGTAATTGTGAGCAGCTGGGAGCTGAACTCAGATCCCCTGGAGGAACAGCCAGAGCTCTTAACCTCTGAATAATCTCTCCAGCCCCTCTCTAAGTGTCTCCTATCATAAACTGTATATTGCCATTCATGCAGCTGCAATTATGATTTCAACACACATACTTATATTTAGGTTTTACACATTGTTATTTTGCAAGTAGAAGTTTTTTTCTTATACCAGTGATGGGGAGGTATCTTCCCTTACCCACAATCACAGTGTTAAGCTCCTGCTGGGAACCCACCTGTCCTTCATGTATTTATTTCTGCTATAGAATATGTTGAGCGGGCGTTTCGATCTTTACACGGTCCCTGTTGATCAGCGCATGCGCTGTTTTCAGTGTTTACTGTGAACGCTCAAGCTTTTGAATGGCTTTATGGTTCGCCCAAGAGTGAGCATTTCCTCTGCCGTCAACAGTTAGAAGGAAACAGCTGAGTCACCTCAGCTCTACTGCAGATGGCAACCAATTGCTGCTCAAGCTGACAGTGCCCGCCCCCTAGGGGAAAGCCCACTTCCTCTGGCAAGACTGACCCCAGGACTCCTCCTTCCTTCTTACGTCACATGGCTGTCATGTTGCAGTCTTTGACTTGTTGACTTGATTGATGGGTGTGAGATGGACTTTCGGGAGGTTAAACTTTTTAACGTTTAGGACTTTTTCTCATTTCTCCAAGGGGCTCTCCATCTTTCATGATACCTTAGGTGGCCCACTTGTTCTTGTATTCACCTCTTGCCCCTGCAGACCTTTTCCACAGCAGCCTAGCAATTATTGGCCTTTCACCTATTATTTGCTCATCTGCAGCCACGGATCCACTCCACGGATCCACAGTGAACAAGAAGTTAGCCAGGCTTACCCTCAATGCAGTGCTCTCAAATTCACAGCACCCCCTGCCTCATCAACTCAAAGACCAGCCAGTATGACCTGTGCTGGAAGCACCTGACTGCCATTCCTCATACATGGCAGGCATCTAGTGGGACTTTGGCTCCTCACCCTCCATCTTAGCTAGGGTTTTACTGCTGTGAACAGACACCATGACCAAGTCAACTCTTACAAGGACAACATGTAATCGGGGCTGGCTTACAGGTTCAGAGCTTCAGTCCATGATCATCAAGGCCGGAACATGGCAGCATCCAGGCAGGCATGGTGTGGGTGAAGCTAAGAGTTCTACATCTTTGTCTGAAGGCAGACAGGAGAAGACTGGCTTCCAGGGAGCTAGGATGAGGGTCTCAAAGACCACATCCACAATGACACTCTTCCTCCAACAAGGCCATACCTACTCCAACAAGGCCACACCCTCTAATAGTGCCCCTCTCTGGGTCAAACATATTCATTCAAACTATCACACCCTCCTTCTTTCTGGAAGTGCCAGATGTTTGTTCTTATTTTGACTTTTAACACTTTTTCTCAGCTTCAATGCAGAAAGCACAGATTTACTGGGTTATGGTGTTTTTGCACCTGTAATTTCAGCACTTTGGAGGCTGAGGCAGGAGGACTGCCAAGAGTTTAGAGGTCCTGTCAAAAAGAAGAAGAAGATAGGAAGAGGAAAAGAGGACAAGGGAGAAGAGGAGGAGGGAAAGGAAGAAGAAGAAAGACAAATGGAAAAATAGCAAAACAAAGACTTACTCACTTACTCTCAAGACCTAATACCCCAATTGAGGCAGCGCACTCGGGGCAAACGAGGCTGGTGGTAAGGGTATAGGTGTCTTTCTGCTGAGGGGCAGTCATGTTTTTCCAGTATTACCTCAATGAGCAGGGGGATCATGTCTGTACACTGAAGGGGAAACTTGATCCTATGGGACAACAGATTTGCTCTGCCCATTCTGCTCGGTTCTCCCCAGATGACAAACACTCAAGACACCAAATCACCATCAAGAAATGCTTCAAGGTGCCCACGACCCAGTAACCGTGTCCTGTCCTCTGACTTGTGCTCCCCATCCCCCAGCCTATTATCAGAAACCAAACGCATCAATCTGTGAGCCTTGAAGTCTTCCCATGCTGTTTGGAATCCTATCCTACTCACTATATCAATGAGTCTATAGAGATGGGCCTTGCTCATAAAAGAAAAATTCTTTTTTGTTTTTCTCATGTTTTGACTTACTGCCAGGTTATTAAAGATACAATGATTTGAAAGTTAAAAAAAAAAGACCTAATACCCTTTAGAAACTGGATCCATTTCCACCTTTCTTGAAGATTTTATTGGGACTGAGAGGCACAGATGTAGCTCCTGGCTAATCCTAAATTTGGATTCTCTGGGCCAAACCAAAAAAATTTTTTTAAAAAATCCTTTTTTTTTAAGCCCATTTTTTTTTTTTTTTTTTTAGCCATTCTCTACTCTCTTATTTGAGGACTACTTTGAACTATTAATGGCACCTCTGGGAGGTGGATATACACAGATATAAAAAGGCACAAACTACTGATATTTAAATCACACGTGTCCACAAGCGCAGGGGAAGGAAAGACACAAGCCATTAAAGAATCCTGTTCTGTCACCTCACAGCCAGTGCAACATTAACCAGTGCCATATGGATGAAAATGGTTGTAATCCCTCATCACCAGGAACAGAGAGAGGATAACCTTGCAGACTCCAAGTCCCCATGACATCTATTTCCAGCTTTCAAGTAATGGATTTTCATCCTGCCTCCTTGCCCTAAGGTACAAATACTCTAGTTGGCTGTTATGGGGTATAAAGACATCTCCCTTTCATATACGGGTAAAGTGATCGGTGTAGGTATATGTTCATGTGTGTGTGTGTGTGTGTGTGTGCGCGCGCTAGTGTACTTGAAGGTCAGAGGTCAAAGTCAGGTGTCTTCCTCAATCACGCTCCACCTTATGTTTTGGGGCAGAGTTCTCTCACCGAAACAGGTGTCCACCAATTCAACAAAACTAACTAGGCTGCAAGCCCCAGCAATCCTCCTTGTCTCTGCCCCCACCAGTGCTAGGGTTATAAAAGGATGTTATCATGCCTGGTTTTTTACTTGTATACTGGGGATTGAACCTGGGTCCTCATGCTTACACTATAAGCACCTCCCCAGTCCTCTAAAAGTGAGACCTTTTGGCACTACCTGCTTGCAGCCTAGCTACACAAAAGCGTCAACCAGCCTCATGATACACGACTAGCTATTTTCCAGGCCACCCTCATGAGGAGGCTTCTCTGAGTATGCACACATTCGCCAGGCTTCCTGCTAGGGATGAGGCCTTGATTTTGCCTGTGCCTGATGCCTCCCTGCGCACACAGCTCTTGAAGCCTTTACTGAGCCGACAGCTGGCTCCAATATGTTCCACAGCAATGGGACCAAATGGGCCTGGCTCCACATTTCAAGCATCAAAGGAGAAATAAAAGTCTAAGCATCCCTACTAACCATCATTTACACACTTTTCCAGTTAAAATGAATGCCAAAGGTCATATTGGTTGAAAGGGACAACCTCCCTCTTAAAGCAAAACACCTTCCTTGTATGTTTAAGACACACGCAACGGACCATTTGTCTTCTTCTTAGTTCATTGCACTTGGCAACCAGCCAGGGGTGGTAATGGTCTGCGGGAAAACAGCTGTGGCCAGAGAAAGGGGAAACATGTCCGACGGTGACCTTAAACTCAGACAGTCTGTGCTCAACTTGCCACCCAAGAAAGGGCTTCTAGGCATATGCCATCAGTTTCTGAGTGCCTGTATTTAGCTCTCTACGTTCAGCATCTCTGAATGTGATCATGACCATGGCTTTGTAGGTCTGCAGTGAGCAGAGGGATGGGGTTAAAGTCTGCAAAAAGACTGGAATCAGACAGATCCCATGAGTGGCACCCACCAGGCAGCAGCTTGGGACCAGTCATCATGAGCAGCCGTCACTATAGCAAAGGGTGTGGTGTTTCAGGTACTGATGGATCTGGAAGGGGCAACCAGGGTGTTGTGGATTTGGCCTAAAGCTTCCATCATGTTATTTGAGGTCCCAAAGTTGCATGAGAATCTGTATGTAAGACACTGAGGGTCCTTGCCCCCAGTTGGTTCTGCTTGGCAAATAAAGTTGCTGGCAGCCAATGGCTGGGCAGGGAGACAGAGGCAGGATTTTTGGACTCACGGGCAAGGGGACCAAGAGGAGAAAGGGAATCACCACGCTGGAAAAAGGAATAAGGTCCAGGCTTGAGAACTGCACAAGAGAAGCATACTAAACATTTAAGAGCCAGGGAAGAGTGGCCCCAGGTGCCCCACCCCTCACCTCCACATTGGGTCTAGGACAGCAAAGATGGAATATAGATTTTAGTATGTAATAACTCAGGAGTATCAGAGGGGAGGTGTTAGCCATGTGGAAGTTTGGGAGTGACCCAGCCATTGAGCTGATTGAGGTATATTAAATATAGGCTCTGTGTGTGTGTGTGTGTGTGTGTCTTTCATTTGCGAATCCAGAACATTGGAGAGTGTAGCGAGTTGGAACTCGCACCACTGCTGCCCGGGTGATCTTGAGAGCAGCATTAATCGCCTACAGCAACACCAGGGTGTCTAAGGAGGCCACATGTACATGCTCATGAGAAGCAGAGACAGCAGGAAGCTGACACTTTGGGAGGGGCAAAGGGGCATCAGAGCTGTAGGAAATGAGTAATTGGCTGGGGTGGGGCACGCTAGAGTTAGGCGAGTTACGTAAATATTGAAAATAACTGCAAGATGCATGAAAATATCTTGGAATTTCTTTCCTTCATTTCTCCAGCAGTGATTCTTCCAATCCCCTTGATGCTCGCAGTGGTTTTAGCCTTTGTCATGAGTACACATCCCTGCTTCTGTTTAAGCCTTCTCATCTTCCTCAGTTCTGAATGCTATTTGTGGAATCCAGTAGGCTTGACGGAGCTTCCTCCCTCCTGTGCCCATAGATGTCTTCCACTGTTCCAGATGGATACTCTATGGTCAGAGGGCGCCATCCACACCACCTAGAATAATGTAAAAGTTTCTAACTCCCATATTACTCTACATCAGCATCTATTTCACATGATTTGTTTCTCCTGTCCCTCTTGACTTCTCGCCTCCACCACGGCCAGGTTAGAAGCGCCTCTCTCTCTCTCTCTCTCTCTCTCTCTCTCTCTCTCTCTCTCTCTCTCTCTGTCTCTGTCTCTGTCTCTGTCTCTCTCTGTCTCTCTCTCTCTCTCTCTCTCTCTCTCTCTCTCTCTCTCTCTCTCTCTTCAGCTGCCTGACACAGGATGCTTGACTGGAACTCATCTGCCGTCTGAAAGCCAGAGACACATACAGGTTAGGTGGTCCTCCAATAGCTCCGAGTGTGAAGGGAAATGAAGCTCTAAGATGACAGACTTATCCTTCCCTTAGCTGCTCTGGGGTTTCGCAAATAGAGAGAGAAGTTTCCAGAAGACCTAATTTTCACAAAGTGCAAAAACACATTTCAGAAATGGAGATCGGAGAAGCAGGAAGGAGATTTGTTGGTCTCAAAATGTGATGCTTCGGTGGTATGCTAACCCATCAGACATTATCTTTCCTGCTTGCGCAGCCGTAAAGGACAAACTGCTGCTGATGGATGGAAAGCTGGAGGGTGACTTGATGCAACGGATACATAGCTGGGATGGTAGGCTGGGGTACAGCTGAGCTTGCTCTAAAGACATGCTCTCCAAGGTGACTGTGCTCTTACCTATTCCAATTTGAATGATGCGTAACTTCATGTGTATCTATGTAGACACATAGCTACCCCCCTTTCTATCATCAGCATCACCAGATCCCAACTGAAGGCAAAACAGCAGACAGATTCAGCCCTGTATATGTACATAGATTCACCTATACACCCCTATGAAACAGCTTCATTTGAATCAGGAACACTAAGGTGATAGGGTTTGGTAAGACATGTCTATAACCCTGAGGTAGGAAGATCATGACTTCAAAGAGGGCCAGAGCTACATAGAGTTTGAGGCCAACCAGGGACATAACAATACCCTATCTCTAAAATAAAACAAAACAGTAAGTAGACAAGAACTTAATTGTATTTTTACCTTTTCTCCTTACTTTACAGCTTTGCTGTGTTTACATACCAGGGCCATGACTGACAGTAGGTGCTGCCACTCCCAGATAGCTGTGCTGATAACTGAGGTGGTTACTATGTGTATAAAGAGCAGGTAGCATTTGCCTTATGGACTCAGTGGATAGACAGTCATGGTGACACTGAGACAGATGCCGTGAGACTTCACTAGGCTGATCAGGATGACCTATGCTTTGAAATGTAGGCACTGTTAAGTTCTGGAAGTTTCTGAGTCATGTTTTTAGACTATGGTTGACCACAGGTAAATACAGCAAGTGAAAAATGCAGCCTAGGAACTTCCTGTACACCTATGGTTGGGTTTATGCATCCCACACATTCAGTTTGCTTTAGCCAGATGGGTGCTCATCTATGAACATGAAGCCAGATGATGAGAGGTGTAAGAGACACTATGTAAACACAAAGTGAGTACACTTGTTTGTGTATGCATGTGCTCTCTCTCTCTCTCTCTTACTCATCTTCCCTCTTCTATCTTTCTCTCTCTCTCCCTCTCCATTATGCACCTTTTCTACTTGATAAGACAGTGAGATCTGAGGTCTCCAGATCTTCAGATGTACCCAGTATCCTGTATTCTAGGTGTCTACATGAAATGTGGCCATTCCTATCCTCATGGATCCTACATGACAGTAGGGTGAGTGTGGTTACATCTGACACAGAAGAAACAGACAAGGCTGAGCATATCTGTAGATCAGAAATGTAGGTAGAAAGATTTTCTGCTTGGACAGAGCAGAAGGAACAGCCAGGATCCTATGCTGGGCCTTCAGTACCCATGTGAGCTGCAGGAGCTGAATGCAAGTTTACACTTCTGCCATATGCTGCCAGGGACAGTTTCCCTCAAAGTCAAAGATAATGTGCCTGACTTTGGGCTTAGATTCAGAGTCAGAATCTCTTTTAGCTTTTGCAGAGCTAAGACAGCACCACCTCCCCCTGCACTGGGAAGTATCTCTACACCCATGGAGTCTTTTATCACCTGTCCTTCTGTCCCTTACAGCTTTATTCACAAAGAGAAGTCAGGCATGAGAAGGTCATTTTGTTACTTAGCAAAGCCAAGGAATAGCACAGACAGAATGCATAACCTTAGCTCTGAGGTTAGGCTCCAGTTTGCTAACATAAAAGGACAGCTAGTCATAATCAGGTTTGCTGTGGGCTACAATTAATAGATAAAATTACAGTTATCTGGTGACACAATGACCAGATAGGAGACTATATGAGCTAGTCACAATCATGCTTGCTCTGGGCTACAATTAAAAGATACAAATACAGCTATTTAGTTATTTAGTGACATGATTTATCTCATCTGAAAGAAATACCGATATGGAAAAGCTGGAGAAGCTCAGGAATATGATAAGCCATCCATCAAAGACCCAGGTTCCTTCCATCTTCCTGCTCTGTCTCATTCAGATTCCAACCTTCAGTCTCCTGATTCAGAGTCAAGAGTCTGAGCCCAGTGACTACAATGTTACACCAGACAGGAATCGAGAAAAAAGACAGGATATGGCTTAGCTATTTGTATCTTCAATGAGGACCATCCAGTAACTTTTGTTTAGTTCTCAACAGAACATACTGGGTTAAACAACCAACCATGACCATAAAGGATTCAAGAAAGAGAAGAATTAAAATAGACCTGTTGACCCCAGGACAAGTCAGTCAGAATTCTACTAGAAAGGACTGGGCAGGGTAGGTGGTAGATGTTGGCTAGGCAACTAGCCGTTTTCTGGCAGAATAACCATGAATTAATTCTGAAAAATTGAGAGCAAAGCAACAGGCAGTCCATTTATGAAGACCCAGCATGAGAAGACTTTTAAATCCACAGTCGAAGTGAAAATTTCTGGTTTCTTTGGAAACTCAGCTGTGTCACATATGTTTTTCTGGAAGCTGTCTTGTGAGAGGATGTTTCACTGAAGCAGACACGTGAGAGGATGTTTCGCTGAAGCAGATACATGAGAGGATGTTTCGCTGAAGCAGATACATGAGAGGATGTTTTGCTGAAGCAGACACATTAGAAGGCATATGATGTTTTGCTGGAGCTAATGCTTGAGAAGACACATGATGTTTAGAAAGAATATAAATATAACCCCACAGTGAGAGGAGACCCTTGCATTGGTTCACCTTGCAACGCTTTGCCGGTCTTCAATGATCTTCACTTATAACTTCATAGAGGGAAATAAGCCAAAGAACTTCTCATGGTACTGTGGGTGCTTCTTGCTGCTTCTCCTGCACAGCCTTGCGACCTGATGCTACTGATTTGTGTTTGGTGATTGCCAATTGGACTGAACTGCTGATCTCCTGACAATGAGGATTGGTATCACCCCCAAAGAACTACTTCTAAACAGGTCTGCATCCCCCGTGTTCTATTAACCATCTAGCTCCCCTTTGGTGAGCTAGAAGGGAAGTTGGAACTTTTAAGAATCCTATTAAAGTAGGTTTTCAAAAACCTAAGGCTACACGAAGTAGTGATTGTCTCAATGGTCCACAAATGAATTTGCTTTGTATAAGAGACTGGAGAGGGAAATCATCCTCCAAATTGCAAGGCTGAGGTGCTATAGATCATATGGGACTGAAACATTCTCAAACAAGAAAATATCACTATTTGAAGGTCCTTCTAAAAGGAGAAAAACATAAGAGGAGAAATTTGATGTCTATATATCTTCTCATGGTTTCCAAACAAGGAGTCACCATGACTTGACTTTGGGCATTTAAAAAGAGAAAGGCCAAAGAGAAAGCTCTGATATGCCTGTTGTCAAGCATGAAGACCTGAGTTCAAGTCTCTGCATCCGCATATAAAGCTACTCACAGCTGCACAAGCCTGGAATTATAGCATTGGGGTAGAGACAGAAGGATCCCTGGAGGTCACTGGTCAGCTCCATGTTAGATGATAAAACCTGTTTCAAAAACTGATATGGACAGTGATTGAAACTGATATGAACATGGGAAGCTATTCATACTCTAAGCACACGTGTATACAAATAAATAAAGGAATAGAGAAGTATCTGCCATTCCAAATTAAATGGGAGCAAAAAGGTACGATGGCATCAAGACCCACCATGGCCATCCGGATAAAGCAAAATGGAACTTTGTAGCACAGCTCTTCTCTGGATGGTGTCCTGCCTGGTTCTCACCACAGCTTGAGCCCTGTCAGGCCTGAGCCTTTTGAAAGCTAAAGAATTTCACCTTCAGAGATAATGTCACCTACCCGGCAGGAAACAGCCCTATCTCACAACCAGATTGACAGGACCATTAGGAGACATGCTAATGAGGGAGAATGAACGAACGCCTCCAAGAGACGCTTTTCTTCTCAGTGTTTGGTAATTTTCATCAAAGGAATATAAAGTATATCCTAGAGAGCAGGCTTGCTCAGAAAGTATAAGAACCTTTAGCTCTGGTCAGTGAGAAAATAAAAATCATCATGGGGCTGAAGACACAGCTCAGCAGTTAAGAGCACTTGATGCTCTTCCAGAGGACCTTAGGTTCAATTCTCAGGACCAATATGGTGGCTGAGAACCACCTGTAACTCAAGTTCCAGGGGATCTGACACCATGTCATGGACTTGGTAGGCATTGCACACACATGCTACACAGACAGACAGACAGACAGACACACACACACACACACACACTCATACACATAAAAGAAAAATGAATAAAATTTAAAAGTCACAAAATCTTCAGAAATTGGTACAACCATTTCAACAATGATAGCTACAAGTAATGCTCACGAAGCCACCACAACACAGAATTCTGTTCCGAACAAATTGTAAACTGCCATAAGCTATAAACTGTCTATATCTGTCTGTGGTAGAGAGGGCTCCAGCAGCCTGTCCCTAGAGCCTGCATTCTTAACCCTACAGTCTTACCACCTCTACATAGAAACACAGCAGCCAATACGTTCTTGGGTTACAGATTCTTCAGCTGCCCCCCTCCAAGAAGTCAGCCCACCTTTTTGCACCACTGTCCAAAGAGTTCATTTTAAAAAAACTTTCAAATCTTAAAAGAAGAGAGTCTCCTCGCTCCCTCTTGCAGTTGCAAACAAACCCTACCTTGCTAGTTTCTGCCTTCTGATATAGCTAGACTTATATCAATCAATGGGATCCTGCTATCTAGCAATAGGCTAGGTTATACAGTATTCTCAGTACCCTCCACCCCCACCCAGAGCACCCTTTTGTTCTTTGGACCTGAGGTTTCATGCTGTCTCCCTCCAGGGTGCCATCATGGTTGTTTGTGGCTTTAATGCTATTGTTATCCCAATAAAGCTTCTCTGGAGGTTAATTTCATCTCAGTTTACTTTCCACAGACGTTAGTTAATTATCTTTCAATAAGAACCACCTACTGACTTAACAAAGCCTGGAGTCCTCTAAGAGGAAAATGCCTCCACAGGGGGGGATTGTCAGATTAGATTGGCCTGTGGGCATGTCTGTGGAGGGGGAATGGCTTAGGTTGTTAACTGATGAAGGAGGGCCCAGCCCACTGTGGGTGGCACCATTCCCTAGACAGGTATTTCTAAGCTGTATAAGAAGGCTAGCTAAAGCATGAGGCTGCAAAAAGAATCAGCAAGCAATATTCTTCCATAGTTTCTCCTCATAATTCCTGCTTGGGTTCCAGTCTTGACTTCCCTTAATGATGTACTGTGATCTGGAAATGTAAGGCAAATGAAGCCTTTCATTCCCCTAAGATGTTCTTGGTAAGGGCAACAATCTGAAGACATTGCCATCCTCTACAACGATGAGTGTACTCTATTCTAGGTAGACTTTACTCTCCGCTACTTCAACCCTAATAATGATGCTTCAGCTAGGCAGATGGTATTATTTTCCTATAACAACTCGCTACAGTTCATAAAACAGCAGTACTATTCTAGAAGAGTAGGCTCAGGACTGAGAGACAGTTCTGTCAGTAAAGTGCTTGCCATACGAGCCTCAGAACCCGGGTTCGCTCCCCAGAATCCACACACACACAAAAGCCCAGAGTGTCAGCCTCTGGCTGTAATCCAGCACTGGAGAAAGAGTGTGACATCAGAGCTTGAGGGTCATTCAGCCCGATTCATGAGAGACCCTTTCTCAACAAAAAAAAGTCAAAAAGAGCTTGAATGTAAAGTTAGATTCCGGTTGCTGCTCAGAAGACAACATCCTCAACAACCCTTCCCTTCTTACAGGTGCCTGCTGTCATATTGTCATACTGTCTGGGAGTCCCTCGCCAACACATTTCCCCAGGCTCTGCATCTGGGGAAGCAACTTTACATTCAAGGGGTCATCATTGGCCACACAGCCTGCTCCTCAACCCTTTCCCTGCCTCCTGCCCGGGAATCAGAGAGCCTGGTTTTAGGCTTGTGTTCTGAAACCACTGTCTTCTGGGAGCTATAAGAAAGACCCTGACTCTGCCATTTGGGCTCGCTCCCCCATTCATGGTGTCTGTCTGACTCTGGAGCTAGGATCTTACTCTTCTCAGAACCCTTACCAGATTGTTGTTTGTCCGTCTGCCCATGGTGTTATTTACTCTTCTGATAAACTCCCCTCCCCCAACAATCATTTTCAGTAACTTTCTTCATCCCGCTTGCAAGACCCTTCCAAGAGTGACTGAGGGAGACAACTGATATTGATCAGTCCCCATCCACACATGTGAATACGTGCTCCCACACATTCACATGTACACACACACACACTTTAAAAGACAAAGGTGGAGAGTCACTAGGTCAGCCACCCATGGGATCTGCAGCACTCATGGTAAGCTGGACTCAGGAGATGCAGAAAAGCAAAGAGCCAGCCAGGTGGTGGTGGTGCATGCCTTTAATCCCAGCACTTGGGAGGCAGAGGCAGGTGGATTTCTGAGTTCAAGGCCAGCCTGGTCCACAGAGTGAGTTCCAGGACAGCCAGGGCTATGCAGAGAAACAGAGAAACCCTGTCTCGAAAAACTAAAAAAAAAAAAAAAAAAAAGCAAAGAGCCAAAAACCAAGATACTGGTGAGATGAATGGAGCATGTAAGGAAGGAAGAGGACAAAGCAGGCGGCTTTTGGACTCTTGCAGTCAGTGGGGGAAATTAGCATTTTAATTTCCTACTTAAAATGCAGACCTCTTCTACATAAGGAATAAATAAATAAGCGCATGAGGCTTGGCTTGTCGGCTTGTAGAGATGTTTGCAGACTGCTTCCTGAGAGGTTCTAGACTTTGCAGACCCAGTGATGAGCATCTCTGTGGCTCGAAACTCCCTCCCCTTTGTCTGGCTCACGTACCCGAAGTGTGTTGCTTTTCCAACATATATAATACACGCCTCTTTTGTGGTGCGAAGGACTAAACATTAGCCTGTGCCTGCTAGGAAATTACTCTCCCACTGAGCCACACCCCTTGCCTTTGTTTTCCTTGAATGCATGATCCCCCTGCCTCAGCCTCTATAGCAGGTGGGAGAACACATATCCCATTAGACTCAGCTAAAATGAGCCTGTTACACACACTCTGATACACTTTGATTTTATCTATTGCCTAATCATTAAAAACTTCAAAGTGACAGTATGTTTTAGCTCATTTTGAGAAAATGTGCCAATCTGAAATTCTGACTCTTTTCTATAATTAAGAGCTGTCAGGTTGCAGTGGAGGGGTCTTGAGGGAAATTTAATCATTTTCTCGTTTTATCTGAAAAAAAAAAATTCTATTTTAATTCTACCGATGGAGCTCTACAAAGAGCAAAACTTCTCTCTGTTGTTTGAAACAATGGTTTCAGCTCCTCCAAACCTCAGCAGACATCACAGTGGGCTGCGAGCCGGAGGGAGCCCAGTGCTGAAGGATCCCGGGAACACACATATGTACAATTGGCAGAATCCGTATTCATTCTCTCCCCTATTTGCAAAAGGGAAAAGAAAAATAATCTGAATTTGGAAGCGTTTATGAAAAACTCTTGGAAATATTTCTGATGTTTCCCTCACTGGGCTGTGGAGTCACCGAAACTGTCTCTTGGCAGGAGAGAGAGATAAAACAAAGAATAGGTAAATATTGAGAGAATATATAAAAATATTATTGTGTAATATCCCTAACCAAATACAATAGGAAAACAGAGATTCAGAACCTCAAGTGAAATGTGTTTCAACTTTGGGAACCAGCATTAGCTTGCAAAGGAAGACGGGCAGCATGTTCCTGCTTAGTGATGGAGACATGCCAGGCAGTGGTAAACTGGTCTTTGTAACATGCTTCTGATATGAAGCATGAGTGTTTTGCAGGAATCCTCATGAGGAAGAAGTATACATGGCCTACATACGGCCCCACAAACGCTGCCCTTAGCACCCACAGAGCACTGTTCATTTGAACCAAGGGAAAAAGGGAAGTTGACTATTGGGCAATTAGCAAAGAAATGGTGGGAATGTGGCAAGTCAGGGTGAGCTGAGGTGTGCAAAAGGGAAGATGTAATGGGGTGTAAGTGGCTTCCCAAAGGCACAGTGCTAGATGCACATGCTGGCCGAGAGGCTGGACTGAGGAGAAGAAGAGACATCCTTACCCGCTGTTACAATAAACAATAGCTACTTTACATTCAGCAGACCAGAAAGCATGGCATAGCACAGCATAGTACAGCATAGCACAGCATAGCACAGCATAGCACAGCACAGCACAGCTCCGCACAGCACAGCACTGCACAGCACTGCACAGCACAGCACAGCACAGCACAGCACAGCACAGCACAGCACAGCACAGCACAGCACAGCACAGCACAGCACAGCATGGGGCTTTGGTTTGTCTCTCTGAGTTAAATGACAGGTCCCAGAGAGGGTGTAGCAGGGCAAGATCGGATCACTCAGGGCTAAGGGTTCACCCACACAGACATGTGGCAATAGCTTGGATCTTGAATGTCCCCTCAAGCTGTTGTGCTAAAAGCTTCGTCATAGTTGGCGGTGCTGTTGGGGAATGGTAGAACCCTTAGGAGGAGGTAGGACCTAGGGAAAGAAAACAGGTCCCCGGAATCATCTGTCTTTTCCTCTCTGGTTCCGTTTCCTCATCACCATGAGGTAAGAAGCGGCCATGAGCTCTGCCATGATGCTCTCCCTTGTCATAGGCCCCCAAAGTAGCTGACCGAATGTAGCACAGATGGAAATCTCAGACACAATGGGCCAAATAAATCTTTCCCCCATTTAAGTTAACCCTTGTCCTCTTACAGAGGGGGAAAGGTGAGCAACACACATCCTAAGGACCAGGAACGTCCAAGATGTGCTTATGGCTCTGACCCTAGGGTGGCGCAATGCATTCCCACCCAATGGTGGGACATTGTATGGCATAAGTGTGAACACATGCATTGGAGGTGACAATGAGTTAGGAGGAGATGGACACCTTTTGGTAAAGGGATCTGGAGCTGGGTGGAGGGAGGTTTCCTTTAAGGATCAAGTATACTCCAAGGAGGGAAGGAGAGAGATTTCCAGGCCTCCTCCCAACCAGACATTGGTCTCCAAAGCTGGACACTTCCTCTAGCTGGGTGACCATGGGCAATCAAAGGCATGCAAGCTAAAATGATTGCCATGGTCCTCCATTTCTCACTTCCTCTCACTTCCACATGTGAAGGAGTTGAGTCCCATAAGATGGCAGACCTCAGGGATAGCTGTGGCCCCGCTTCATGACAATCTTCCCAATCATGGTCACTAGCTCTGTGTGAACCATGGCACCCTGACTGAGCTAGGCATCTGAGACCCGGGGCTGTGTGTTACAGCCAAAGATTTGTGTTGCCTTCTCTGTTACAGAGGGAACACTGTGGCTTAGAGGCAACCAAAATCAATCAGAGACTGTTTGATTGAGAAGAGGTAAGAGCAGTCCGGTTGGCTTGTTGTAACAGAGCGGTCCGGTTGGCTTGTTGTAACAGACTGATTCAGTGTACAGTGATCCAAGATGGAGTCAAACCTTGCATCATTCCTTAACCATTAAAGTCACATTTTAGGAGTTTCTTGGGTCCTCTTATAAACCTACATAATCATGAAATACACACACACACACACATGCATGTACATGTGCAGATGGGTAGGTATACAAATATATAGGTTTGGAAGCTATTATATAGTTTGAGAAGTCTTAAGACCTGCATAGATCCATGAGACCACCATAATCAGGGAGCAACATCACCCCCCCTTAAAGCTCCATAGAACATCCCTCTCCTCCTCATCCAGCCACAAGTGACTCTCCATCACTAAATTCTGTTCATGAGAAAGGCACCACACTGTAATAATGTCATAGGCACCCTTCAGTAGCTATGACATTTATTAGTATATCTCCTCTAAAGTTACTTTTCTTTCTTTTATTTTATATTTCTGGGTATTTTGCCTGCATGAATGTTGATGAACTGTGTCATGCAACACCAATAGAGGTAACAGGAAGGTGTTGGATCCCCTGGAACTGGGGTTAAAAATAGTTGTGGGCTGCCATGTAAGTTCTGGGAATCAACCCGGGTCCTCCACAAAAGTTGGCAGTACTTTTAACTGTGGAGCCAACTCTCTAACCCTTTTAAGTTAATTTTCAAAAACATGGGGGTGGCCTGGAACAGGAAAGCCAGGATATCCCAGTTGGTAATGATTGGATAACTTGCTTGTGGGATACACAGCCCCTTTCTCTCTAAACCTATAAGCCTGAAAAAAGTCAGTAATGAAAAATAATCTTTCATTTGGGAAAAGTTATCTGTGACCAGCAATTTACAGACCAGGGAGAAGTGGAAAGAATCCAAGGACCTAGGGAGGAGGAACAGGGGCACACAGGGATACAGGGTCAAGCAACCATCCAGGCTGAAAAGAGACATACTCATCTGCCAGAAAGATAAGTAGCCATCAGTCCAGCCTGTGCATTGCTCTTGAGTGTGAGCCTCTAGGACCCAACAGCTTCCAGAGCCAATGGGACTAAGCATAGTTTCCTGCTATTCTATCAAGAATCATTACCCAATGCCCTTCACCCCTGAGTCCCCGTAAGTGGTAGATTCAAGAGTTCAAAGGGCAGATGTAAGCTAGTTAGTAAATGCTAGATCAAATGCATCTTGCCTGACACAAGGGCAACCACGAGGATAACCAAGTGTGACAAAGAGTCTTGTTCCTTTTGAAAACTGACACATGGGTCTGTTAGGGCAAGAGATTCAGGTCTAGGCCAGAGGAGAGTCCCGAATCAGATCTGTGCACAGAATTCTCTGGTCCGTGGTTCACACATAGTGATGAAGACAGAAATGTTCCTTCACCTCCTGCTTCATTTCCATTTGAACTTTGAAGTGAAAATCCTTGAGCTTGCTTTGCTGTTGATGTTAAAGAATTTGGAAGAATGTTATCCTAGCATTGACAGGCAGATCCCCGGAGCTTATTCATCAAGTTACTTAGCCTACCTGGTGAGCTTCAAGCCACTGGGAGACCCTTTCTTTAAGGGTGTAGACAGCAGCCCAGATGATGACACCTGAGGTTGCCTTCTGACACCCAGACACACATGAACTCACATGAATCAGTACGTGTGTCCCCATGCATGTAGAAACACACAGCTTAGAAATCGGAATTGTAATAAAACTCTCTCGGAGTCATGGAAAAAAATAGCAAGTGGTAAGTTTGGATTCCCCAAGGCCCTGTAAAACTGTCTCAAAAGGACACGGTTTCTCAGCAGCACATAAAAAATCCTGACAGGCTGCAGAAATGTCCCTTCTGACAAAAGCAACACTTCAGTTAGGCTCACAAAAGATATCCTCTGTCTTCAGACTCTTTGACCAAAAAATAAAAATTTAAAAAAATGAAAAAAAAAAAATCATGTCAGGGAGCTGGAGAGATGGCTCAGCAGTTAAGGGCATGGAGTTCTCTTCCAGAAGACCCAAGTTCGGTTCCTAGCATATATACTGAACAGCTCATACCCACCTGTAATTCCAGTTCCATGGGAGCTAGTGCCCTCTTCTGGCCTCTGAGGGCACTGCACTCATGTGTACATACCCATATATAGAAAAGTAAAAGGAATAAAATAAATTTTCCTTTTTAAAGAACTCATTCCAGCCGGGTAGTGGTGACTCACGTCTTTAATCCCAGCACTTGGGAGGCAGAGGCAGGCGGATTTCTGAGTTCAAGGCTAGCTGGTCTACAGAGTGAGTTCCAGGACAGCCAGGGCTATACCCTGTCTCGAAAAACCAGAAAAAAAAAAAAAAAGGGAAGAACTCATTCCAGAACTAAATTATCTCTGTGGTGGCTGTAGGTGGTGACCTGTAGCCACATTGGTCCAGAAGATTCTAAGCATGCATTTGATTAGAGGAGAGCCAGCCCAGCTGTATATCCCAGTGACTTTGAGCATGTTGGGTTGGTGTCCTGAGGATCTAACACCATCTGCTGCTTCTGCTTTCTCTCAATAGCTCCTGGACAGCAGGCAATAGGTCCATCTATTGAATACTCACAGCTGCCGCCAGATTGAAAGAAGCAATGATTGAGAAACCTAGTGAGAAGCACCACAAGAATTGAGAACTGCCAGCCCCAGGGGTGTCACCCAAGGTTAGAAAGGGAATCTAGAACTCAGAAGTTAAGATGTGACAGAACCCCTGGGATCTCTGCCAGGGATGGCTGAGCCTAGGGGAGAATTTGGCAAAGATCAGAGCCATTTAGGGGTTCGAACAGCTCAAGAAGGAACAGTGGTAAGAAAATTACAGCTAAGGGTACCACTGGGCACCCTAGGGTGCTCCAAAAGAACACCTCACAGGCAGGATGGAGACCTGGAATTATCCAGTTCATACCACCAATGTGTTGAGGAAGGGCAACTGCATCTAGTAAGATTGCTGAAATATGTGGCCAGAGTCTCAGGGGCGTCACTATCTTGAAAAGATGGCCCGAAGTTCCTGTCAGCAAAGGCAGGTGCTGTTACACTGGGAGCCAGCCTATGCTTTTAAATGTCTGACAGCCTTTGATCTTCACTATCCCGATGACTCAGTCAAGAGATGCTGGGCTTCAGTTCCCAGCAGCCCCTGCTCTGCAGTGAAGGGTACCTGGGGAGAAGGCCCTGCTCCATCATAGCTCATGACAGAGGAGAGAAGCAGCCAGAGCAGAGAACAACCACAGAGCTGGCCTCCAGCCATTGGCAGTCCTGGGAAAAGAAGCCAGATGAGAAGGAGGGCACAGGAGTAGCTGGAGATACGGCGGTGCAGACGCCATTAGGCTCCTCCACTCAGAACACAGAAGAGCACCCCCATATTGCGGAAATATTTAATCCCAACCTGGGGTCTTTACTCTACCTTTTATCATTTAGTTCCCAGATGAAAAGCACACACAACCTTTATGTTTACAATAAGCCTTAAACAGTACAAGAGCTGGGCAGCTGCCTACCCTCTATGCTGTTAGAATCTGCTTTCCTATTGATAACCCCGAGTTATTACTTACTATGTTTCATCTGGGCTGCTCTTGACTCCAATTGGCCAGCCCTCAAGGCCACGTTTTCATGACTCACCTAACCCATGGTGGCTTCTCCTTCTCTTCTTCCTCCTGCCTTCTTTTTCTTCTTCTTGGTCCCTTTCAACCTTCAAGCCCAGGAAACCTAAACCCCACCTATGTCTCTTCTTCCCAGTTACTGCCTGGTGGCATTTTTCTTTACCAATCAGAAATAATTTGGGGCCAAGGTGTACCTGTAGACTCTCTTGTCTCTGGGACAATCTTGTCTTCAGGGGGGCCCACACTTAGCATTACAATAGATAGCTAAAGACCAAACCTCAACAACCCTGGTTCTTGCAGCTGGTCTGGGTCTCTGCCAGGAGCTGTGGTGTTTACCTTACTTACAGTCTTCTCCTTGGCTAGGGTCAAGTCAAGCTGCTTATGACCCTCCTGTCCCAAGTCCTACCTGGGACTAAGAGATGACAACCTCACTAGCACTGTTACATCTCTGTAACTTGGAGGTGATCAGGTCGTGAAAGGACCACCGTTTCCATGGACACGGATGTCTTCCTCAATCACTGCCCCATCAGAGACAGCTCAATTAACAGCACCTTTATCCAGAGACTAACCTGAGCTGGGCACTTAGTGTGAGGACAGTGACCGGGAGGGCAGAGGCACAGCTCAACGGTTAATAAACACAGGGAACCTTGTTTTGGGAGGTCTTGTCTTGGGAGGGTCAAAAGGTCGAACAATGAGGCCATCAGCTCCTACAGAGAGGGTGGGACCTGTCATATGGTGGCTTGAGAATCCAAAAGAAGATGCTACTGGAGATGACAGAGGCAGGTCAAAGGTTTTTTATAAGTCCCTGAGTTCTGAGTCAGCCCATCTACACCATTCTTCCCAGGCGCTCAGGTGCAGAGGCCGGTGAGGATGAAAGAGAGGGCCTGGTCCTATTCCTCCACGGAAGGGGTGTCCAAAAATACACAGGCATGTCAAAACACCAATCGCTGTACCAAACTATACCCGAAAAGTCTGATGAGAGGAAGTGAGGCATACAAACATCTGGCTCATTTGTTAGTCAGCCCCGCCCCTGGGTGTGCCCCTCCCTCCTACCCCAACATCTGGCTCAATCCTTAGCCAGCCCCACCCCTAATCTGTGCGCCCCTCCCGACATCTGGCTCATTTCTTAGCCCCAACCCTAGTCCATCCCACCCCCACCCCGCCCCCACCCACGGTGCCCCGTCCCATGGTTTTTGTTACTTTTTAAAAATAAACCTTGGGAGCTGGGGAGTACTCGGTGGCTAAAGGCCTTGTCATGCAAGCATGAGGACTGGAGTTTAGATTCCAGAAACTTCTGTCATTCCAGCCTTAGAAGACAGGCGATCCCTGGAGCAAGCTGGCTAGCTAGCCTAGCCACGTTGGGCCGCTCCGAGTTTGAATAAAACAGGATGATTCCTGACATCAACCTTGAACCTCCACATACTTTGACGTGCACTCACATATGCGTCGACACACGTGAAAAAAAAATCATAAACACACACGCACGACACACACATGTGCACGTATGAAACTGGAAAAATAAGACATTTGCATTTTATAGCTTCGGAGGCGGGGAAGGGAAAGGCAGCCACGCCCCCAGCTCTCTGTACCATCGCACTCTGTAATACGCCGGGTTGGATACTTCCTGCGTTATTCTCAAAGAGCATCCCTCCTAAGCGGCCTCCAGCAGGCTCCTTTCGGTATTTGTTCTTTGAAGTTTAAGTTAGAGGAGACCCGCTACTTATGTACTTACCAGCGGACTCTCAGAATGAATCAATGCTGGGAGTTCAAAGTGACCTTAACTTAGCTGTTTGCATTTCCCCTGACGCCCTGCATTTTATGACCAGTGGAATTGATCTACTGAGTACTGAATCCATCGACCACCTAGGCTGGAGGTCCCCTTGCTCTTCTTTGTCCGTGCTCTATACACGCCAACAAGGGAGGGGCCCAGAAACTGGGGCTCGGTGACTCTCAAGGACCCTTCTAAGATGCACAGGAGGGACAGCGCTCAGGCAGGTACCCATCACGCCTAACTTCGTGAGCTGCACCACTTCTCCTAAGCTCCCTGTGGTCCCAGTGGGCAAACACAATGCTCTGTATTTGAAAAAACCCCATTCACGGCAATGACTAGTGTGACCGCAGAAATGCCAGGAAAGGCTACTGTCTCTCATTTAGCTAAAACCCCCAGTAGCAACTTTTGTTCCTACCACTCATGTTGTTATCTCTGCCCCCATTCTTGAATAAATAAGAATTGAACAAATGAAAGAATGCATCCCCCACAGAGGCCCCAGAAGCTGCCCTGACTCACTTTCTAGGGAACAAAGGGATTGCGGATAAAGTGTTCTCCTTTGCTCTAGGTGCTTCTCTTTATAAGATTGCAGGGATTCAACTCTTCAACCACACAGAGCTGGCTGCAGTACAAACACAAGGCTGAGTCCACACGGAAAGAAAGGTGTAGGTGACACTGTATGCAACATGGAAAAGGAGACTGTGAAATCACACACGTCTAGGATCCACATCCATCACCATCTTCACCATCATCATCGCCACCACTATCATCATCATCATCATCATCATCATCATCATCATCATCAATATTATCATGCATGCCAGTTCCAGCCTCCTCAATGCCTGCAGTATGGTCAGCAACTTAACGTTTTGTAGCACACATCTACCGTGTGACCTAGTGTCTTAGTTTGGCTTTTCCTGCTGTCAACAGACACCATGACCAAGGCAACTCATATAAGGACAACATTTAATTGGAGCTGGCTTACAGGTTCAGAGATTCAGTCCATTATCATCAAGGCAGGAGCATGGCAGTGTCCAGGCAGACGTAGGGCTGGAGGAGCTGAGAGTTTCACCTCTTGTTCCAAAGGCAGCTGGCAGAAGGCTGGCCCCCAGGCAGCTAGGATGAGGGTCTTAAAGCCCACACCACAATGGTACACCTACTCCAACAAGGCCACACCTACTCCAACAAGGCCATACCTCCTAAGAGTGCCACTCCCTGGGCCAAGCATATACAAACCACCACACCTAGCTTTAACTCCCTCTTCTGGAGAACACCTGGATTTCCCTGATCAGAGCCGTCACTGTCCACACCTGGTCGATGTCTTTGCTGCAGGAAATGCAGAGGCTGCTTCCTACTGGGCCATGAAGGAGGTAGACTGCTCTCCCATGCTGTAACATTCTAGTGTGCCCCAGGCATGCCCAAATGATCTTCCCTCTCAGGATGTAGGTGTTTAACAGATGTCATTTAAGGGGTTGGTGTGGGGATATCCCAAAGTCCTCTTCACCAAAAGCCATGCCTGTCCCCTATCTGTCCCTCAGAGCTGGTAAGAAATTATTCAAGGTCAGGGGGCTCAGTGAGGACCTTTGCTTGGTACAGCAATGTCACACTCTTCCTAGTTATTAATTCTTGAGTCGCACAGTAACCGTCCAGGAAATCCTTTACACAATGTTTGTTAAGTAAAATAACTTTTCTAAGTTAAGCCATTATGAAATGTGTAGTCTATAACTGATAAGATTCTGGGTTGCAATTTGGCTAAACTAAAATGAGAGATATCTTGCTAGGTGGAGATGAACTCACAGGACCCCTATGGGGGGGGAATGAATGAAGGCCAAGGCCAATCACAAACCAACTCATCATTTTTGAAAGCCCCATGTCCTCTGCAAAGCAGCTAGCCACCGGTGATGGCTGGTCTTGGTTGGCAACCTGACTACATCTGGAATGAAGTACACTTGTGAGGGAGGTCTTTTTTTTTTTTCTTAATGAAATTATTTGAAATAGGAAGAGCTGCTTTTTAATCCAGATCTTTTGAGGTGGGAAGATCCACCAGTAATCCCGGCCACACCGTCTGCTGGCAGCCTAGATAAAAGACACGGAAGGAGGAGACTTGCTCTCTTTCCTTGGCGCGCTCTTGTTCTCCTGGGCAAGTTCGTTCCTTCATTTGCAGTAGAACCTACTTCTTTGGGATTCTGGTGTATACTGAAGACCAGCTGAGACGTCCAGCCTTGGAGACTCAACCACTACTGGATTCTTGAGCCTTTCATTGGTAGACAGCCATTATTGGACTAGCTGGACCACAGCTTGTAAGCAATTCTAATAAACCCCCTTTATATATAATACACATAATAGAGTATATATGAGTATATATTTTATATAAGTTCTGTTCCTCTAGAAAACCCTAATATAATAAAGCACCCAAAGGGCATCCCTATACACATCTCAATCCTGACTTCCTAATCACATGTCAAATATTCTTTCTTTATACCCTTGCTCTCTCTTTTAAAGGTCTTTTCTCAGCAGGAAACTCCCCGGAAAAGGCTTACTCCAAAGCAGTTTTTATATTTTAGTTTTAATTACCAGTTATGCATTACTGTGCATGCCTGCATGTGTGTGTGTGTGTGGGGGGGTGTCACGTGCTTGTGTGCATCTGTACTCGTGGAGGTGAGAGGTCAGCCTCAGGTGAGAGGTCAGCTCCTCAGGGGCTAGCCATCTTGTTGAGCTGGCCTCTCACTAAATGGAAAGCATGCTGATTCGGCTACAATAACTGGCCACTGAACTACATGCCACCACGTAGGACATTTTTTTTTGTGGGTACCAGGGATCAAACTCAGACCCTTGTGTTCACATGGCCCATGTTGGTGTATGAATCATCTCTCCGGTTCCCAGAACATCTGAAATCTGACGCAGTGGTAGGTGCACGGCTGTCCAAGAGCTCTTGGGTATCATCTCATTTAGTATTTAAAACTGCAGAGCCCTCTGCAAGCTGCAAGCTGTCTTTGATAATGATCATTATTTTCAAGAGAGATCTGTTCACTCAATGAGCTTGAGAAGGGCCCTTGGGAAGAGCCCTGATTTGTCTTAGTTCTGCCTTCTATATCTCTGGGCTCTGTCCTCCACATGGACTTCCCTGACATTGAATAAATATTTGACTCAAGCTCCAGTCCAACCTAAGGACCAGAGCTTCTTAGGAAATCAGTCTCTAGAGGGGAAAGATGAAGAGTTGGTGTGGAATGAGACAGGGTCCCCAGGTTCTTTATCTCCTGCTTGGCATTTGTGCAATCTGAGCCGCTGGTGGTTCTGAATCCCTGTGTTCTGTGGAGAGGGAGATGGGGGAAAGAAATGGTGGATGGGATCTCAGAGCAAAGCGCCCAAGCGCCGTGGGTGCTTCCGTTGTCAATGGGAAGAAAAGCATTTTCTGAGATTTAAAGGAACTTGGATGTCTGTGAAATGAAAGTGCTTTGCTTTCCTTCTACAACAGGGGCTTCAGGACTAGAGCAGCAGGGTTAGGAAGATTTTTATAAGACAACAAGCTGTCTATTGGAGCTTTCTTGTTCTCAGTGAGAGTCACCCTTGTACCCATACCTAGCCACCCACGCAGATACACACCTACACAGACATACACACACACACACACACACACACGGGCCAGGGGACAATCATTAAAATGTACTTATAATTTGGTACCCAGAATAGAAGCCCCACCCCCTCAGACATTCTCCATAGCATCTCCCCTGAGGTCCAGGCACGAACAAGCTTAACCTTATTTATGGAGATTCAAATGACAAGCTCACCCCATCACCAGATCCACATTTCTGCTACATAAGCAGAGTAGATCCATTCACGATTGGGGTATGTTAGGTGTGTAGCAGACATACATCAAAGCCCAGGGAACATCACAGAAGAGGAGGCAGGAAGGATGTAAGGACCAGAAGTTGGCAGGGAAGAGCTGTAAGATGCTATGTCCTACACATGACATGGCTGTTGCCCCCATGAACTCAAAGAAGCTATGGTTACATGTACAACATCAATCTAGTCAAAATCCCCAGCAGGAATGAGGGAGAAAATCTCCAGGCCCCACTCTTTACTAAGAAGCTAGTGGCAGTTGGTAGTTATTAGGGAGAAGCAGACTCACTTGTTTTTTTACTTTGAGGATGATCCTAGTGGTAGGTTTCCCTTGTTCCAGTGAATGATCCTACCCCATGCACTTATGAAGCTGGGAGGGTGTATGTTGTAGGGATATGGGAGGAGTTGAAGGGGAAAATGGATCGCAGATATATGTCATTGAATATAAATATAAATATATATGTGTATATATATATATATATGTGTGTGTGTGTGTGTGTGTGTATGTGTGTGTGTATGTGTGTGTATGTATACACACATATATACATATATACACACGTACATATATGTATATATATGTGTATATACATATATACAAACACATATATATATTTATATTCTCAACATTAAAGAAACATTTAAAAATAGAACCATAGTGAATGGATTCTGTAATTTTTCCTCTTATGTCTGAGATCACCCAAGCTTTGACTTACAGCTAGAGCCAACAACCCTACATGGATGCTTTGTGTTTGGTTCTGAATGGGCAAAGGCCCAAACCTAAGCCCATGGGCTGTGTAGCCCAGCAACAGTGATGCCTTTTGGGTCTCTTGGAGAACAAAGATAGCTGATCTCACTCAGGACTCCAGGGGACACATTTACTGTACTGAAGATGGTGACAGGATCCTAAGCCTTTGTGAAACACACAGACACGTCATGCAGAGATGTTTCCAGAAAAGGCTAGAAGAGCTCACTCCCTGAGGCCAAAGTCTAGGGTACAGTAAGAATCCTCTTCTGGCCCAGGAATCCAACCACCAGCCAATGGCTGGCACAAATAAACAAGAGAAGATGGTATGTATTATCATCACAGGAACCTCTTTTCTTTTTTCCTTTTCTGTTTGTCTGTCTGTTTATTTATTTACTCATTTATTGAGACAAGGTTTTTCTGTGTAGCCCTGGATGTCCTGGAACTCACTCAGTAGACCAGGCTGGCCTTGAACTCTGCCTGCCTCTGTCTCCTGAGTCCTGGGATTACAGGCTCATGCCACCATGCCCTCCTTTTTTATCTTTATGATTTATCAATTTATTTTATGTATATGAGTACTTTATCTGCATGTACATCTGCACCCAGGAAGACAGCATCAGACAATTGTAAGCTGCCGTGTGGGTCCTGGGAATTTAACTCAGGACAGTCAGAAGAGAAGCGAGCACTCTTAACCACTGAGCCATCTCTCTAGCCAGAGGCTCCCCTTTTGGTAAAGTTATGGTTTCTAAACAAAGAACTTCTCTCTATAACCAGCCACCTTTAAGGATGCTAAGTAAGGTTGCTGAATTCGGAAGCTGAAGCACACACTTGCAGAATATGGAGAGGGCTTATGTCCAGCTGCAGCACAATCTGCCAGATGGGGGAAAACTGAAGCACAGGCTTGGCCACAGGCCCACAGATGTCTTCCTACACCGCTGCCCTGCCCCCGCCCCTTTAGTTAATCCCCAGATGCAAGGAACACAAAGCCAAGGTTTTTACCTCCCAGTTTTTGCCAAGTTCAATCATTAGACAAATGCTGTTCACTAATGTCTACTGCTTTAGCTGAAATAAAAAAAGAACCCCTGATGTCAGTTCAGAATCAACTCAACTTAAATTTGTGAGTTAAATCAAAAGAATGGCTTGTTTCCTTGAGCTCACCACCCCCCAAACAAGATATAAGGGAAAGGGAGGAGAAAAAGAAAGAAACAGAAGGAAGGAAAGAGGAAAAGAGGGAGGGAACAAAGGAAGGAAGGAAGGAAGGAAGGAAGGAAGGAAGGAAGGAAGGAAGGGAGGGAGGAAGGAAGGAAGGAAAGAAGGATAGATGGATGGATGGATGGACAGATAGACAGACAGATAGATAGATAGGAAAGAAAAGAATGGTGTTACAAATTTGGATGAGAAACTGAAATCAGATCAGTAGCTAAGGAACTTGAAAATCTGCAGGCAACGTGTACCCAACTGTGGGACTGCATAAGGGTATCCTGGGTCATGGTTGAGCAGGTACTTAGAACCCCGAGATTCTCTGTGGAATTCCTCATGAGAACCGGCAGGAGTTCGGTCCCTCCCATCACCTAAGATCCTGAAAAACAGTCACAGATCTCCATAGAGTCACCCAGGCGATAGGCCTCAGGCCTTAGAGATTTACATACTAATGAAGGCCAGAGGGCAGAGCAAATTAAACATTCCTCCCCCCAGATCCTCCCCTAATCCTCCCCCTTTCTCCCTCCCTATATAACTCGGGACAGCCCTGAGTTTTTGGGAGATACGCCTAGATCCATCTATTATCCGTCATGTCAATAAACCTTTTTGGAACCAAGGACTTCCTCGTGTTACTGGGGCCTGCCGCCGCCAAGGCCCTCAGGCCGCTGGAACCGTAGGATCTCCCTCCCTGATGTGGGACCCGCCACGGTGGCGCAAGCTTGCGCCGCTGTGGCGGCCTTTTTTAATTTTCCCCACACCCAACATACAGTTACATTCATATTCTCAAGGATCACAGTAAACCTAATGTGTTGGGAGCTGGAGAGACAGTTCAGCAGCTAAGAGCATTTGATGCTCTTGCAGGGAACCAGAGTTCAGTCCCTGGCACCCATTTCAGGCAGCTCACAACTATGTATAACTTCCTCTCCAGGGGATCTGATGCCCTCTTCTGGTCTCTGTGGGTACTGCACTCATGTGATGTGCGTGAGTGCACGTGTGCATGCGCGCACACACACATACACACACACACGCGGGGGGGGGGGGCAGAGAGACAGAGAGACAGAGAGGCATAAAGATAAAAAAAGTGTGCGGAGAGAGAGAGAGAGAGAGAGAGAGAGAGAGAGAGAGAGAGAGAGAGAGAGAGAG
>NW_021604614.1:8493010-8552302 GCF_004785775.1 Grammomys surdaster | reverse complement strand
GAGAGAGAGAGAGAGAGAGAGAGAGAGAGAGAGAGAGAGAGAGAGAGGCATAAAGATAAAAAAAAACTAGATTTAAAAAGCAAGAGGAAAGCAAGTGTGTCTCACAGCAGGGCAAGTCATGTCATGCTGCTGGGACACTGCTGTTCAGCCAACAATGCTTGTGTTAATTAATTATTGCAGCCAAATTCACCTACATTTAAAACGGAGTTAAAGGCTTTAGTTACATCATAGTCGACACGAAGCAAGTTCCTCTAACACAATCCAAAGTGAATTCCAGAGCATTTCTCTAAAGTTCTCTGTGCTTCTTTTAAATTGTCTCCTCTTTGCTCCAACCTTACATAAGGTACCCAAGATCCCACCGTTTATTCTCCCTTTATGCTTCTTTTTTTTTTTTCATTTCTTTTTTAAACAGCACATTCTATTTCTAGGGAGAAACCAAATGACAACGTTAAGCCTGGTACCACTTTATACTTAGAGCCCGCCTGTCTGGAATAGATTCTGAGTTGGCAAAGCCATGTTCCCTTTCCTCCCTGACAACTGTCGCAACTGAGTTTGCAGATTCCCTGAAGCTGCGAGGTGTTTAAAGACCCAGTTGTGAAGTGGCTGATTTGAGGAACCTTCAGTGTCCCGGAGCTTGTTGATAAACTCCACAAAGGCCAAGGCATCCCAACAGTATACTTGACTCCTCCGTGACAGCCTGGGAGTTTCGTTAATATTAAAGAGAATTATCTTATGGTCTTGGAGAGATGGCTCAGTAGTTTAAAGCACTTGCTTCTCCTCCAGTGTACTCTAATCCAGTTCCTAAAACACACACATGTGGCAGCTAACAGTCACCTATTACTCCAGCTCCAGGATGATCGAATGCCCCCTTCTGGCCTCTCCAGGTACTGCATTCATATGCACACAACTGGACATAGATACACACACACACACACACACACACATAATTAAAAATAAATCTTTAAAAAGTATTTTCTGGGATGGTGAGATAGTTCAGTCAGTAAAGCATTCACTATGAAAACATGGGAATCTGAGTTGGAGTCCCAGAATCCACATAAATCAGCAGGACATAGTGCCAAAGATTCATGGTTCAGTGACTCCGATGCTACAGGGTGGAGGAACAAGGATCCTAGGGTCTCACTGGACAGCCAACTGGCCTAACCAGCAAGCTCTAGGAAAGTGAGATACCCTTTCTCAAAATAAAACCAAAGTGGGCATCACCTGAGGAATAACAAGGAAAAAAAAAAAAACACTCCGTCATTAAGTAGCCAGCCAGAAATATAACTAACTCTTAGGTTTCACAGAACACAGCTTGTGAACATCTACAGGCAGTTCCATACTAGGGAGAACTACTAGGCAGTTCCATAGCAGCCTGACTAGATCTCTGGGGCTGCCTTAGACAGAATGAGAACCTGCTCACCTCAGTGTGAAGCGATCCTCAGTGCAGTTTCTGGAGACAGAGATAGGGAAAGTGAGTACATCTCCTTGTCGCACAGTCCTAGGGACATAATGAACGGCCACGTTGCTATCCAACCACAGCTCCTTCAAAGGTGGACTGCTGGGGGTCTCCCGAAGGAAGACGCTCCCAATTCTATGCAAAGGGGGACTGGATTCGTCCACATCATTGTGGCCTGCTGGAGCACCACCACTCTTCCTCGAGTCCTCCTTGGCACAATCGCCTCGCTCATCCCCTGGCTGTACGGCATAATACAGTTCCACGGGACTCCCCTCTGGCTGCTCTGCCGGCTTCCTGCGCCCAGACACCACCGATGGGGGACTGAACCAGCTTGGCAGCATCTCCAGCTGGGCCACGCACAGCCCCAGGGCTCCACCCAATTGGCAGCTGCCTCGAACCTCTCGGGTCTCTCGGAAAGCAAAGACCCGCAGGCAAGGCAAGTTCTCATCCCTGTGGTCATCCCAGTCTCGGCCCACGATGTGGAAGAGCACCTGCACTTTGGGATGGCTCAGATAGACTTTCTCCTGCAGGATGTAGGCCTTCAGCCTCCAGTTGAGGGAGAAAGTGTTGGTGAAGCCAAACGGGTTGGAAGGCAGCATCAAATCCTGGGGCACTACCTGCTCGAGTGAGAAGGGCCCATAGCTGGCGTTGAGCACCGGCAGTCGCCTGGATTTGTAGATCAGGAAGGACTCGACCCGCGACTGCAGGCTGGAGTTACGCATGATGTCCTGGTTGGCCTCCTTCAGGAAGAAGGAGACATCGGCATTGTTGATGTGGTAGGTCACCGGGAGGTAGGTAGGCAGCAGTGAGAACCGCTGAATGCTCTCCAGGATCCCTCGACCTTCCGTCACTGTTGGGAGGAACCGAGGACAGATGTTAGTGATGCTGAGACACTCAAGAGAGCACATCCGTAACCACCCACCGCCTCACTTTTGGACCCAGGATGCAATTCTGAACTATCCAATGTTTCTCCTTTGAATCAAGTCAACGTATGGGAAATAGATATAAAAGACCTGGGGAGACGGCACCGTTGAAAAAGTGCTCGCCCCACAAGCAAGTGGAAAGGAATTCCCATTCCCGCATCCCATATTAAAAAGAAGCCGAGCAAGCTGGAGAGGTGATTCAGCCACTAAAGGCTAGGCTCACAACGAAAAAGAAACTGAGCACCGTTGTGCGCGCCTGTGAGTTCAGGGCTCAGGAGATGGAGACAGGAGGATCCCTGGAGCTCACTGGACAGCCAGGCTAGCTCAATCAGTGAGCATCAGGGTCCAATGAGAGACCTTGTCTCAAAAAATAACATGGAGAAAGATTGAGAAAGACATGTGATATCGACCTCTGGTCTCCACGTGAATGTGCATGCCCATATGTATGCACACACATGCACATGCATGTGTCCACATAGATGACACGAAGACATATATATTCCCTTCAGACTTAAACAGTACTTCCTAGGAGGTAGGAGGCTCACAAAACTCACTAAGTGTTGTAAGAATTTGTAGGATTACAAGACATATCGGCACCTGTCTAAGCTCCTAGGAGCAGAAAACTGTAGCAGGTATGAAAGGCCTATCTGTAGCTGAAGGTAATAGAAAAGACGCTCGGCAGGCTTCCTGCCAACTCTCTCAGCCCCAGCGGTCCCACATTCTAGCAACCAAATGGAACCGCCAAGTTCCCACACTATGCCCAGCACTGACCAGCGGGCTACCTGGTCCCAGCCATGTGTTCTCACCTCAGCAGGCTCTCCAGTGGAGCTGGAGCTACACTTGCGGCCGTGCCAGCCTCACGCAATGACTGTTCTTCCCGGGGTCAGTTGCCACAACACCCATTACCCAGTAAAATCAAAACTCTTAAAGCTTATAGTTATCTAGTCAAATTTATAAATCAATAAATTCTCAATACACAAGATGCCCACACAATAATTTCAAGGTCAATTAATGACCATACAAGATGCACACACAACTTAGACAAGTCATCCCAATTATTCTAACCTTAATATCATAACTACCTGTGGCTAGTTCTGGTTCACCTCTGCCTCCATTTTCACCTCCTTCTCTCTCTCTCCAAGTCCCTCTCTCTCTCTCTCTACAATTCTTAGCTCCACCTCCCTTTTCCCTGTCCAATCACAGGCCTCCTGCTGCACTAATATTTAAAATAGTTTGGACAGGGAAATTCCTGCCACAGAAAACCTTTCCTAGGAGATAATATTATCAGCTGAGCATGGTGGTACACACCTTTAATCCCAGCTCTTGGGAGGCAGAGGCAGGTAGATCTCTGAGTTCGAGGCCACCCTGGTCTACAGAGCTAGTTTCAGGACAGCCAGGGTTACACAGAGAAACCCTGTCTGGAGGTAGGATTTGGGGGCTGTAAACTTATTATTTTGGGTGGAGGTGTCTGCAGTATGTGTCCAGAGTTCCAGGAACAGAACTTTTATGGATTGCTACCCATATGGTGATCTCCTTGTAGTGATGAAGTTGCCTTTGGGTCGCCTGTGTTTCTCTGAATAACCCTACTAAATCTAATGGGTCACCAAGCTTAATTTGGGTGGAAACAACTTTTTCTTTTGGTTGCTGGTGCCCTACCTGGGGTGAATAGGCATTTATTTGTATCTCGCCAGGAAAAGACGCAGCATAATTGTCACTAGTGTTAGACAGAAAAACTTATCATTTGACACCCATAAAGGTGAAACATGTAAATAGTTAAAATTTGCACAAAAATTTGAACAACAACAACAACAACAAATAGAGGTAACAAGATCTTCAAGTGACTTACACCTCAGAGCATAAATATACAGGGGGCTGGAGTTCTGTCCCCTGATACATGCTGGGGTTGTTTAGCTTGGGCTGTTTGTGAGACACCTAACAGCAGAAGGGCTATCTCTGATCCTTTGCCTGCTCATGGGACCCTTTTCCTCCTGCTGGGTTGCCTTATCCAACCTTAATATGAGGGTTTGCACCTTGTCTTATTGCATCTAGGTATGCCACATTCCATTGATATCAGATGGAAGTCAGATAGGGAAATTAGCCTTAGAGACCGAGTTGGTGAGAGTCCTCCAGAGACAGTGAAGGCTCTAACCATGCCATCCATGCCTTGGTCCTTTGAGAAGCCTGGACCTTCAAGTCAAGAATGTGAGGCAGCATCTACATTTAAAGCACTACACTCGTGACCTGTGAAGAGCATTCTGCCACCAGTGAATAACAAACATTTTTCTTTTCTCTTTAGGGAACATATTCTCCCTGTGGGGGGTTTTAAAAAAATCCAACATGTTATTTTTACAGTTTGTCTTAGTTTCTGTAAGAAAACCCCAGACTGAGAAATTATACAACTCACAGAAGCTAGGGAGATAACTGGCTTGAGTAGCTCTGACTGCTCAGGCATGACTGCACCACCGGCCTTGGTATAGACCACAGCGGCAGCCACACGACAATTCCTGGTTATTTGGAAGTGCCACTGACATTCCTCCAACAACCTGTGTCAACTTCAGTGACCCTGTGAAGGCATACCACCCCCAAACACAGTGCCACCTCAAGTCTGGATCTGTATCTATCGGGAGCAACAGGGACAGCCCATAACACAGACTTGCCACACATAGCACATGGGACAATCGGCAAGGCACCAAACCTCTTTGCTTGTGAGAATTAACAGAAGTTGCAGTCCAGGTCTGAGATCACAGAAGCTACGCTACATACAAGCTGACAGATAGGCCAGGTCAATAGACACCATGTTCAAGCCCACTTTGCAGACTGGCATGACAAAAAAAAAATCTCTCTGTTTAGTGTCATCATCAAACTCAGGGCAGGACGAGACTCGTGTTTACGTTAAGACAAACTATCTAGAGCCATTGATCCATGTGATTTAGAACTGGCCCAGATAGTAGTCTCATAGGACACAGTCTCATAATGTGATTTTTTAAAAAATATCAAAATATGTCAACTGGTAAGATGGCTCAAGGGATAAAGTATTTGCCCATGTAAGGGCTGGAGTTCAGAATCTCCTGAGCCTGTATGGAAAAGTCAAGTGGACAGGGTGACCTGTTTGTTAATTCCTGCACTCAGCAAGTAGGGTCAAGAGACCTCTGGGACAATCGAGCTAGGGTAGATAAGTTGGTAGGTTCCACCTTCACCAAGAAACCCTGCCTAGTAAGGTAAACAGCAACTGAAGAAGACACCAATGTTGAGCCTGTGTGTGTCCAACCACATGTGCACACATACATATCAGCATGCATATATGCACAGACACCACACGGGCACACACACGTAAACATACTGTCTTAAAATCAAGATACTCTCAATGGTGTCATTGTGACTCTCAACTACATGGATTTTGAATCACCACAGAAATAGAAATAGACCTCAGGGGGATGGCCATAAAGATGTTTCTAGAAAACTTTATCAGTGGAGGGAAGGCTCGCCCTAACTGTGGGCAGTTCCATCCCATTGGTTTGGAAAGAAGGCAAGCTGCACACCAGTACCTGTCACCCTCTACTTCCTGCCTAGAGATGCCATGTGACCAGCTCCCTCATGCTCCTGCCGCTACGCCTTCCCACCGTGACAGTCTGTACCCTCACACAGTGGGTCCAAATAAGCCTTTCTCCCTTAAGTAGCTTTTGCCTGGTATTTTGTCTGGTATTTGGAAATGTGTAGTCGCTACCATAAGCCTAACAAGATGCCTTAACGGATGAAGCACTGTGTTTTAACCTTCTGGATCTGGGGCCTGAGTTGTGATTTCCCCAGACCTGAGTTTCCCCATCTAAAAGTCAGCACGAAGAGCAAGCCGGCATTTTCTATGTGTTCTCTGAGAGGCGCTTCCTGATTGGCCCCTCCTCTTGGGTGCCCCGCCCCCTCAGACACACCCCGCATCAGTCCAGTTACAATCCCATCTTGCCTCTCGCCACTTCTGCTGTAAAACCTGTCTTCCGGGAGCACTCACAGTGCATCTCTGGGTCACAACTCCACTGTGTTGTGACCTACACACAGAATATCCCCATCTCCCAGCACTCTGTGCCTCTCTGTAAGACTCTACTGAGCAGTAGGGTGCATGCCATCTCATGGGGGTCTCATGTGTTACCACAGCACTTGGGGTCTTTAGAACAGCACCCAAGCAACTATGAGGCACTCCGTAAATGGATCCGCGAATGGTACGCAAACAGGTTATGCGTTTTCTATACAAAAGAGCAGATTATATTTTCCACCAGGATTTTGCAAGATCCCGTCTCCGTAGCATGACTGTAATCAGGATTGCCAATGCTTCTATTTCACTGAGAGCACCGTATAATCCCACTCACAGGGATTTGAGAGGAGAAGAGAGAAGGGGATCCTCCCTGGCCCATGAGACTCCTAAAGGGACACCCTATGGTACGAGGTACCCCTTGATTATTCAAAACACATCTGACACTCCCCAGAGCGACTGCCTTGAGCAGCCTCAAGCCAGCTTACCACGCAGTCCAGAAGCTGCCAAGGTCAGAAGTGCAGAAGAGAGTAAGGCAGGCATCAGCACTGTGCACCCAGGCCTCCTGAACCTCCCTGTTGAACATCTGACCTCACTGCTCAGGGACACAAAACTTAATTGTGCAACTAATTACACCGCGCCAGGTCAACCGCACAGGGTCCTCTAATACCATTCAGGAAAACAGTAAAGCAAGAAAAGGTCACGGCAGGGCACTGGAGGGGAAGTAACTCCAGCTTTGGTCTGAAAACCATCTCGAGCTCTTTCACCCTGGTAGCCGACCCACATGCTTATTGCCTACAAATGCCCCACTGAGACCCGCGGCAACTCCCAGGGAACTTTTTTTTTTTCCATTTCTCCCTCCCTGCTCAAATATCACCTCTTAGGTATATGGTGGCAAGGATCTGTTTGATCTTACTGTTCCCAGACCATTACTGAGGAAGGTCAAGGGAGGAACCTGGATACAGGAACGGAAACAGAGGCCATTGGGCAATATTATTTTCTGGTTTGTTCTCTATAACTTGCTCAGCCTGCTTTTTTATACCATCTTATCCACAGTCGGGTGGCACCTACCACTTCAATCATTACTCACAAAAATGCTTGCCCATGGGACAATGTGATGGAGGCATTCCTCAGCTGAGGCTCCGTTATCCAGCTGTGTCAATTTAATGAAAGCTAACCACCACACTCCCGTTTTTTTTTTTCTTTTGAATGTGTCTGTATGTATGTCTATATGGTGTGTGTCGGTCTGCGTATGTGTTTGCATGTATGGGAGCATGTAGGAGTGTGCATTTATACATGTGTGCAAAGACCTGAGGTTAGCATGGGAGTCTCCTCAATCAATTTCCACCATAGTGATTGAGGTAAGGTCTCTCAGTGGAACCCAGAATTGGCTGGTATGGTTAATCTAGCTATCCAGCTTGTTCTGGGGATCTGCTGGCTCAGCTTTCTGTGGAACAGACTTGCAGGCGGACCTCCAAACCCACCTAACACTTACCTGGGAGCTGGGGTCCCAATGCTCCTCCTCCAGCTTGTGTAGCAGATGCTTTACTAACTGAGCCATCTCTACAGACCTCTCCCTCCTTCCTTTCTTCCATCTTTCTCCCGCCTACCTTTCTTCTCCTTTCTCCTTTCCCATGCTCTCTCCCTTCTTGCCTCCCTCCTTCCCCATGCCTTTTAATCTACAAAATGGCGCCCATCTTGTTTGATAGCGCACAGAATGGCTGCTGGACACCCTCTGTACTCCAGTCTCCAGAGAGGTTATCTTCCATCACCTAAGAATTCCATTTTATTTCACATACAAATGAGCCAAACGCCAAATAAGGAGCTGAGTGTAGGAGAAGCAAAAGAGTGGCCCATTAGGAAAAATAATTGGCTTCCATTTGAGCATCATGGCTATGATTTCTTATCTGATAAAATGGAACAGGACCCGCTCGCCAGAGGACTCACAGACATTTTATACTAATCTTCACACTTTTGAGAGGACACTGTTTCCTTAAGCAATACATTCAAGAAACAAGGAAGATGGCCAACAGAACACAGAACTCTATTCTATTTGACTCTTTCCCTGGTCCAAAAAGAATGATGTAGGGAAAATGACTGTAGGTAAAAGACCAGCAAGGGTCAACGAGGAGGTACAACCCAGGTTGTGCACAGTGCAAATCCCCAAGAAGCCACCAGGAGTCACACATCCCATGTAGAGAACAGCACAGTCCAGGTCTCTTGACTCATGCAGGCACCTAGTTCTGGTTTGGTTCCTAGTAAGTACAAATACCCCATGGGACATGCTGAGAAAACAAATATAATACAGAAATCTTTCTTTTTCTGTCTCCTAAGATGAAGTGTAATACAGGGAACCTAGTAATTTTGGCTCTAAGTAGTTCTTCTTGTGTTGGCCAACAGTCAACCTGGCAGAACTATCTAGCCTTTGTCAGAGGAAAGGCCTGAACCACCCAGAGGCTCTACTGGTAACTCAATCACCTCTGTATTATAGAAGAAACTGGGGTGACTTCAGATCTGGGAGCTTACAGAATCCATCCCTCTGGGATACGAGGGGAGAAGGTAACTCACTTGGGGATCCAATGAGCTTGCAACTACAAAGTCAGAGACTAAAGGTCATCTCCTCAGGAAGCCCAACCACCAGGGCTTTTTTTCCTGAGGTTTGTCCTTGTCAAAGGCAGTGACCTAGGACAGACATTGTCCCAGGTCACAATCCATCACTGACGGAAGTAAAGGTAGGAGACAACGCAGAAACCATGGAGGAGTACTGCTAGCTTGTTCACCTTGTCCACTATCTCATGCTCAGATTCAGACTGCCTTTTACACCTACTGGGCTCTAAGCAACTCGACCCTCAATAAGCCACTGTGGGGTTTCAGCAGCTGCTCTATTCCCATGACCTTTGCATTTGAAATAGTGTTCCGCCCAAAGAGCACAAAACCAGAGAACACCCAACCACATGAGCACATACACACAAGCACATACAAAACACACACACACACCACACATAAACACATACAGCACACATGCCATAGCACAAACACTGTATAATGCATAGCACAAACTACATGCCACACACACATATACACACCACACTGTATGCAGACACACAGAAACTACGCACTACACCTACAAATACACACAAACTGCACACATTACATGTATACACACTACATACACCATGCTACATACACAAATGCATGCAAACTACATACCACATTATATGCACACATACATTTATACATACTATGAATACAATACATTCACACATGCATGCACACACACATACACAAGGCATCATGTTACAATGCATGCAGAATAAACATATGCCCCCCCCACCAAAGGGCTGTGGGTTGGACACTCCTGGATGTAGCTTACATAAGTAAAAGGCTGGTTGTTCCTGGGCTTTAGGCTAAGACTGGAGGATGGAACTTCTTGATACTCTACCAGCTGCCTGAATCACTATAGACTGCTGTGCCAATACAGAGGTGGAGAACACTTTTGGGGCAATGTTAGTATCCCTAAACTGAGAAAACACCAGCCCAGTAAGTCACAGACTCTTTGGAATCCCCAGAGCACAAGGTGTGAAAAGACTCAGCACCTTCCCCATGTCACCTTGGCTCTGATCAGGAGCCTCACAGTTATTGCACACAGTCACCTGACCCACTCGGTCCGTGGTTTAGATATTATTGAAGGAAGTTGATCTTTACTTCTCAGACATGAACATAGTTCTAATGACTGAAGAAGCCAGTGCTTTACTTAAGCCTCTCAGCGTATGCCATGAGGAAGGCAACTCATGCAGGAGAGATCACCTGCCCATGTGCATTGCAGCGCACAGAGCATCCCAGCATCACCAGTAACTTGCTAAGACACCTGTGTCTGGAGACTGAAGTCCCGTATAGCAAGACGAAGTACATTTCTGTCTTAATTCACCCACTGGGCTTTGTTACAAGTATCAGTGTCACACTGTGCTGTGAATTGAGGACCTCAAGGGAGTCAAGTCTGTTTAGCCTCGGGAGGCTGCGGCTCTCAGGGAAGTGGGGACTGAAGAGCAGGTTAGGAAATGAATGCTTGCTTGCAGGATGCCACCATGCAGCAGGAAACACCATGAAGAGCCCAGAACTGGTTGAAATGAGAAGGAAGCAGCCAAGCTTTTGGAGAATCTCCCATCTCAACCTCCTACCCCACCACAGATTCACTGAGATTTCAAATGTGTGCTACTGTCTCCAATTTTCACGGTTTCAGAGGATCTGAGTGCATGCCCTCACGCTTACCCAGTGTGAGGCAAGTTCCTTACCTACCTCACCATCTCCCCAGCCCTTTACTGTGTTTTGAAAACCTACTATTCTATACCGTCACCGGCTCTTCCAATAACCAAGTGTCCCCTTCCAGGTGCAGATTCTAAGTAAGCCCAGGGAACCTTTAATAGAACCCAGCACCATACAGAGCATCCAGCCTTCACGTGAAACCTGAGGAAATAGATTCTATGTATCCTCATTGCTACCTCTCGCCACCCCATCTGGGGAACAGAACTTGGGTTTCGCAGCAAGAGCTCCACTCTAATGCAGTGGGTGACCGTACGCATACAAGGGACACTCAAGGGACAATAGTTCAAATCGTCATGTGGAGCTGGGGTCATAGCTCAAAAGTAGGTAACATGCCTAGCATGCAAGAGACCCTTGGGCAGCAAAAACAGAAATGAAATGAAACAAAGCACTCATGTCAAGTGTAAACCAACTGACCGCATAGGTCAAGGACTTGCTAGAAGAGTTTGGGTACCTTGTCCACAAGAGGCTAGACACTAATCAATGTAAGTACACAACACCATCCTTTTGACCTATAGATCATTTCTGAATCACAGGGAAGGAAACTACCAAGAGTCAGATGCAACGGTCTCCAAGCAGTGCTCAAAGGATCCACAGAGAGTCGCCTGTTTCAGGGAAAGGATGATTCAACGACACACACAAAATAGCTTGCGTGTCCCCTTCTGCTTGCCTGATTATGTCATCTCAGACCCTGCCCTCAAAAAATAAAATGTTTTGAGAATGTTCTGTGCGGTGCCAGGTGCAGCCAGCCAAAGATCCGATGAGAAGTTGACACAACCAACCACACAGAGCCTCCAGACCACTGCAGGAAGTGAATTTGGAGTTTCGTCCCATGGACATGAAAACTTTCTGACTGAGGCTCCCAGAGAAGAACAATCCCTAGCTGTTTTAAAGGTCCCACAAGACTGACCAGAACATCACTGATAGAGAAAAGGAGTCAAATGATTTTGAGCTAGGTTAGCACTCCCAATGTCATTTATTGCCAACCTGTGTGTGACATAGCTTCCTTATTACCACCAGGTCAGTCCTTTGGCAATCTACAAGTACACCCTTACCTTCTCCCAACCCCAGAGCTAAGAACGCCCTCAGATATGATGGGCGTTTATAGCAGAGATTTCCCCACCTACGCTAGGTTTCCCAGATGAACTTGAAAAAGATTTGGATTCACTACTTCCTTTACGCCATTACCTTAAAGGCTTCATGAAACTGTTGCCTCTGAGATGTAGAATTGGGGGGAACCTTATCTTAGTCTGAATTTTGTATGCTTTTCTTTCTGCTTTTCAGGACAGTGGCTGTCTGTATAGCTCCTAGCTGTCCTGGAACTTGCTTTGTAGATCAGGCTGGCCTTAAGCTCACCAAGATCCACCTGCCTCTGCCTCCAAATAGCTGGGATTAAAGGAGTACACCACCATATTGTATGTGATAAAACACTCACCAAAATCAACTAGGGGATGAGTGTTGGCTATAAGGGTTGGTTTCTAGCTCCAATACGTCATGGAGGGAAGTCAGGGCAGGAACCTGGACACTGCTTACAGGCTTGTTCCCCATGGCTTTCTCAGCCTGCTTTCTTATATAATTCAGGACTACCTATTTAGGACACCACCCATAGTGGGCTTGTTCCTCCCACATCAACTAGCAACCAAAATATAGTACCCACACAGTTATGCACAGGCCAATCTGGTGGAGGTGATTCTTCGATTAAGATTCCCTCTTCCAAGCTGACTCTACCTTATATTGCCATAAAGAGCTAACAAGCACAGATCTGAATCTGTACTCCAGGCTATGGTCACTCATAATTGATTCCAGAATAAACTTTCTCTATTCCCCTTGAAATGAGAACTCTGGGTTTGCTTGGTTGGTTGGTTTCTGTTTTGTTTTGTTTTGTTTTGTTTTGTTTTGTTTTGTTTTGTTTGTAGAGGCTACACCTTTTGCCTAGCTCCCTCTCGAGAGAAGTAAATGGGAAAATAGAGGATGCTGGAGAAAAATACTCAGAGGCTGTCACAGGTTAGTGGCCCCAAGCCCACAGGTAAGCACCCTGCTGCAGAGTTACCAGCAAGGCCAGGGGACCCAGACTGGGCAAAAGACACCATACAAAAGTTAAGCCTGTTGGTTTCAGAGCCATCAGGGAAGTGGCCTCCCACCCAGCACTCCCCTGAAACCTCTCACCATACAGGAAAAAAAAAATAATGTCATTAAGTGGCTGTATATTAAAACTATCAGACTGTCACATCTCATCAGTATTTAAATTGTTTATATTAATGTTTAATTTGTTCAGGGATTGAGCAGCTTAAAAAAAAATAAACACGAACAACTAACTCTCTTCTCTGTTTGCTGAGGGCAAAGTCATTTTGAGCGATACAACCATATTTCCTAAAAGAATAAAGAATATAGAGAGTGGAAGAGGAAAAGGGGGAGGTGCCGGGATGCAGGAGGAGGGTAGTCATGTGCTTGATAAGATGTTTCTTATCAGGAACAAGACAAAGAACCCTTTTCCAAAGACCAGGTAAGGTTTCCAGCTTTTTCCAATGTGTTACTATCTTTCGAGATGATGTATCTCTGCGTAGCCCCAGACTGGCCTGCACTCTTTATTCCTCTGCCTCAGTCTCTTGAATACTGGGACTGTAGGTGTGCACCGTATCTCTTGGCCCCAGCTTTTCCAGTTCTAAAGCGAAGGGAAATGTGTTAGGCTTTGAAACGTGACAGACATTACTAGAAAAGTAGCCTCGTTTGCAGACACACGAAACCGTTCCATCATACAGGGAGATGATTCCTCTCCACCCTAGACTTTCACCTATACAGTTCAACATCCCTCCTCCATAGAAAGTCCTGCCTGTCTGGCCTGTCCTTTGCAAAGGTCCTAATGCCTATCTGGTATGACCCATGTCTGTCCGCTCTGTGTCTGCATATGAACTGTATTCTGTTATCTTATAACAATTATCTTTAGCAGCAAAGAAGAAAGATACTGGAGTTTCTGTGGATACAGACCCGTGAGGATGTCAGGTTATAGGTGTTTCTGTGTTTCTTGTGGTTGCATCTGCACCCTGGCTATGTCTGTCTCTTACCTCCAACTCCACTTAGGGGCATGCATATGATGGGAGAGGAGTCAAAAAAGAGGGGCTGGGTCATAGAGACAGAGGAGAAAAGACAGAGAACAAGAGGAGAGGAGGCAGGGCTTGGGGAGGACAGGATGAGCATCATGTCATTTAACAAGGTATGAGGCCAGACTCCAAATAAACACCAGAGCTTCTCTGAAGGAGACTACACCCCGAGAATGACAGTCGTCACCAGTCACATCTCACATTTTGACCTGGGCTGCAATGGTGTGTTCTGTCAATTTGATCTAGCCTAGAATCACCTGAAAGAGAGTCTGAGCGAGGGATCATTTTGATCAAGTCGGCCTGTGGTCTGGCGTCTTCAGTGTATTTATTGATGTAGGAGGACTCAGCCAAAAGTAGATAGTACCATTCTCTAGATCAGCAGTACTTATTCAGTTGATCAGCAGATCAACCTGTGGACCCTCAACCTCTAGAACCCTTTGAGGGATGAACGATCTTTTCATGGGGGTCATACATCAGATGTCCTGCATATCAGACCCTTACATCGTGACTCATAATAGTAGCAAACTTACAATTATGAATTAGCAACAAAATATTTTTATGTGTGGGGGCATCACAGAAGGTCGCAGAAGTAGGAAGATTGAGAACCAGTGCTCTAGAATGTACAGGTAGACACCTGCACAGATCTATACATCACTCTGGCTTCCAAGTTCCTGCCATTTTGACTCCCTCACAGTGAAGGGCTGTGACCAGGATCCCGAGGCAAACAAATGCTTTCTTTCTCTCTTAAGGTGCCCTTGTCAGAGTATTTTATCACAGTGACACTTTTGTGCCAGTAAACTAGCACATACATTGTCCTGTGGCTTCCTTGTCCCATATATGGGAGTTTAGCAAGCAGACCCAGACAGATACAGCTTGCCAGATGATGCTAAGAGCTGCCTCTCCATCCCTGTTGCTTTAGATGTAAACTCTGAAGCATCGGGCACACTTTTGAAATGATAAAACTCAGCCAGACTGAAAGCAACAACGGCTATGGAAACAGCCTGTGCCCTGCAGGGCAGGGACATCTGAGGGCACATGGGATTAGTCTACATGGAGACCCTCAGTTTTGGTGCACACAGGGCCTGTGATGGTTTGAATGAGATGTCGTCCATAGGCTCATATATTTGAATAGTTGGTCTCCATTTAATGGCACTATTGGAGGAGATTAAGGAGGTTCTTGTAGGAGGAAATACATCATTAGAGGCAGGCTTTGAGAGTTTAAAGACTGGAACCATTGCCACCCAGTTCACTCCCTCTGCCTAACGCTTACATAGAAGGATGTGAGCCCCCTGCTTCCTGTTCAGTCTAACATGCCCACTCCTTGCTGCAAAGTGTCCCCACTATCACAGACTCTTATCTCTCTGGAATCATAAGCCCAAATAAACTCCATAAATTGTCTCAGTCGTGGTGTTTTATTATAGCCACAGAAAAGTAACTAATACAGGGCCCCAACACCGAAGCAAGTGTGGATATTTTTCTTTCTAGATATCTGGACAGTAGCAATTAGTCTGGGGATACCAGCTACATTCAAACAGATGTCTCTACAAACCATCCCTGAACAGGGATGCATACTTAACTCAGGAATGCAAAACACCAGAGGGAATCCTAAGTACAACTGGCTGATTGCCCAAGAGTAGCGTGCCACGGGGAATGAAGCCCTGCCCCCCACATACATCCATGACTTAGTTTCTTAATCTATAAATCTATTACCTCTTGTGACCACAGAGTTCCTGGAATGTGATTAGGGACTGAATACAGGAGGATTTATCTGGATTACATGGACGAGGGGTTCAATCATGCAAGGTCTTTTCAACAGACTTTGGAGGCCGAGGTACATGGAGTGCAAACAGATGTGTTGCACTACTGGGTATGTGGTGACTTCTCACAAACCCGACAGCAAGTTAGCAGTGGCACAAACTTGCAAAGACTTAGGATTTTTATATGGGTACTTTAGCATCGTGGTTTAAGTGTGAGACATCCACCAAGGGCCTCTGCATTTGAGTGTGTGGTCTACAGCTGGTGATACTGATGGAGTCAGTGTTTCGGGGATCATGCGAAAATAGGGCCTAGTTAGAGTAATTGTATCATCAGAAGCAGAGCTGCAAGGTTCACAGCCTGACTCTGATTTCTGTCCCATTGAGGAGTCCTGACCCGTCCAGATGTGAGCAAGCTGGCTCACGCTCCTGATGCCAGAGACACTAACCACTCCTACCTTTCTGTCATAATGAACTACATCCTTAGAACTTGAGACAAAATGACTTCTTCTTCCCTGAAGTTGCTCTTCGGAAGGTGTTTGGTCACTCTGAACAGATGAGTAACTAATGCACACTGTATCTTGAGGTGGGAAAGGAGCCAGCACGCATGACAGGTACAAGCTATTTTCTCAAAGCTCAGCAAACATGGCAGACATCCTTGTGTCACAGGCATCCTGCTTTCGAGGCCACTGTGGCCCCACAGCAGCTACCATAGACCACCAAATGGAATAATGACCCATCCTAAGCCCTATGAAGAACAACTGTGCAGTTCACAGACATGGCAGCCCTGAGAGGGAAGGAAGCCATCACCCAGAAGGCTTTCCCTCTGAAAAGATAAGAGAGAATATTCAGCTTTAAAAGAGCAGCAGGTACCTAGCTCCTCCTGCATGTGAGAGCCATCCCTCCGTACCTCCTGATAGATGACATGTATCTCTCTCCTATTTCACATGTGTAGGCTTTACATTTCAATGTAAAAGGCTGCTCATGAGCGAGAGGCCTCCCCAGAGAGTATTCTATACATACGGTCTTTGCAGTTCTGCACTTGATCTCACCCAAAAGGCTGAGAAGTGATTGCTTGTCTGTTAAAAAAAAAAACTGTCAGAAAATCCAAATGTAAGAAACTTACACAAGGCAAGGAATTTATTATACCACAAAAACTTAAGAGCCCAGAGGGATCCGAGGCTTACATCCTGGGCTTGCCTCTCCCACAGTCAAACAGCTCACTTAGCAGGGCAAGCAGTTCATGTTTCATGGCCTTGGAGGCTTGGGTGTATCCCTACTCCTGTGAGGACCTGGGTCTGGACATAGTGGCTTGTCTCTTATAATACTCTGGACCAAGGGGGCAACACGGGTCTGGGTTCATCACTAAATACAAGGAACAGAAAAAAAATGGACTGTATCCAATTACCAGTCCTAAACCCTTCCTCACCACACTGTGGGCTACTCCCAGACCTTGACTAAGGGGAGTGAAAAGGGAGGGGCCTCTGGGTGCATGGTTTCACATAAATGCTTGGTGCCTCACGACCATGAGGGCTTCTTCCCGTTTAAGACAAGAAGAACATCATAAGGCTTATAGTCCTGCTTTAGTCAGCCTGCCCCTCCCCCTCCCCCTCTCCCTCCCCTGACCTCCTCTCTCTCGCCCCCCCCCCCTCCCCCTCCACCTCCCCCTCCCCCCCCCCCCCCCCAGTCTCCTACAGCTCAGGCTAGTCTTAGAAACCCTGAGTATCCAATGGCTCTAAATTTCTTATTTTCCTGCCTCTTCCTACCTCCTGCTGGGTATACATCCCCACACCTGTTGCATATGGTACTGAGGATGGAACCCAGAGATCTGTGCATGTGTGGCAAGCTCTCTCTGCAGACTGAATCACATCCCTGACTCTGGGTCTCACACTTTCAGATGCTGCTTAACCATTTGCATGTTGGCTGTCTTTGGACATCTGTTTATTTCTAAATGGGTCATATGGGGACAACGAAGGAGAAAGGGAAGAGGGTTATCTACTGTGTGTTGACAAGCATCTGACTGTTACATCATCAAGTATTCCCAGAGTGCTTTGCTGCTCATGTCTCCATCCCCAGTTGACGGCTCAGAATATCATCACCTGGCATACTCAGGTGCTGGCTTTTCTTCTTACTAAGGGATGGCTTTGGACACATGCCTCAACTACACTTGTCCTCCTGTCTCTTCATCTGTAACATGAGATGATTCTCAAAGCTGCTTCACAGTGATTGGACAGATTATGCAAGTTACTCTTGTAAGGATGATTAGCCAGCACACAGTCAACATTAATACTTTCAGCCATGGCAACCTAAGCATTCTAATGAGAATCCACCCAAGGCTGCCTGTGCCCTCTGGACAAAACCTGAAAATAAAGGAGAAAAATAAATCCACTCTATGGAAGTGAAAGGAAAAAAAATAAATGTGTCTCTTCCAATAGGAAAACAAACTCCGTGATGTAAATACGGTAAAACCAGGGAGTACTGCAATTAAAGTACTCAAAGACAAAAGGGATCAGGTTTTCTATGGGTCCCTTCTAAAAAGGCTCTAGCACGCACACGCATGCATACACCCACCCATGTATGTATGCTCGTAACTCACCCATGCACGAACTCACCCATGCATGCATGCACCCACGCACGCACGTATCTTCGTCACACGTACCCACGCATGTACCCATGCCACGTAGTTTTGCATCAGGCACTGACACAGGGATCCCAGTGCGAACCTCAAGAACTACAAAAAAAAAAATCCCATATGGAGCACTCTTTGTGTGCTGGAGTCTATCAACACCAGAGTCACTCGAAAATGTGAAGTAAATTGCTTACTGTGCCGGAGAGCACTCACTTCAGAGGTCCCTTTTCTGTGGTAGAGATTTTGTTTAACATGGCAACCTTCATTTCAAGAGACTTCGATGTTACACCTGTCTGTGAAGAGTTTATTTCACTCTGACAAGGGAAATACCTGGTTTTCCAATGACCCAGAGTCTTAAACTAAGCCTTCCTGGCTGCATTTATCAAGCTACTTAATTGCTGCTCTTTAGAATTCTAATTTTGATAGCCAGTCACCTGGTAGCATATCTAACTGAAATGGAAGAAAAAAAAGTCTCAAGCTGGCCAATGAGGAAAAAGTCTATAGTACATTCTAGGAGACAGCATGGTGCCATGGATGTCTCTCAGGGATGGATTTCTATAGTTATGAAGTACACCATCCAAGAGAAGATGGAGAGAGGATGTACCCTGTGCCCAGCAAATAACAGTATTCTAAATTGAAACAAGATATTGCTGTGTTCCGACATCACAGAAAAAAAACACAAAAGGTGTGTTCCTAATAAAAACTGTCTGTGGCTCATCAGCTAGGGAAAGGACTAGAGAGGTATTAAGTCAGAATCCTGGTTAATTACAGCAAGCTGGCAGGTCACACCCGAGGTTCTAGGAGCCTGGCATTACTTGGCTGGGATATTTTCTACAGGTATTGGTGAAATAGATATAGTCTCTTATACCCGATGACTTAGAAATGTCTTTAAAAGTTGAAAAGTTTATATGGGTGAACAACTGTCAAAGACATCTTGTCTATCAAATATACCTGTCCATCAAAGACAGGTTTTATCCAAAGACATCCTGTCCATCAAAGACATCTTGTCCTATAAAGATAGCCTGTCCATCAAAGATATGACATTCATTGAAGATAGCCTGTCCATCAAAGACATTCTGTCCATCAAAGACAGCTTATCCATGATTTTGTGAATGTTAAGGTACAAAAAATAGCTTCCCTGATGCTGAAATGGTCCAAATGTGGCTTGGACCCTGTCCATCAAACATACAGTGGGTGGTCCACCACTCTGGTGTCACAGTATACATCCTGACAACATACAATGATACTCTGAGCTATATAGATTCTGTCATGTTCTAGAGGAGCGGTTCTCCAAAACTTTCTGATGCAACCCTTTAATACAATTCCTTGTGTTGTGGTGCCTCCCCCACCCACCCATAAAATTTTTTGTTGCGACTTCGTAGCTGTAGTGTTGCTGCCGTTAGGAATCGTAAGGTACATATGTGATAGGCAGGATGGCGGATACACAACTCCCGTGGGAGTAACAACCCCCCCAGAGGTTGAGAACCTCTGCTCTAGATGCTAACAAATGACCATAATTTCAGAGATGGGGAAGAACCATGGCAGCAGACAGTGAGGTAGCATCACCTACGGGCCACGCCATGGTGCTGTGTGGTGGAACCACAGAAGTGGAAGGCAGCCCAGAGGACGTGGCATTGGAGCTGGATGCTGGCAGTTAGGTGAAGAGCTGCTGGCTGCCAGTGAGTAACTGAGATGCAGACGTAGGGGTAGGGGTTTGAGAACAAAAGATGATCATTGGACCTCAGTGACACTCATGGGGCCTCGGGAGCCTGAGAGAGGCTCCAACCGTTGCTTTCACGTCCCTTGTTGTGATCCACACCCAGGACAGTTCTGCCCACAGAAGGGGCTGAGGTCTTGAACTTTTGAACTGACTCTACAGTGAAAGTGATGGTGGCCTTGACAGGGAGGGCTTTCTTGGCATTCAGAAGGGTCTGGGCTTGATAAGGACTCTGCACAGAAAGCAGAGGGATTCCCAACAACAGGAGGTGTTCTAGCTAGAACAGGAACCCAGGATTGTCTATGGAAGCCCTACTGGCAAATGAGCACAGAGGAAGGATGACTTAGAGCCTAGTACAAACTGTGTTTTATACACACACACACATGCACGCACGCACAGGCATACACACGCACACACACGCACGCACATAAACACATATACATTTGCATAGTAACATGGAGGCCAGCACTGGTTTCTCCTAGGATCTGCTCCTTGACTTCCAGTCCCACTAGGCAAGAGGAGTGACAGCCACACCCCTGGAGAGTTTGTCACAGGGCTTGGCCTCAGGCAGGTACTTCCAACCTGTGGCCCACAAACGGTGTACAAGTGAATGGAGCCCAATACATTTGTAGATTCATCTGAAGACCCTCTCTCTTTAAAAAAAAGAAAACGAATCAAAAAATTTGATTTTTAAAACAAAAACTCCAGCTGTTCAATTTTACCAAGGAAGACTTGGGAGTCAGAGGCTGGGGTGAAAACCTGCTAGTTCAGAGGGGCAGAGAAAGCACCTAGCTGACCTTCCTACTCCATCATCCATTAATGTCCCAGAAGGAAAAGGCTCCTCCTTCTCCACACCTTAACTCAACTCAAAGACACCCCCCCTTTCTGTTTACTTTTATTAGTGGGTAGGTTATTTGCTCCGCCTCCTGACCTAGAGTTGACTTCATTTAGCTCTTGGATTAAAGACGTGTGCTGGGGCTGAGCCACATAACGACAAGGGGTTTTGCTTGATTTGTTTTTTCTTCTTCAGTAAACAACAGAATCTTGGGGTTCACAGTGTGATCAAATATCCTGTAACAAGGAGAGCAACTGAAGACGACTTCCTAACAATGCTCTCCGGTCTCTACGAGTGTGTGTGTGTGTGTGTGTGTGTGTGTCAGGGTGCACATGTGGAGGAAACATGAACACATACACGAATATAAAAGATAAACTGAAAGCCTCCAAAAGCTTGTGACCTTGAAGGTGCTGGATGGAGGGAGAAGGGGGGAGTCTCCTTAGATCAGTGGTTCTCAACCTTCCTAATGCTGTGACCCTTTCGTACACTTCTTCATGGTATGGTGACCCCCCCCAACCATAAAAGTATTTGATTGCTACTTCATAACTATAATTTTGATAACGTTTTAAATCGTAATGCAAATATCTGGTATGCAGCATATCTGATGTGTAAACCCCAGGGGGGTCACGACCCACAGGTTGAGAACCACTGTTCCAGCATCTCTCCTCTACCTCCTCATACTAGAAGAACCCTGTTCTGTTGTAGCATAACGGACAAGCAGGAGAATGTATCCACCAGCCCAGAAAGCTCCCTCGAAACCAGGACAGAAATAAAACGAGCTGTTTTATTTAAAGCAGCATCCATGTCAGAAACTCGCAGATAACTCTTTTTTCTTTTCAGATGCCAACAAACCCCGTTTCTGAACAAGAGCATTTTTTTTTTACTCTTTAATATGAGAAATTATAATTAATGGGCAGTCCACTCAGTGTCACTTGGAGATGTTTTCTTCTGGAACAATCAGACACTTTCTCCAGCAAGGACTCCAAAGCCTGACAGCCGGCAGTAGCAACACGGTTGCAGTAAAATGGGCAAATCGAAGAAATGGCCAGGAGCTGAGAGCTTGGGATTTTGGGGTAGCATCATGTAGAGCTAGTGGGGCAGGGATACAGCTCCGTTGGTAGAGGGCAATCCCTAGCACCCCATATATCAGGCCTATGATCCCAGCGCTAAAAGGCAGAGGCCAGAGGACCAGAAGTTTAGTCATTGACTTCCTACATACAGTTGGAGGGTCACATGAGCTGCAGGGACTGAGGTTGCAGGAAAGGAAAAAGGTGGATTTCTCAGAGCTAAGCAGAGCAGCCCAGTTTACCTTCCTCTTTCTCTTTTCTCCATCCCGCCCTCCTCCTCCCTTCCCCCCTTTCTCCTTTCTGTCTTTGGCTTCTTTCTCCATCACTTGAAACACAGTGACTGAAGGGCGTGTGCTCTGCAGAGACTACAATGTCCCAGATGCATGAGAGAAAGGCCTTTCTGCACCTTTTGTCCAGTGGGGACAGACAGGCAACAAAGAAGACAAAGGCGTGATCTCTCAAGGATTAAGAGGCCGTGGGTGATAACAGAAAAGTATTTGGCAGATAATCTGGGTGAGGCTGGGGAGGTGGAGGATTAGCACAGACTCTGTGTTTCTAGCAGCCTAGTGGACTTGATGGTCTCTGGGGAAAGGCGGGAATTCAAGGAGGGATGAGCCTCCAGGCAGAACTGCTGAGCTCTGGAAGCCCTGCTGGGTGTGTGAGAAAAACCACTGGACCCCGTGTGGTAGGAAGAACTTGGCCTTGGGAGGTACTGTGGGCCTTGTGAGAAACTTGGATATTTTGAGATTCTAAATCACTAGGGAGTTTTGAGTGTAAGTCTGTGGCGATGTTAAAACATGGCCACTCAGAGGCAGAGCCTGGCCGCTCTCTCCAGAATGTGAGCCAGAATACGGCAGATATAACTCTGCTTGACTCCCAAAGAGAGATCACAAAGGTGCCCAATCTCTGGTAGGGCTGTCTTGTAGCCTCACCAGCCACTGGAAAGGGAACAGGCTGCCCCGATAAGGCCTGCCATGATCACAGACTCATGAGCCTCATACCCGCACGTTGCTAAGCTTGTGTCTGTTTATTAAACATTGAATACCTACAGCAGAGAGACGCTGACAAATTGTTAGGACAGTCACTTGGTTTAAGGGATGGAAGGTAAAGAGTGAAGGGAAGCCAAGAAGCTGGCAGAATAAGTCAGCCAAGGCAGGACAGAGTAGTGGAAGGTACAAGAGATAAGTAACTGTATTATATATAGACAGCGTCCGTCTCTTAGGTGGACAGGAGGGTTTGCTGACGGAGCAGATGTGGAGGGACCCGCTTCTCATTGAGCTCCTCAGATGATCTTTCCTTAGCACTCTATTTTACAGATTTATCTCCCTTCCACTGCAAAGCATCAGAAGGTGGGCCAGCAAGATGGCTCAGAGGATAAATGGATGCTTGCTGCCAAGCCCAAAGACCTGAGTTCAATCCCCGGGACTCACGTAACGAAAAGAAAGAAGTGAGCCCCAAAGGCTTCTCTCCCTGAGCTCCACATTCATGCTGCAGCACATGCGCACTAAATAAATAAATAAATAAATAAACAAATAAATAAATAAATAAAAGTTTGATTTGTTTTTGAAGACGCAAGAGTGAAACAGTGCGGCGACTTTGCCTCCATTCCCAATCACAGACGTCAATCTGGCCGAGACTCCAGAGAATAATTTATATGTAGTTTGACACCGAGACCACTTTGCCCACTCCTGATTGAGAGAGAGGACAATGCTGTCCAGGAGGGCGAGACCCAGGGTCAGTTCCTCATGAAGAGGGAAACAATTGAGATGTTTAATTGGCCTAAATGAGCCATCTTATCCTTTCTATTCAAACTGTTCCTGTAACAAAAATCAACAATGCCAGCGTGTTTACAGAGATCACAAGGCTAGCTTCTCTATTGTCTCTGGCGTCCCATCCCCTCTCCTGGAGCTTCTGGCTCCTTTTTCCCTCCCACCAGTACGCTATTCATCTCTTAACTTTCAGGTCAAGCTGTCTCTTCGGTGAACTGCATTTTCTGACCATCTCTAACCCCATTCCCCCCTAAACTTTTTCAACAGCTATTTTGTGCCCCTCTCATTGTGCAGCAAGCTGCAGGGTGTCACAAAACTGCTAGGCTGAGCATTAATTGTTACAAATAACTCAATACTTTATCAACCCAGCGTTTGTATAAATTTAACCAAAATCAAGTTCACTCAAGTTCACCCTTTGCTAGTTGAACACGCCTGTGATAAAGAAAAAATACATCTGTGTGGTTAAGGTTTGCATGTGAAATGCCCAGCAATATTTTTCTAAGTTGTAAACCATTAGAAGTCAGGGCTACTAGAGACCAAGCTTTAAGAGTCATTCCTTCCTCCAGTGCATGCTCTGTTTCCTGATTTGCTATTGAGTGTAGAGTCTAAGCCACACACTCCAACCACCATTAACTGAGCCACTCTCCATACCGTCCCCACTGAAATCATGAGCTGAAATAAATGGTTCCTCTCTTAAGTGGTGTCTGTCTGTCAGGACCTGTGGCCCCGGCTAACACCACCTGTTATTCCTGGTCCCACCAGTTCAGTCAATCTCCATCCATGAAAGAAAAGTAAAGGTTGGGACTCGGAAGCGATAGAGATGCAGGTTCCTTTAAGCTCAGAGTTAGTCTTGTATTGAAGACATCAACTTCAATTTCTCAGACCCAGTCTCTCAGGGATGACCACATATAAAGAACAGCAGACAGCCACACAGTGGAGAAAGTAAGTGTGGAGCGGGAGAGATGGCTCAGTGGTTAGAAGCACTTACTGCTCTTACAGATGACTTCCGTTCCATCCCAGCACCCAAGGTGGCAGCTCAAAACCCCCTATAATTCCAATGTCAAGACAATCTATTTCCATCATCCTCCCTCTATGGGTATTGTGCACACATCTGCACATGCACTCTCTCACACACACATAAATAAAATAAATATTTTAAAGGACATAAATATATAAAAGGCAGTGATCCAACCATGATTGTTTCTAAGGTGCTAAGATCAACATTTTCCCACAGTCCATAAGATATGACAATCACATACAGGAGGAATTTTGAAAGACTCACTGTTTCAAGATAACATAGAAAGTTGAGAGTTGAAGTCCAATGGATGAGAGAAGTTAAACAGTCAACAAATAATAAAATAAAAACCAGCCCCACAGATTTCATGCTGTTGTATACAGACTATTTCATTACATATTATGAGGAACTGGCAAATGAGATTCGGACATGCGCACTGTGGACATCTTTATCTTCACATTTATCCTGCCCTCTTTATTACATGAGGCATTACCTCTGACTTCATTACCCAAGAATGGAACCTGGAGTGTCATGGATGTAGCATGCTTATTTTGACTCCAGCCTAGTGTCTGGCATTTAAAAGTCTGCTGTGTGATCTTGAACTGTTAAGCAAAGCAGAATAGTTAGATAAACTGGGCAGCCCGTTGGTGGATATATCATAGAATCCAACCATGAGGTAGCTGGAAATGTGTGTGTGTGTGTGTGTGTGTGTGTGCCCATGTGTATAAAATGCAATGTATAATGTTATTGGGTATTTGTTTCTAGATAATGATATTATATTTTTCAAAGCAAAAAAATCTAGTCTGTACACTTAGGCAAACATTCATGGCTGAAAGGAAAAAATAATAACATAATAGGAAAGCCAATAACAAACTAGATAAATGATTTGAACATACACAGTAGCTGGATGAATTTCCAAACATAAAGTAGAATGATTGAAGCCATACAAGAATGACAACAGAAGCTGGAGCAACTCCTCAGCAGTTAAGAACACTGGCAGCTCATGCAGAGGATCCGGGTTCAAATCCCATTTCCCACAGGAAGAGACTCACAACTGCCTGTAACTACAGCTCCAGGGAATTTGATGTCTTCTTCTGACTTCTAGGGCCACAGCACAAATATGGCAGATTTACACATACATAGACATACCTAAATACACGCACATGCACACACATAAATAAAATAAAAATATTTTTAAAAATAACAATCATTTACAGATGAGGGCAGGCTGTAACACTCCATGTAAATAAAATTTACAATGTAAAAACTTGCAAAAGGAATGACAGTCAAGACCGTGGTTCCCTGTGGGAACAACTGGAATTACTGGGCTGAGAGGATTGTGGAGAACAAGAACAGTCCATGCATATGTCACATGATAACCATCCATTCCTGCAATGTTTCCTTGTGGGTATTACATTCCAAAAAGGACATACAGAGGCCAGAAGGTGAGGGCAGACTCCAAAACACCTGCCCTCCGACCTCTATGTGTTCATGTTCCCGTATACACACTAGGCACACTCACAAAACCAATAAATTTTTAAAAGATCCAGTGAAACTCCACTTAAACTACACACACACACATTTTTAAAGTAAGCACAAAAATAACATGTTCTTCTATGACGTTTTCACACTTTGATGGTGTTATTTACCCCCCTCCTCCCCTCTGGCTTACCTCCCTCACCAGGTAACCCCCTTTTTACCCCACCCCCACCCCTCTTCATCGAAGACGTGTCCTACTATCCCTCTATCTAAAGCTCCCTCCCCTTCCTCCTCCCATGGTCCCTTTCCTTGTACTTTTTGAAAGCACTAGAATGACCTAGGAGACAAACTTCTGTGCATATCTGTGAAGGAGTTTTTACATGGATAGGGATGTAAAACCAAATCATAACGGTGCATCCTTGGCCTAAAGTCCTGGAATAAGTAAAAACAAGAAAGTTTTCCGAGCCCCAGCATCTGTCTCTCTCTGCTTTCTGACTGGATACAATGTGACCAGCTACCTCATGCTCCTGCTGCCATGCCTTCCCCCGCCACGATGGACTGACTGACTGTATCTCCTCAGACTGTGAGCCAAGATAAATCCTTCTTTCCTTAAGTTGCTTTTGTCAGGTGTTTTATCGTAAAATTTAGTAACCAATATGGATTGCAGGCCTCATCTTGATTGCAGGCCATAAATCCCCCCCTTGAATTCAGAGACTCAAAGCTGATAGAACATGAGCTATGGACAGCAAAGGGTAAGTCTAGCCTGGTCCATTGCACAGCCTTCCAATCTCAAGTAGAACAGCCTAGCATCACACAGCTTTCTGTCTCGCTACATCTCTGTCACTCTGTACACACACACACACACACACACACATATATATATATATATATACACACATAGATAGATAGATAGATAGATAGATAGATAGATAGATAGATAGATCTTTCTCCAGACATCCACATCCCTCCTCTCTAGTATTTTCCTCTTTTTCTTTCTGGCAACAGACAATCCTAATGACACATTGCATTTACTGTTATTTCTCCAAAGAGAAATGTCTCCTCCAGAAGTCACCTTCCTTGAAGCTTTTCTCATCTATAACAGTGTGATACTTCCTCTTTATGAGACAGGAGAATTATTTCCTCCTGATGTTGGTTTCACAGAAACTGAAGTAAATATTATTGTACCAGCTATAGAAAAAAAAAAACGCAAGGAGAAAAACGCATTTTGTGCCCGAAATACCGATTTGCCGGAGTATTTTCATAAGAACTTTGAACGTGATGTAAAATATTGGATAATTCTGAAACAAAATAGATTGTGCTACATTCCAAGAAAGCAAAGAGGGTGAAATAAAATGGACCAGGGACCATGCTACCCAGGAGCCATCACTGGTTGAGAGAGAGATGGGACAGTGGCAGGCAGACTCAGCAATCACATTCCAACAAAAACAAGGGCAACTTTTAGAGTTGAAAACAAAGCAAAAACTTTTCAACTTAGCACAGATAAACATTAAAGATGAATTGGTCTATGGCTAAGGAGGTGGGTCAGTAAATAAAGTGCTTGGCAATGGCACGCCAGCATGGGGACCTGAGCTTGGATCCCAGCACCCACATAAAAGCTAGGTATGGAGGGCCATGTCTGTGTGCTAGTGGCCTATCCATCGGTTGTGATCGAATAGTTGGACTAAACAAGGGGAGAAAGGGGTTATTGTGGCTCACAATTCTAGGTCACAGTCCACCACAGCAGGGCTGTCAAGATGGCAAGTATTTGAACCATCTAGTCACATCCACAGTCAGGGGCAGACAGAATGAGTGCATACCTGCTAGTTCTCAGCTCACTATTTTTTTTTCTATACAGTCCAGGACCCAAACCCAAGGAATGGTGCCGCCCACAGTGGGCCAAGTTTTCCCACATCAGTTAATGCAATCAAGACAATTCCCCACAGACATGTCCACAGCCAGTTTAATCTAGACAATCTCATTGAGACTCCTTCCCAGGTGATTCTAGAGTGTGTCAAGCCGACATCTAAAACTAACTACCACAGCATTAAAACCCAGAACTAATGGAGAGGTGGGGGATGGGATTTAGGAAGGGGGAAGTAGAGACAGATAGAGTCCAGAGACTTGACTGCCAGCAGGTCAACCTGGAATAGTGAACTCCAGGTTCAATGAGAGACATTGTCTCAAAAAAAAAAGAAATTAAGACGCACAATGATCCAGAAAGATACTCAACATTGGCATGTGGCCTACACACACATACGCACACACGTAAATGGACCTAAAATATGACTCTCAGGAGTGCATTCCTGACACTCTGAGCTAAGCTCCTCCTTCCTGGGAGTGACTGGCCCATTTACACAACTGGATGACTAGCAATGGCCAGATCTTAACATGACAGATTTCTTGAGTGCCATTCCAGATAGGACAATCAAAAGAGTATTCACAAGGTGTCCCTTAGTGAACAGGTCTCCTCAGGATGACAACCACTGACCTAAAAGAAACATCAGTTAGCCTTCCAGTGCTCAACCAATGATGGTTTACCTCTGATTAGATTGACATCACTGGAATCTTGAGCGATTTCCACTGAACCTTGACTTTGTTACAACACCTGAGTTGAGCAATCTCCATACCTATGCCTGACATTATAGTGATTGGCTGTGAATACCTCATATTCTCACTGTCCCCTGGGATGGCAACATTAGCCAGGTGTCATAGTCTTAATTCACCTGGTTTGTGTCTTATTTTCCTTTCTGTTGTGATAAACACCATAACCAAAAACAACTTGGGAAGAAAAGAGTTTACTTCAGTTTACATAGTCAGGTCATAGTCCATTATTGAGTGAAGTCAAGGCAGGACTCAAATAGGAGCAGAGGCAGAAAACATAAAGGAAGATGCTTCTTATATAGCCCGGGACCATCTGCCTAGGGAATGGCGCTACCCACAGTGGGCTGGGCCCTCCCACACCAATCAAAAATCAGAACAGTATCTCACAGACATGACCACAGGCCAAACTGATGGAGGTAATTCCTCAGCTGAGGTTCATTCTTGCCAAGTAACTCCAGGTTGTGTCAGGTTGATGATAAAAACTAGCCAGAATATCTTTCCTCTGTTGATTTCATCATAGATATTTTGCCACACTGTTTCACTATAAATCTGTTACTCTATGAAGAGATACATCTGAGTTCATATATATATATTTCAACCCAATCTGTAACACAGCCTCCAGATGCAAATAACCTGGAAAGTTCGAGGGCCAAGAAAAGCCACTTGGAAACATAAAGTGCAAAGCACAGAAAATGAAATTACCCACAACCCCACGCTGACAGAATCAGCATGGCAGCACTGAAGCCCAGGGCCAACCTGATTTGTAGAGTGCAAATTGGCATCGCACATTTGTTGGTGGGTTCATCTCTCTAGTTTTTAGCCATGGGGAGAATGTCACAAAGACTCATTTGAAACTGAGAAAATGGGAGAGAAAAAGAAAAATCCTTCTCTCTCTAATAATCTCTAAGGGCATCCGTCATGCAGGAAGGCCTACTACAGTATTTCTGTGGCCAAAAAATGCACGGTATTGATCGGCTATTACCGAACAAGCTAAGCAGATTAAATGGCTCTTCCACTCATTCCTCAGAATCCCATTTAATTGTCTCAGCTATAATATTCTACTGAATACCAGGGAAAATCAATGAGATTAGAGATCTTCCCCACTAAGCCTAAGTGGCTGTGTTGTTCATTCCTCTGCCACCAAAGAACCGAGTCCTCACCATCTGTCTCCAGCATGCATCTGTGCGTGCCTTCCAGCAGAGAATAGACTCAAGTGCAGAAGAGACGGGGAAGAGGGAAAAAGAGGGAAGAAGAAAGAAGGAAGGGAGAAAGGAAAGAAGGGATGGAAGAAGGAAAGGAAGGAAGGGGAGGAAGGGAAGAAAGAAAGAGAGAAAAGATAGAGGAAGGAAGCCCTGTGTCTTTGAGGGGGGATGTAGAAGATGGATATCTTCACCAGAGGCTCTCCTTGGAGATATCACTCTTCTAGTAAAGGACGCCCTCAAACGTGATGTCGCTCATTTTCTGTGCTTCACAGTAGAAGCAGCCCCAGGGTGGGTACCAACTCCAGGCACCAGAGGATGCTCTCTAGGAAAGGAACCATGAACACTCTACAAGTTGCCTTATCATCAAGAGCCGTTAGCATAGTTCCCATAGGCTTGTCCAGCTCAGCTGATTGGGGACAATGGGAAGGTGAGTTTGCCAGGTGGAGAGACCTACTTGAAACTGAAGCCCTCAAGGCCTCAATAGCAATATACATTGCCAGGACAGACACAGTTCCACAGTCCTGGCCCAGTCTGAGGCCAGAAATTCAAGTGTAAAACAGAAACAGACCCGACCTTTGGGTGGTACAGTTTTACAGTCCCTGCCTCCTCCTTCCTGCTTCATCCTGCTCTATGCTGCTTGCTCCTGTAGACGTTCTTTCAGAGCAATGATTGCTCTCATCCATATCCAAGATGTGGTGGATCCTGGAGGTGGATGGTGAGGACTCCCATCCTGATGAAATGCTGGACCAGGGAAGAATGGGAAGGGAACGGTGAACAGAAAGATGGAAGAACTGCCAACTCTCCCCCAAGGACCACCGGGCATGAGAGGAACAAATGAATACACGCAGGCCATGCCAGCTTCCCTGTTGGTGAAATGCAGGAACCACTAGATGCAGAACTGGCTCGATCTCCTGTAATACCTGGACCACATGGAAACTCACACACAGAAAGCTGCCCCTTGGGAAGCAGCACTGGAAGCTTCCGTGCATAAAGCAAATGCTCTCTGCACACTCAGAATCAACCCTGGATGGTAGCCTCCAGTCCAGGATGGCAGCAGCTATAAGATCTCCTTATCTTCTGGCTTCCAGATGTAGAAGGTACCGAGGGGGATCAGAGAGACAGTGTGTTTCCTGCTCATTCACTCCAGGTGTAGTCAAGGCCAATATTCTCAACCCATAGCTCGACCCATGGCCTGAGCCATCCCATAAAATGTCAGCATTCTCTAGGTTCTATAATCTGGTCCTCTTTCCTCCCACTTCAGGCAAACCTCAGTGATCCCTCCCCACTGCTGTTACCATGGGGCTGGTTCCCTTGACCCTGATATAACACTGATTATATCATCAATTCCCTTCAAGATTTCTTCAAACATCCATCAAAGGCAGTTATGACGTCTTGCCAAGATTTGAGTTGTTCAGCCCTAGGAAAGAACAGTGTTAGCTTTCACCTTGAAGTTAGTCAGGTCTGACTCCAAAACCTGCTCTAAGTCATTCACTGAACACCTTTAATATGTCTCCTGTGCTGACTTGCTACCTCTGCCAATTCCTGGACACTCAGAAGGAAGACCAGGTGGCTGTTCACGACGATGGTGCGTTATTCTTGCCTGATGTGTGGGTGTCATTCCATGGGAGTGCAGCTGTGAGCATGAGCTGCCTTGTGCATACAGGTTCTGCTGATCGGCAGAGAAGCCAATCAGTGAAGAAAGGCCCCCACATGTTAGGCCCCTCAGAAGCATCCTGCATGAGCAAAAGGAAGCTCTTCGCACTTAAGTTGCTTCAGTCAGGCATTAGGTCAAAAGTGACTAAAGAGTACCAATGAGCAGACTCCATCACCATCTGAGATGATTTCCCAATGCCTCCAAATCTGTGAGATGCTTAGCCTCCATTGCCTTGAAAAGCCAGTTTGCAATCACATGGAAGAAGAGGTGGGAAAGCACCATGTGGGGAGTACATCCCTGTGCTTCTAAACATGTGCATGGAGATGCAGTTGATAACAGAACTGGACTTTATCTGATGCCGACAAGATGATGAGCTCGGAAGGCTGCTGACGGCTCTGGTACCATCGGGACGGTTGAAGGAACCGTTACCCAGCATCCTCCAGGCTCAGGCATCCCTTTGGTTTTGTATTTGATCTTTACAGTAAAGTTTCAATGTCGACATGAGAGCTGTCCTCCTGGTGACTTTCAAGGAGCCCAGTACGACACTGCAGGCTGTGGGTGGGGTGATGGATGCTGAATCCCTAAGATAATGGGTCTCAACCTTCCTGATGCTTCAACCCTTTCATATAATCCTCCTGCAGTGGTGACCCCAGCCATACAACTATTTTTGTTGATATTTCATAACTGTAATTTTGTGACTGTTATGAACTGTAACGTAAATATTTTTGGAGATGGCGGTCTGCCAAAGGGGTTGTGACTCACGATTCTAGAGTATCTGCCGCCTCTGAGGCTTGACACCCATTGAGCATAGATACCCACTGATGAGGACAGCAAGGGAGGAAAGAGGAACAGCGGAGATGAAGCTTCTCCTCCACCTGGGACCTCCAAGGCAGTGAGTCAAGACCAAATCCTTTTCTTATAGCTTGCCTGACCTAGGGCATCATGTTAGTGACAACTGAGAATACTGGGCAGATGATTCACTTGCAAGCACGAGGACCTGAGTTAAACCCAAGACTCAGGTTTAAAACCAAACAGTGGGGTGTAGGGGTGTGTGCCGGGAATCCTATACTGGCATTGTGATCAGTCTCATGGTCAGCAGGTCAGCCTAGCACATACATATATATATACATACACGCATATACAAACATACATATATACATAGGTACATAAACACATCTATACATAGACATATACATAAATAGAAACACATGCACTCCTAAATGTGCACACCTGCACGCATACACATGCATGCATATATGAATACACAGGCACATAAATACATACTTGTATATATAGAGATATATACATAAGTACAGATATATATACACATATACTCCTAAGCATGCCCATCCATACACATACAAACACATATACTCATGCAAATATATATACATAAACAAATGCACATATACCCATGCATATATATACATATATATATATACATACATTCATACAAACTTAACACATATACACATTTATGCAAATATAGATGCATACAATACCTATATACACTATGAATACCTATATATACACATATACACATACATACATAGACACATATACACACTCATACACACCTACAAATAGATATACACACATGCACACATAGAGACATACATATCTACACACGCATGTATATATAGGTACATAGATGCATACACACATATACGAGAGAAAATAAACTGACTCAAGAAGCAGTAAAATGACACTAGGTCCGGCACTCACCTCTGGATACACTGACAGATTATATACCAAAGCTCCTCAGAACTGAGACTAAGCCATGGGGTCAAGGTGTAGAAGCCTCGGGCTGAGATCCTGTCCCAGACACCAGTTTGTAGAACAGTGACCAGGAGGGCGTGCTGTGAACCCTCTGAGGCCCCAATGCCCTTAAGGACCCTTCCTATGAACAGGAGACTGCTTCCCCAGTTAAGGTATTTGATACAAATTAGCACTTGGCTTGTGACTCATTAGTCCCCAGCACATAGATACTATCAAAGAAGACGCATTCATTAGCTACTTGCTACTCGTATGGAGAAGAAAAGTGGGGAAAACAGCATCATGGAAAGCAATTCCGTGACAGCATCAGGGGACCCCAGGAAGTCGGTGCGCAATGACAGCCAGTGTGAGGGACAGTCAGTTCTCTGCAGGGCAACACACTGAAAAGCTGGGAGCCTGTCTGATGGCTGCTGGGCTAGCAAGTCCTTTCGATGACCCTGTAGAGCCATGGGGGACCACTGAGACAGCTGCTCCTTCGAGAACCATGGAGTTGGGATATAGCAAACGTTCCTTTAAGTCTCCCTTATGGCTGAAGGCTGGTGCCACATTCTGGGCCTTCCACAGCCTGTTTGCAAACGGAAAATCGCCTTTGTGGGGCCGTTTGTTGTTCTCGGCGTCTGAGATATCGATTTCTTGAAGTTCTGTCCTTGAGATGAAGAGTAAGGAATTGCAGTCAGCCATGGAGACATTGTAAAGGGCGCCCATGCCAGAAGCATGAGGAGGTCCTAATTCCTTCCCAACCCACAGATAGCATCTCCAGCACTATGACATCACAGGCTACAGGGAATGAGAACTGGGAGAAGGGGATGCCCAGAAACCACCACTCTTAGTCTTAATCTTACGAAGGCAGGTGGGTCTGCAGCTACATGACAGTGACCACCGATGAGAAAGGCTTTTAAGGTTCAGTGCTGTGACGTTCTACTGATAACCTCTGAGGAGAGCAGGTCTTCCAGGTCCATGAACAATTAAGGTTTGATCCTGGGAAACCCAGCTGAACACCAGCAACTGTGCTCAACACATTCCTGTCTCCTGGGGAGCCCTTGATTAGCGGTCCCTCTGACCCTTTAAAATAAATTGCTATCTGCTTGCACCTGACTCAGACCCCTGCCTTCCAGCTCCCGGCTGCCCCGTCCCTAGAAGCTCTGCTCTTTGAAGCATCAGACTGCAAGAATGCCACCAATTCCCCAACACTGGGGAGGTAGAGAAAGGTGTGCCAGGAGTTGAAAACCTATCCTTGGCTACATAGTTCAAGGACAACCTGAGCTACATAAGATCTGGTCTTAAAACATACCACACACACATACACACACATACACACACACACACACACGTATAAGACCCAGAAAATCATGTCTTTCCACTTCTATGCTTAAAGGGCCTTAGCAGGTAGCCTTGAGACAGGGAGAAGTCCCGAGCATAGAATGGGCTCAGGGGAGGTTACAGGAGTCTTTCTGAGCAGACATGGCAGAAACTGAGGCAAGGAGGGTGTTCCTACAGTATGTAGCCCAGAGCCAAACAGCCCCAACACTTCTGGAAGCCAAGGAAGGCAAGATGAGACATTTTGCCTCTGAGGCTGCCAAGAGAGAGCAGCCAGCTTACAGACTTTGGTTCAGTGGGACCAGGTTACCCTCTGACTTGTAGTACCATGAAAGAGACATGGGAGGGAAAGAGAGAGGGAGGGAGGGAGAGAGGGAGGGAGGGAGGGAAGGAGGGAGGAAGGGAGGGAAGGAGGGAGGGAGGGAGGGAGGGAGGGAGGGAGGGAAGGAGGGACATGTGCAGCTCTTTAGGCTGCTTGGCTAGTGGCAATTTGTGGCAGTGGCCAAAGAAGAGATTCGGGGCCAAGTCCATGTGCCAAAGCACATGAGAGCAGATTCCAGCAGCACAGTGCTAGAAGATGACTTAATTTATTGATCTGCGAAGTGGGTATAGTACTTCAGTCTCATAAGTGAGTTTAGAATAGTGTGTGTGTCAGGGGGTTGAACCTCAGTTATCAATCACTCTCCCCTTTATTTTCTGAAATAGGGTGTCTCACTTTTTCCTGGAATGCACTCATTAAGCTAGACTTCCTGGCCAGGCAGCCCCTGGGATCCACATATCTCTATGCCCCAGCCACTAGGAATACAAGTACATGCCTGCATGATTTTTTTTTTCCACAAGGCTTCTGGTGATTACACTTTGGGCTTTGTCTTTACATGACAAATGTTTTACCAACTGAGCCATCTTCCAAGCCCACAAACTATTGTCTTGAAAAAATTGTAGCTAGCTCACTAATGAAATTGAAGCTAGCTCACTAATGAAATTGAAGCTAGCTCACTAATGTGCCCCCCCCCCCGGGCAAGGGAATAGGGGTGACTCAAACACACAATCCTCCTGCCTCGGGCTCCCAAGTGCTAGGATCACAGCTTGAATCTCCACAGCAAACCCACTAGTTGTTGCCTCTGAAAGTGTTTATTAAATGCCAGAGAGGCAATGCTAGCTGGCTAAGCCCACACTGTATCTGATACCATTTTCAACTCCTTCATGACAAGCTGACAAGGGAAAGAAGCCTTAGGGGCACCTGCTTAGATCTACAAAAAAAGGTATTTCTCTTAACAATAAGATTTCCTCCCGAGAATCACATATGTCTGTCTGGAAGACTCCTATGTAACGATTAAAGGTGAGAAGGGAGAGAGCCTTTGTATTTCTCCCAGCCAGAGGAAACAGGATGCAGAGAAACCTGGGATAGAGGCCTGTTTGTGCTGTCCATGTCTGGGTAATTACGAGAAGCAGTGTTGAGTACAGAGGATCTGTTTTATCACATCTTCAAGATCTCTAGATGTTCTAGTTTCTTTCCCGTTGCTGTGACAACCACCACGATGCCGAGCAACTTGGGGAGGAAGGGGTTATTTGAATTAGTCTTCCAGTTATCACTCGTCACTGAGGGAAGTCAGGGCAGGAATTTAAGCAGGAGCTTCAAACAGACTATAGAGCAGTAGTACTCAAACTATGGATTCCGATATTCTGCAACCAGAGATTCTGCAAGTCAGATATTTATATTATGATTCATAACCATAGCAAAATTACAGTTGTGAAGTAGCAGCGAAATAATTTTATGGCTGGAGGTAACCATAGCATGAGAAACTGTATTAAGAACCACTGCTATAAAGGAACACTGCTTACTGGCTCACTCACCCATGCTTAGCTAGTTTTCTGTTATACCCCAGGACTATCTGCCTAGGGAATGGTGCCTCCCACAGTGGGATGGACCCCCGCTATGTCTATTGCCAATGAACAGTCCCTCAAAGACAGAAGACCAGCCCAACCAGACAAGGCAGCTAATGCTCACTGACCCTAGGCTTCTGAGAGATCAGTACCTAGGACACTCTCAGGCACAGACTCTGAACCACAGATCTAAACATGTGGCTACCTTCTGGCACAGCTCCTAGGTTTCTATATGCTAGACACCTTGTTACTCTCACTGCAGCCAGATCACAAATAGACAGTTCGCAGGAAGGAGAGTCAGTGTCTTCTAAGGGATTGGGTATAGTAGCATCAAGTTCTACTTCACAGGTTTTGCTCATTCCCACACAGTTCCTTGTAACAGTTATTATATTATTCACTTTTCTTATTGCTGTGACAAAGTCGGGAAGCAGAGAAGAGAGAAACACTGGTGTTCAGCTCACGGTCTCCTTTTTATTCAGTCCAGGACCCCAGCCATGGGAGGGTGCTGCCTACATTCAGGGTGGGACCTCTCTCCCCAGCTCTCTGCAAACACCCTCAAAGACATGTCAAGAGGTCTGTCTCCCAAGTGATTCTAAACCCAGGGGCCTGAATGATCGCTCAGTGGTTAAACAGCACTTGTTGATCTTTCAAGGGACCCATATTGGGCAGTTCACAATTACCTGTGACTCCAGGAGACCTGATGTCCCATTCTAGTCTCCTCAGGACCCTGCACTATGGACACACACACACACACACACACACAAGGAATTCAAAATAAAATAAATATGTTTGAAAGAAACAGAAAATCACAACAACAACAACAAAACCTCCTGGGGTCCTTGTTAGCAGCTTCCAAATGGAGTCAGTTACAGACTGTAGAGCTCTCACCAGTTTGGCTGGCTGTGGCTAAATTCTGGCACAGTGTCCCTCCATCTAGCCATATCCTTCACATCATCTGACCTTGAGGGATGGAGGATGCAGGCAGCAAGAACCCAAATATACAAGTCCACACCCAATTCTAGCTATTTCTGGTCCCTCCATCCCCCAGTGTCTTCATTTCAGATGGAAGTCTTCACAACAGTCAATCACTCAGGCTTGATAAAATTAAATGAGACAATGTCTGGGTCCTGTGCATACACAGATCAGGCTCATGAATCAGGGCTTTGAAATGTCACCCAGCAGTGTCACCATAAAGAATAGTATTTGTTTTGTCCAGCTAGGAGGTTTCTTAGGATATAGAACCCAGCATGTACTTCATGTGGGATTTGTGGGGTGGGGACAGAAAAGTCAAGTTAATGAACAAAATAGTTGACTTAAAGGAGTGATGAGAAAATGGCGTGATCTATGTAGAGCTAAGCTCTCTTAAATCCTGGTTCTCCACATACACACAGACCTTCCTGAGTCACACTGAATGAAGATTGCAGTGGAGTTCTGAGTAACCAAAGGGCAGCTCCTAAGTGGGTAGTTTCAGTGGAAGGGGTCAGACACATTCAGTCAATGACCTCTTTTACAAGTCCTCGGCTGACTGGATGTATCTTGAATCTGCCGATATCTTCTCCTCTCCAGTTTTACCCCTGAAGGCAGAGAGTGTATGAGCTACCTAGGGTAGGAACCACAAGTAGGAGTGGGAGGGACAAGCCCATGAGCCACTCTAGCACATAAAGAGGTTGAATACACAGAGGTGGAGAAGAAACCCAAGGCTTGAGCTGATAACGGAAAGCCTTGGGAAAGGGCACAGCTGAGAAGGAGAGAATCCGGGAGAGAATCTGAGCCAGCAAGACACTGTGGTAAAGGACCCCATCTTACCTCCACCCCAGTGAAAAGACACCCTGGGATTTAGACAGGAGTTTTTCAATTTCATTTATGCTTCAGATTATAGTTTCTGCCAGGATGAGAATGGCCAGCAAGGAGTCTAGAGCAGATCTGGCTGGATCCCTTAAGATTAGAGTAAGGAAACAGAAGACATACTTTCACACCAGGGTGGTAAAACTGGAGATGGGAAGACATTGGCAGATTCAAGATACATCCAGGCAGCTAAGGACTTAAAAAGAATCTTAAGAAGGACCTGGGCAATGGGACCATAGACAGCGATGGTTTGCTCTGAACAAAGCTGGTACTCTGCCCGAATCAAGAGTTACCATTTCTATTCCACAAACCACACTGGTGGGAGGGGGTGATTTCAGCCTGCACTTAAACCACATGGGCTGCTTCCCAAAGCTGGGGTACCTGGTGAAGATAAGAAAACACTGCATACTGTAAAGAATAAAGGAGTAAGGAGAGACATGCAGAAGAAGAGCACACCAATCTTAGTCTTCCACTTCTAAGATGCTCTAGAATTCCTGACTTGATCTCGGGAGTGGCAGCTGTCTCTCCCAACTTGTTAGAGGTCATCTATCACACCCCTAACTCTTATCCATCATCATCCAATCCCTTTGTGCATCATCATCCAACCTCTCTGTCCATCATCATCCAATCCCTTTGTCTATCATCATCCAACCTCTCTGTCCATCATCATCCAATCCCTTTGTCTATCATCATCCAACCTCTCTGTCCATCATCATCCAATCCCTTTGTCCATCATCATCCAATCCCTTTGTGCATCATTATCCAATCTCCTTGCCCATCATTATCCAACCTCTCTCCATCATCATCCAACCTCTCTGTCCATCATCATCCAACCTCTCTGTCCATCATCATCCAACCTCTCTGTCCATCATCATCCAACCTCTCTGTCCATCATCATCCAATCCCTTTGTCCATCCTCATCCAATCTCTCTGTCCATCATCATCCAACCTCTCCTGCTCCGCCTTCACAAGACACCAACATGCTCCTTCCTACCTACAGTGCACAGGCATCACTGACCTGGTTCCCCAGGAGACTCTTGTGTAGCCCATTTCTCTCTACATTTTCCTACCCATCCAGCAACTGAAAGGAATCTATACAGAAGTCAGTCAACGAACGGGGTCCCTCCTGCTTCCTCCAGAGGGACCATTTAATTGGGCTCTTCCAATGACCATCTGGGTCATCAGTCCTTGGTGAAAGGTCCCCAACACTTCACCCATCAGACTATACTGGTTTCCTTGCAGTGATGATAACAGTCCAGAAGCCAGCCAGCACTTGCCTCTTGCCTTTTCCTCTGCTGGGAGCTCTTATGGCTCCATGACGTCCTTCAGGACATGCTCAGCTGACTAACTGTTCCACCCTGTCATGTGTTGTACAACCGCACTGTACATCTACACAGAGCCTGATTGGCCTTCCTGTGTAGCTCCTTCCACCATCTAGCATCCACTCATGCATTTGCATGCTTGTGTCAGCATCTTCTGCTTCCCTCATGACCATGTGGTTTCCATGTTGCAAGAACTGGAGTGGTCCTGTGTGTCTATGATAGGACATGGTACATGGCACCCATGCAACTGTAAAGGAGTATAGCCTGGAGTACTTGAGGATACATGGATACCTATCCAGGAAGCTACATGTATAATCATGAGCCCACAGGCATAAAGACAGCCATGACCATACCCCCACCTCTCCTACCACTCAACCTTCCACTCCATCCTCAGCCCACTAAGATTAGAGCATGGTACAAAAACCACACTAGATCTAAGGAGTTTCAGGACAGTGGGACAGTAAAGAGCCCCTGTCTTGAGGAAAACAAGTTGATAGCTCCTGAAGAGTAGCAAATACTTTGGCTTTGAGAACTACAGCGACTGGTAGACCTTGGGGAGGGAGTGGCTCAAACTGGAATTCTTTCCCTCTAACTAGGTCCAAGGGATGTGGGGTTTCAGGAGAGCACTTAATGGGGACAATTGAATGTGAAGTATCTGGGTAGCATTCCAACTGAAGTGCCCAATAGGGACTTGAATAGAAGGTTCTAGAGTTCGTGCAGTGGTGGAGCCTGGAAAAATGTCCTTGTTGATTGAAGGTTTGGTCTCCAGGTAGGTACAAATGGGAAGGGATGGAGCTCTGGAGTGGCAGGCTCTGGGTAGAGGTCTTTAGGTCTTTTATCTATTAAAGAAAGTTGTACTTAAAAGGCCCCTCCTTTTATTATTATTTTTTAAAATTTCTGTACCATCAGGTTAGCACCCATGCCAGCACACACTCCCCACCATGAAGTGCAACCTCTTGCCCAAAGCAAGAGACCAACTGACCATAGACATTCACCTCTGGAGGGAGGAGCGAGATTCATAAGACTCAAGAAGATCATACAACTTCCAAGTCCCAGGAAGTTCAGAAAGCTACTAGATTTACACGACCTCTCCTTAAGCTCTACCCTTAGAAGCACAGAGGAGAGGTGACTTTCTCTAGTAGAGCTGCCTGCATATTGGGCAGGGAGCTCCTAGGATGCAACTTTCATGAGTTATCACTCATGCTGGAATAGGATTTTTGGTGATACAGCTGCCTTAGAACCATCCATGTTCCTGTCAGTAGCCCCCAATAAACTCATTAATCCTTGCGTCCTAAGGTAAAGTCACACAGTAGTGTGAGGCCATCATTAGATTAAGAAACAAGAGCAGGTCTGTCACCGCAAAAAGTTCAGAATCTGTTCATCAAATCCTGGCTTCTTGCCCAAGTGCCTTTAGGCATCAATGTCACCTGCCTGCACTCTGTGTTTGTGTTCATAATTCTGAGCTAAGGAAACATGGGCCAGTATAAGTTGATAAAAGAAAGGGACAAGGGGTGACCATGGGAAGTAGCTGCAGACACAGACTGGACAGAGCTGGCCCAAGACCACAGACCTTTGGTGTGTTGGTTGTTTTGGTGGCTTTGCTATTGGATATCAATTGATTCTATTTCTAAGAATGTTGACAAAGTGATTTAATTATCTCTCTATGCATGCAAACAGATAACGTAGAGTTCAATCTAATTCTAAATCGGGTCTCAGATAGAAGGTAGACAGAGTACAAGATTCCATTGGAGCTGCCACTGCTACCCATAGTGCCAGGGAATGGGTGTGGCTCTTAGACTCTTACACTCAGGTACTCATCCTATTCCCTGCCATAGGCAGGTCCAGCCTGTGTGTCCCTCCCTCTGCAAAGTCCTCAGAGTGCATTAGAAGTTTGAACTTCAGAACTTCTGTTTACAACCGAGTCTGGAAGAACCCCTCTTTCTCAGACATGCCAACTTTCTTCGGGACACACAAACAGCATGTAGAGCCAATGCACTCAGGCACAGATCCTCGGGGTTGCCTCTTCTGTCATCTGCTAGTAATGCCAGAGTGAATGGATCTCTTCCAATGTAGATGCCTGTTCATTTCCTGTCCTCACTATATGGGTTATGGCTACTGGGTCTAGGCTGATGTGAGGAGGAAAAGCCTGCTGTCATTAAACCCTGACACAGAAAGTTCTTGGTCTGTCACCTTGAAGGCCCACAGCAGCTGCTGTCATAGGGTTCCCTTTAGGGAGTGAAGAGAGACATCTTCATTCCCTGGTTTGTGAAGCATTAGCAAAGTTGGAGTTGAGTTTGGTAAGTGCTTGCTGTGGGTTGAACATAGCACGCCTCCCACAGACTCATGTGTTTGAACCACTTGGTCCCAAACTAGCATTGCTATTCTGGAAGGTTGTGGAACTTCATGGATGTGGAGCCTTGCTGGAGAATGTGGATTGCTGGGGACAAGCCTTGAGGTCTGAGACCTTGGTTCCATTTTCCTGCTCACTCTCTGCTGCCTGACTGTGGATTCGATGCATTGTCATCAGCAGTCTTACCCCACTACCACCACAACTTCCCCACAGTGGTTCCCTGTATATCTTCCTAGATTGTGACCCTATGTAAACTCTTCACCAAGTTGCTTCTTGCTACATATTTGGTTGTATTGATGAGAAAAACAACAGCAACAACTAATTAAATGCCCCCCGGTTTTATCCTCTGTGTTGTCAATACAATGGGACACAGAGGGCCTGTCCCAGGGGCAATAGTGTGTCCACATTGAGGCGAAGACCCACATTCAAGGCATACAAGATTGGTCTGCATTTGGAAAACAGAATTCGTGGTTGGCCAGCAGAAGCTGAAGGTTCCATCCATCTATCCATCCAGCAACGAATCATTGATCCATCCCTCTACCCTTCTACCCATCAATCCACATCTGAGGAGTGCCTAAGAACTCACTGATCTCCTCAGATGAGTACCTATTTCTAATGGCTAATTCCGGGTTGTCAACTTGACTGTATCTGAAATGAACTACAACCCAAAATTGGAGGGCTCACCTGTGATCCAGATCTTGAGGCTGGAAGACAGAAGTGTCTTATCTGGATCTTGGCATGGAGATCTTGAGGCACAGTGGCCATGAAAAGCTTAGGTCCAGGCAAGGTAGTACATGCCCTTAATCCCAGAAGACTGAGGCTTAATTCCAGATCTCCGAGTTCAAGGTCGGCCTGGGACAAAGCAAGTCCCAGATCCAGCCATGGTGACAGACATCTTTAATCTGGGCCACATCTTCTGCTGGAGGCCTACATAAGGATATTGGAAGAAGGAAGATCCTCTCTTCTTCGCCTGCTTGCATTTACATGTCAGCACATCTGCTGAAACCTACTTCTACAGAAGACCAGCTGAACAACTAGCCTCATGGGACTGAGCAACTACTAGATTCTTGGCCTTCCCATTCACAGCTGCCCATTGTTGTGTTAGTTGGACTATAGACTATAAATCATCACTATAAATTTCCCCAATATAGAGGGACATTCTATAAGTTCTGTGATGCTAGAGAACCCTTACTAACACACTATTCTTCACACCACTTCCTCCTGATCTGCAGCCTTCAAGATATTTCATTCTAACAGGTATCTACTCTGTACCTGACAGCTAAACACTAGTGGATACAAAGGTCCCTTTGGAAGATGCTCACCTGTGGAGCCCAAAGGTCAAGGTCACGCACCTCATGGTACTATTCTGCCATGCCAGCCACAGAGGACATCTTGGTGTTTGTGTCTTAAATATATGGAGTCAGACAGGACCTATGGATAGGATTATTATAGGTTCAAGACCTATCTGAGCAACTTAGTGAGACCACATCTCTAGGATCATAACTCAGTGGTAGAAAGCTTGTCTTAGATTCTGTGTTCCATGGAAAACAACAACAAAACCACCTACCTGTGCCTCTGGGTGGGATCTGTATCTGAAGCTTTTCTCTACCCCTGGAGTGACTTTGATTTTGTTCAGGAAAATTCCTGGAACTTGAGCAGCATTGCCCACGCAACTCCGCTGGAGATCAAGCTGGTTCAGCCGCGAGTCACTCTTTCTCACAACCACCTTCCTGATGGCTTTCCTTCCTGGGACCTTAATTAAAACTAAGCTCACCAAAGACGCTGACTCACATGGGATTAAGCTCTTGTAATGCCTTATCAAACTTTATTATTGACTCAGCAAAAATCCCTAATTCTTTTAAAGCGATAAAGAAAGAAATGTCAGTTTGCACTGTTCTGTCCCTCACCCAACTGGGACATTTTTTTCAAAGGGTTATGGCTCATCTGCTAAGGTAGGGGGGGACACCCAAAGGTGTTTATATTTAATAACTGATAAGCTGTCAAAGAGTAGTGACTACTTATATTTTAATGCTTATATTCAGAAATTTGCCTCCAACTCTCCTCCTACCTTTATGTGAGAAGCGTCTGTAAATTCTCTTTCCCTCTCATACTTGAATGACAGGCCTAGTTAATTGCAGGGTGGGATGTTCCCACAAGGCTATGGGGTGGGTTACTGAAACAAACTATGGATGGATGGATGGATGGATGGATGGATGGATGGATGGATGGATATGTGGGTAGATGGATGGGTGAGAAGATGGATAGGTGGGTGCAGAAGTAGGTGAGTAGATGCATGAATGGCTAAATGGATGGATATTTGGATAAATGGGAGGGTGGGAAGTCAAATGAAAAGGTTGGTGGATGGGTGGACTAGGTAGCTGGAAAAGTACTGGGTAGATAGATGGATGGAGAGATAGATGGGTAGATGGGTGCATGGTTGGGTCGATGGGTGGGTGAGTGGTTCATCCAGGAGATCCATGAGATGCAGGCATATGAAGCAGGAGCATACATACCATCAAGATGCCCTAGGTCCAAAAATAAAGTCAGTACTCATTGGAGTCTGGGTGCCATTTGTCTGTGGAATGGCATAGGTTGTACCAGCCTGACTTACTAACCACCTCACTTGATGCCCACCAAGACTATACCCAAAGGAGAAGGGGAAGTACCTTCAAAGCAACTTCATGAGAAGTCACAGGAAAGCAGAGGTTTCAGGGATGCTTATGCAAAATTCACAGGTGCTCTCCACCCTGTAAGCAAGCTCTCCATAACCATTCAGGACCAAAGTGCCTGGTAAGCTTAAAGCAGGGCTTGCTTAGAGCAGGGAATGCTGAACACAATCTTTTGAAGGCCCAGAGATGGCCAGTTAAATGTCACTTCTCTGTAAACCAGATGGACTCGGCATTTTCTGTCAGCTCAGCGAGCCCCAGAACACAAGTGTAACACCCTCCCACCATCCCTCTGATCCACACCGGGCAGTTACAGCCAAGCATCCCAGACACACATCCAGAAGGTACCACATCCAAAAGTCTTTGTCCAAACAGTGTGTAAGGGGCTACAACACAAAAAAAAATCTAGAAAACAGAGACAATGGGGCACCAAGTCACCTGAAGAGCTAAAAGGAATCAGAAGAGCCTTTTTCCCCTAAATTTATAACAATTTAGTCAATTAGGAATTGTTTTAAATTATTGGACTTCCCAGTCTCTGCAGATCTCACGGAGGTTCTGGTAATAACACTCCAGACCACAGTAACCTCACTTCCGTAGATCAGCAGGCATATTTATTTAAACAATTTAGGATAATTGAAAGCGATTTTCCTTTTTCCTCGAAAATTACTGGCACAGTGACAAGTTAATTGAGAAAAGACATGCACACTCACACACAATTACATGACAGTAGGTGAATCCTGGGACACTTACCATCTATCAACAAGAGGGAACTGAAATGTGCATTTCCTGGTTTCTATGACGAGAGGCAAAGTGGTGCGACTCTCGGCTACACATGAACCACTGTGTGCAGAGCAAACTCAGCTAATTTCAGGGGTAATGGTTTACAGGACTACTAGATAGTCTCCCATAATTCCTTTCTTCTCTTTACCGTAAACTTTCACACTATGGCTTCTACTAAAACCACACCACACTCAGGGATCTCCGGATCTCAGATAGTCCCTTTAAGTCGAACAACAAAGACAGGCTCTTAGCGTCTGATATTTAAGACCTGAGATCTGTACTTGGGCGATGGCTCAATGAGCAAAGTGCTAGCTGCAAAACCATGAGGACCTGAGATGGGATTCCCCACCACCCCCAGGAGAGCTAGATGTGTGTTGGGGGTGAGGAGATCTATAACCCCAGAAGTTCCGTGGTGCAAAAGCAGGCAGATACTAGCTCTCTGGCCAGCCAGTCAAACCAAATGGGTGAGCCCCAGCTTCAGTGACAGACCCAATCTCAAAACATAAGGTAGAGGTGGACATGGTGGTGCACGCTTTTAATGTCAAGTACTCTGGAAACAGAAGCAGGTAGATCTCTGTGAGTTTGGAGCCAGCCTATTCTACATAGCAAATTCCAGGCCTGCCAGGGATACGTAATGAGACACCATCTTAAAAACTAAGTGAATGCATAAGCAAAGTAGAAAATGATGGAAGAGGAAGATACCAGACAGTGACCTCTGGCTTCCGTACATACTGCATACTGAAACACACATACACAAACCAGCAAATTGTAAGGTTCTTTTAGCCTCAGAGATAGATTTCTAAACCCCATGTGCTTTCTCTCTTCAATTCTTGAGGCTACTGTGTGTCCTCCCGACACACAGTATGTATCAGTATCCTTATGCATCAGTACATCCAACCGACCTTCTCAGTAGACATTTGGAGAACAATTCCAGAATTTTTCAGAAAGCCAAATTTGAATTTCCTCTTTCCCAAACATCATGGGTCCCTTGGGATGCAGTGGGGCAGGGGAATGCCCTGAATTGGCATTCCTCTGGTAACACACTGAAGTTCCTCCCCAGCCTGCTCACAGAAATCTACCTGCCTGTTTCCAGAGTGCTGACATCAAAAGCATGTACCACCATCACCCACTCCACTTAATTTTCTTGAGATAGGATCTCTCGCTGAACCTGGAGCTCACTCATGTGACTAGACTGGCTGGCCAGAGAACCCCTGTATCTGCCTGGTTTTGCACCACTGCACTGTTGGGGTTACAGACCTCCCCCACCAACACACACACACACAGATAGCTCTCATGTGGGTAGTGGGGAATCTCATCTCAGGTCCTTTTGTCATTTCCCGGGGGTTTCCTCCCTATGGCATGAAGTCATGTCAGCAATGTTGTTGCTATGTGGAATATAGGAGGATGTCCCTCTGGGTTGTGTTTCCCAAGCAAACCACTATTTACGTATATCTGTATTATATTTGAGATTATAGGCATCGGGAGAGAGTGTAAAGTACCCAGGAGGAAGTGTGTAGAGTATATGTAAACTCCATGAGATTTCATATGACAAACTAGAGCATTGTAGATATTATTACCAAGGTGGCATCTGGAACTAATCTGCATGGACACCTGGGGACAACAAGGATAAGTGAATTAAAATGCCAGGAAGCAAATGCCAGAAAGAGCTGCTGAGAAAGGGAGTCTCACCCGCTCAGCCACCTCCTGGGCAAGTCTTGGCAAAAGATAGATAGAATCTCTCTCTCCCACACTCATTCTGGATAAGCTGGGGGCCCTTGAAGCAGGATCCATTCCTTACATTTCTATGTTAAACCCTGGGACTCAAAAAGAAACATAAGAGTCCACACTCCACCATGGCAAAGAAACAGTTGATGCATTAGGAACTCTGAGAGACCGAGGTCTTATGATCTCAGGAAGACAGGAGTACTGATTCCCAAGAACCAGACTCTGATGGAATCATGGCATCAGGATGAAGACCCACGTAGTAGAATGGGATCTGAACTGAGGAGTCAGGGCTGGGTCAGAGCAGAGGGAAAAGATGAATAGGTGAGTGGGTAAGTGAATGGGTAGGTGAATGGGTAGATAGGTGAATGGGTGAGTGTGTAGGTGTATAAATGGGTGAATGGTGGGTGTATAAATGGGTAAATGGGTGGGTGTATGAATGGGTGAATGGATGAGTGGGTGAGTGTATGAATGGGTGAATGGTGGGTGTATGAATGAGTGAATGGGTGGGTGTATGAATGGGTGAATGAGTGGGTGTATGAATGAGTGAATGGGTGGGTGTATGAATGGGTAAATGGGTGGATATCTACAGGCAGCCATAGCTAAAGGTAACCAAGAGAAAAGGAAAGTACCAGGAGGCTTTGCGGCCCCTTAATCAGATCTTACACACCTCCTAAATGACAAAGAGGGGACAGAAAATTCTCCAAGAGTAAGCTTATGGATAAAATGCTTCTATGTTTGATTAAATTGCCTGAAAAACCCACAGCCAGCAGGAAATGAAAAGACAGGAGACAAGATTCTGCCTTTTGTGCCCTGCGGTCTAGACAAATGCTTAATAGGTACCCACTCCTTCATCCAAAGCCTTCCTGTAGGATCTCGTGTGTATATGAGGGTGTGTACATGTTTGTGTTGGGAGTGGACATGAGTGAGTATACATACATGTGAGTGCCAGAGGACAACTTCAAGTGTCACTACACAGATCCTAGCCACTTTGCTTTTTTTTAAAAAAATATTTTTATTTATTAGGCATATGTACATGAGAATGTATAGATGATCATGACTTTGGACTCCAAGTGAGGGTATCAAATTCCCCCCGGAACTAGAGTTATGGACATCTGTGAGTTGCCCAGTGTAGGTGCTAGCCATCAAACTCAAGCCCCACACAAAATCAGCATACGCTCCTAACCACTGAGCTATCATCTCTCTGGTCCCCCACCATACTTTCTTTTTTGAAGCAGGGTCTCTCACTTCTCTGGAGCTCAATGATTAGGCTACACTTGCTGGCCAGCAAGCCCCAGAGACCTGCCTGTCTCTGCCTTCTTAGTGTTCAGATTATTAGCCTATGACACCATGTCTAGCTTTATTTTATTATTATTATTTTTTTTAACATGGGTGCCGGGGATCAAACTCAGTTCCCCATGCTTGTGTGGCAAGCCCCTTCCAACTCAACCATCTCTTCATCCTCCCCTAGTACATCTTCTAAATACTGAGCAGAAGTGGGATTGCGATATGCGACTATTCTCATCCTTACGGTGCTATGACCTGAAATATTTTTCTATAGCAAGAATGTCTGCAAAGAAACAATATTCCAAACTTGGAAACACTACCATGTATGACTTCTGTCCTTTCAAGGTCATTTTAAGGACTGTCTCTGAGAATCACTTGAGGTTCTAACATACTCATTCAGTATTAGATTGGGTTCCTCCCACAGTGCGGCCACAAGCTCACTCCGCCCTGCCCCATGGTGCATCCACAGACTCCCTTCACCTCCACCTTGCAGCCACAGACTCACCCCTACCCCCACACTGTACAGCCACAGACTTGCTCCCCACCCCCCACTCCACCCCCCCACAATGCAGCCACAAACTTGCTACGCCACCACACGGTGCAAAGACGCCCTTCCTCTGCCCCCACATTACAGTCACAGACCACAGACTCACCCCCTGCCCCATGGTGCAGCCACAGACTCACTTGTCATGGGGGCTTGTGGCCCCACTGAAAGACTAGAAGTCAGGCAGGTCCCCAGTACACTGACGACAAGAGTTTGTTCCCATGGAAGGGAAATACTCAGGGGGACTTTCAAACTTCTCCTGTAGACTCTTGAGGTGAGTGAGAACCAATCAGTTTCCCTTTCCTTGTCTGGGCTATCCAATAGCTTGTGATAGTCTAAACAAGTCAATTCTGAGGAAGAAAGGGAATTAATTAATCACCTTCCAAACATATAAAAGTTTCATCTCTGCCAGAAACTCTTATGAGAATTTGCTTTTTCTGTCTTCTTATTCTTTAAGTTAGCAAAGAATTTCCTGAAACCCTCAGGGACGTCACCATGACAGCATCACTATGGGATGTTGAGGGGTGAGCCCATAGCCTCACAAGTGCCACCTAACACTCCACTGAGCTGCATATTTAATATTACACATTAGCAAATATTTAATTAAATATAATTAAATAAACCAACAATTACTTCATATTTATTATTAATATAATGACTTAATAATTAATATTTAAATAAATATAGTTATAAGTGCTGGATATTAAATATGTAGTTCACCACAGGCCCTTTGGGTATACATCACCATGTTCTCAGTTCCTTCATTTAAGTAAGGAATTTAAAGTCACTAAAGCATATATTTTTGTAATGTTATAGTATTTATTTCATGTCTCCATTGCTGTTTATTTTATTTTGGACAGTGACTCACTATGTAACCCAGGATGGCTTGGAACTAATAATCCTCCCGTATAGAACCTCTTTGCTTTCGAAAATGAGACTCTGACTTGGCAGTGGAGACCTGGATCCAGACCAGCAGATTGTAATGGTGGTGTCTGGGGCAGCTGCTGTCTCATACACACACACACACACACACACACACACACACACACACACACACACGATCCATCCACCATCATCAACTCTGCTTTCTCAGAGATAAATGACAAGGGTGGGTGCCTGGGCCCACAGTGCCTGCTCTCTGCCTCCAGCTGCTTGCCATGTTTACTGTTTTTTCTGTCTTCTCTCAGGTGGTAACTGGAAGTAAGTAGAAACTGGCTCTAGAATCCAAAAATGAACATGGGAGCAAGGCTATCTGCCCCCCAGACTCCATTCTGCCTACACTCCCTCCGAAATTCACTGCCCCTCTGGGGCTCTCCAATGACCTGAAGGCTTATGGTTTTAATTCTTTGTCTGAGCCAGATGGTAAAGTCTATAGACCCAAGACCAGGGTTGAATGGACCCATCTATCACAGGCTCCTTCCACTGGGTATAGTGAGAGACCTGAGGTGGTAGAGTCATGAAGGCAGAGAGAGGAATGTGGTTCAGGAAATGGGTAGTGGTTGTTGGAGGGGAGGGGAGGAGAGGGGAGGGACCCAGTCACTCTTCCTGGGATGACAAGTTGGTTATGTGGGAGGACTTAGCTCTGAACACCACACATCACCTGGCCAGCACTCAGACATACTCTTGTATATGCGGAAATCTGCTGAGTAGGAAGGCCTTAGACATTATAAAAGTGATCTCTAAGCAGGACACATCTGTCCAACCAAATGGGAGCCAGTATTTAAAGGGATACAATTCTGTCCCACGCCGGAGTGAGGATGGATCTTGAGGTTGGTCAACTAGACCCAGAAGACAAGTAGTGGATCCCCCACGTGCTCCCCTCCATGAGATGCCCAGTGAGGTCTAATCCATGCAGACATGAAGCTGAATGATGGGCTGAGGAGATAGCTCAGAGTAGCAAACGTAAAGCCCTGAGTTTGATCCCCTGTAGAAAGTCGGTATGATGGGACACACTTGTGATCACAGTACTCAGGGAGCGGAGGCAGGAGGATAAGAAATTCAAAGTCCTCTTCAGCTACATTGTGAAGTCCAGCCAGCGAGAGAGAGAGAGAGAGAGAGAGAGAGAGAGAGAGAGAGAGAGAACGAGGAAAGATTGAAGGGAGGGGTGGAGGAAGGAAGAGCGAGGAGAAAACAGGGAAGACTAATCCATTGGTTACTGGCCTTTTTTGGTCTGAGAGAAGAAAACTCCACCCCCAAACTAGACATGGTCATGGTTGCCCAGTACAATGGATACACCTAAAGCCACAAATGCACACTTATTAGAGGCGATCACAGAAGTAAATTCTATGAGTTGGAGGGGCATGACTAAGAATAAAACTTAAAAAGCACACTCGTCCTAAGAAATCATTTTGTTCCGTGCCAAAAGCATTCAGATCCTGGTGGTCTGTCACTTGCTGGATTCCCAGGGTGACTGTCCAGACACCTCCACTGCTCACCCACCACCCGTATCCTTCACCTCCCTCTCCCTTCCTCTGTGTGCAGCAAAGTTGGGATCTGGCCTTGCTCTTCTGGTGGGGGTCGCTGTGCCACTCCCTCCTTGAGCCCTCTGTAGCTTTCTCTTCAGAGGATGCTCTTCCTCCACAGATGCCTGGTCCTACAGAAGAGAAGTCAAGGAACGTGTAGCAGTTGCTCTGAAGACAAATATAAGTCAAAGTGAAGCGTCATGGGAAAAGGGAAGAAAGCCTTCTTAGAGTCTGTGATCCAATTTGTCTTTTATGAGTGTCAACCCTGTCTAAAAGTTTAGCATCAAAAGGAGCCAAACACGCAGCCTCAGATAGCTGCATACTCCACCTGTCATCATCTCAAAATTAATGTAGTCCGTGGGACGCTGGGACGCTGGGACGCTGGGACGCTGGGACGCTGGGACGCTGGGACGCTGGGACGCTGGGACGCTGGGACGCTGGGACGCTGGGACGCTGGGACTAAGGCATCCTGTGGTTGTCGGTTCCCTTTTAATTCGCTACTTTCTGCAGAGGGCTCGCCGCTCAAAGGTTGCCAATTCAGTTTGTTCCGACTACGTGTTTGTCATTTCAAATACCAGCTATATGCCAATGACTCAAAAATTCAGATCCCCAGCCAAAATCCTGCCACGGAGCTCCGGACCCTTGGATCCCGCTGCCTACTCAGCAGCTCTACTTGATGGCTGCTGGCTCCCAAAAAGTCAGCCGCATGAGTCTGCCCACCTTCACTGTGCCACCTTGCATCCAGACCGGGAATCTGGGACATGTGCTGGTTGTATCCTTTTCTTTTAATCTCAGTGGTCATCGGGTGTGAAGCCTCCTCCACCCACTCCTCTCCACAGTGGTTCACGTCGCTCCTTTGTGGCTCCTTCAAGCATATGTGACACTATCTGGGGCCTCCAGAGTGGCTTATCTTTATTTGGTTCTCCATAAGTAGAAACATCATCACAGTCTTGCCAGAAAGCTGCACAGGTTCTTGGCTCCCATCACTTGGGAAAGATGCAAAGGTATCAACCTGGACCTCAACAGCCTGGTGCCTTGATCACCTCAGCCTTCTTTCAGTCGATCACGTGTCTTCAATGACACCAACTTCCTTCCTGACTCTGATCTCTGTCAAACATTATTCCTCTATCCAACAGGACATTTGTCCATCCTCCATGTGCATATCTACCTTCTCTCCCCTTAAAATTCGGCTTAGGGCTTGGAGAGATAGCTCAACCAATGAAGACCCTTGCCATGCAAACATGGGGATCTGAATTAGACCCCTAGAACTCACATAAGAATCCAGGGGTGGAAGTGCACACCTGTAATCCCAGAGTTGGGGAAGCAGAGGCTGGGAGATCGCTAGCCAGTTGGTCTAGCCTAATCAGTGAACTCTAGGTAAATATGGATAGACTCTGTCTCAAAACCCAAGGTGGATGGCACACAAGTAACGGCCCTCCTCCCCAGAGGCTGACCTCAAGCCTCCACACATAGGAACGCACACATGCATGAACACCTGCACAGCACCCACATGCACACCCATGCCTGTGTGAACGCAAATCCATACCACAACTCAACTGACTTAAAGTAGAACTCACCCAGGAAAGAGGCTGTTTCCCTCTAGAGCAGATTGCTCATAATCTCTCAAAGAAACAGTGCCTTCTCCTTAGTAAACTAAAGTCAGTTATTAATGCCGTGCAGTTTTTTGTTTGTCTGGTTTGGTTTTGGTGTGTGTGTGTGTGTGTGTGTGTGTGTGTATGTTTAATTTGGTGCATATTTCTAACTCTAGAATAAACAGTCTGAGAAATAATGCTGGTTTCACTACTCTGCATTCGTGGGACATCCAAGGTGCTTGGCAATCGATATTCATAACGTGGATTTGTTTTGTCGGTGGGCACAGGCATGGATAGAATGCATTGCAGGTGACGCCAATTCCTCTAATAACAGAGATGAAATTTAATTTACTTGGCAGCTTTTGTGCTTGTTTTAAAGCCATTGCAACCTAAATATTTTCTAGAAGAACCCAAAATTAGAAGTACTGGGATTCCCGTGCTTACTAATTATTCTTTCTGGAGGACATTTTGGGAACGTCAGAGCAATGTTGCATGATGACCTAGCTTCAAAAACACTGGGGTGATCCAGCAAGTTCACAGGCACAGAGAAAACAAACAAAAATGTGCACTCCTGAATTCCTTCGCACCACAGGCTGACTGTGCTCCTTAGCTACTAAGTTAGGCTAGCATGTGTGGCCACCAGTCATCTCCATATACTCAACAGAAGTGGGAATTAATGCTGGAGCGACGGACAGTTCAGAGGCTAATAGCATGTATTGCTCTTGCAGAGGACCTGAGCTCAGTTCCCAATACCCACAACTGGGTGGTTCACAACCACTTGTGATAGATCTTCAGGAGATCTAGCGCCCTCTTCTGGCTTCCACAGGCATCTTCACTCACCTGCATATAACCACACATAAATATAATTTACAAAAATAAAATAAAACAAGACTTCTAAAATGCTGCAGACCAGTGCAGCTGTTACAAGCGAGGAGTTGGTTATCAGAGCCCTGCTACAAGGACAGGGGCACTCGGATGCTGATCCAAGCTCTCAGGATCTGTGGGTGGTGAACAAGTCAGCCCTCTGCTCAGCCTTTCCTTATGGAGAGGGTTCTTATAATTTCTTGCCCATCCAACGAGACTGCAGAGAACTTCCCATTTATAAAAGCACACCATAATCCCATTATCTTCATCTGCCCCACATCTCCGAGTCTATCTTGCAAAGAGAATCAGAGACTGTCAATCCGGGATGTCTGTCACCATGGTTACTGATACATATCATGACAATTAAACCTTGGAGCAAAGTCCCTTTCAGAACTTGACCCACTGTGAGAACCAAGCTGATCAACCAGGCTCCTAAGAGATGTTTGTGAAGCTGGCATGGCTGCTTGCTATAACACACCCACCCTTTGGAGCTTCCAAGAGTCCTCCTTTCCCTGTGGTCCTTGACATCTTGATGTGATCATTTGACTGAGTTTTTAATTGGGTGGTTAAGAATGCTTATTGACCTTGCAAAGGAGCCAGAATCGAATCCCAGCTCTCATGGGATGGTTCCCAACCATTTATAACCCCAGATTCGGGAGATCTGATGCCTTCTTCTGGCCCCTGTGGGCCCAAGGTGTACATATGATGCTCTGACATACATGCAAGCAAAATTTTCACATGTACAAACTGAAATAAATATTAAACAATTTTTTAAATCTGTCTTTGCATCACCCATTCTTACTATTCATGTTAACATTGGAAGCTGTAGAGGGTAGGAGCCTTAGACCAGGCCACAGCTGGGGACTTCCTCTAAGGAAAGCCTCCTTCCTACTAGAGAGACTCACATGGAGAAGTTCACGTGCCTAAGAGATTAACATCCGATGGGTAAAAGAGCTAATATTGTAGGGTTTGTCTTCCCAACGCAGCCATCCCCATACTGACGGTTACATCAGAATACGTATAATAAAATTGCAAGCCTGGTGGAAAGTCTAGATTGTCAAGTTGATAGGATCTAGAGTCACCATGAAAAGCAGCCTGGAAGCATGTCTGAGGAGTTTCTAGATTGGGTTAAATGAGGTAAAAAATATCTATACTGAATATTGGCCACACCCTCCCATGGGCTGGGGTCCTGGACTGAATAAAAAGGAGACCGTGAGCTGAGAACCAGCATCCATCTCTCTCTGCTTCCTGACTGAGGATGTCGTGTGAACAGCTGCCTCATGCTGCCATGACTTCATGACTGTGGTGGGCCTTACATTCAAAGTGTGAGCTAAACTAAACCCTCCCTACCTTCCTTCAGTTGCTTTTGACAGGCACTTTGTCATAGCAATGAGAAAAGCAAATGATCAGGGCTCGGTGGATGGCCCTTTGGTTAATAGCGCTGACTACTCTTGCAGGAGAACCAAATTCAGTTCCCAGCACCCACAGGAGGCACACAACCATCTGTAGCTCTAGCTACAGGGAGATCTGCTGCCCTCTTCTGGCCTCTGGATGCAACTGTACTCACATGCATGCCACACACCCATAAAGATAATAAAAAATAAATCATTTTTTATAAAATAAAAATTGCTGATATAGCAAATAAATAAATATGTATGGTCCCAAACAAATAGTCATAGTATACACTGAAAAATATGAGTGTTTGCAGAGTTTTAATAATTGTATCTCATTAATGAACTATAACCAGATTTTATTTGGCTCTTGGGTTTTTTTTGGGGGGGTTGCATTTCATAATGATTGCCTCTTATGCTAACAGTAGCTTTTATAAATAAGTCACATTTAATTGATTACAAAAAGTTAGACATCATAAAAAACAGCAAAGGAAACCCAGTCAAATTGACTCCAGAGCTAACCATCATGCATTGAGCCTATGATCTACAATACTACATGAAAAGATTCTGCTACGTGACAGTATGCTCTAAACAGATAAGTCTAGGTGACAAACTGAGCATGTTATCCCCAGCCCATGTACGTAAACAGATATGACCGAGTCTAGCACAGTATCTGTGCATTGAAGGATCCAGGAACTGCTATTTACTGGAAACTTACGTGCCTTCTTTTCCTTTACTCTGTTAGAAAATAAATGCCTTCAGAAGAACCAAGAGAATGACTAAGGCAACCCAAGGCTGGAAGATATGACTGCTCTCTCTTCTTGCATCTTCCTTCCCTCCCTCTCTCCTTCCCTCCCTTCCTCCCTCTCTTCCTCCCCCTTCTCAACTGTATACACTCTGCTGCAACACTGAAAAGGAAAACTAAAGCTTCAATCAGGAATAGTCACAGGACAGGACGCAGGAAACAAGAGACATAAATCTATGCAGGTTCGTCCTCAGCCTCAGACTGACAAATGTATCTTGATTTCAGTTCCATGCTTGGCTATTACCAACAGCCTCCTGGACCCTGGACTGAGCCTTTGAGTTAGAACCTGCAGGAACAAGGGAGAAAGATGAATTTTTTTCCACCAAGTATAGCACCACAGTGGATCAAAGGGCAGCCCGGCTGCACAGAAGAGCTAGTGGCATCCTGGAATTGGACAGGAGTTCATGCTTCTTAGAGTGCTCTGTCTCTTTAAAGCTGGCAGCAGCACCCCATCCATCCACCTTGCTGAACTGTTCCCACATACCTGCACTCTACAAGCCTCTCTAGACATAACCCATAGGTGTGAACAGCCCTGGACTTCCTCAGAAAGCAAAGAGAGCCCCCAATTCTGTCTTTCTGGTTTATCTTTCCCCCTTCCATGGACTCTGTCTTCTTTTGCACCTCTGCTCAGTATTAGCTCCTGAAAACGAGATACCAGGTGTGGTGGTGTGTATATGCTTGTATCTGGGAGTGGCACTATTAGGAGGTTATGTGTGGCCTTGTTGGAGTAGGTGTATCACTGTGGGCATGGGATTTAAGACCCTCATCCTAGCTGCCTGGAAGCCAGGATTCTCCTAGCTGCCATCAGATGAAGATGCAAAACTCAGCTCCTCCTGCATCATGCCTGCCTAGATGCTGTCATGCTCCTGCCTTGATGATAATGAACTGAACCTCTGAACCTGTAAGCCAGCCCCAATTAAAAGTTATCTTATAACATGTTATATGATGTGTGTGTGTGTGTGTGTGTGTGTTTGTGTGTGTGTGTGTGCTATATCTTATATACTATTCTTATAAGAATTGCCTTGGTCATGGTATTTGTTCACAGCAGTAATATCCTAACTAAGACACCAGGTATACATTTTTCTCTCATGGTCTACCTCTGTAGAGGCCCCCCTCCAGATAAAGATGAGTCCCGATCATCCATTTCCATTCTTTGTTTCCTTCATGCAAACTCCAGCAAATATGCTGGCTGCACTGGGCTCCTGAGATCCTGCTGCTCCATTACAAACCCACTGGACCATCTTGACCCAGGTACACGGTCACAGTCCTGTTCTTTTGACAGTGCATGACCAAAACGGAACCTTGCACAGTGAATACAGTGCTATTGTATTCAAATATTGGATTAAAAATAATGTTTACTCTATCTCAGACCTGAAATCACTACGGCAGATTGTCTCACAAAAAGGAATACCAGCCCAGGCTAACCTTGATCTTCCTGCCACCTGCCTTCTAAGTGTTGAGATTATATAATGGCTGGCAGAATTAAAGGTGTGTGTGTGTGTGTGTGTGTGTGCGTGCTGGTTTGAATAAGAATGTTCACATGGGTTCATATATTTGAATGTTTGGTCTCCATTTGAAGGAATTATTTTTGGGAAGGATTAGGAAGTGCAGCCTTATTGGAGAAAGTATGTCACTGAGGCTTTGAGATATCAAAATCCCAACCTTTTCCCAATTAGCTCTTTTTCTCTCTCTCTCTCTCTCTGCTTCCTGGTCTCAAGATGTCAGCTCTCAGCTACTGCTCCAGCGCCATGCCTGCCAGCCTGCTGCCATCTTCAATGCCCTGTTTCCCTCATGATGGTCACGGACTCACACTCCGAAACTTTGAGCAAGCCCTCCCTCAATTAAACTCTTTCTTCTATAAGTTACCTTGGCCAAGTTGTCTCTTTACAACAGTACAAAAGTAACTAAGACTCTATTGTGGTGGGAGAGGTGTGTAACTTCAAATGCCTTCCATGTTATTCTTGGAGACGGGATCTTTCACTCACCTGCAGCTTGACAAGTTGGCTAGGCTGATTAGCAGGTGAGCATCGCCCAGCTTCACACAGTGGGATTCTAGACAAGTACTCTACTATGAGCCACGCCCCAGCCCCTCACTGGGGGATTCTAGGCAGGGACTCTACCACGGAGCCACGCCCCCAGTCCCTCACTGGGGGATTCTAGGCAGGGGCTCTACCACTGAGCCACGCCCCCATCCCTCACTGGGGGATTCTAGGCAGGGGCTCTACCACTGAGCCACGCCCCCAGCCCCTCACTGGGGGATTCTAGGCAGGGGCTCTACCAGTAAGCCATGCCCCCAGCCCCTCACTGTGGGATTCTAGGCAGGAGCTCTACCACTGAGCCACGCCCCCAGCCCCTCACTGGGGGATTCTAGGCAGGGGCTCTACCACTGAGCCATGCCCCAGCCCCTCACTGGGGGATTCTAAGTAAGTATTCTACTGCTGGGCCATATATCCAGGCCATTAAGATGAGAGAGAGAGAGAGAGAGAGAGAGAGAGAGAGAGAGAGAGAGAGAGAGAGACTGACTCTGACTTCTGCTCCTGGCTTCTGAAGCTAAGAATATACGTATATACCACGAAACCTGATCTGATTTGTATTCTATCTTATGTCAACTTCTAAAACTTGAGACACTTTAACACTCAATGCCTGGCATTTCTTCTGAAATATCACCTCAGCATCTTTAAGGGTGGGAGCTAGAATGTCAACATCTGACTGACCTTCAACTCTAAGCCCCTTTTGGCATAGCTCCCCAACACTTAGCTTGTTTTACACATGCATAACCTGCCCTGCTAGCCTGCGTGGACAGTGGTTTCTTGGAAGCCGAGCTCTGCAAGTGCTTTTTGCTGGAGGACTTTAGGTTTTTTGAGACATGTCTGGAACATTCTTCCTGGTAAAACATCTGAAAAAACTTTACAAATGCGTAAACTACTTGAACCCCTTGCATTTGTGCTGTGAGCTATGATAAAATCATTGTGTTTTCCTTTCCATTTACTTTCCCCTGACTCAGAAGAATTAGAAATTCATGGAGCATCTAACACAACCCACCTTGGTTCCCCACCGCCACCCCCACCCTCCTCAGCCTAGAAAAGCAGGAAATGAAATTACCCGAGGCCCCAGCATGCTGCCTCCCCAACCCCCCCACCCCCCC
>NW_021604614.1:8429837-8492610 GCF_004785775.1 Grammomys surdaster | reverse complement strand
AAATCAAAACAACACCACTGTAGGGTCAGGAAAGGTTGAAAAGCAAAATTACTTCAACACACCGGGAAAAGAATTTAAAAAGAGCTGAGCAAATTGCAGGCCTTTCTCCCACAGCTATCTCATGTTACACACAGACAGACTACAGAGTTTCACTACAAACAGCTACTAAGAGATCAACGACATCTGCCTGGTGGGAAAGAAGCGTGTGTGTGTGTGTGTGTGTGTGTGTGTGTGTGTGTATGTATAGTGTGTGTATACACTCATGCATACATGCATGGGACATGTATCTCGATACGTATGTGTATGCATGAATGTATGTGCATGTATTCACATGTCTACATGCATCTATATGTCTGTGTGTGCATATATATGTATGGGTGGCTACATGTTTCCACTTGAGCTTATGTGTGTAAGTATATGTGTGTGACCATGCAGGTAGAGGCCAGAATTCAGCTCATCCCTCAGGCACTTTCCAACTTGGTTTTAGAGACGATGCCTCTCATGGGCTGGGTGGTCAGTGAGTCCCAAACATCTGCCTGCATCTGCTTCCCCAGTGCTGGGATTACAACTGCATGCCACCATGCCCAGCTTCTTTACAGGATCCTAGGGGTCAAACCAGAGTCCTCCTGCTTACAAGCCATGCAGTCTATGGTGGGAGCTATCAACCCAGGCCTGTTACTGACTTTTTCTTTTGAAGAAACCCCAAACCCACTCCATATCAGCATCACACGTTTTCCAGTTTCTCCACAACCCCCATCATCATCCATGATGTTGTGTGTGTGTGTGCGTGTGTTTGTGTGTTTGTGTGTTTGTGTGTTTGTGTGTGTGGCCATCCTAGTAAACAGTAACTTTACGTAAGCCACCAAAGGCCTGTAAAGCATCAACACAAGGTGGCCATCACTGAAGATCATGGTAGTCACAGGGTCAGAGCCTAGTGTCAGCTGCTAGCCACAGCCTCCCTCGACCAAGCTGGGAAAACATACCCGTACTCTGCCCTAGCCACAGACAAATGGGGCCATCCATTGTTCTTATCCCAGTGCAGCCTCATACCCACGAGACAACGCAGAATTATTGAGGATTTTCCTCACGCCAAGGCTCAAGTGGCTTGCCTCTCTGCTTGACAGCCCATGTCTACCATTCCCAGGTAAAGAGAAAAAAATCACATTTGTTTCCAATTATCTTTGAGAAGCTCTCGTACTCGCCTTGAGGATGGTGTGTGTGGGGCATGGGGGCTGTCTGCACGGCCGTGGCTCGAGGGAGAAATAGCCTGCAGACTCGCAGCCTGAAGAGAAGAGCCTTGAATTATGTAAGAAGCACACTGTAGGGACTGAGGTGGGAGCGCTCACAGGTTGCAGGCTGTGGCCCCACCCTCGGGCTCCATCCAACAGGCATTCCTTGACACCTCTAGAATGCCTGAGAATGGAAGGCTGCCTTCCAAGATGGCTTTGTCCAGGGCAGTGACAACCTTTTTGTCACACAGGAGATAATGATGGGGCCTCGTGGGAAAACACTCTGGACTTAACTGTTCCTGGGGAATCATTATAAAGGGATGCTGACCATACCCACCAGCCAACCAGCAAGGCCTCTGTCATCCCTGCAGGCTTTATCCTGGCAGCAGGGACGGTTCCACAGTGCAAGCACATACCACAGAACCTCTGGCGGGGGTAGGAGGTTCTTGTTTCAGCTCTATTTGTGTGTACATATGTGTACATGCATGCATGTGTCTGTGTGTGCATGGATGCATGTGTATAGTGGCATATGTGCATGTGTTCGTGTGTGTGTGTGTGTGTGTCTGTGTGTCTGTGTGTCTCTGTGTCTGTGTGTGTAAATGCATGTGTGGTCATGCATACAGCATTTAGGCACCTTGCTAAGCACAACAGTCTCTTGGTTGCTGGAATGCCTAAAACCAGTGAAGGGAGCCTTTGTCTGGGGAGCTGGCTTCTTACTATGTTCAACAGCACTGAGGCCCCAAGGGACACAACCATCCTTGCCTCCCATCTCTCTCAAGATCATCCCGGGGCTCTGTAGGCAGAGGCTGGTGCAGGAGCAGCCATATTGAGTGGTATGTTACTCTCTCCGAACACAGACCCACAACCCACTATATATCAGCGCACTGATCTTATGAAGGATTGGTCCTCCCTGCTGGGCATTTTAGATCCCCAGGCAGAGAGGGTGTTAATTGATTGTTTCGTGGAGGCAGAACAGGACGAGAGTTCAAATCCTAGCTCTGGCATTCACCAGCGGGGCAGTTCTGATCACTGTCCGGCATGTGATATGATCCTCAGACAGTGCAGAGGGGACAGTAATTGACCATTCCCCAGCCACTGAACCACTTGCAAAGCCAGGCCACACGGGTGCTCCCGAATAGTCTTTTGCTTACGCATGCCGCTAAATTCCTAACCACACAGGGGTCTCAAAAGCAATGAAGGAGTACAAAGTCCACCTTGCATAGCCAAAGGCAGAGGACACTGCCACAGACAGAAAGACGTTTCTACACACTCTGAGTATAGGTTACCTGATGGCTAGCGATGCCAATCAGCCACGCCCCCACGCACACTGTGGAGATGACAGCTTATTGCATCATTTGGCTCAGTTTATTCATCCATGTGCAGGTAGATACGTGAATGTGCATAGGTGCGTGAATACTCATAAGTGTGTGCAGGCCTGTGAAGATCGATGCCAGCTGTCTTCCTCACTTGCTCATCTTTTGGGACAGAGGCTCTCACTCAACCTGGAGCTCCCTGATTCTTCTATACTTCCCAGGCAGTGGGCAGACCCTGGGAAGATGCTCCTGTCTATGTGTCCTGGTGCTGGGGTTCCAGCTCACAGCCACACCTGTTTATGTTCCAAGATCCAGGAGATCATTCTCAGGTTCTCATGCTTGTCCCACAGTCACTTTACCCAACTGAATCAAAGAAAATCCCATTTACCAGATAAGGAAACTGAGGCATGTAGAGCACAGATGCACCTGTCTATGATTTGTGATGGCACACGCTTCGTTTTTTTTTTTCCTCAGTGAAGGCTATAATCATTTCTGTGTGAGATACTATCTCTCTATCTCAGCCTCTTTCAGAAGTACACAGCTCGCAGTTGGTACAAACCTAACAGAACTAGCTAAGTCATTTCTTACCCAAAGAATTTAGCCGTTAGATATGCATGAGAAATTCAGTTCATATAATTTGAGGCTTTCACAGAGGGGGAAAAAGAAGCAAAACTCTTTTAGAAAACAACTTGTATTTGTTTTAATTAAATGAAATGGATTCTATATTTTGTAAGGAATTTGGTCTTTAAATTCGTGGAATTGGGGTGTAGCTCAACTGATAGAATGCTTGCCTAGTATGCACAAAGCCCGGGCTCAGTTGTCAGCATCACATAAACTACACATGGTAGGGCATGCCTTTAATCCCAACACTGGAGAGGCAGAGGCAAGAGGATCAGAAGTTTAAAGTCATCCTTGGCTACATAGCAAATCTGCAGCCTGCCCAGACCATATGAGACCCTGACTGAAAAACAATAATAATTTGCAAATATCCTTGCATGGTGTAGGAGGAAACTCAGTTATTTTGAACAGAGTCATTATGCCTTTCAAGCTCAGCCGTCTAGATCCTGATGTTGTTTAGGGAAAGCACATCCTACTTAGGGCACAGCTGTGTGAGTTTCCCATGATCCACCAGTCTCAGTCTCTCTGCAGACACCTCTGGAACAGAACCGTCCAGCCACTTAGTATGTGTGACCCAGTGAGTTAGTGTCTGCCAACTGCCTCCATCTCTCCTGATAACAGACCCTACATGTCTCTAAAAAGCAGGGCAGGAAGTGGAGAGACGCAGCCACTCTGAAAGGAGACACTGAAAGCAGCTGAGAGCAGGAGGGCCAGCTGCCCTTTTAGTTTTTCCCAAGGCTGGCTGAGCCCAGGTCCTAGGACCCTGTGAAGCGGAAGTCGGGTGCATTTGAGCAGAGCCTGCTGTAGACATCTCTGCTCACCGTCTCTCTTTCTCAGGGTCTACGGGGAGGTGAGAAGTTGTGAACATTGACAGAGGGCACAAGATTCATTGCTGATGCACTGGGGGAAAGGAAGCCAGGGTAAACAGAACCCTTTTCATCCCTGTATGGCAGAGTGGTTCAGGGAAGAAGTCAGGGGTTTGTTAGAGCCAGCCTGAGGGAACACAGGCCACTTCTCTGGGAAGCAGCCACTTCTTGTTACCCACGCATCCTGGATACAAATGGCCTTTGGGGAACACAAACCCCCTTCCCCAGGGAAATCCATCCTCATGAAATAGCCCAATGAGGAAAGCACAGCCAGCCCTTCATCTGACATCCAGACACAGTGAGCAAGTTGACAGGGTATGGCAGAGGCACAAACCACGACAGTTAAGCAGACCAGACAACTCAGGGAGCTGCATGGAAATGCAGGCCAGGGCAGGGTGGTACTGGCCTCAAGGGACCCAGGAATACTTCTCCATGGAAGGACACACTGGCTTTCCAGAAGGAACTAGCTTAGGGAGGAAAGAAGGTACTCGGTTCCAGGAAGAACGGGTGCAAAGGTCCTGTGGTAGGAGTAAGTGTAAGCACTCCCAGGAACAGAGAGAAGGCTCATGTGGCAGGAGGGTTTGTGGGGAGCATCCTAAAGATGGGCAGGGGGAATTGTCTGGGCCGAGGAAGATCTAGACCAAACCAAGCCAGTGGGTACCAGGATGGTTCCTGTAACTGAGTACAGCCACCATGGAAATCAGCATGAAAGCTCTCCAGACCCTAACAAAAGAGGCCTACCACATGACCCAGCCTTACCACCTTGGAGCATTTAGTCAACAGATATATTGCGTGCCTGTATTTATTGTCTTAATGCTCATAAGGGCTGTTCCAGGAGCAACCTGGGTGTCCATTAACAGCAGAATGCCAAAAAAAGAAAAGATTCTACCTCATCATATGGGATGTGGCTCAGCCGTGAAGAACAAGACTGTGTCATTTGCTGGAAAGTGGAAGTACCTGGGGGAGGATCATACTATGCACATTAAGGCAGGTCCTAGATATTATGTCAGAGCATATGTGTGCCTATGACACGTGCTAGGAGTGAAGCAGTCTGGGAAGGATGAGGTGATGTGGTAGGTGGAGGGCATAAAGGATACATACTCAGAGGACATTGCCTACCAGCATAAAATACCCTTATGAAACCCAGTACCCTATATGAAAACCAATACATCGATAAAATGTAACTCTACATTGTGGTACAGAATAGTGCCACATAAGGCTGTATTGGAAAGAACACAGAGCCTTCCTGAGTGTAATTTGTTCAAATCACAGTCACACAACTTCCCAGCCTGAGGGACGTGGGGTGGTCTTCATGTCTCCAATGCTCTCAGCTGGTCACGGGGACAGCAAGAAATACAGCCATCTGGCACAGTAGGTTACTGTGATTGCAAAATGGAAGGGGGAGGGGCCGACTGCAGACCTACTGAGTGCTGGCCTCAGAATGAGCTTGGTGATGCCAGGGAGAGGCAGAATCAAGAAGACCTTAACCAACGGTCCTGAAGGAATGACAGTTCATCCCTGACCATACAGCCCAGACGCCATCTTACACAGGTCCACCATGAGATACGTTTTCTTTCTCCTTAGAGAATACTTCCATCCTGCTTTTTTTTTTTAATGATATGTGTGTGTGAGAGAGAGAGAAAGAGAAAGAAAGAGAGAGAGAGAGGAGAGAAAGAGAGGAGAGTAGTGCCCTCAGAGGCTAGAAGAGGGCATCAGATCTCCTAGTGCTGGAGTTACAGCTGTGAGGCGCTATGTGGGTGCTAGGAACACGGTCCTCTGCAAGAACAGCCAGTATTCATAACCGCTAGCCCAGCTCCCTGTCTCCTCCTTTGTACTTACACATATAGCTCCCTCTGCTTCATGGGTCTACTCTATAGCTCACAAGGTGACCTTCCTGGCATGCAGCCACACCAACATCAATTGTCTGGGCTCCAACTCTATACTCTCCTGAGAGATTTCTCTGATGCCGCCACCAAATCAGCTGTCAATCTAAAGCAGGTTCCATCTGAGTCACTGGGAAAGGAGCCCACTGCCTCCAGCCGGCTGCTGGGTGAGGTAAGGATAACCGGGTTTGGGAACCAAGGACTAGTGCTCTGAAGCAGTATTGAACCTCACCCTGGGAAGGCATTAAATATATGACTTTGATGCTTGCATGGTGACTCTTAAGAGAGTAGACACCAGGGCAAAGTATGTGCTAAGATATGACATGAACGAAAACAAAAACTTATGCATGTGGCACTACTGGCAAAGACCAGCAAGGGAGGTGTGACATGAGATTATATTTACTAACACAGCTGCCAGCTGAGCCTCCAGAGTCTGAGAGCTAGAATCCGAACCAGGCAACTACAGGAGGCTGGAGCAAACTGGGTTCCCCCACTTGTAAATATAGGCATTATCAGAGTCCCTAAGTCACACTGCTAATAAACAAATACAAGAGAACTGGATAAGACTGGTACGGTGGTTAATTTTGACCAGTCAACTTGGCAGGATTTAGAATCACCATGGAGATGTATCTCAGGGTGAGTCTGTGAGGATGTTTCAAGACAGGTTTAGTTAAGGAGGAAAGACCCATCCTGAATATGGGCAACACCCTCCCATGAGCTAGGAACCTAGATTATATGAAATCGAGAAAATGAGACTGGGTGTAGTGGTGTACAGCTCTAATCCGAGCACTTGAGTGGTTCAGACAGATTCCCCGGCAGCTTGGGCCACATGGTGAGTTCCAGGGCAGCCAGGGCTACATACTGAGACCCTGTCTCAGAATAAACAAACAGAGAAAGCAAAAGGAGCACCGGCAGCCATTTCTGTTTCCTGACTGGATACAATGTAACTAGCTGTCCCACAGCTCCTGCCGCCATGCCTTCCCCACCATGATGGACTGAACCCTCAATGGGGAGTAAAGTAAACTTTCCTTTTTTAAGTTGTTTTTGCTAGTATTTTATCCCAGCAACAACAGCTTTATCTAATCATTAGGGATTCAGAAAGGTAAATATTCTGACGGGAGCCACAGACCGGGCATGTGACATTACTATCCCCACACCTCTGTTTGATTGATTGCTTTGTTTTTAAGATAAACTCTCACATAGTCCAGGATGAGCCTTCACTCACTATAAAGCCAACACTGGTTTTGAATTTTTGATTCTACTGCCACATAAAAGGGAGAAACAATAATTTGTAAGTTGCACAACATCTCAGCCACCTAGAGGAGGAAGATCTGGTATTCTTTGGCTGTTCTGGGGGTAGAGGTGCTTGCTGGGACTTTGGGGCTGACATGTTTCTGCATCACTTAGCATTTCTGTGACAGAAGTGGAGGCCCATTAACAAAGGGATGGGAAGAAATCTGTGTCTGCAGAGGAGACAGCAGACCACCACCAGCAGAAAGAAGGAGTCTGCAGGAAAAAAGCCATCTGAGAACCATCAGGGAGGGCAAGCTACACCTCCTGATCTGCCCCAGTCTACACCTGGGACAGGAAACCTTCAGGAGAAAAAATACACACATAACCCATCTCCACAAGGCAGTGAGACCATCACTGTATACAGGTGGCTCTACAAAGGTGGCTCAGCCATTAACGTGCTTGCCACACAAGCGAGCAGACCTGAGTTCAATTCCCCAGAGCTCACACAAAAGCCAGGTATGGTAGTGCACATCTGTAATCTCAGCATTAGGGAAGCAGAGACAGGCTGGGCATGGTGACACACACCTGCAATCCCAGTAATGGGGAGGCAGAGACAGGCAGATCCCTGGGGCTTACAGATGAGCTAGCCTAACCTACTCCACAAGCTCCAGACAGGTGAGTGACCTCATTTCAAAATCAAAGTAGATTATATGAGGAACAACATCCAAAAATGGCCTCATGCCTCCATTACATGCGTACAGATATGTGCATGCATGGATACACATGCATATTAAATAATTACATGCATGTGTAAGTAAACAAGCAAGCAGATATGTTTTCTATCTGCCCTCTATCTACAATGCATTTTTTTTTACAGTCAATAAATGAGGTAGCTCTACCTCTTCCTGGGTCATCCGGCCTAAGTTAAGCAATACTGAGCAGTGCAAAACATCATATTGACACTAATAAATTGTAAGCATTCGTTCAGATGCACATATTCCTTTAAATAAGCTAAGACATTGGGGATTGAGGTGATTTGGTTTCCTAATGGATATAGCCCATAGGTCCTTTCTTGGTGGGCAGGCTGCCTAGAACAAAGAGCAATCAATCAAATAGCCAAATGAACACCCCTGGTGCCAGCATTCCACAGACATCTTGAGGAAGCTACACACAGCTGCAGTTGCTTACCTACCGCCCAAGAGCTATGACAAAAGAAGGTTCGGCTGCTGCCGTGTAGCCCAGGCTTCCAAAAGCTGTCGAGAACTAGATCTCATGGTGCTGCTCCTGACCTACTTACACAGTTCCTATCAAGATAGAGCAGGAAGAAACCCATGAACTGTGAGTAGCCTATCTTTAGTGAACTGCATGCTGGGGAGTCAGTCCAGGAAGACGGCCATGACACTCATACAGCGATGGTCCCAGGGTGGACAGTAAGGCAGAGTTTCAGGTTGAATGGAGTATTAGCCAGCCAAGAAAATCCCAGCTCATAAACACAACAGCCCAGCCTCATCGGCTTGTCTACCATCTATCTGGAAAGTACTTCATTATCTGCTAGGAAACATTCTACCTAACCAGCCACCCCGACTGCCTATGTATCCATTTTGCTACTCTGTATCCATTTTGATACTTTGTAACCTGGGCTCTTCTGCTTCTCTTCTTCCTTGGCTAGACAACAAGACCCACCACCTAATGAACTTGAGCCGTGTTGGAGGTTTGAAGGGAACGGGGTCTGCACTTACACACTTGGTTTAAAAAAAAAAGGCAAAACCATGGAGAACAAGCATAGGAAGATGTCTCACTGGTATATTGTGTTTCAGGCCCATCTAAACAGTCAGTGGTCCCGGAACCAGGTCTGCTCATCACAGGGAAGCAAAAAGCCTGCTGGCTTCACACTCTATGGGGGAAGATTCACAGCTTCAGACTTCATCGCTTACAAAATGGTAAGTCGGCTCTTGGTAAGGCCTTCCAGAAGCCCACAGGGAGGAGCTTGGCCTTCCAACAGTACTGGTGTATGTACTGGCTGGTTTTGTGTGTCAATTTGACACAAGCTAGAGTCATCCAAGAGGAAGGAGCCTCAGTTAAGAAAACACTTCCATGAGATCCTGCTATAAGGCATTTTCTCAATTATGGATCAATGAGGGAGGGCCCAGCCAGTGGTGGGTGGTACCATCCCTGGGCTGATGGTTCTGGGTTTTATAAGCAGGTAAGCCAAGCAAGTCATGAGGAGTAAGCCAGTAAGCAGCATCCCTCTGCATCAGCTCCTGCCTCCAGGTTCCAGCCCTGCCTGAGTTCCTGTCCTGACTTCCTCCAATGATGGATTGTGATCTGGAAGTAGAAGCCAAATACATCCTTTTCTCTCCAACTTGCTTTTTGGTCCTGGTGTTTTGTCACAGCAATAAAACCCTAAGACAGTCTAGGTTTGAATTTTTAAAAATATTTATTTTTAATTATGTGCATATAAGGGAGACACTATGACCACATGAGTACAGTGCCTGATAAAGCCAAGTCTACCCTGGAACTGGAGTTATGGATGGTTGTGAGCTGCCATGTGGGTGCTAGGAACCAAATTCAGGTCCTTGGGAAAAGCAGCCAGTGTTCTTAACCTCTGAGCTGCTTATAGATTTAGGTAGTCTGTTTTTCTGGTCTATTTGGCGGTGGGGAGATATTGTTTGGAGACAGGATTTTGTGTTTTTATTGTTGTTGCTTACACATTTTAGATTAACATACGAGGTAATGAATTTTCCCATGGGAATTGCTATTTAATAGACACGGGTCTAGAATTTCCTCTGTAGCACGGGCTAGACTTGAACTCATGATCTTTCTGCCTCTGCTTCCTGAATGATGCCATGACCATGGGCATGTGCTAACACACCTAGTTCACTGTTGCCTTCTATCTGTCAAATATTGTAGTCCCCTGTTATCCCAGTCTCCCAGAGGCATCTCTTTGTACAATCCCTAGCAATGACCGTTGACTGACTACTGAAACCCTCTTGAATCCTTTCCTGACTCCTAATAGAGACTGAACAACCCCATGTCCATTAAGTCTTTCTGTGTAGCTGCATGGCACTGCAGCTAACCCCTCTTCCAGCTCTCACGCCCTGATGCCACCTCATGTCAGTGCCTATCACATTTGAGTCACTGTTATTAATAAAACAGGCAGTGACTTGAACACCCAAAACTTTGATAACAGGGTAAAAATGAGTCTGATCAAAGAGACAGCTATTAAGTGACCGTCGAGTGAATTAACAGGAGGGCCCAATACACAGCAGAGACACGCTTCAGAGATGATTCATATACCAGGCAGGGTGATCTGGACTAGCAATATTCCATCACACTACCCAGTGAGTGTACAATTTAAAGTGCACACGCTGTTTATTTCTGGAACTTTCTATATGTTTTCAGATGGCCACAGCGGTTGGAACCACCTGAAGCAAATATGTAGAGAAGTACTACTGTCCCACAGAGGAATAAGAACACATCAACTTTATTCCTGATACACTATAGGAAAAAAAAAAAAAGACACTCTCTGGCGTCCTACTTGAGTTTTTATAGTTTTAAATGCTTAATCCATTTTTCTTCCAGCAGTAGAAGCTAGCTAGTAATAAACATATTTAAATTTGATAGTCATGAAGACAAAATCCATGTATCTTAATTATTTATGCGAGTTTTCACTTCTTCTTCTTTCTTTTTTTTTTTTTTTTTTTGGTTTTTGGTTTTTGGAGACAGGGTTTCTCTGTGTAGCCCTGGCTGTCCTAGAACTCACTCTGTAGACCAGGCTAACCTCGAACTCTTGAACTCAGAAATCCGCCTGCCTCTGCCTCCCAAGTGCTGGGATTAAAGGCGTGCGCCACCACTGCCCGGCTAAGTTTTCACTTCTTAACTAGGGAAAAGTAGCAGAGATGACTTAACAGATCCAAAGCCCACCTTATGAGACAATAGGCTTCAAAGAGAAATGTCCTTTGTGAAGAGGAAGAAAGAAGCATCATTTTTTTTATTCTTTATCATGAAGCCTATTTCCTCATTAGCTACTTTTAATCAACCTTTCTACTTTTGAGCAGAAAAACAGACCTGTGCCTTTGACCAGAGTTCCCGGCAGCTGCGCGTGGCCTATGATCTGGCCTTGTTTGTTAACAAAGGCATCCTTAATTATCGGAATCAAGTGCACTTGAGTTAGTGGATTCTGAAAGCCTTAGCCCAGTGGTTCTCAACCTTCCTAATGCCGCGACCCTTTCAAACCGTTCCTCGTGGTGTGGTGACCCCTGACTCCCAATCACAGAAATCATTTTGTTGCTACTTCATAACTGTCATTTTGCTGCTGTTATAAAGTGTAATGCAAACATCTGTGTTTTCCAAGAATCTTAGGCGACCCCTGTGAAAGGGTCATTTGACACTCTGCCAGGGTCACGACCACAGGTTGAGAACCACTGCTTTAGAGAGTGCCCGAGAGCTCCAAGAAGCTGGGGCCATGAGATGGGCACCTCTCCCAGGGCAGGGTGCCATGGGGAGGCATTTCTTACTGTTACTCTATGTGACATCAATTTTGGCAGGATGTAAAGGGCCTGTCCTCCTGACAGGTGACCAGAGCGCACCTGATGCTATGCATGGGAAGAAAGGAGCAGCCATGATAATGTGACAGCCAGGCCCCACACTGGCCACTGTGACACTGCAGACATTCTTTATAAATTGCCCAGAACTTTAAAAATGTCAGTAAAGCCTAGGTATGGTTGGTGCATGCCTTTAATCCCACCACTTAGGAGGCAGAGGCAGATGGAAGTCTGAGTTTGGGGCTAGCCTCATCTATATAGTTGAGTTCCAGGCCAGCCAAAGCTGTATAAGTGACACCTTGACTAACTAAAACAAAATGAAATAAATTAAAGTGCATATATGTACATGTACACACACACACGCGCACACACACACACACACACACACACACACACACAAATACTTAAAAATAGTCAATCAACTTATACTTTAAGAAACAAACAAATAAAGGGAAATGGACCTGTTTAGAAAGGGTCTTTGTAGCAACTCCCAAATGGATTGTCTGGAAATCGGCTGTTCAGTTCACAGATTAGCAGTGGCAGCTTGATCCACTCGCAAACACTTCACGGATACACCAGCAGTCCAGTTAGGTAGAGTTGGGTTAGCAACAGCAGTGGCACAACCTAGCAGAGACAGGCAGGCCTCAGCCTCAGCCTCAGCTCAAGTCAGCAGGAGGAAACAGGAGGGACACCAGGAGAAGTTCTTGGCTGTGCCTCTCTCAAGGAAGCAAAGATCAGCGAAGACAAGAGACCCACAAGCTTACACAGTTAGCTGTACCAGCAAGCTCTGTCTCTGGCACTCTCTGGAGTCTTATTTATACCCTCCAAACATGACGCACCCTCCATGTACCTTGCCTCAGCAGGAGTCTTGCCTCAGCTTGTGCATCTGTCTCAGCTGACATCACTTTGCCAATCAGCCTGAGTTGGCAGAAGTGGCAAGAAACTGCAGTACACCACCAGAAGTTTTTTGGTTCACTTCTCTCTATGGAGTCCCCACAAATGTGGTTCAACTATGCAGACTGATACATGCATGTCCTTAGCAAAGAATCCTTCATCACGTGTCCTTTCACCCGCTTGCTTTAGCAGAACAGCCTCTCTCTTGTGTCTGTTTCAGTGACAGGATCCTTCACGAGTCGGCCTCAGCATTTCACATCTGTGTCCACTTTAACAAAACGTTCCTTCACGTGTTTGCCCCAGCAAAACACCATCCAACGGACTTTCCTAAGAACACTTAAGTTTCCACTTCATCCCCTTCTGAGCTTTGATCTGCAGACCTGTCCCCTCCTCCACCCTTGGGTCACCAGAGAATCTCCTGTCCCACCCCGTGACTGTGGCTCCAGGCAGCACCCCTAGCTGCAGTATTCCTGAGCTCTCCACCCTTCACAGAACACACAGACCTCCACTAAGTGCCAGGGACACCCTGAGCATCCAACAGAAAAACCTCAGACACGAACAAGTTTTAAATATGACCTAATATAAAAACCAAAAGAAACAGAAACACCAGCGGAAGAAATATCACTTTGTCTTACTCATAGCATTTTTAACAATATAAGGAAAAAAATGGAATAAGTTAAAAAAAATAAAAAGACAAACCAGCCCTTTCTCCTTTCCCTCCTACTCTCAAAAAATCATGGTTAGCAGGAATTATCCCTTTTAAATTACAAGATTTTCTTCCTCACTGTGCAAGCAGCTCCCAGAGTCCTGTTTGGAGCCTGAGGCTCAAACTGCTGATGCTAGGGAAAGCACATCTGGGGCTTCTCCTGTGTTTATCTCCAGCTGTTTGTGGCTCCTGGGAGACTCATCTGAATGTTCGGTACTATCTAGCTGGCATTACTGTGGATTCTGTGACACCTCTGGGTACAGTTACCCTGGGCACCAGCATTTTAGAAAATCATTTGCAGGTTACCCTTGCATGGGGCTAATTTTAGATAGTTGGAGATTTTCGAGCTAAATACACAGTTCACTGGTGACTACGAAAAGCAGAAACTTGAACTCTGATCCTTACATGACTTTCTCTTTACTTATCTTGTAGGATATTGCTGTAACCCTGGCATTGTGGGCCTTAAATTCTGAATATTGTCTTGCTTTGTTTTGTTTTTATCTTGGAAAATGGGTGTTCCAGATGGTCGGAATTAGCTAGATCTCCATGATCAATTATAAAATTTATAATTGTTGTGAAAGAAAATAAGTTCTGGATTTAATAATTGAAAGACAGTGGTAAATGACCTGACTCTTCCTCCCCTTGTTTCCCCTCTTCCTCCACAGTTCCTCCTCTTCCTGGTCCCTCCACTAATTCATCCTTTGCCTCATGCACTCCAGTAGCTAAAACATACCTGCCTTGGTGTGCACCGGCCTTAGAATACATTTATTTCCTCATCTTGTGTAGCAACAACCATTGTCTCTGGGAATATCACTAAACCAGGTCCCAGAGCCCTGACCTGCTGGGGCTCCCAGATGAGCAGACAGACCCCACAGGAGAAGCCCACACCTTCCTGGCCTTTGGCCTCCCTTGGTTTAAATTCTTTGTGAGAAGCCAGGCATTAGCCTATAAAAGTTGAGGCATGTCACAGAAGTTTGGATGTCACCATTCTTAGGAGAGGGGAAGGCACAGTAACCTGCTCCGTGTCCCCAGCAGCAACCCTCAGGAAGCAGCAGCCTCCTCAGCTCGGATTCGTCTCCATGGAGACCCACTCACACCTTGCTTGGTTCCACCAGCAGCTGAGTTTGTGACCTGGTTCCACCAGCAGCTGAGTTTGTGACCTGTGACACAGTTCCCTTGCTCCCGCAAGGGTATCCTGCTGGAGACTCACTGGACAGATAAATAACAGAAAGGGAAGGTGGGAGGAGTTGTTAATCCCCCAACTTTTCATCCCTTACATGGAACATGGAGCTTGTGGCTGGGATCTGTCTTTGATCCCTAGGGAGGAGACAGCAGTAACCACCTTTCTGGGGGCGTGGGGGCGTGTTGATTTATTTACAAGATGCTTAGCAGTGCTTTACTGATGGCCCCTATGGCGGCCGTTCACCTTGAGCAGGGTCCCAGGGCCCTGGATTGTGAGGGATAACAGGATGGAGTTGGATGTCATTGACTCCTGGACCAAGGAGGCAGCGGGAGGTCTGGGGATGCTATGTGTTCTTTAGATTGCAAAATGAATAACACAGAAGCACCTCATAAAAATCTGTATCCATTACATTCTTTCATTAATTACTCAATCAGTTTGGTTGGTTGGTTGACTGGTTAGTTTTGGTTTTGGTTTTGGTTTGTAGAGTCAGAGTTTCTCTGTGTGACCATGTGTGACCACAGCTCTGGCTGTCCTTGAACTTGCTTTGTAGACCAGGCTGGCCTCAAACTCACAGAGATCTGTCTGCCTCTGCCTCTGCCTCTTGAGTGCTGGGATTCAAGACATGTGCCACCACATCCAGTATACATTCTTAGTCTTTTAAATTCTTAGTGTGGTGTGTGGTTTTCAGTCTCCTCGAGAATCTATAGATCCAACAATACAGATATCCCTGTGTCCCTATGTATAAATGTGGACATGACTCGTCCATCTTTATCCTTGTGTGTGACAGTATTTCTGCTATCCACATCATAGAAATAGTTCTAAACACCAAATGAAACAGACCCCATGAAGCTAACTGAGGTGATTTGGAGAAATGTCACCTTGGAGGCAGATTTGTCAGTGTGACAGCTTGCCATTCACAAGTGTCTTTAACATATTTCAAAACCTATTATTTTGCCAAATACAAATTTATAGGGTTTTTTAAAGAATCAGTTAAAACGACTCTAAAAAGCAAGATATAATGGTTTATACAAGAATCAAGCCTTCCCTCCCCGCTATAAGACCTAGGCTGGTCTAGACAGTCTGAAACTCAACTGTATAGCTTCCCATCAATATGCCAGTACCTCAACAATCTTGAGACTTCACATTTAAATCCAGATCCTTAATACCAAAGTTTCCTGACCAGAAAATCAGTAAGAACCAGTAGGAACCAGTAGCAACCAGGGAGAACCAGAGGAAACCTTTCCTTAGGACACAATAGGTTCCTCCTCCTTTACATTTTTAGAGCCATGGGTTAGTAAAGTCCTGTCTAGGAAATACTACCCTGAGCTTGGAAGTAGCCTCTGTTGCTTCTCTGAAGAGGCCCCTCCCCTCAAGGGCGCTAAAGCTGGAATTCAGGACCAAGGACAGTACTTTACTAGCCGATGGTTCCTTCTGCCCTCTATGACACTGCTATAAAAAGCAGCTCTATAGGACCAGAATGGTCTGACGTATTCAGAATTTTCAAGTATCTAAGAACCTCCCCTCCCCGCCTTCCACTGAGCCAGAGGCCAGAGAGTCCCTAACAAAGCAGAAAATTTTCCTATGTTCAGAAGCCCGCACGATGACTAGAATAGCCACTAAAATATCGACTGCAAAGTATCCCTGTTAATAAATTGCTTTTCTGGGGTTACAGATAGGTGAGCCACCATGTAGTAGTGGAAATCAAACCTGAGTCCTCTGGGGAAGTCCTTAACCACTGAGCTAACTCTCCAGCCCCTGGGCCTCTGGGTCTTAATTCTTTACTTGGGAAAAAAAATAGCCATTTTTGGGTTGATGTGTAACCAAACCAGAACTATATCCCCAGTTTCCACTGCCGGGGCCAAGTGTACAGATGTCAGAGGTGAACTGAGTTGGAAGAATAGGTTTCATCTACACATGGTCTGATGGTACTTCCCCTTACATTGATGTCTGGTGCATTCAATCTTGAATTCTCAAGACCTCTGTATTTGGAGTCTGTGAAAAATGAAGGCAGTGGATGGTCCAGGTGCTATCAACAAGAACATCACACTGTAGGAAGGAAGGGCCTGCAGAGGCTCCAGGGGGTGCCCCTTGCTCTATTAGCTGTGCCTGAGAAGCATCCATAGTGCCACGCTGAGGCCTCAGCAAGATGAGGACCAACCACCAGTGAGATCAGCAACTCCAGATTCCAGGTTTACTTCAGCCCAGACTTTTCCTACTTCTGCCCACACCACACCAGCGTCCTATGCTGGAAGCTAAGGCTTGCTGCTGAGGGACTCCCAGGTGAAACTACCTTGGCCCTTGGGCACAATGTTGCAGGAAAAAAAATCCACCCAGAAATGTCAGCATGGCTCTCCAAGGAAGCAGCTCACTGCAGGCTCGACCGGGGTCAGATGTTATAAAGGCCTCATTCCTTAACATATTTGTATTGCCAATTTTTAAATTAACTTGTGAAAAATCCATTTTACTTTCCATTATGATGTTCTTTTTTTTCCTTTTGAGTTATGTCTTTCTCATAGGAGTGGCCTATGAAAGAACAGCAGAATCATCTGTGGTCCTCAGAGCTGAGCCCAGCTCTCCTCTGCAAGTGCTTGGCCATCCTGCCCAGAGCAAATATCTCTCTCTCCTCTGGTTTGGTTTTCTATCTCTACTTCCCTTGAAGCCATATACGTAACCAAAAGTCATATAAGCACACAGCCTCATTCACAATGTGAGTGGGGACCATGCAGAGATCCCTCTACAAAGCCAGGAGGATTGGGGCTTAGTGGCCAAGAACTGACCTAGCATGCAGAAGTCCCTGGGTTCCATCACTAAGATACCATTGTTCTCCAGCTAACTCATCAGCCTCTAATCCTAGCACTTGCAAAGTAAAAACAGAAAAACAGCAACTTTGAGGCCAGCCTGGAATACATGGCAAGAATCTGTCTTTTAAAAAAAAAAAAATTAATTAATTAATTAAAATTAGAAACTGCCTGCGTGGATTTCGTGAGGTCTCTGGCTCTTCTTGATGAACCATACATGGCCGCCCACTATATCCCAGAATTATTTCTGTACCCATCAGTACACCCGGAGCGCCTCCATCCTCCAATCTTCAGCCTTTCATGTTTAAATCCAGATCCTTAATACCAAAATGTCTTAGATCATAGAACCAGTGGAAACCAGCAAGAACCAGAGAGAACCAAGGAAACCTTTCCTTAGGACACCATAGGTCCCCCCTCCTCCCTGGATTCTTTTCAAACCCCAGGTATCCCTCTTCCCAGACATCACCTCTGCCCCCTCTAGGCTAAGGGTGGTACACTAGCTCTCTGTCTACAGCACCCATAACATGAGCTGCCTCAGCCCCAGGGTCCATGCCCACTCTATTGGACCCTAGGAACTCTTCTTCCACCAACTCAATAAAGACCATTCTATGAGACTCTGGACCATCAGCCCGAGGACTCAACAACTTATAAATGCATTTGACACCTTCCCAAAGAACCAGAATATCCACATTTGTAGAATTCTAAGTTCAGGGCTGATTAGATGGCTTAGTGGGTAAAGGCATCTGATACCCTGAGTTGGATCCCTGGAAACCACCAAGTGGAAGAAAGAGAACTGACTTTTCTCAGTTGTTCTCTGATTTCCACACTATGTGGGCATAAATAAATAAATAAATAAATAAATAAAATTGAGAAAACTGAGTTTCTTTTCAATGGAAGGAGATTTTCAGGCTAGTGCTTGTCATTGGAAGCCAGAAGCACTACAGTATTTAATATTTCATCTCTGACATCTGTGGTCCCGGGACACCTCCACTTCTTCTCTGCTGGAGATGGAAGTGTAATGTAAATCACCTACATTTCTTTAATTTCAATAGCCTGCATAATACTGTTCACCGAGACACAATCGAATTAGGAGTGCCTTGCTTGGCAGAGGCAGGATGGACCAGAGGGCCCGGATCAGCCAGGCTCAGCTCATCAGAATCACAAAAGCTTATATTTTAATATGAGTTGCTGGCAGAACCGAGATCTGAAAAGAGATTGATCAGAAATAAAATGAAGCTTTGAGTCCTGGAAAGAGACGTTGGGTTTTCAGGGGGACATTTAATGTATATCTGCACAGGACAGCCTATATAGTGATGGGATCTGGTTTATCTCCTCAAAGATTAAACATTGATTCTAGAACCAAGTGGCAGAGGGAAAGAAAATCATTTATTCTGAGTCATTGTCATGGAGGAAGGGTGGTGCATTTTCAATGACTTAAAAACTGTCACTCCTTTGAACTCTTCCCACTTTAGAATACAAAAGGAACATTTTTAATTTAGATCCCCTCCCCCACCTCTGATTGTACGCCTGGGAAGGAACCGCCACAGTCACAGATCTGGGCTCCCGCACACATTTCCAAGAACTAAGGTTATGATGTCTCAAAATCTAATTACCAAACGAATCTCCCCATTTCAACCCAGCTTTGGGGGGTTTTAGTCACTGATGCTTGGAAACATGGTTGAGCAAAAAAATCGATTTGTAAAGCAAATATTCTAGCAGTCATCCTCAGAGTCAGACAATCTATAGAAGTGTGTTCAACACCCCCCCACACACACACATCCACACACACATCCACTGAACAGTGAGGGAGAAAACAGGGGCTACCAAGCCAAAACCACTATACTAGATGCAACCCAACTATGGCTTTCAGGGCTATGCAACAGTTATGGGGATCCAGAGTTGAATTCTTAGGGTACCACTTAAAGTCCAAAGCTCAGTTATCTGAGCAGAAAGTAAAAGAGGGGGCCAAAGAGGGAAGGCTCAGTCAAGTGTTCGCCACACAAGCACGAAAGCCTTAGTTTGGTCCCCAGAACCAGTGGAAAAATGATGGAGCTCACTTGAAATCCCAATGCTGAGAAGGCAAGGATGGGAGAATCTCTGGGGCTTCCGAGACAGCCTAGCCCACTTGAGCTCTAGACCAGGGAGAAATGATGCCTCAAAAATTAAAAAGAAAGAAAGGAAGGAAGGAAGAGAGAAAGAAAGGAAGGGAAAAGGAAAGAAGGAGGAAGGAAGGGGAAAGGGAAGAGGAAGGGGAAGGGGGAGGGAAGGGGAGAGGAGGGGAGAGAAGGAAGGGACAGCAACTAGAGATGACACCTGAGGTTCACCCCTGGCTTCTACATGCATGTATGCACACAGCATGTGTATATCATCCATCCCCTAACACATGCACGCACATAGGCATGCATGCACACAAGCACGCAAGCACACACATTAGCACAAGAAATAATAACAAATAAATAATAATAATGAAAAGAACCTCAGTGGTTCTTTGGTGGACAAAACCTGTTTCCATGTACCAGATGGTGTCGTGGATAAAATCTGTCTCCATGTAAAGGGCCCCTGAAAAGGTGCAGCAGAAGCTCTGGATCCAGATGCCATTCAAATCCTGAATGCACCACGGCTTTTCTGTGTCAGTTAGAACAAGTTGCTCAGTCTCTGAGCCTAGTCCCCTGCTCTGCAAAGCGGGATAAATGGGTGCAGGTTGCTGAAGGAGTGAGAAAGGACAAGGCAGGCAAACAGCGATGGGAATAACTCGACCCATGTGTAGAATCCCTTCTCTGCTACTGTGACAGATCACCGTAGCGAAAGGAAACTTAAGGAAGAACGAGTTTATTTTGGCTTCTAGTTCCAAAGGGCTAACAACAATAACCCATCATGGTGTAGAAGGCATGGTAGAAGGAGCAGGAAGTAGGCTGATCACATTTCCATCCACACAGAGAACAGAAAATGGGACATTGTTATCAACCTTCCAAACCCACCCACAGTAATGTGCTTCCTCTCGCAAGGCTCCACCTCCTGAAGCTTCCATAGCATCCCCAAACAGCGCCACCTGGTGGGTATCAAGTGTTTAAACACATGAGCCTGTGAGGGATATTTCTCATTCAACACGTGAGCCATCCATTTCACCACACCAACGTAAATAGCTAAGAAGGAAAGCACCCTTCCTAGAGCAACTGACAGGGGAATCTGATTGAATGGGGATGCTCAAAACTATCTCCTTCAGGTAGTAAGAGTAAGAAATTTAAAAAATCCAAGCAGACCTTGAGAAGAATGAGAAGGAAGACCCTGTCTGAGCATATATTTTCAGACTATAAGTTATTATATTTCAATGTTCATAGCAGGAAAATATAGAAAAGATACAAAGAAAAATTATACTCACTGTAATTTACTGCCAAGAGGGAAAATTGCACCCACATCCCTGGATGTTTCCTTGTAAAATGATATATATTAAATTGTACTAAATGTGTACACACAAGGTTAGAGACGTGGCTCGGTGGCCACGTGTTTCTGTGCACCATCGCTCTTGCAAAGAATCGGAGCTTGATTCCCAGCACCCATACAGGGACTCACAAACACCTGTAACCCCAGATCCAGGGGAACTAACACCCTCTACTGGCATCCACAGGTACTGCACATACATGGTACTCAAACCCACAAACGTACTCATAAAAATTAATAGCATGCATTCCTTCCTAATTATGCATTCATACTTCTGAATTAACTTCAGAATGCTTTTGTTTAATTAGGTTTAAAGCAAAGACTGCTATTTGGATCAGAATGAGAAAACTATAATTTCAGAAAACTATACCAGATCTTGAGCCTTTCAATATTTTATGTATGTTCTTTCTGGCTGTGTGTCTTATGGATTTTAATTCTGCTGCCCGGTTCTTTCAGTTCTGCACACGTTCATTATGTTATTCCTAAATCATTTATGGTTCTGTTATTCGTGGATGAAATCTATTTTCACCACATTATTTGAAAAATAATTGTTGCCATCATTGGGGAAATTATTATCATGACATTCTAGTAGATGCTGGATATGCTTCTAATTATCCAGAGAGAGAATCATATCCTCTCTAAATAATGATATTCCTTTTATGTAAATAAAAAAAAGTATGCGAGCACTACAGGCATTTCTGAAAGATACTGAAAGCCATTAACCTGTGGGACACACGATAGGGCAGGCTGCTGGGAAGTTGCCCTGGCTTTTTGATGGACAGGCAGAACACATCTGTTTGACTATTCAAACCTGAACACTTCTGTCATTTTTTGTTAGAGAAATGTATCCATGAATAGTGAGTTATGATTTATACAATATTCTTCTATGTGTTTAAAAAAAACTTTACATTAAAAACATTAGTAGGGCCAGGAGATGGCTCAGTAGGCAACAGTGGTCACTGTGCAGATGTGAGGACCTGAGGTAGAATCTTCAGCACCTGTGTGTAAGAAGCTGCACACAGATGAGCATATCTCTAACCTGGCATAGGCAGGAATGGAAGATAGGCAGATATCAAGAATTCATAGGACAAAAAAACCAATGAAACAGTGAGCTTTTCTCAAGGCAATAAGATAAGAAAAGATAAGAAGAAGACAGCCAATATCCTGTTCTGACCTCTTCACTCATGCATATGATGCTGTGTGTTTGCACACTCATGTGCATGCAACACACACACACAGCACCAATAACCAAGCCCAAGCAGAAATGATGGCTTAGTCTCTCTCCTTTGCCTTATCTAACTCGGAGCCTTCTCCTGACTGATTGTACTGCCTCTAAGAGTTTCTGGACCATCCTGGGTTTTTTTTTTTCTATTTATTTATCTGCTTGTTTGTTTATTCTATCTGGGTGTTTGTCCTGCATATACATCTATGGACCACATTTATGCTTGATGTCCACAGAGGCCAGAAGAGGTTGTCAGATCCTCTGGAACTAGAATTACAGGTAGGTTTGATCTACCACATGGATGCTATGACATGAGCTTGGGTCCTCTGCAAGAACAGTCAGTGCTCTTCTCTAGAGCTGTCTCTCCTGCCCAATGTCCATTTGTTTTTTGAAACAGGCTCTTGCTGTGTAGCCTGGAATCCTCCATCTTTCTGCCTCAGCCTCTGAGATCTGGAATTCTAGGCCTGCGCCCCCTCACCCAAGCCTTCTGATTGTCTTTCCTCTTCTCGTTAGCATGCAAGAGGATGCTTGTTACACAGGGTGTGGTGGACCTGTCTCTCTGGACACAATAGGTTCCTAGGGCAAAACTCACAAGGTCAGCTGGTTCCACTAGATCCCCTAAAGCAGTGGTTCTCAACCTGTGGGTTGTACCCTTTGGGAGAGGGATTGTCAAATGACCCTTTCACAGGGATCGCCTAAGAACATCAGAAAACACATATTTATATTATGATTCATAACAGCAAAATTACAGTTCTGAAGCAGCAGCAAAAATAATTTTATAGCTGGGGAGGTTCATAGCAACATGAGGAATTATATCAACTGGTCTCAGCATCAGGAAGGTTGAGAACTACTATCCTACAGGAAGCTCTTCATGGACAAAGACCAAAAAAATGCATGCTAATAGGAAAATATGGCCCCCAAGGTACTGTACAGCATGAAGCTGAGAGTTTTATGCATAAAATGAGGTACAACATAGGACCAGCAGCAGGTTTCCTCACTCTTCAGAGGTGTACCTGTTCCTGGATAGAAGAGACGGTGACAGAGAGAATTGTAGGATTGAGTTTCCCACTTCCCAACCTACACCTGCTCTAGAATTCCTGGTTTATGACTCTGATGAGCATTGCAAATTGCTAACCCGAAGGTCAAATCAAATCCTGGGCACTGTTAAAAATGAGACTGGGTTTCTCCAGGCAGGACAAGCAGCCTGCAATAAAGACTTGGGGCCTCCACCATGCCTGCAACCCCTGGCACCAGCTGTCAGCTGCCACTGATCAGCTGGAGAGACACACAGTGTCCTTACCCTTCCCATCCCTGATGCCCACACCCCTCTGTTCCTCAGAGGTTCTTGTGATTCCATCCTTTCCACTGAGGAGCCCCGGGACTTCGGCATGGAAGCAGCATGGCACTACTACCCTGTGTGCAGCATCTGAACTGAGGCACAGGTCATTGAGCAGGACATCTGCCCTCCCTAGGACTCTGCTTTCTCACAGTGCATGAACTGATTCTTCCCACAAGGCTCTTCATATGGGTCTCTGCTATATTTCAGCCCAAACCCAAGCCTGAAACAGAGGCCTAAAAAACAACCTGGTCACAGGCTATGTTACCTGGACACAATCTGCATAGGCTCTATACAAGCTTTGGAGCTGAGGTTGCGCTTGGCATGCCAACTCTCAGAAGACTGTCAATCACCTATCCAGCCCTAGCCCAAGGCTCTAGAGTGAATTCAAGGAAATGTTACCATATTATTTAGCCATGTTCCTAGGTGGAATTTTCTCCACAGCTGAGACCTCTGTGGAACATAAATCTTGTAATATTCTCTCAGGATTTTAAAAGGCAAACAGTGGGAGCAGAGTATATTCAGGTTAAAAAAGAAATTCCAAATCCTGCAATCCTGCATTAAGTCAGTTGGGCAGGAATACACAAGAGGAGGGTGAAGCTCAAGAGCTGAAGTAGGGGCTAGGGAAACAGCTCAGCTGGTGACACACTTGTCTTGTAAGCACAAGGATTGAGTCCTATCCTGTGATGGTTTGAATAGATTTGGCCCTGAAAGATTCATATGTTTGAATGCTTGCCCATAGACAGTGGAACTATTAGGAGGTGTGGCCTTGTTGGAGGAAGTGTGTCACTGTGTAGGTGGGCTTTGAAGTCTCCTATGCACAAGCTCTGCCCAGTGTAGAATTCCAGTCTCCTCCTGACAGCCTTCTGATCAAGATGTAGAACTCTCAGCTCCTCCAGCACCATGCCTGCCTACACGCTGCCATGCTTCCCACCAGGATGATAGTGGACTGAACCTCTGAACCTGTAAGCCAGCCCCAATTAAGTGTTTTTCTTTATAAGAATTGCCTTGGTCACGGTGTCCCTTCACAGAAATGAAACCCTGACCTAAGACATATCCCCAGAACCCATGTAGAAAAGCCCACCATGATAGTACACACTTGTAATCCCAGAGCCGGGGACGTAGAGACGGGTGGGTTTCTGCTGAAGCTACCTGGTCCACTTGGCAAGTTCCAAGGCAGTAAGAGACCCTGTGTCAAATAAAGAGTGTGGTGTGTGAGAAATGATAGCTGAGGTTATCTATATTCTGTATTCTCTAGCCTACACACGCACACACACACACAGTGGGTGGAGATAAAGGAGAAAGCAGGGCACACAATTTGTCCGGCAACACATGACGTCACAGGCTCTGCATGGACCTGGGTGTCTTTGAGTTCCTCATCTTCTCTGCATTGATGTACCAGATGTGAACTTGAAAATAACCCTGGAGTTTCTTTGTTCCTATAACCAAGCAAGAGCTTGGTCCAGCCTATGGTAGGTGGCTAATATTGTTAGAGGTCTGAGCATAAAGACATCATGTATGTTATGTTGCCCTATGGGCAACTGACGCTCTGGGTTTAGTGTACAGGACTGTTTATTTTAAATGAGTAGAAAACTCTTATTTCTTTATGAGAGAAATGATGTGTATACACTGGTTTTCTTGGCTTTGTCCGTTAGTTTGGTTTAATTGTTGCTGTCATTACTGACAAGGAGTGGAGGAATTGAGTCAGGGCATCGTGTAATCTAGGCTGGCCTCAAACTCATGATATAACTGAAGATGACCTTGAACTCCTGACCCTGCTACCTCTACCTCCTTACCTGGGATAATAGGCACGCTACACCAAGCCCTTTTTATACGGAGCTATGGGGTGGAATCCAGGGCTCCATGCCCACAAGGAAAGCCCTCCCCTGGCTGCGACACATCCTCAGCCTACACCCAGGTTTCCCGAGCCTCTTTTCTGTGCCCCCAGAAGGCTGGAAGGCTCAGCCACACTGGACATCTGTTCAGATGTCACCATAAATAGCTACGGTACTGGAATAGCTATTCATGGAGCTAGAACCAACACATTCCCAGGAACAGGCTATCCCATACTTGCCTGGCTCCTTTCCATGACCCTGTCCTGCCTTTAGCTGCCATCTGGCCAGCTCATGAGGCTATCAATGGTTGCCCCTGAGAGTCCTTCTCTCAAAATTTATAAAAATAAATGCCACTGCACACTTCTGTCCGTCTATGAATGCTATCAGGTGACCAGGTTCTCCATCAACCCCACCATGTTAATGTCCCCTGGAAGCCACTCTCTATGACAGCCCATGGCCTGGAACTCCCCCACAGCATGCTCACACACTACTGCTGGAGTTAGCTTTTACATTGTGTGTTCATGTTGTTCTGAGGGAAAGTGGTTGCTGACTGTGTAAATCTGTCTGCAGACTCTCCTGGATATCTGCCTGCAAAGAACTTGCAGGTCAGGAAAGGCAGCAGGCTGGACCCACTCAGACTAAGCTGGGCAGAGCCAGACAACGATAGCTACATTTAAGTGTCCCAGTTTCATTTCTGTTGCTCTGATAAATATGCTGACCAAAGCAGAATTTTAGGGGGGAAGGGGGGTCCCAGGTTACGGGCCATCATTGTGGGGAAGTCAAGGCAGGAACTTTGAACAGACAGTCACATCACATCTACAGTCTAGAGCAGAAAGAAATGAAAAAAAAAAAGAATAAGTTCATGCTCACTCACTCGCTTGCTCGTGCTCAATTCTATTTCTCCACTCTTACACAGTTCAAGATCCCCAGGCTAGGGAATGGTGCCGCCCATGGTGGGCTGGGTCTTCCCAGGCCAATCAATTTAACAAAGACAATCATCCCCAGAGATCCTTACAGGTCAGCCTAACCCAGACAGTCCTTCATTCAGACTCTTCCCAGCTGATCCTAGGCTATATCAAGTTGACAATAAAAATTAACTGAAGTTTAACTGCAGCTGGTCAGTGGTCCAGCTCCATTTCCTGGAAACATCCTCCCACTGTTCCCTTCTGGCTCTCTCTAAAGCAAGCCATGCTACCTTGGAGAGCACATGCCCAACACTAGGCACCAGGAAAAGGGCTCTCTGAAGGCCACAGATTGAGGCTCAGTGATAAACTCTAGAGAGCAGGATGAGGCCTCTGGAGTTAGCCTGAGAAAAACGTACAGAATGTAGTTATTTTTGCTAATGCGATTCTGACCGATGGTCCCGACCTCTTATTTAATGTAATGCTATTATGTAATATAGGATTCTACTTAGGAAACACCAGCTCAGATTCTCAGTCAAAGAGCAGGCTGAACATTACTGCTCAGGAAAGGGCTGAGAACAGACTGACCCTGCATACCCAGCTCATAACCCGTCACTGCTACCTCAAGAACCCTGCTCTCACTCCATCTGTGGAATGTACCGTCTCCACTGTACTTAGACCTGGAGAGAAGACGCAAGTAGGATAAATCAAGATCCTAAGATGTCGTGACCAAAATATGAAAGAACAGAAGACTGTCTCAAAACAAAAGCCAATTCTGAGGGCTCAGAAGGGGAGATAAGGATTGAACACCACCATGTCAGGAGCACACAGGACTGAATGGACAGCAGGGACACCAGAAGAGATGCCCTAAAGATGGAGATAAGGAAAACCACAGAAGACACATAGGGGCACATGAGAGAGAAGGCACTGGGGCCATACACTCCCATTGTGTCCCTGGCTCTTCATGCAGTGAAGGGAAGATGGGAGGAGAAGGAGGAGGTAGACCAGACATGGGAAGTGAAACTGCTGAACATACTATAGGTCTGACGGGTCATGAACCAGCTGGAAGGGAGGGGATATGGAAGAGATGGAGGGAGGGGGGATGCAAGAAGGGAGGTGGGGGGGGGAAAGGAGGGGAGGGCTGGACGGAGGAGGGATTTAAAAAAGGAGGTGGGGGAAGGGAGGGGAGGGAGAGAGAGGAAAGAGGGAGCAGAGAAGTAAATAGAGAGGTGGGAGGGAAGAAGGAAATAGAGAAGGAGAGTAGGGAGAGTAGGGAAGAGGCGGGAAGGAGGAAATGGGGGAAGGGGTGGTGAGGAAGAGGAAGAGAAGGGGAGAGAGCTGTGGAGAACCTAATAGACAAAGTTAACAGCCTTCTCCAGACCACACCACTTCACAAAACATACAAACAGAAGAAAAGAAAAAAAAAACTTGCTCAGATTTTCAAAGACAAGTAGAAATGGTCACAGGAAATTTCAGTAAATCCCTGAAGACCAAGAAAGATTGAAGAAATGCTTGGCCCAAACTCCAGCCATATTTTATTTTTAAAATAGGAAGGACATTACGCCCTCAAGCCACTTGCTTCAAATTCACAGTCTTCGGGGACATCTTGGGTCAAGTTATAAATAAAGCCACCCCTATAGCTGGCTGGCACATCCTCACTCAGCAAAGGGGACCCGTGGGCATGCTGAAAGAACAACTGAAGATTAGCCCACAAGGGCCTGGGAGGGTGGATGAGGAGAGTCAAAAGTCAAGAAGCAGGGCCGAGTCCCCACCAACAGGGTGAAGTCTTTCTGATGCTCCTTCAGCTCCGAAGGGGCTCACCTAGAAAGCGAATCGGAGTCCCTAGGGAGACGTTTTTAAAAATGAATCCTTCAGAAAGCCCAGTGATAAAAAAGAAACAAGCGCCCCGCTAGCTTAATGTAGGACAGACAAGCAGAAAATACAAAAGATGAAACTCAGACCCGAGCGAGGAGAGTGAGCTGCGAGCTACATGGGCGGTTAAAGGAACTTACACGTGAGCAGGTCCACGCTAATAAATTTGGAAATCTAGAGAAAAGGGGGACGTCTCTAGGAAACTGTGCGTTCTAAAAACACGCACCGGGAGAGATGAGATTATAAAGAGAATAAATCTATAAAAATTACGACTCACGATCACGGGAGCCGGGTCTAAGGAAACGCACTGGTGTTGGAAGGGAAGAAAGGCTGACCCAGGCTGGAGGGGGAGGAGCGCAGGTCAGAGGATAAGAGCATCAGGCTCCGCCTTAGGACTCAGAGGAGCCTCCAGCAGCCTCAGCCTGGCATTCCAGGTCTCAGGGGAGGGACAAAGGAGAAATAAACGAGAGAAATATGAAGTCAGAAAAGGGACAGGACCAAATCATTATCTGGGGACAAAATGAATCTTTATTTACTTACTTGCTCGTTTGTTGAGACAGGACCAAACTTAGTCCAAAGCTAAGCTGTCTTGAATTCCTGATCCTCCTGCCTCATCCCACAAGTTCTGGGTTTGCAAGTGTGCGCCCCATGTTCGATTTAAAAAAAAAAAAGTTTATGACAGTCTAAGAAACCAGATATATTGTTTCCTTGTTAAAGAAAAAAAAAAAAAAGCAAAACACTAGGTGGCTGAAGAGGCAGCTGAGCAGTTAAGAGCACTCTTTGTTCTGACAGAAGAAAAGAGATTCCATTCCTGGAATGGCTATAGTGGCTCACAACAGGATGTCTCTCCAGTTCCAGGAGATCCTTGCACATCCGGCCTCTGCAAACACTGCATATACACATGGTGTACAGGTATACACACAAGGAAGCACTCACACATGTCATTTTAAAAACCTTTTAAAAATGTAATAAAAAGGGGTTAAGATAGTACTTAAGTTGAAAGTCCCAAATATTACAATTTTGTGGAATTTTAAGTGGTACCCTATGAATGAACAAACAAATTTAAAATGTTTACTGTGTTAATAAACAGAGGAAACACACACACACACACACACACACACATACATATACATATACATTTATTTGATCTAGGTTCATGTCTAAAAGTTCCCTTTAAAGCATGTCAAAAACACTCCTAAATAAAAATTCAGCCCCAAGCAACACAGAGAAAATAGGAGGAGAAAAAAAGCAAGTTGACACCACTGTTGATGGATGAAGAATCCAAGTGAATTAACAAAGATTCAAAAAAAAAAAACGAAAGTCGCAGCGCCTAACAAGAGGCAGGGGACTGAAACTCAAACCAATAATGTCTTTTATATATATATATATATATATATATATATATATATAAAGCAACAGCAGTTAAGACATACGATGTATAAAGATTTCGTGTATAGTTTTCAAGAGAAAAACAAACAAAAAACAAAAAAACAGCATCCGTGAGAAGGAAGGTCCTTCTAAGGAAGGTCCTTATGCTCAACCCGAGACAATGAGCTGTCAGGCCCCTGTGGAAATGACCTATATGGAGTAGCACACTGTTAAACACAGGCACCATCCCTCCCAGAGCCACCATCCCTCCCAGAGCGATCAGTGGGTTCCTTTCTCAATATCATCTGGATCCTGCCTCTCTCTTTCCCTTTGCTCATACTCACATCTGCTAGTGTGTGTCCCCTGGGCTCTGGTGTCTCCCTGCACCCACATTCACTGAGCTCTCGGTGACCAGCTTCCAGGTACCCGGGGCGCTCCGTGCCTGACTGTGTCACTTCCAAAGGTAATGCCCCAAATACATACTCCCTGCCCTGCACTAATCTTCCATGATGACCTGAAGACTACACTGTCATCATCCCAAAGCCCAGGGATGCTGAAAGTGTGGCGACATTCTCTAAATCACAAGGCTGATTTGGCAGATGATCAAGGCTGTTTCTGATCTAACCGTGTTGGGATCGTTGTATTAGCCTGTGGACCCAAGGTCACGACAGGAGAAAGACAGCCTCTCTGGGGTTGGAGAACAGGAGATACAGCTGACTTCAGAAGTGGGCATTCAGGAAACAGGACCCCACTCTTATATCTCCATGAAACTGAAGGCACCCTCCACACACACACACACCAGCCAGACGGATCCAGGAAGCACATTCTACCTGTAGAAGAGCCTCTGCCTGCTTTGTTTGACCTTGGGTCACTTGTGCAGAAAACACAGCTAAGGATACCTGAAGAGTCCGGCCCCCAACACATGGAGTTTGTAAACACACGTCATCAACAAAGGAACAAATTCATTTCCCTTCTCTCTATCACTACTGTTGAGACCTTTTCTTCTAGTTTTCCCAAAGACTATTCTGGAAGCTATCTCCACCTCTGTATCCATCTTTCAGTCTTCTCAGCCTGCTCTGGGTCCATCACAGGCCTGGGACTGTAGCCTCCAGGATGACCGTTAGCCCGTATTTCTACATGATCGTGGTCATCTGCTCCTAGCCTCTGCTGGGCATCCCTGGTGAGTCCCCCACACTGGCAGTTGCTTTTCCCTCGGATCTTCCCTTAGGCCAGTTAGTCTCTGCAACAGGCAACCACGATTGTCTCGGTCCTCCCTAGAAAAACTCCTTCAACCTTTGCATGTATGTCTCTGTGTGTCTGATCGTGTATGTTTGTGTATGTGTGTATGGGGGTTGTCTGAGTATGTGTGTCTCTGTGTGTGTTTCTCTGTGTCTACCTATGGAAGCGAGAGCCCATCCTAAAGTATCTCTCCTTAGGAGCCATCCACCTTGATTTTTGAGATAAGCTTTCTGACTGAGACCTGGGGCTCACCAAGTAGCCAAGGCTGGTAGACCAGCAAGCCCGAAAGATGGCTCCTGTCTCCACAAGGATTACCAATGGATGCTCCCATGCCCAGCTCTTTAGATGGGTTCTCAGACTCAAGCCCAGGACTTCATGTGTGCTTGGGGGAATATTTCATACCTGAGTATTTTTGCCTGACCCTCAGCTCCCACTGCTATCCAGTTCATATCTCTGATGCTGTGTGGTCTTGAAAAAACAGAATAGCAAGATCATCTCAGTTCCCAGCTCACAGTCTCTGGCTTCCCATGCCACTGTGACCAATAGCATCTAAAGTGCTTGGCACAAGCACCCTACTGTGCACAGTGGAAACCATCCAGCCTCCCACTAGTTCCTGCAACTTCACCTTCCCGATTAACCAAGCTCAATCCACTCTGGCTCATTATTCCCCCTTACACAAGCTCCTACTAAGCTTATGATGAAGAAAGGAAGGATCCCAGTGACCCCAGATACCACCTTCTCATGCCCCCTGCAGTGCAATGCAAGCGTCATCTACACAGGCACAATTCCACGCAAGCCCATCCCGAGCCCCTCTGTCATCGGCTCTCTGCCCCCAAATCTTTAGGCTCCCTTCCATTTGTAATGTCTTTTTTAAACCTATTTCTGAATGCATCCCACCATTACAGCACCCCCCACCCCCCCCTACTCTCCACCAGCAGTCTGAGGCCCCACGAGGTTAGAATCTTCTCCAGGCACCATGCAGTACTGGCAGATTTGTTGTGAAGATATTTCAGATGTGCAAAGGGATGTTAATTGCAGTGTAGTAATTAACCCCGTGCCATCTGCCAAACAAAGGTTGGTGCATACACGCGGAGGGTTAATATGCAGTCATGAAGGGAACAACTTGGCTCTCCCTGTTGCAGATGAGAAAAAAAGAAACTCACAGAAAGGAAGGAGCTCAGAAGGAGCCACAGAGCAAAACCAGCAAGCTTCCATAGGGCAGATACGCAACCGCCCTAGACACAACAGCATCATGGGTAACTTGGTGCCTACAGCTCACCCAGTGCATCTTAGCCCCAGAGTTCTGTCCTCTATGCAGAGAAATCTCATTCCCAACCATCACACACTCTGAAGAAGACCCCCACCTGTTCCAGAAGCAAGCCTACCCTCAGGGGACCAAACGCTCTTCCAGAAGGACACAGAGCCCACATTTTAAGTCAGCCCACTCTGGCTAGTGACATAAAATAGCTGCCAGGGACTATTTTCTTCCAAACTGGTATATATTTATTGTACATGACACTGTGTTACATAAGAACTTTTTTCTAAGAGTCTTTCTTATCTGTGTGTTTGGAAGCGTGCATGCGTGAGTTTATGTGTGTGCGTGCATGTGGGGGAGTGGGAGAGGCACAGTGTACAGACCCTGTGCAAAGGTGCCTGAGGAGACCAGAAGAATCAGATCCCCTAGAGCCAGAGTTGCAAGCATCTGTGAACCACCTATCTGAGCACTAGGAAAGGAACCTGGGTCCTCTGGAAGATCAGTCAGTACTCTTAACCCCTGAGTCACCTTCCCAACCTGGCATAAGGACATTTTTCATACAAGTACATATTGCATATTGAACCCACCACCATCTTTTTCTTGCCTCCCCTAACCTGTGAGTCCCCTCTACTCCCCTAGACAGTTTTGTTCTGACTTTCATATCATATAGACACACGGGCTTTTATGCCTCTCTATGAAATCTAAGGTCCACAATGAAAGAAGATATGTCTGTCTTTCTGAGACCAACTGAATACGCTTGGTACAATAATCATCTTTAGTTGTGTGTATTATCCTACCAACACCATAATTTTGTTCTTCTTTATGGCTAAATAGAGTTTCACTGTATATACGTGCCACCTTCTCCTTACCCAGTCCCCTGTTGAGAGGGACATCTAGATTGGCTCTATACTTCACCTCTTATGAACAGCGCTGCAGTAAACATGCGTCCCTGTGGTGCAGGTGGCTTTTGGCAGTCCTTTGAAAAATCATCTGGGAGTCTTGTACGTGAGTCACACAGTAGGTCTATTTTCAGCGTTCGTTTGTTGTGGTGGTGGTTTTGTTTTTAATGTTTGTCATGGTAACATCTTAAAAATTCTACTTTAAAAATTTTTTAAGTTATGTGTATGAGCATTTCTCCTGCATGTATGTCTATGCCTGGGGCCTGTGGAGGCCAGAAGAGGCCATTTTGGATCCCTTAGGATTGGAATTGTAGATGGTTTTGAGCCACCATGTGAATTCTGGGAATTGAACCTGTGTCCTCTAGAAGAGCAGCCAGCACCCTTAAGCACTGAGCCAAATCTCCAGCCCCAGAAATTTTGGCTGATTTCCATAGTGGCTGCTCAGGTTGACATGCCCTCCAGCATTGTAAGGATTCTTTCTGTTCTCACCCTCTTCAGCAGTGTTGTTATTGGTTTCTTAGTAACGGGGAGGGGGACAAACTCTGACTGTAGTGTTAATCTGCATTCTCCTCATGGTGGGTGGGTTCAACACATTCTAATGGTTCTTGTTTTCAAAAGTGTGTGTGTGTGTGTGTGTGTGTGTTTGCGTGTGTGTGTACACCTATCTGCCTGTCTGAGTAACTGAAAGAAAGTTTCCCCCAAATTTGTTTTGACCCGTTTACTGAGTCTTCTTTCTCTGCCTGGTGGCATTCCAAACACGGTTATTTTCTGCTTCTGGGATGTCTGTTGTTTGAATTGTCTTCAAGGACTTTGCTAACAATCAGAAATTAAAGCTATTTTTCTCTGGGAAAAAATGGAGACAAAAGCTGTGATTAAGTAGCTGTGTTGATTCGGGATGCGTCAGGCAAGGCTCTGTTCTCATCTACATCCAGACAACCCCAAGTAATGTTAGGTCAGCAGCTGGAAGCCAGGCGGCACGGCACGTGATTTGTCCTTTCTCCATCACGATGATGGATGGCACTCACTGGCTGTGACAGTTAGTGTCAACTTGGGGGAATCTAGAATAACCTCAGAGATGGCCGGGGGGAATTACTTTGTTTCTATTAATTCATGTGGGAAGCCCTGCCCACTGTGGGCAGTGCCATTCCCTACTGGGATCCTGACCTATGTGAGTGGAGGAGTTGAACAGCACTATGTACTCATCCCTCTCTGTTCCTCATTGTGGACATGATGTGGCAGCTCCATCAGGTTCCTGCTGCCTTGACTCCCCCAGCATGATGGACAATCCCTCAAACCATGAGCTAAGATAAACCCACCCTCGTTGCGTTTCTTTGAGTGTTTTATCACAGCAACAAGAAAAGAAACTAAGGCCCAGGTGAAGGATGTGCTGTCGATTACTTTAAGCAGATAACTAAGACCAGATATGTTTCAAAAGCTTCCCAATTCAACATTTCAAAATATATTTCTCTAAGGCCATCTCTTGTCTTTTTATTTTTGAGACTGTAACAAGAGATGCCGCGGAACTTGAATATAGGTACTCATGGGACCACGATTTTAAAAAAACTCCAGTATCCTATTGCAATACTGACTGACATACATACATCAAAATGTCTAACATGGGTCATCAACTGGGTCAGGCTGGAATATGAAGACATACCAACTCCATTCCAGATAGGGAAACTGAGTCACTTGACTCTTTTAAGCAAGCCAACCCCAGATCCATGCTTCAACTCTACAGTGATATTTCTGGAACAAACCCCTACTTGATTTATCACCTTCCTGGACAAGACAAAGGCTCAATATTAGTTACAGAAAAATGAGTATCAAAATCTACAGGTGTAGAAAAGCAGAATTAAAAAAAGAAGTTAATTCTATTTTCGAGCCTACAGAAGGAAGATGGCAGTGACAGAAGACACAGTCAGGATGAAACAGGAGAACCATTTGTAAGTACATCTTTCCAAGCCTCTGGGAAAGGCTGGTTTCTAAGGCAGGGGTCAGAGGCTGGCTTTGAATTCCTCCTGGCAGCTCTGTGTCATAGATGCTTTTTTGTTGCTGGTCTGAGGCCTCTGATCACAGTGTTTTCTAAAACTGAGTCAAGTGACGTCCTAACATGTGAGTAAATTGTTCTTTCAGAATCCCAGCATAGTTCAATCGAAGACAGAAATTCCGTAATATAATCACAAGCGGGAACCTAAATAGATAGCATATTTCAAATAATGAGTCAGCTCTTCCAGCAGCCATCCAATTTCATCCAAGAATAGCACTTGGCTAATTAGCCAGGAGTCAGCTTAATCGCAAGCTGACATTCATGAGAATAGAAATGGATTGTATGAAAAAATTGTTTACGGCTTGCAAAAGAATGGTCGGGGCTGGCAATGGAGGAAATTGGTGCGGTGGGCTCACTTCTCATAAATATGCAAGGGCTGCAGTTAAAACACCTTGCAGAAAAATCTCCACAGCACCTTCACATTTTCATGTGTGTGTGCGCACGCACGTGTGTGTGTATGCACGTGCACACACACGTGCCATGCGCATGTGTGTTACAACAACCCCCAGGTGTCATTCCTCAAGCACCACACCTTACATTTGAAACTCAAGAGTAGGCTGGGTCGGCTACTTGGTGAGCCCCAGGAATCCACTTGTCTCCCCTCCCCAGAGCCAGCTGCCATACTCAGCTTTTTAAGTGCAAACGCTGAGGATTGAACTCAGGTCCTTCTGCTCGCAAGCAAACACTGTAATGAATGACCCAGCCTTGTTGAAAATGTATTGATTGAAGACTCACTAAGTGCCAGGTCTTGTGATAAGTTCTGCACATACTGAGTCTCTGTTTTTTAAGTGCCTGGGGAAATCAAGCCTGATCTCATGCCTATAACGCTGTTGAACTCTTCCCAGGGTCTATCTCAGTCTACCTCAGTCGCTGAGATTTTTCATCCACTGGTTGTGAACCTAGTGGGGCATGAGAGAAAAAATACAAATAACAGTAAGCTGGTAAGTGCGTGACCCTGCATAAATTTTTTTAAGGTGGCAGGGGCCTTCCCTCCAAAGGCCACAGCTTTGGCTGCCTCTGCACCCTTCCTGAGTTTGTACAAATTACAGGAGACCAGAAGGTTCCATTGTTATTGTTCCTAAGAAGCACTGAAGTTTATATGACACCTCACCTCCTGCCAAGTAGCATGATCCCATCTGGCTGGAGAGCACGTTCAACTAGATTCCTGCTGTTAAATAAAAGAACATTTTCTTGGGTTATCAAGTCCTTAAAGACCAGAGATGGGTCTCATCCTCTTCACCCACCCTGCCCCGTGTTGCCAACACTGCGCTTGCACCACAGGAAGAGAAAAATCAGCATTTTTTCCCACTGGTTTCACTGGTCTTCACTGGTCTCTGTCATTTAAAAAAAAAAAAATAGAAGAAGAAAAGCTAGAGAGATCGCTGAGTCAGCAAAATGTTTGCCTTGTTGGTGTAAGGGCCAGAGTTTGATCACTAGAACCCACGTTTATAACAAACAAATAAGTAAGCAAATCAATAACTAAGCAAGCAAGCCCCGAAGAGAAGCCTATGTGTGTAATCTCCTGCACTAGGGAAGGGGACACAGGAAGCTCCCTGGAGCCCGGGCTGGTCAGCTAAGCTGAATTCGTGAACTCCAGGCCAGGGAAGGACCCTGTGTCCAAAAACAAGGAGGACAACATCTCACAGGGCTCCGGGTTGTCCTCTGACCTCCACACTCGCCAGTGCCCGCACACATATGCATATGAACCCACATTCACGCATACACAGACAAAATGTGGTTTGAAAAAAGCAGCACATTTAATTCACTTGGATCTGAGCACAAGGAATCCCTCCCTCTCCAGTACGATCAAATCAAGTCAGGCCCTCAACTTCCCTGTGGGGACGTGTATGTGAGCCCCAGTTTGTTCAGTGACATGTGGGGGAAGCCACTCGTGGAAATGGGGGGGGGGGTGTAGATTCTGATAGCAATGATTTCCTCGTCTCTACATCATTCTGCCAACTCCTCAGCCAGGACAAGGGGAGTGACAAAGAGGGCCTGGCATGTCGCATGTGCTAAGCTACAGACGGACTCAACTAGTGCCCAATAACCAACCTGAATTTTCTTTTCCTGGAAACCATATGCAAAACTAGCAAGAGGCTGATTGTAGAAATCCATTGCCATGAATGGTACTAATGCTGCTATCCATCACCAACATTATCACCATTACCACCACCACCATCACCATCATCATCATCACCATCACTATCATCACCATCACTATCATCACCATCACTATGATCGCCATCACTATGATCACCATCACTATGATCGCCATCACTATCATCACCATCACTATGATCGCCATCACTATCATCACCATCACTATCATCACCATTATCACCATCATCACTATCACTATCACCATCATCACTATGATCATCATTGTCACCATCACTTTGATCACAATTTATCACCATCACTATCATCATATCACCATCACTAGCATCACTATCATCACCATCATCACATCACTATGATCACCATTGTCACCATCACTTTGATCACCATCATCACCATCACTATCATCACCATCACTATCATCACCATCATCACATCACTATGATCACTATCACCATCATCACTATGATCACCATTGTCACCATCACTTTGATCACCATTTATCACCATCATCACATCACTATGATCACCATTATCACCACTATCACCATCACTATTACCACCATTATCACCATCATTACTATTATCACAATCACCATCATTATTACCACCATCATCACCATCATCACTACCATTATCACCATTAATATCACCATCACTATCACCATTATCACCATCACTATCACCACCATTATCACCAACACTATCATTACTATAATCACCATGATATCACCATCATCACCATTATCACCATCACTGTCACCATTATCACCATCACTGTCACCATTATCACCATCACTGTCACCATTATCACCATCACTGTCACCACCACCATCACCACCACCATCACCACTATCCCCATGACCACCTCGCCATCCACACAAACAAGTTACACATTCTCCCCGTCTTCCCTGCAGGTCTCTCGCCATCGTCAATGACAAGGGAAGACTCCCCACCTGAAGCTTTGGGAGGCAGTGGATGCCATGGATACCAGGCTGAGGTCGGAGGGATCCCAGCCGTCCACAGGGCCACGGGGTCCACGGAGCCCAATCAGCATTTGCTCCGGGGCATCTCCTCACAAGCACCTCTACTTCCTCTCATCTGTCTGCTCACAGACAACCCAGCTCCACCCACCCCCCAGGTCTCTGAACCTCTCTCTCCCTCTCTCTCTCTCTCCCTCTCTCTCTCTCTCTCTCTCTCTCTCTCTCTCTCTCTCTTTGAAGCAAACAGGAACTCCTTCCCCAACAGAACTGCTCGGCCTCCATCCCTCAGACCTCAGCCGCCACTGAGATCAAGTCCTTCTGCTCCCCAGATCCTTCCAGGAGTTCTTCTCAGAGACTGCGGTCCCCGCACTGAGTCAGCTCTAGCTACACTTGTTCTGGTGAATCTCCTCTAAGCTCGGTCCCTCCCATTCCTTCTGTACCTCCTGAGCACACTATGAGCACAGGATGGATCCCCAGAGCCCTTGTGCAGCTGAGGGATGGAGAGACACGGGGTGAATGGGACCATTCAGTGTGCAGAGCCAGTGCCCAAGGAAGGTGAATGATGCCCAGATACACAACCAGTGTGAGTCTTCCCAATCCAAGCTCACAATTAGCCACAGGGATACTTACACATCGCTTTCTTATTTAAACAGAAAGAGAGCAGAACACTGTTCAATTCAGAATTTACCTACTCAGACTGCTACACTCAACACCTTCAACAGGACTTTGGGACTTCACTGTAAAAGGTAATGACACTAGCGTGAATGACCTCATGGTCTGAGCACAGAGATGCAATTTCTATTCAGGCAGAACCAGGAGGAAGAGGCAAAATTGAATTAGATGACTCTTGAATTTTCATTAATTAGCCTGAAAGGAACTGAAGAAGGCTCGAGCCAGGTTCCACTAAACCTAAGGATGGTGAAGATGACCCCAGTTCCCTGGTCACCCCATAATCTCCTCCTCTAAACCCCTCTCCTATCTGCTCCTGGCTTTCCATCCCATATTTCCATCCACACTGCTTGAAGAATACATCTGAAATGAACCATTTATTTCCTACCCCCCCAAAAAAAACCCCACACATAATCCATAATCAGAAAGCATTTGAGAGATACTAGACTCAAGGTATAGACACAGCATTTCCTCCTGTAGGAATCGCTGAGCTTTCATTACAATGTTGCATACCGTGAGCCTGTGTTGCCCAAATGTAGCCCAGCAGACAGAGTGAGCTGCATGAATTATTTCACATGTGGGATGTACATGTGAAAGGTCACCTCCGTCAGGGGTGACTGATGTAATTCAAAGGGCTGCCCATCCATGGGGTCTGGTTTTCAGTATTTCATTTGTTTTGTTTTGTTTTTCTAAGGCAAGGTCTGATGTAGCCCAGGCTGGCCTCAAACTCCCATGTTAGCCAAGGATGGACCTTGAACTCCTGATCTTCCTGTCTCCTGAGTGCTCAGATTACAGGTGCATCCTACACATCTGGCTTACGTGGTACTAGGGATTGAAGCCAGGGATCTGTGCATACAAGGTAAACATTCTATTAACTGAGCTATTGTGCCAGCTTCAAGGTTTGGATTTAGGAAGGCAAATCTATCTGAAACCTCCAACCTGACTCTCGAGTGAATGTACACCAAAGGCATTCATGGACTTTCTGGTCCACAACTCCTTTCCAAACTGCAAGTTGACTGGAAAGTTAATGGCACAAGAACATTCCACACCAGGACACTGGCCTTCACGTGTGTCCACATATGGTCGATCAGGTCTAAAGAAACGTAAACTACTGGGGCTTCAGCAGGTGAGTCAGTGGGCAAGTGCTTGCCGAGCAAGTGTAAGGACTTGAGTTCAGATCCTCAGCATCCACATAAAAAAACCAAAGTGGAGCCAGGCATGGTGGTACACCCCTTTAATCCCAGCACTGGGAAGGCAGGTGGATCTCAGCGAGTTTGAGGCCAGCCCATTCTGCATTGCAGATTCTGGGCCAGTCAGAAAGGCCAAATAATGATGACGGAGGCCTATAAGCTGAGGCCTGGAGAGGTATAAACAGTGGATACCTGGGGCTTACTGGCCAGCCAGGCTAGCCAATAAGTCAGTACGTAGTTCTGTCTCGAAACATAAAGTGGACATTGAGAGAATGGCCAGGCTAGGGAATCCTGTGTAGTGGGCTGGTCTGATGCTGCTTGTATTCTGATGCTAAATACTGGCTTCCCAAGATGTGGTTGCCTTGGATAAGCAGATCCTCTCCTACACCAAGTGATGCTCTGTGAGCCTTCTCCCCAACTTAACTGATCGATAAAAGGTTAGAGCCTGTGATTGGGTAGTGGAGGGAGAAAAGTGGGCCTTGAGGACTCCTTGAACGAGCTGCAGGGAGAGGGGATGAAGAGGAAGACAGAGGTGGAGGAAGCCTCCATGGACCAGGACTGCACGACCAGGAGAAACAGCAAGTAACACGGGACTTTATAGCTGGGGAATAAGGTAGTTTAGCACTAAGCCCACCCAAACTAGGCTTATGATTTATACATGAAATATGTGGATTATGTGTCTTTTATATGGGCTTCTTAGGATTATAAACTCCTTCCACAAATGTGGGGATGAACACTAATGCTCGCCGGGCGGTGGTGGTGCATGCCTTTAATCCCAGCACTTGGGAGGCAGAGGCAGGCGGATTTCTGAGTTCGAGGCCAGCCTGGTCTACAGAGTGAGTTCCAGGAGAGCCAGAACTACACAGAGAAACCCTGTCTCGAAAAAAAATAACACACAAAAAAAAAGAAAAGAAAAGCAACACTAATGCTGGAGGGAGGAGAGGTCATTTGGGAATGGAGCTAAGAGAGCACCCAGGGCCAGGTACTGTAGGAGGACCCGTGGGACAAAGCCACTGAGGCCACATAGACCTACTATATACTAAAATGAATGGACAGAAAGCAGACAAACACACTGAGGCAGAGTCCAGATGACACCAGGCAGAAGCCCCCTGGAGTCATCTCCAGAGAGACCTAGGGTGTGTGCAATACCTTGTGGGGACCAGCAATCGAGAGAGAGAGAGAGATAGAGATAGAGAGAGAGAGAGAGAGAGAGAGAGAGAGAGAGAGAGAAGAGTGATAGAAACTTTCCTGCAACTGGGGTTCTCTTCCCCAACAACTTTTAGGGAGAGTGAGCTTTGTTCTGACAACTCTTCCTGTTCATGTGTTTTTAAACCATGATGCATATGTAAGAGCCCTGGGGTAGGGATGGAGGATGCATTGCTGGAAAGGATGGAGGCTAGAGGTCAAAGGTGAAACTATCTATCACTCAATAACTATGTGGAATGGTTTGAATATGCTTGGCCCAGGGAGTGGCACTATTAGGAGGTGTGGCCCTGTTGGAGTAGGTGTAGCTTTGTTAGAGGAAGTATGTCACTGTGGGTGTGGGCTTTAAGCTCCTCATCCTAGAAGTCACCCGGAAGTCAGCTTCTCCTATTTGCCTTCTGAGCAAGATGGAGAACTCTCAGCTTCTTCTGCACCATACCTGCCTAGACACTGCCATGCTTCAACCTTGATGGTAATGGCCTAAACCTCTGAACCTATAAACCAGCCCCAGTTAAATGTTGTCCTCATAAGAGTTGCTGTGGTCATGGCATCTGTTCACAGCAGTAAAACCCTAAGACACTATGTCACCTTGAGCCTCTTCAAAACCCAGTGCATTAATCCATGAGACGGGACCAAGACCTACTTAACGGGACTTACTGTAAAGGATGAGGCAGAATACCTAAGTGTGATTAAAGAAGGCGGTGACTATATCTCAATGTTGTCATTGCTACCAGAAGCTGATTTAAGCTGATAGGAAAGTCTGATAATAGTGGCCTTGCTCTGGGGTAAGGATACATGGTTCACTGGTTCATTCGCTCATTCATTCATTCATTCATTCATTCCTCAACTCGTGTTGGTAACAGTACAATGCACAGATGGAACAGAGAGAGAAGCAGCAGCCTCCTTGAGATGCTACAGCTGCTGGGAGCTCCAGGGAAGCCTGATAAGAAACCTGGGAAACAGGGGAGAACCCAATCTGAAAACATCGCTCAATTCAAGGGGTAAGGGAAATGGCCCCATCAGTAAGGGGCTTGCCTTGTAAGCACAAAGCCCTGATTCTGATCCGCAGAACCCACATGTGAATTTCCAGCCACAGCGGTGCGAGCTTGTAATCTCTGCTCTGGGGAGGTGGAAACAAGATTCTCAGAGCTCACTAACAACGAGAGACCCTGTCTCAAAAAAATAAAAGCAAGGCAGAAGGAGCCTCCAGGGTGAGAGCCGAGGCTCTCCTCTGACCTTCACACACGCTCTAATTTCAATTTATGAAATGGAGTCAGGCAGTAATTGGTTGTTTTCTGGAAAACGCTCTGGACCTGGTCCTGCCGGTGCTCTCCCGTCTGCAGAAGAGCCTCCATCAGCATCTCTGGCAAAGCCCTCACAGGATCATCCTGATGTTTAAAAAAAAAAAAAAAAAAAAAAAAAGCCGTTACAACTTCAGCCTGTCCCTTTTTTTTTTTTTTTTTTTTTTTGGTTTCCATCACGTCTTAATCCACTGCAGGGTGACACTAGCTTGTGTTACAACTGAATGCTTGAGTCATCAAAATTTGTCTGCCGAGGCCCCAAACCCCAAGAGGATTGTTGTTGGAGTGGTCGTGTCAGGTGTGCTCATGAAGGCGGGGCTCCAGGATGGGATTAGTCTCTATCTGAGGAGGTGAAGAGACACAGTAGCATCCTCCGCCATAGAGTGCACGAGGGAGTGTCCACCTGTAAATGAATCTAATGACACCTTGACTTTGGTTGTCTAGCCCCAAGAACAGTCAGACACAAGTGTCTTTGTCTAAACTGCCCAGTCCATTGTACCATCTAAAGCAGCCGAGGATCTTGGGACAGAAGAGTCAAGGAGTCGTGTGTTGGCCTGAATTAGGGGTCCAACTGCCTCCAGACCCTCCCTCCAATTTGATGAGGTGTTTCCTTGACAGCTGAATACAAGGGAGGGAGAGAGTGAGTCTGTCTTTGAGGCATGGTCCCTGGCTATTGGCTTTGTCAGCTGTTTTGTAGGTTGGTCATTTGTTCCTCTGGCATTGTCGGCAGTCATCTCCTCTGGGCACATGGCGGCATCTCTCTGGGTTGTCTAAAATCTCTTAGGAGCCACATAACATGGTCCCGTTCCTTATTTTTATCTCAGCTGCTTCCTTAGCCTCCTTTAACCTGACAGTGCATCGCTCTGGCTCCTGCCGATGGTATCTCCCACTCATTTCCTGACTTCCACCCATGGGAATGCTGGAGAGAAGTTTAGGCCCTAGGCACCTTCCAAAGTGCCCTCTGGGTCAATCCACAAGAGACACCCACACACCATGAAACCCAAAAAGGTCCTTTCTGCCCCTCTTCACATCCCAAGGGTACCACATGCTAAACTTGATCTTCCAACCAGAGACAGGTACACCACAGCATGAGATAGCCCGGGTCATGTGACTGTGTACTATAATGTCTCCTCAAAAGGCCAATAATCCCATCCCAGGATCCCACCCACCTCCCCAAGGGTAACGACTCCATCAAAATCTTTACCCTGCTACCCTCCTCCTAGACATGAGCGTCTCATGGAGAGACTCTGAGTGACAGGTACATCCACAATGGGTAAGCTAAAGGGTTGGGAGCTATCTGGGAGTTTCAGGAGTATTCGTGTGACTGCCCAGTGGCCAAGGTAGAGCCTCCACTGCCTGAGTTCCTGGACCATCCTGGTATGAAGGGGCCTGTGTGCCATCCCAGTGTTAGAGTCATAGTCTAAGTTAGAATAGATTTTTCCCTGAAGGAAACTATTGAGAGACCCAGGGAGAGATGGAGGACAAGATAGGCATCCTCAAGGGCAGGCAGCAGGGGGACTGAGTGACACCACAGCTTCCCATAGATACTAAAAGCCTAATGTTACTGTTTGTATAAGGAAGAGGTACAACAGCATCAAATCCCAGAGCCCCACCCACCTGACCCAGGATAATGACGCCATCAAAAACATTACCCTGCTCGGCACTAAACCCCAGTCACCCTAACTACACCTAGCTGTTCTGAACTGAAAGCCAAGCAAGCCATTCTTCCTGCAGTTGGAGGGTGATTGCCCAGACCAACACAATTCCTGATAAGAGAAAGGATAGATGCAAAAGAATAGGTAGATACCTTGGGCACCAAGTAGCACTAAAGTTTCTGTAGACTTGGGCTCATATAAACAGGAGTGTGGGGGCCAGCAAGATGGCTCGGTGGGTAAAGGTGCCTGCCACCAAATCTGATGACCTGAGTTCAATCTCCAAGACCCATGTGATAGAAGAAGAGAATTGACTCCCGAAAGATGTCCTCTGACCTCCATAAGCACACAGTTCACATGTGGATGGATAAATGGATAGATAGATAGATAGATAGATAGATAGATAGATAGATAGATGGATGGATGGATGGATGGATGGATGGATGGATGGATGGATAGATAGATGGATGGATGGATGGAATAAAGAAGGAGCTTGATAGGCAAGGGGTGGAGCTTCAAGAACATGCAACTATTATCTATGGTCACCCTCCACCCTCTGAGTGACATCTTACTCACCAAGATGAAGCCAAAAGAACCCTTCTTGGGGCTGCTGCTGCTACCCCAGTTTGGTTGGCAAGAGCTAATTTTACATGACTTCCTGACCTTGACTTAGCTCTTGTTAGATGCTGAGGTCTCTGTCCCCGGACGATGCCTCCATTGGGGCATCACCCTGTCACTTGGGTGACTCCAATGACACCCTGCCACTCAACGGTGATTCCAACATGAGCATTAGCTGGGTCCCAACAGTGATGTGTGCAAAGACTGTGGCAGCTTAAATGAGAAACATCCTCCACAGGCTCAGGTGTTTGATCATGTGGTCCCAGTGGGTGGCGATGTTTGGGCAGTTGCTGGAGGAAGAATGTCAAAATGCAGGGCTTTGAGGGTTTCTAGCCTTATCCTGTTTGCCTGTTCGCCCTCTCTGCTTCCTACATGTGGATGAAATGTGACCAGCCCACTTCCTGTTCCTGTTGCCAGCCTTTCCAAGCTGTGATGGACTTTAGTCCCTCTGGAACTGTAAGCCAAAATAAAGTGTTCCCTCCTCAAGTTGCTTTTGGTCAGCATTTTTTTTTAATGGTACCAGAAAAGTTACTGACATGAAGGCCAAATTCAAAAAAATAAAATAAAATCTAACTTGCTTTCCCAGTAGAGACAAATGTAGCTAAACAGAGTGGACTTCAGAAAGACATGGACTAGTAACAAGAGCCCAGCATGCACTAGAGCCCAGCATGCACTAGCAGGAATGGAAGTGTTCAGGGATGAGCTTGTAGTGAGCCAGTGGCAGGGATAGAGGCAAGCATTACAGGGGAATGGGGGAGCCCTCGCACAATCTGGCTGTCAAACAAGGGAGTTAGGAACAGCTTGGAGATGTCTTTCTCAAAGCACCAAGTGACAATTCCATCCTGAGCTGAGAGACAGTGCTAATAACTTTATTGGTAAAAAAAAAAAATAGAGTTTGGAGAACTGTACAGTACAACGTATTAAATATGGGCCTATGGCTTGAATGTGAAATGTCCTCACAGGCGCCCGTGTTTGAGCACTTGGTCTCCAGCAGATGGCACTGTTTGTAGAAGCTGTGGAAGCCTGCTGGACAGAACTAGGACACTGGGGCAGGTTTTAAAGATTTGTTCTGTCTCTTCTTCCTGCTCAGTGTCTGCTGTCCCCCAGCTGTGACGGGAACAAGCAGCAATCCTACACTCCTGCTGCCATGAACCCTACCATGGTGGACCAAAATCCCTCTGAATCCATGAGTCAACACATCCCTTCCTCCCTTAAGCTGCTTCTGTCCTGTACTCTGTCACACTGACAAGAAAAATAATGAATGCAGAAATGTATTGGATTATCAGTAGGTGGTGTTCAGAAGGAAACACAACATTTGAAAACTCGAAACACTAAACAGGGCAATTATAACTGGGCATTTCTGGGGCTTCTCTGCACACTGGGCTCCTGAAACTCTACCTGCAACTGTGAAGCAAGTGTTGCTCCCCGCCACCCCCATTCTAAAGATGAAGAAACTGAGGCATGAGCGAGCAAGCCAACGGCCCCACAGCCAACTGCTAGCTCTCTGTAGGGTGGTCCATGATCTCCAAGGGTCTAGAGAGTTCTCTGAGAGAACAGACATGTCCTCACAGCTTCTGGCTCATCCTTCTTATGCATGGCTCCCCTGTAAGCAAAGATCAGACTTCGTACAGCATCTTGCAATGCCGGTTTGGCATTATGGTTTATTAGTCTGAGTCCTGCCTAATTATCAGTTGTTAGAACCTGTGTTCTGAGCAGGTACTGCTGAGGAAGCCAGGCTCATTCTGTTTCCTGCTGTGACATTTCACTAAATTAAATCTTCAAGCTTTCCCCACCACGGACAGAGACGTCCTCAACAGATTAGATAGCCTCGAGTGTAAAGAGGCATCTGCGGAAGTTCTTGCTTGTCGTTATAAAAGTTAATTTTTTTTTAACATCCTCTCCACCGCCCCCACCCCCACCCCCGTGCGCATGCACCTCACCTCAATTAAGTACTTTCCATGCTAACAGATGTAAAGTTCAAGGAACGATGCCTTTAATGTGAGTGCGAACCAGAAAGCAGATCCATTCGGAAATAAAATATGAATAAGTGACTTTCTGCACTGGCTAAGTGATTAAAAAAGTAATCTTCCCGAAGCGACGGGCTACGTATTTGTTTATATTACTGTTAATAACTCACCAGCTAATGATAAATGTATGATAATTTATTCTAAGTGAAACGAAGTGTGCCCTGAAGACAGACTCCGTAAATGGAAGCTCATGCTCACCCGAGTTTAGGGCAGGAGCATTAATAACTGGATTCTCATACACCAGCAAAAATTATCATATGCAAATTATATGCAAATGTGCCCCCAGCAGCCATATGGGGGCCCCAAGGAAGTCTGGGAAACAGAAACCCTTGGCCAGGTTCTGGGCAGTGACCTCGCCCTCTGTGGCAGGGCTCAGATAGCCGCTGCGCTCAAGTCACGAGACTCCATTAATTTGCTCTTTGGGCATGTTTAAGATTCAGGCTCCTTCGTCTCACTTCTCTGTACATAAATAGAATTAATAAAAGCCACCTAATGTCCTATTGCGTACATTTAAAAATCATTAAGCCAAACTATGCCTGTGAATTTAGAAATTATGTAATTATTATCTTCATAAATAATACAAACAATTGCAATCTATCCACACAGACAGACCCAAACTCTATTAGCATCCATGTGGCCTCTCCCTCAGCCATCACTGCGATCACTCTCTGATGTGTGGGAGACCTGTGGAGGCATCAGTCGCCTGGATTAAGGAGGGGACCACTTGACCCTCCACCTACAGTGGCAAAGGTGAGAGAGCAGAGAACCAAGCTGTTCCCGAGAAATTCTGGACTTCAGTGGTCAAGGAGAAGCCTACTAATGCCAGACAAAGCCTCCTCATCCCACCAGGTTCACACGCCAACCAAGAGGCTCAAAACAAGATATCACATTGCCTCCACTTGGGAGTATTACATTAATTGGCTCTTAGAAGGAATTTGTCATAGCCTCTCCAGACAGCAGGATCTCAGGTCCAAGGATCAGACACCGGGCTGACCTCAGACAAGTCATGTCACAGGCCAAGGATGAAGTAGGGATGTAAAAGAGATCTGCTCCATTCATTATGGGAAAAGCAAAGAAATGCACATGTCTGCAACATGCCCTTTCAGTATGTACTTCCCACACATGTCCTTCATTGGACTTACATGTATGTACTCTTTGAACATCCTATAAAATATAGCCCTTCAATGAACCCATTTTCTGCTTCCTCAACTACATATATGCTTTTTATTAATATTTTATATAGTGTGTGTATTTACAATCTTTCAAACCTCTCAGTAACTGAATAGAGTAGATGGTATTTTATTTATATAACATAATTATACAATGAACAATAAATAGGTGATAACCAGATGAAGGATAGATAGGTAGATGGACGCTACACAAAGATAACAGATAGACGGTTTATTGATTAAGATGAAAAGTGGATCGATATATGACAAATTGATAGAAAATAGACAACAGATCATTGAGAGATAGATAGTAGAAAAGCAAATGATAGGTTAATAAGCAATATATAGAACCAGGAAGTGCCTTGAATCCCAGCACTTGGAGTCAGAGGTGGGCAGACCTCTGAGTTCAAGTCCAGCCTGGTCTACAGAGCAAGTTCCAGGACAGCCAGGGCTACACAGAGAAACCTTGTCTCAAACAAAACAAAAGAGAGATGATAGACAGATAGATATGCAGACAAAGGATAAATGACAAATAACTGATTGATATATCAAAGATTTTTACTTCTACACATGTTCAAACCGATAAGACAAAGAATCTAATTGTTCTTTCTCCTCAGTCTTCTTCCCTCCCTCCTTCTCCCATCCTAGCTCTTTCTCTCTCCCCCATTGGCTCAGCCCTTTGAGGTGTCTCTGCCAATGGGTTCCTTACTTCTTGCATTCCCACCACACAGTTGAAACAGAGTCTGCCTGCCTGGTTTGTTCCCGGAATCCTTAGCCACCACTCATGGACAGGCAAACCTGTCCACCCTGGCCAGCCCTAGGTGACACACTGCCTCTGAAATGAGAGGTGATCCTTCCCCTATCCAACATCACCTGGCAGAACTGGACAAAGCTGGCCATCCTGTGCCATGCCAAGGGTGAGAAAGGGAGGCAGGCTCTGTGCCCCATGTACCGGGGTCATTCATCTGGGAGGACACTGTTCTTCCCACAAGTCATGCAATCCAAGATGTGAGACAGGGTACCTCATACTGAAAGTGGGTCTCAGAGCAGGGGCAAGTGGGCCGGGAGTCTTGCTACTGGACCCAGGGGACTCCATGTGAGATGGTGCATGCAGATCTTTCTAGTACACAGCACCCCTGTAGTCTCCTTAACTCACCATTCTATCTTCCAGGAGATATGAGTGGTGTACTGTTTAAAACAGCATTAGCTGCCTGCTTTCCATTTTGAGACAAGCAGCCTTGCTATCTGAGCCCAGAGACTTCAACCCAGTGCACAGTGCTTCCAGAAACCAGAGAAACCAGCCAACCTCAGACATCCTGAAAAGTCTCCATATGGTTTATGGTTTCCATGGGGAGGGTGGAATGAGAGGTCATATGGTGTTGTCAGAGGAAAGAGAAAGGAAGGCAAAGAGGGGAAGGAAAAGAAGGGGGAAGCTGTAACTACCTGTGAACAATAAACACAATCTTCATTCTCCCAACCTGCAGCCCATGGGCGACACACAGCAGGACACAGCCAAGGACAGCTAACAATGTGCCCGACACAAAATCCTAAGCTTATACTTTATAAAAACTTTTTTCCATATTTGTTGTTGTGACCTTTATAGGTGATGACCTCGTGGTAACCAAGGGCTGGATGGGGCTGTAGGTCAATCTCTCACCTAAAAACTTTTTCTTCCATATTTGTTGCTGTGACCTTTATAGGTGATGACCTCGTGGTAACCAAAAGCTGGACGGGGCTGTAGGTCAATCTCTCCACCGCAAAGGTATGCTCATCCTTGCACTAAGTCCTAGGGAGCCAGGTTCCTGGAATAAGATTCTTTTACTGCCTGGCATTTGCCCAAAATGCCATTCACCGTCAGAGCATGAGCAAAGCAGGACCAAAGCCCTGGATACAACCTCAGCCTCACCAGGAAACAGGACGAAAGAACGCAGAAACCCTTCTCTGACTTTCTTTGCTCTAGGAAATTGCATCCAGGTGCCATCCGCATCTGTCCATCTCACCTCAGCCCCTGTAGGTGCAGGCTGGACTCTGTATGTTGAACAGTTACCATGATCTATGGCTGGGACCTGCCTGCCTGTTGCTCCTAGACTCACAGTCCTTCACTGTGTTGGAATATGTACGAGTTCTATAGAGTCTGACAAAGACAACACGTCGACAATGCCTTGCACACCTGTCAGAATCTGTCGCTATTTGGGCTGAGACACATCAACCAAACTTGCATCTCAGAAAGTGGGGGCAACACTACCTAATGCCTGATAGGACCCCCATTCCACCATCCACCCTGACTGGTCATTATTAGCACCTGCTCTCGGCACAGGAGAATCTTCACAGTTCCATCCTTTGCAAATGGCAAATGGCTCTGGAAAATTCAAAGCCCTTCTGACTCAAACTGCTTCCGCTCAAGAGCAGGACATCTCAGCTTCAGGTGAGAGTGTACAGTCCGACCGAACCGCTCCAACTAGCAATGTCCTTCAGACATTGCTCCAGATGAGTGGTCTTCGTGTTCTTTGGGTGTTCACAACTATAGTTTAGTGTGTTGTGTGGGTGTGCGCATGTGAGTGTATGTGCAGGCATATGTGTGTGAACATGCACATATGTACTGACATATATGCATGTGTATGATGGCTATACAACAATCTTACATGTTCCTTGGGAACTATCTACCCCTTCTGAGACAAAGACTCTTGCTGCCTTGGAATTGACCAAGTCACCTAGGGCAGCCCAAATGTTCCAGAGCTCCTCCTACTTCTACCTCCCCAAGGCTGGGGTTACAAGTGAGAACTACCACACTCAGTATTTCTACATGGTACTGAGGATGAAACCCAGGAACTGATGCTTGCAAGTGCTTTTCCAACTGGGCCATTCCCTCAACTGCTTCTAACCTAGACCCTGAGCACATTATAGCTCCATAGCCAACCAACCCTGTCCCTTTCTCACCCCTTCCCCGGGGACATGTCCCCAACCCTAACCTTGGGTCTTCCTTCTCTCCCCTATAAGTGCTTCTCAACCAAATAAGATAACTAGGTCTGGGGATGTCGGCTGTTGTCCCCAAATGCCTGCACACCTAAAAATATCACTTCAGAGCTACAGATGGAGCTGAGTCCACAGAGGGGCTGAGGCCAGCACAGTGCTTAAAAACAGCCTGCATCTAACGGTGGTGAGTGGAGCGATGTGTTCTATGCTGCAAACCCTGCACACAGGGCCCATGTGACCCCTTGGGCATCTAAGCCCAGGGAGAGGTAGGAAACCTATAGAGCCTAGGCATTCTGCTGGCATCTACTTGAGCTGGTAAGCATGGCACGGGGTGGGGGGCTGAAGTTTGACGGACTGGGGCAGCATGCCAAGGCCTTGTCAAATGCACGCTGCTGATGGACGCAGTTGTATCTCCACATTGGCGATGTTCACTGAGCACATATCCACAATGTGAGGACTCCTGGGTCATGAGATACATGCCTGTTGGAGGGTCAATGGTATGTGTCTCGTGAAGCACTCATGGGTAGGGAGAAACAGTCCCGGGAGTTCAGGGACACGCAGAAAATAAAGCAAAACTGAGCTTTGGCTGAGTTAAACACAGCCTGTCTTCAAATTGGTAGATAAACTCAATTTGGTGGTTTATATAATCCCTGCTCTAAAATACTACACTATGGAAGAGACGTGCATTGTCTGGGAAAATGCAAAATCCCCAACTCTTAGACATATCTGATTTAATGTGAATTGTATGCCAGCTTCCTCTGATGTAAAACATCCCCCTCCCCTCCCCTTGAAAAGAGGGGAGAGGCCCCTGAGACTAGATGGGTAAATAGAAAGTAGAAACTTAAAAGACTCTCCAAGGTGCCTCTCCACTGTTATGGACACAGTCACAAGTGACAACTGTTTGGGGAGGGCCTCTCTTACCTGTGGAGCTGCCGACAAGCTGTGCAGAGAGCTCCTGGCTTGCAGCTTTTTTTGGAGTCTTTGCCCCTGTGAGAGTGGACTTTTTTTTTTTTTTAATGGTGGAGCTGCTTTTATGGCATCCATGTTCCTCTGAGAAACACTTCACCTTCAGTCCTGTAGGTAACCCCCACCCAGGATCCTCTGAGAAACCCTGCCCCCACGCCCCCATGGGGGACCCCTCATCTAGGCCCCTGTGAGAAACTCTTCACCCATGTTCCTGAAAGTAACACCCCTCCCAGGCCCCTGTGAGAGACCTCTCACTGTGTTCCTTCAAGTCACCCCGATAAATCATTGGTTTGCCAGGATGGACATTCCTATGGTCATTACACTGGTCTACCATTAGTCTCCTTTCTGGGGTGACTGGATGTGTGTGTGTGTGTGTGTGTGTGTGTGTGTGTGTGTGTGTGTGTGTGTTGTATCTCCCCCAGGAAAAGTCTCTCACACTATAACCCAACAAGATACTGACCATGTTGGCTTCTCGGCGCCTTTACTGTCAGGTGATGAGTGTGACGGTCAGCTGTGACCAAGTATAGACCTTGCCAAGCTCCCTGGTTACCAACTCACTTCCTAGTCCAGAAACCCCTACCCTTGCCCCATGGCTAGCAGAACCCTCTAGAGGCAGAGGGCAGAACTCCAGTATGCCCGAGTTCAATTAACCATCTCTCAGAGCTCAGGACTCTAGCATTCTACCCTAAATACATAGTAGTCACAAGAAGAAAAACCCAGAGTGTTTAGTCTGAGACATTACGGCACTCACAACTTAGACAACTCTCCCAGGGCAGCAATTGAATATCAAGTCAACTGTAGGACAATTTCCTATCCATCACATCTAATACAGAGTGAACGCACGGCCCACATTTAATACCACTGCAGCAGAGCCTGGCTATAAAGAAGAGAGATTTATTTTTTATGAAGTCCTTAAAACAGTCCTCTCGTCCCGACTGCCTCTTCACAGTTGGCTGAAGTCTCTGTCCTAGATACACACACACACACACACACACACACACACACACCTCCATCTCTGCAGGTATTTGGAGGTCTGGGCCTTCATGAGCTGAGTCCTCAAGAGACATGGGAGAGTTCTCCCCACAGGGTATGGATATCTTCATGCTGTTTCATACTGTCCACAGAATTGTTGGTTTTTTAGTTAAAGAATCCCTACAAATGAATGAACTACTTGTATCTCTGAGAACGGAGATGATGATAATAATCTTCGGATGGTATGAACTAACATAAGAACACGCCATACTTCATAAATGTAAAAACGTATAAACTGTCCCTTTATCCAGTAAAAGTGGTGTTTGTATAGCCATATACAGTCTCTGCTTCCTTCTATGTGCATGCAATAAACACTTCCCATAAACCATTAAAATAAAGGCTCCCTAACCACCCAGAAAAAAAAATAAATAACTGATGGGGTAAACTCATAAACCGCTCCCTAGACATGGCTGATATTTGCAGATTAACTAAAGCGATCTTACTACGCTTCTATCTCTACAAAGAAAGATTTTGGCAGCGTGTTAAAGATCCTTTGAAGCTATAGCTGGTAACAGGCCACGTAAGATAACTATGAATGGATGTCTACTTCCAGTTGCCGTTTTTGCAACTCGAGAATGACAAAGCAGAGGGAAGACAAGACTGCTTGCTGACAGTCTGTCCATTACTTACAGGACGAAGAAATGTGACCCAGTGTCTCCCTTACCCCAGAATCCTAAATGTGGCCTTGATGTGTTTTAAATGTCCTTCAAACGGCTCAAACATATGTCTGCCAACTCCTTATGCTTTAATTTTGACAACTTCATATGTGTACATGATATATTTTCATTTCTCCTCTCCCTCTTCCTCCCTCCCTAAAGAGTTCGTTTTATGTGTATGGGTGTTGGCTTGCCTGTGCCTATATGAGCACTCCATACATGCGCAGTGCCATGGAGGCCAGAGAAGGGTGACAGATCTGCTGGAACCAGAGTGGCAGGTGGTTAGCAGTGATCATGTCACTCTTAAAGAGGGCACATGGGACAGGAAATAGTGTTGTCTGAATCCCGCACTGACTTTTTAGGTACAACTGGTTATATTCATTGCATACACTTGCCGTTCCATCGAACACTTATGGCTCAGGACCATGGCCAGGAGCAGGCTATGCACACAGTACCCCTAACCCAACCCCTTTTGGGAAAAATGCTTCCCCAAAATATTCATATTTGGTGCCTTCCTAAAAGAACTTATTCTCAAGTGTTTGGGGTGAGGGTTGTTTGTTTGTTGTTTGTTTGTTTAATACTCAAGTAAAATTCAGGTCTGGGGTGTTACTGGGGAGAAGGAGACAGCTCTGGGTGGGATAAAGGATCTCATACGTGCAAATGGGCTTGTTCAGCTGTTCCCAATCTGTGAGTTACAACCCGTTTGGGGATCAAATATCAGATATCCTACCTATCAGATATTTCCATTATGATTCATAACAGTAGCAAAATCACAGTTATGAAATAGCAATGAAATAATTTCATTTAACTTTTGGTTTGTCTGGGTCTTTAGTGACAGGATTTCACTCTGTAGTCCAGGCTGGTGGAACTCGTCATGTAGCCCAGGCTGGCCTCCGATGCTAAGGAATCCTCCTGCCCCCCCCCAGTCTTAACCCCAAACAAGTCCCTGTTCTCCCTTCTTCATAGTGACTGAGTGTGGTCACTATGTACCTGTAAAGTGTGAAATGAAGATACATTAAATGTCGTGGTTGGGGTCACCACAACATAAGGAACTTTATTAAAGTCTCACTCACTGCATTAGGGCAGGTGAGAGTCACGGTGTTAAGTTATTACGGTAATGTAAGTTTACAAGTATACAAATGCCTTTAAAAGGTTTCTGCAGTAAAGTCAGTTTCTTTTTCTTTCTCATTTTAACAAGAAGAGGAGAAGAAGAAGGAGAAAGGAAGAGAGCGGGGAGCAGATAGCACTTTTATTTGATCTTCCTCTATGAGACAAAGCCCTCACATAGGAGCATTCAGGATTGACCAGGGGTTTTGGCAGATAAATTCCCACTCTTGCCCAGACCTCACACAGAGCACGGTTCCCCCACCACCACCAAGTAAAGCTCCTGGCATTGTTTTGATTTGTTGCTAATATTTTTATCCCAGACTGTCAATGCAGACAATTTATTTCTCAGGCACACACCCGAGTCTCTCCTAAATGAATGGGCTGCAGCACAGGACGGCCATTCTTAGATTCTCAGCCTTTTTGCAGTCCATGAAATATACATGAAACCGTCCCCATGCCACCTACAAATGAAAAAAGTCAAGTAAGATTTACCGTCGGGCAGCAGAGCTCCAAAGGGGCCCGGCAAGGCTAATTTAATACATCTGTCATGGACAATTACATGCAAAATGCAATCCAAAACATCATACCCACCCCTCCTGCTTCAGATTTAAAAAAAAAAATGGACCAATTGCCCAAACTTAGAATCTAACAGCTGTCCCACCAAACGAAGATATTAACCTCAGATGGTTTTACTCGCCAGTAAAATCTGATCATTCGACAAGCCTTTCAAGAACATTTACTGTCCCCATTACAGAAATTGCTACACTGGCTTTCTGGTCTTAAACAAGGACCATAAATCAGGATTAAAAGCTGTGTGGGGGGGGTGAGCTCTCCCTAAGTCAGGAGGTCAATACCACCATCCTTAAATCCTTCATTGGCCTGGAGTGGGTTCCTTCGCACTCCTAGGTGTCTGGGGGCGGGGGGTAAAATCCATATTATGCAGAAGAGACCAGACACACACACTATGGTGCACAGACCCTCCCTGACAAAAATTAATTAGTTAATAATTAATTAATTAATTAAAATATGGTTCTGAGGAGTTGTCAACGACTAGTCTTGAAAAGGCATTGACCCAAACCATACTCAGTCACTATGAAGAAGGGAGAACAGAGACTTGTTTGGGGCAAGATTGGGGACAGGAGGATACCTTGGCATTGGAGGCCAGCGTGGGCTACAGAGTGAGAGCCGGTCACTAAAGACCCAGACAAACCAAAACTCAGCCATGATTTGAGTGTGCTCACCGGTTAGGAAGCCGGGAGAGAGAGAGGTGTAAGGCTGTTTGTGCTTCTGCAAAAAATAAAAAAATAAAAAAAAAATAAATCCTTCAATCCCAGCTTCTAAAAGCAATCCTAATAAAACTCAGCAGATCATCAACTAAATAAATAAATAAATAAGTAAATAAATAAAAGACTATCCAAAGGGGAAGGGAGAGGAGAGAGTAATGGTCAACAAGGATCAAAATATGTTTCAGATGCATATAAAAAACATTTAAAAAAGGAAAACTGAAAAACAGACAACACATGACGGTACACTTGGTATTTCAATAAAACTATCAGATAAGCTAAATATACATGCATATACACATATTACACGTGTATATATTTGCTACATTGTACTGGGAACGGTACATAGATTACCTCTTTGACTATGGTACATGCATAACACATATGCTTATATGCATGGTTTAACTTTGTTTTCATTGTATGTGGTTGGATGTTTTGCCTGGATGTATGTCTGTATACCACATGTGAGCAGTACCCTTGAAGGCAAGCAGAGGGCGCTGGGTGGCCTGAAAGCAGAGTCACAGACAATTGTGAGGGGGTATATAGGTAGTGGGAATCGAACCTGGAGCTTCTGGAAGAGTGGCCAGTGCTCTTAACTCCTGTCCCATCTCTTAGGTACACATTTTAAAGTCTCAATAATAAAGTCACCACAGTTTTCAAGGACAGGATCAAACTTGCTCTACTTGAGAAGTATCAAACTTCAATACAAAAGAAAAGAGACTCTTCTACTTATAGAAATCTATTTATAAGATTAAAAACAGAAAGAAAGAAAAAAAGAAAAAAAACCACAGGTGGGAGGTTCAAAGCCCCGCTAGAGTTGCCTAATTAGATGAGATGGCTTCTTATTTCACGCACTCGGGACTGGGAGATGGCGAAATCCCAGTTTAATCAACCCTTGGCCCCATAGCTCCTCCGAGAAAACTTTTTCCTCAAAGCCATGAACTTCAACTGAGAATTTGTTAATTTTACCTTTTGTGCGCCCTCCCCTCTGATATCGCCCTAATGAAGTGCACGGAAATGTTAATGTTATTTGGGATTTTTCATTTCGACTCTTTCTCAAACTTTTGCCCTCAGATCTTTCTTTTTAATAGATGAAGCCGCAGAGAAGGGCAGATAGGAAGGAAAGGAGAGACAACAGCAGAAGGAATCAGAGGCAAACAGGTGACTTCATCGGTATTAAAACAGTCATTCTGTCTTGAGGAAAATCTGCCCCCCCCAATGGTGCAAACAGCTGTTTTAGGCTCCAGTGGTGAGATGCATTCTTGGAGTCACAACATAGCCCTGACCCCTCCCTTTCTACTGTCCAAGGTTCATCCAGGAGAGACTGAATCCATCCTTAACAGACCAGGAGCAATGGCGGTTACAACACTTGCTAGGAGTAAATGAAGGGGTCACATTAGCACCATCCACCATTGGAAAGGTACCGTCTAATTTGCAGGACAGAAGTGATTGTAAGCCACATGGCTACTATGCTGGGTAGCCACAGGGCGCCCCGACCTGCTATGCATAACAGAGCAAATAGAGCCAATCTGAGACTCTAGCAATAGCTGGAGACATCTCTGAGTGGCTGGCTTCTTGTGCTCTCTCCAAACAAGTTCAAGTTCACCTCTTAGGGCATGGAGAATGGAGGAAATCAGTCATCTTCTACACTCATCTTATCTTAATATCTAAGAAGGAAAATATATGTAAATAGACCAAGGGAAATAAACCAAACTTGAAATGCATGCATGTTGAAAATAATGACTACGAATTAAAAAATGTTCTGGGGCTGGGAGTCCGGAGTGGCTTTTAACATGACCACCTCTCCCTTCTGAGGAGCTTAGACTTGGTTCTTGGCTGGTGATGGGCTGTTGTGACAGGCCTCTGCAAACAACAGAAGATGTGACATCTTTATGGTCACAAGCACTATGTTTTATGTTGGCCTGAAACACATAGGGGTTGTTCTAGTTTCAACTCTGCTGCTGTGATAAAACACCCTGCTGTTACACAAGTAACTTAGAGGAGAAAGGGTTTATTTCAGCTTGAAGATTCAACTGCTGCTGGAATCACAGTCCATCAATGAGGGGCGATCACAGTAGAAGTTCCTTGGAGCAGCACCATACCAACAGTCAAGAGCAGAAAGAATGAATACATGCATGCTAATTCACTTGCTTGTGCTCAGCTGGACTTCTCACATAGTTCAGGACTCCTGCCTAGGGAATGGTGCTGCCCACAGTAGGCTTGGTCTTCCAACATAAATTAACAATCAAGACAATTCCCCACAGACATGCCCACAGTCCAACCCAATATAGACTATCCATCACTGAGCCTGTCTTCCTACATGAGTCAACTAAATTATTGTGTGTTTTTTTAAATAATAAAAATTAGATGTTTCTGATACAGATGAAACATCTTCAATGACGTACAACTTTTGACAGTCTATAGACCAATCTCTTCTTCCAGGGGGCCAACAGTTGTGGTTTAAATGAGAACTGTCCCCCACGGGTTTATGCATAAACATTTGGTCTCCAGCCAGTAGCACTGTTTCAGAAGGTTGTGGAACCACTAGGAGGTGGGGGCCTCACTAGAGGAAGTGAATCACTAAGGACAGAGCTTGAGATCTTATAACCTTCCCCACTTCCTGTCTGCTGGCTCTTTCCTATTCACCCTACCTGTTCTTCCCTACCCAGATGTACACCCAGGAGATATGTCAGCTGCACACTCACAGCACCCATGAGTCACTCGAATGAAAGAACTACATCTTTTCATATTACAGGTCAAAATAAAGCCTTCCTCCCTTAAGTGGCCTCTTTGACAAGTCATCTTGTCACCACAATGAGAGAAAACTAACACACATAGTAAACAACAGATCTGACTGATCACAGACTCTCAGAGTTAGTCTCTCTCTCTCTCTCTCTCTCTCTCTCTCTCTCTCTCTCTCCTCAGCTTCTTTATATCTGGAATGGGAAATACTCCAAAATAATTTCCTAGTGGTTCTGCTGAACCAACTATTACAGAAACTTTGTCAAGATTTCATTCATAAGTGGTCCCTGGAGGATCGTCCCTGAAAATCTGCAGGAGCCAGGACATACGAGTGACTGATCTCAGTAAACACCGGAACTGTGTCTGTGTGCATAAGTATGGTAGCTTGGGCTTGAGAGAAAAATGGTGGGCTCTGTGATGAGTTTGTTCTAGCAGTAAGATATTAACATCAGAAGGCTGTTTGCGCTTGTTTGTTTCAGTATGAAAGATCTTAAGAATGGAAGGCAAGGTGTGGAGAGATGGCTCAGTGGTTAAGAGTGGATACTGTTCTTGTAGAGGGCCTGAGTTCAGTTCCCAGCCTGGGTAGCTTACAACAGCTATAACTCCAGCTCCAGAGGAGCTGATGCCCTCTTCTGGTCTCTGTGGGTGCTGCATGCATAGGGTGCCCATTCCCACAGAGGCGATGCATAATTTTAAAATTTAAAACTTAAAAAAAAAAACAGAGGTTAGTGTCATCTACAACCTCTTATCAGAACTGCTATTCACCAGGTAGATGTACAGAATATACGTCTTATATAAATATATCTTATATATAAAAATATATATAAAGTATATATATATATTCTATAATATATATCTAATATATATATTCTATAATATATATAATATATAAAGTATATATATATATATGTGTGTATATATATATATTCTATAATACCTTATTTTCAGGAAAATATGAGCTTATTTATCTTGGGTTTCATTGGGCTTTATGTCTTTAATCAGTCGCTTCAGTGTCTCAAGATGAATCACAAAGACTAAAGCTGATTTTGAGGGGTCATTCCAATCCTTACTAAGAAGTCTCTGGAGGTTCTGAGTCTGAAATGCAGAGGCCAAGTCCTTTCACACAAACTGCTTGTCACAACCCGCACGTTGGCATGCCCCTGACGTGACACAGGCATGAAGAAGTGAAGTCTTACTCAGCACTCACCTGCCTCCGACTCTCAAGCTTCCCGTTAACACCCTCTCCCTTGGCTGCCAGCCAAGTACTTCCCATTCCTGCCTTGCCCACAATTACAAATTATCATTGGGGGCTGACATACGCATTCTCCGCCCAGAATGCAGTGTGGACCCAGTAATTAAAAAGAAATTGCTCCAGAAAAGATCTGCTCTGCACAATTTACAAAGATAATACCGTTTATAAAGCCACAAGGCCACCAGCCACAGTGAAAATCCAGGCTATATAGCATATATATGTACATGTCTGTGCACATAGGATAGGCGTGTGTGTGTGTGTGTGTGTGTGTGTGTATCTGTGTGTGTCTATGTGTGTCTGTATGTATCTGTGCGTGTCTGTGTGTTAGTCTATGTTTGTGTGTGTTCATGTGTATGTCTGTGTATCAGAGTGTGTCAGTGCATGCCTTTGCGTGTCTGTGTGTATGTCTGTGTATCAGTGTGTGTCAGTTTGTGCCTTTGTGTGTCTGTGTGTATGTTTGTATATCAGTGTGTGTCGGTGTGTGCCTGTGTGTGTGTGTCAGTGTGTGCCTATGTGTGTCAGTGTGTGTCTGTGTGTTGTCTGTGTGTGTTTCTGTGTGTCAGTGTGTGTCTGGGTGTGTCAGTGTATGTCAGTATGTGTCAGTCTGTGTCTGTGTGTTTCTCTGTGTTATCTGTGTCTGTGTCTATGTATATCTATGTCTGTCTGTCTGTCTGTCTGTCTGTCTCTCTCTCTCTCTCTCTCTCTCTCTCTCTCTCTCTGTGTGTGTGTGTGTGTGTGTGTGTGTGTTTCCTTTGACACACGGTCTCACACTGAACTCAACCTCAGCAAGTAGCCGAGGCTGGCTGGACAGTGGGCCCCAGGCATCTGCCCCTCTCTCTGTCTCTAACCCTGAAGTCATGAGAGCCCACGACCATAAACAACACTTTTACCTGGGTTCCGGAGCCCAAACTCAAGTCTTCCTCAAGTCTTCACATGTACAAGGCAAAGACTTTACCGACTAAGCTATCTCCCACTTCCACAGGCCAGGATCCCAAAGCCTTCACAATGGCATAGTCAGATTTGACCAATTATCATATTCTAAACTGAGATGCACTCCATTTTGTTATTTTTCTAGATGCGTGTGCAGTTTTTCAAAATGCTATCCTTCAGAATAGGAACAATCTCTTAATAACAATATTAAACAAATGCAAGGAATCATAGCTCTGTTTTTCTCAGAAAAGGGCACACTAGAATTTGAGTCATCTACCTGAAAAGAGACACAGAAGCCTTGGGGTGCAATTGGCTTTGACTCCACAGAAAAACAAATCCCTTAATTAAAACACACGTTGACTGGTCTTGAACTCTCTAAGCCAGTTCTGTAGAAGAGGTTCCCTCCCGTGATGAATACCTTACATACACTTGCCGGTGACTCATAGCACTATGTGGTACCTTTACTAAGTTGTAGCCAAATGCCTTCCAGGAAACATCTCAAGAGAGGAAGGATTTATCCTGCTAATGATAAATTAGCAGGAGAGACTACAGTGGCCGTGGTGGCTCTGTCTGATGGAAGGATAGAGGAAGCATGTGGTGGAGGATTCAGAGAGTCAGAGACTAGGACCTCACATGAGTTCACAAGTCACACTTCCAAGTGACCTGCCTCTTCCAGATGTGTCGCACCTCCTAACGTATGCACCAGTTCCCGAAACAACATCAGCGTCTGCAGACCATGCCCTTAGTATGGAAGTCCATGGGGGACACTCTAAAGCCAGCTGATACCTCCCCTGACAAGAAGTGTCTCTGCATCACTTAAAAAGCCCCCAGACATTTATCAAAAGCTGCTGAGGGTAGAAGCTGAGGGACAGGTGGTAGGGAGTGACCAAGCTCTGTGCCAGGCACTATCTTGCAGTCACAATGCTAAGCATCCCGTCATTGCGCTTGGATCTAATCTGTATGTGTGTACCATGAGACGCAGAAAAGGAAACCGAGTCAGGGACCTTGGCTCTATGAGCACCCAACCAAGCCTATAGTTTCCCATCACACTGCCCACCTTGCCCAACAGTTCTTCAACAGCATGAGAAAAAAAGGAGGGGGTTGGGGAGCTCAGATTGACAGTACTGGCCCCAGCCTCCTACTGATAGGTGACTCCGCTAAATCTCCCATATATAGCTCCAGGAATGGAAACCTTTCGTGACCCTTCAGCTAGTGTGGGAGCCGAGGGGCTGATGACCACAGGTTGATGCAACGGTGGGCACATCTTTCCCTAATGAGGTTGACAGTGATAACTCTCCCTTAGGGTCAGGGAAAGAGTGCACATGCAACCCAGAAAGCCAGCAGGGAGTCTTGGTAGAAGATGCTGTAACATGCCCCTCACAGCCCTACCCTCAGCCTTTCTCCCCTCTGCAGGTGGAGTACCAGACGCTCACTTTGAAGCTCACAGAACAAGTCGTCGGCGAACAAAGATGGACTATCAGAACGGAGGGATGCAGGCGGAGCAGAAGGATGCGCTACTGCACTTCAAGCCAACCTGTCTACACAGGGACATGTTTGGAGTATTTTGTTCTCTTGTGACACTACTGTGAGGGCCGTAGAGAGCTCAGGTGTGGCCTGATTGGAAGGAGCAGGTCTCTGGGTGGGGGTGGGGGGCAAACCTGTGAAGGCTCATCCTACTCAGGGATTTGACCTGCCCTCTCTACTTCTCTACAGCCCTGATGTGAACTCCACTCACTTCCACTATGCAGGAAGTAGAGGCCCCCACCCCTGCTGTTCCCACTACGATGAACAGAAACCCCCTCAAAACCCTCTGAGGTAGTGAGGCAAAATAAATCTTTCTGACTAAAAGTTAAATTTGCCATGTCACAGCCTTGTGAAAGTAATTACTACATTAGGTGTAGTCAACACTGAGATTCATGGGAGTGTGGCCCTCACTCCAGGGGCTGGGGTGGCAACGGGACCCTGTTCTTGTAAGGTCATATCAATTTGGTGTAGTGCAAACAATTTAAGCTTATCTCTGACTAGCTTACAAATAAATGAGACTTAGACTGTGGTTGTTTTATTTGGCTTAGACAATTATTGGGGGACCACCCCTAATCTACTTTTCTGACTGCAGGCCTGGCTACCTCCCCAGTGGGGTACTCCAGATACTTGCTGTTTCTTCTGGCCATGTGTTCATGTGTTTATGGTTCCACTTCTCCTCTCTCTCTCTCTCTCTCTCT
>NW_021604614.1:8402214-8429437 GCF_004785775.1 Grammomys surdaster | reverse complement strand
CTCCTCCTCCTCCTCCTCCTCCTCCTCTTCCTCCTCCTGTAGTCTCCCCTCTTCCAACCAGGTCACTCCAGACCTCTAATCCCTCCAGTAATTGGCTGTAGCCAATTTTATTTAACCAAATATCTTTACATCGAGGGATAATGTTTGTGTAACAAAAGCTTGCAAACGTGAGAAGTCTCATGAATTCTATGCCTTCAGGTATAGAAATTAGCATTACGATACATAGCAATAGAGCAAACCTCAACAATTTGTTCATGGCTTATTATAAATATGAAGGTGGGGACTAAAAGGTCAAAGGTGGGGTAGAAAGCTCAGAGGAAGACTTAAATATTTACCACAACAATTTGGGTTCGTGCATTTGGAGGGGTTTAGGTGTGAACGGGATTTTCTCTCAGCGAGATGTCGTGGGAAATGTAAAGTTTCCTAATCACTTCACAGAGCTGAATGAAGTACTGAAGGCTGGAAACGGGTGTCAGTAAATAAGAGCTTGTCCAGATGTGGGCGTGGGAGAGTTTCTTCACATCAACACCAGGCTGAGGCGTTGGGATCGGCTCAAAGGCTTTTGTAGGGCTATGAGAACATACTCGTGCCCCTGCCTGGATGGTCTGGGCAGCAAGGAGTTGATGGCATCATGAAGTCATTGTCATCCCTCCTGAGTTATCTGCCCTTAGAGATCATGACACAAAACACAGCTAGATGAGCCTTTTTAAAAAATTCTTCACAGTGGTCTAGTTTATGTGTGGGGTCATGGTATTGGGGTCAGGGGACAAGTTGCAGGATTCAGTTCTCTCCTTCCAGTGTGAGGATTCCAGAGTTAAAACTCATGCCGTTAGGCTTGGTGGCAAGCACCTTTACCTGCTGAGCCCTCTCAGTGGCCCCTAAGTAGATTGTTTGTTTGTTTGTTTGTTTGTTTTTCCAGGGAGGTTTTTCTGTGTTTCCCTGGCTGTGCTGGAACTTATTCTGCAGACCAGGCTAGCCCCAAACTCAGAGAACTGCCTACCTCTGCCTCTGTTGGGATTAAAGGCATATGCCACCAATGCCAGATGTACATCCCTTTAAGAGATCATTTTATCAGGCATATCTGCTGTCGGTTGGTTTCCTTTTGTTGTTGTTGTTGTTGTTGTTGTTTGCGGTTTGTCTGTCTGTTTTGAGACAGGGTCTCCTGTAGCTCAGGCTGGCTTCAAACTCACTGTACATCCAGAGATGGCCTTGAACTTCTGATCCTAAAGTTTCCACTGCCTGAGTGCTGGGTGTCAGACACGCACCACTACATCCAGTGTATGAAGCACTAGGAATCAAACCTAGGTCCCTGCACGTGCTAGGTGAGCTCTTGACCAACGGGTCACATCTCCTGCCTTGTCCCTTATTACCATCAGTTCTAGCAGATTCCACAGAGACAGGTCACCTCCCTAGACGTAATGGACACCCACCCACCTGGGGGAGAAAGTTCGGGGTCACTGGAGCTGACCTCAGCCTTGCAGGAGAAACAGCCTTTCTGAGAACATGTTAAAATTTTCCTAGCCAAATACTAAGCCCAGCTGCGCACAGAGACAAAACCAAGTGGACGAAACTTATGGAACGTTAACCAGGATAGACTTGCATGCAAACTGAATCTGAGCCCAGGAAAAAGCTTTCCCCCATGTCGAATAGTTCCTCCATTATTTGAAAATTAGTTGACTTGCTTTTCACATTTAGAATTTCAAAACCTCCTGACTCACTATTAACTTTTTTTAAAAAACCAGTAAAAACAGAATTTTTGTCTCTCCGGCAGCCATCATAAACACTAAATTGAAAAATTGTTCATTTACCACAAGTTACCACATTGTTCATTAAATTGCACGCATGGCGGCATTAACACTGCTCTCCGTGGGAGATAATTGTGACTTTAGTCACATTGAATGGCTGTGTGAGGGACTGACAATGGTGACCTGAAGCTTTATTTATAACAGTGAAAAATCAGACACAGCTGAATGCCAACAATTCCACACATATGCCGTGTGTGTGTGTATGTGTGTGCGCGCGCGCACGCGTGCTGCCGACCACACACACACACACACACACACACGTCTGTAGTTCCACTTCTTTTTATGTGTGCGTTGTGCACTGAACACCAAAAAGACATTCACATCCCAGCCAAACATTTAGGGAAAGCATAAATAAGTCAGGCTTTGGAAGCCCCCTGGTCTCTTACACAGACATTCAACTCTTCTGCTTCAGTGAAAAGCAACCCAACATGTCAGGATATACGGTTGGCTCTGCTTTAGACTTTGGTCCAGACTTTGTGTCTGAACCTTAAAAGTGAAAGTACATATAATTCTCCGTTCATAAAAAGGAATCATGATCGTATTTTGAACTTTTAAGCGTTTATTTAAAAAGTAGTGGGTTTTCATAGTGTAGTGGTTATCCTGTTTGCCTAATATACCAAAGGTCCCAGCTTCAAAAATGTCCTGGTTTGCACGGCCAGAGAAGTGATTTGCTGGTTACGAGCATATAACTCGCCTTGTAAGAACCAAGTTCTGTTTCCAGCATTTCTACATTATACAGCTCACAGCCATCTGTAACTCCAGCTCTGGGGAATCTGGCACCCTCTTCTGGTCTCCACTGGCAATGCAACTCATGTGCACATGCCCACACATAAACAAAGGCACATAAAACACTGCAGTTGTCTTGACCTTTTGGGTTAGGCAGTAAAGTTCACCACGCCAAGCCAAACACAATGGGAGACTCCAGAGAAGGCCCTCCTTCTGCTTGGCCACTCATTAGCGCTTCAAGTCTAGACTCTGTGTTTAGATGGCACCTTCAGAAGGCTGAGAAATTGTAAGTGACTTTGGTCCACTGAGGGAAAAGCCATTATTGTCTTGTAGAAGACTCAACCTCAGAAGCCACTCCATAATTGGAATAGAAGGAAGATTTTCTGTATCCTTTGAATAATGACTTCACAACTATATGCATATTTATATTTGTATGCATTTAAATAAATACATCAATGCATAGTCTTGTAAAATCTACTTCATCTCAGAGGCTCTCTCATCTGGATACGATGGTTCCTCTTCTTTGTCACCTTGACTGAATTTCTAATCACCATGAACACATCCCCCTGGGTTAGTCTGTCAAGGTTTACAGAAAGGGTTAACTGAGGAGGGAAGACCCACCCTAAATGTGACCAGCACCATCCATGTACTAGGGTCCTGGGTGGAATAAAAAGGAGAAAGTGAGCTGAGCACCCATATTTGCCTTTCTTCGCTTCCGGACTGTGGATACGATGTAACCAGCTGCAATGCATTCTCTGCCATGAAGGACTGTATCCTTCAAACTGTGAGCCCAAATCAATTCTTCCTCCCTTAAGTTGTCAGATGTTTGTTCACAACAACAGGAAAATAACAAACATATTAACCTTCATCCAACGATATATCTTAACCATTTTGACGACTTTCTATATGTCTTAATTTTTGGAAGAGTATTGTATTAGGTGGTTTTTGTGTGACAACTTGACACAAACTAGAGAGTCATCTAGAGGAAGAAGCCTCAATTGAGAAAATGCCTTCGTGAGATCCAACTGTAAGGTGTTTTCTCAATTAGTGACCACTGGGGGAGGGCTCAGCCCATTGCAGGTGGTGCCAACCCTGGGCTACTGGTCCTGGGTTCTATAAGAAAGCAGGCTGAGCAGAGCAGGGGAAGCAAGCCAGTAAGCAGCATCCCTCCACAGCTTCTGCATCAGCTCCTGCCTCCGGATTCCTATCATGTTTGAGTTCCAGTCTTGACTTCCCTTGGTGATGAACAGCACTGTGGAAGTATAAGCTGAATACACCCTTTCCTCCACCAACTTACCTTTTGGCCATGGTGTTTGTCACAGCAATAAAAACCCAAACTAAAACAAGTATACTCTGACAAGGTTTTGTCCATTCTAGCAGGATCAGCCTAGAAAAGCTTCCCCTGTCCCAGTGTTTTTTTAGAATGCTGACCTAGAAGTGTCATAACAAGGTCAAGCTCCCATCTCTCAATTTCCAACTCAAGCCAGGTGGGAAATTCACACCCATTCATCACCCTTGTTAGAGACCTTCTCGTTACTTCCAGGCCCAAAGATCTGATGAGAGCCAAGCGCTTGTTGTACATGGGTTAACAGTGTTCACTTGTCTACTCAACACCTGGCTGCCTTTCCACTCATCAGCTCCTGGGTCAACCTATTCAACCCTGACCTCTGAACTCTCCATTCCCAACAGGCTCAAATCAGCTCACAGCAGCCCCGCCATACCCCTTAGGAGGCTCCTGGGGCAGGGCTGATCTGCTATGCTTCTCTTTTCCCAGCTCAGGAGCAGCCTGCTGACATCCCTAAAAGACTTTAGAAATATATCTAATGGAGGATATTCCGGCACAAAGCCATTTATCTGAATTCCATCAAAGGACTCAAGTGAGGGACGGAGTCTGTGATTCAAAGGCACTCTAGCTGTTTAAAATAAAACTACTCAACTTTAGTATATTGAAGACACATGGGGAGGCAGAACAACCTCAGCGCCACACACAGAAATGAGCTTAGATGGAAGAGATTAAAAAAAAAAAACAGCTTGTTCGTCAGTTACAAAACATGCAGGGTGACAGAGCTAAGCTGGGGGGACAGTGCTTTCTTCCCAGGGGGTACAGGGTGGAAGGGTTCTGGTGCAGACAGATATGGGAACTTGAAACGACTCCCCAGTTCATTCAGAGATCCATGGAGACACATGGACCAGAGTGAATGGGGCTGGACATATCGGTCTAATATGAACTGTCATGTGAGGGTTGCCGTAATTGTAGCTTGGGTTGAAGTGTGAATCCCAGACCTTCAGATTGGTCTTCCATGGCTTGTTACTAAGGAGATGGGAACACTGGAGAGCAATGCTGTGTCTCTGACCAAACGGGAAAGGACCGGTGTGAGCCACGGCTGAAAGAGCATCCAGGCTACAGAAAAGTCAACTCACGGGTCCCAGATGAGAAATAAATTCTTCTGAAGAGATCAAAGGAACACCTGCCTTCCTATGGAAATACAGCACCGAATATGCCATCCTTGGTTGGCTTACAGCTTCTCCGTGACAGGCCAGACTTCCAGCTCTTCCCCTCCATCGCCACACAAACATAACCCCATCTGCCAGCAGCTGGAGGATGGGAGAATGGGGGAAATTCTGGTCCAAAGGGTCAACAACTCAGTAATAGGATCCTTTGCTTCCCAAAGTCACATGTGCATGCTGGGGACCACCATTTATGATACCGGATTCTATTCTAGACGTCTTTGAAGACTCAGCCTTCGTAATTTTCATCATGAAAAATAGAAGGTAATGAAAAGAGAATTGCGGGAGGTAATGCACACGTGAGCTGGCCCTTTCAAAATGGCCTTTCTACGGTGTGCGAATATTTTGAGCCATTGGGCTAACTGCATCTAACAGATGGCGGGATACAGTATTTAGACTATCGCGAAGCTGGGAAGAGTTTGAAAAATTAAAAACAAACATGTGTCTTTAAGGGGAAGGTAAGCTGTGTGGTGAGATAAGATTAATGTAAAGGGGCTGAGGACTTGAGTGGGTGGTGGCAAGGGTCTACCTATGACCGTTCACGCAGCTCCATGCACACTTGAGACAAAGGGCCTCCAAACTTACGCTTAAAGCAAACTTGGTCTTGAAGCCAATAGCGACTTAAGCAAACAGGTTTGAGTGTTCAGAAAAGTTCACAGCCACTTCCGATGATTAAGTTCTGCCTATGTGAGCACTGGCCCCATGCACAATGAAAGGTCACCCTAGCCCCCAGCAGGACCTCCAAGAAGCCATGAGGAAGAATTAAACCTTCCTGGGTCAGATGCATGCCAGCACATATCTGGGTGACCCCCCCCCCCACACCTCCACCTCCAGGTCTGCACCTGCCAGAGAGACCTAGTGAGGGAGTTCAAAAGCCCAAGACTGAGCTAATTTCCCAGGATTCCCTCTGTTCAGCTGCTCAGGGCCTAGTGGTTCCCGTAACCCCATCCTGCACCCTAGAATCCAGCTATCATGTGGCAGTGGTCAAAAGCCAGTTAGCTATCTGATGAAGGACAAGACACGTTATAGAAAGATGTATACCAGCCACACATATCCACAAATCTGAGCCCCACTTATCAATCTCTGGGGTTCAGATTGGTCGGTTTTATCTTTACAACCACTTCCTTGGTGATGTTGTGTGATAATTAAATGTTTTTATGACTTTGTCTTACTTACATGTATGTGTGTATACCACACATGTGTGGCTGACCTCAGAGGTCAGAAGAGGGTGTCAAATCCCCTGGAAGTGGTGTTAAAGATAAAATCATAAGCTACTATATGGGTGCTGGGAACAGAACCTAGGTCCTCTGGAAGAGCAACAAGTGCTCTTAACTGCTGAGCCATCTTTCCAGTCCCTGACTTCTTTTGATTTTGGAGGGGGTGGAGGGGAGAGGACGTTTCTAATGTAAATGTCCTCTAGGAGGACACTGCTGTGAGCATAGAATGAATCCCTGGGTATTTCTTGGAGTGCTACACTCACTTTCTACTACAGTCTTATTTCTTTTTTTCCTGGGAGGAGAATGAAGAAGAAGAGGAGGAGGAAGAGGAGGAGGAGGAGGAAGAAGAGGAGAAAGAAGAGGAGAAGGAGGAGGAAGAAGAGGAGGAGGAAGAAGAGGAGAAGGAGGAAGAAGAGGAGGAGGAAGAAGAGGAGGAGGAAGAGGAGGAGAAGGAGGGGGAAGAGGAGGAGGAGGAAGAGGAGGAGGAAGAGGAGGAAGAGGAGGAGGAGGAGGAGGAGGAGGAGGAGGAGGAGGAGGAGGATAAATACTATATGTGCCACTTTTCTACAAACTTGTTATTTGTGGTACACACCCATCAAAAACCCAGAGGTGTAATATTTTACCCATCCCTCCTCCATGAAGTGTGACCCAAAATCAAAGTCTCTAGCTTAAAAGACAAGGAGAATGTGGGAAATCTCTGCTTAAACAGCTAAGGTAATGGCCACATGTCCATAAGTCGTTAATACAAGATGTGCTTTGCAAAGCTTGGGTGCATTGGAGCTGAACGAGAGCTTGGAAGCCTTGCTGCACACACTTTATTCTGAACAGATAAAGGACAACGAGAGGGACCCAAGTATCTTTCTCTGAAAATCAGAAACCACTGTTCCATGGCAAGGCATTGCTCCTGTGGTTAGAATGAAGTGGGCAGCTGTCCCCGGAAAACCCTCAATCTCAACATCTTGAAAGACCTAAGCAGGGGACAGGAAAGGCAGCTCAGCAGTTAAAAGTACTAGCTGCTCTTGCAGAGGACTCAGGATCAGTTCCCAGTACCCACATGGCAGCCCTCAACCACCTGTCACTTCAGTTCTGGGAGATTCTAATGCCCCCTTCTGGCATCCTCTGGTACTGCACACACATGGTGCCTATACATCTATGTAAGCAGTCATAAACAAACAAACAAGCAAAAGATTAAAAAAAAATCTTAAAAAGACTCCCATGCCCTGCTTGTACATAAGAAGGATGCCAGGAAACACACGTGCTGCAATCCCCACAGCAGAGAGAGGCTTTTCCATCCTTCAACTCATTGCATCAGACATGCACAGCTTAGACAATCTTCAGATCTCTTTCCACCTCCCATCTGAGACCTGATGGGCGAGGAGGCCTGGAGCAGAGCAGATGTGTTACTCTCATCATAATTAAAAAAAATGGAGGGGACGATGGCTCGCCAGGAGGGAGAAGGCTGCGATGATTGTCCCGATCATACCGTTTCCCTGATTTACTGTACACAGATGCGGGGCAAAAACACAGGCGGTTAAAGAGAGCCAGCCTGCAGTCGTCTGTGTCATTACAAACACAAACAATGGCGACCTAAACCGATTTGTCAGAAGCATCAAAGAACTCAACAACGGGAGTCTCCGGATGCCTGCTCTCTGCAGAGTCACTTTAAGGGTCAGACCCTGAACCAGCCTGAACCTGCACCGGAAAGAGAGGCCATCCCACTGAGAATCTTCACCGCGTAGCCTCAGAGCCTCCTTTACAAAGAGGCTGAGTGTGCGGGTGAACTGTAGGGCAGAGACCCTCAGAAGTAACTTTCAACCGCCTGACTTCACAATGCTTTCCGAAAGATTTTCAGAAGGTCCATATTCTTGGCTGGGCTGTTAATGAGATAGTAGATTCTGAAAAGTGAACTCGCTGGAGCACAGACCGCCTGCTAGTGGCAACAGCATTAAAGAAAGCCACACCCTTCTCTCAGCCACCAATTATCAAGGCTCCCTCAGGGAGGGCGGGGCCTCCGGAGTACTCAGGATGAAAATATCAAGGGCTCTGATCTTGTGAAATTCCCATACCTTACCAGGCTCTGGTCCCCACCCTCCCTCCCATCATAAGATCCCACACATACACAAGAACATGACGTGTTCTACCTCTTACAAGCCATTTCCCAACTCTGGGAACTCCTGCCGATGACAAGAGTCAGTTCTTCGGGTCAAGTACCTTCCTCTCTCTGATGAAAGAATTCTAGGGGCATAATAAGCCCCTATGAGGCAGTTGACAATGCCCAGGGGCCAGACTAGACATTTGCTGAGAACACAGATTTTCATGTTGTGTTTACCACACAACTTGATAAATGTGTTCGGAGAAACACATCAGCCTGATTCTACCAGTCGGCTTAAATACATATCTGAAAGCAATGGCCTCTAAGCTATGTGCAAAAATATTTTTGCAGGACAGGAAAGATGTCTCAGCAATTAAGACCACTTGATGCTCTTCTAGAGGACCAGAATTTGGCTCCTAGCAACCACAGAAGGTGGGTCACGTCAGGTATGTGTTTATGTGTACGGTGTAAATAGCACATGTATACATGTATGTATATTTGTGTATATGGATATGAGTGTGTGTATGTATGTGTTTGTAAGCATATATATGTGTATGTATATATATGTGATATATGTGTGTGTGTGCATATCTGTGTGTGTGTGTGTCTGTGTGTGTGTGTGTGCGCGCACGCGTGCGACTCCAATTCCAGAGGATCTGATAGCTCTGGCTTCCATGGCAACTGCACTCTCATGTGCATATCCAACACATACACATAATTAAAAAGGAAAACAAACCTTTTGAAATCTTTAAAAAAGAAATAAATGATTTTCCCCTGTCAAGTAAAATCAAAGTTTTAGAATAATTGCGAAGGGCTGGGTCTGTGAGTTGCAGGACCCACTTCTCAATAGACGCACGCATCTGAACCACACACACTCTAAAGACTGTTGCTATCCGTCAGGCTTCAAGAAAACAGCGCTAAAAAAGGAGCAGAGGTCAGGAAGCCCTGATGCCCAGATCCTGGGCACACAACTGCAAAAGGAACATGATGCTCACTGTTTGAGAAAGCCAAAATCTCTGCACACTGGTCGCTGACATCAAAAGCATGTGAGCTCAGTATCTACAATCATGCTGTTGGACTGGATATGCCCTCCTATGGGCTGGCTGTTCTCACACAGTGTCAGAGCTGAGCAGCTACATGGAGACAGCATCTCCTCCGAGTCAGTCCCTTGTGCCGCTATCCTGAGAAAGAATAATAAAAGGGATGACCTGGATATGATGCTTCCTTTTCAGTAAGGCTGCATATGGTCCAGAGAGTTCTTGGACACTTAGTCATGTGACCTGTGCTGTTCCATTCAGCCTAAAGTCAACAGAAACTTGCGGAGTCTGGTACCCAGGGTCCAGGTGCAGCTCAGTTTGTTCCAGGGATAGAGCCACATCTGGGTTGCAGAAAACTGTTCGCATACTTTTCCTTTTCTTCCTCTTTGGTGTGGCCCCATGGCTCACACACAGACAATTAGAACAGGCGGGTTCTAATTGATGTTAGCGTGAAACGGGAGGAGCTGGGGACATGGTTCAGTTAGCGAAGCGCTTGACACCTAAGCATGAAAACCTGAATCCTTATCCCCAGAACCCACATAAAGCCAGAAACAAAGGTACACATCTCTAACTCCCAACTCTGGGAAACAGAGACAGGAGGATTGCTGAGACTCGCTGGCCAGTGAGTTTAGCCATGTTGGCGAGCTCCAGATCTCAGTGAGAGACACTGCTTCAAAAAGTAATATAAGAGTTGCAGAAGACATTGACCTCTGACCTCTACAAGCAGGCATGCGCAGACATACACAGGCACTGAGAAAAGACACAGGGACAATCAGTGGGTACAGCTGAGAAGACAGGTGGCCCTTGGTGGCTTCGAAGCCTAGACTGCTTTGTGTCAGATGACACATGAGCCAAGTGGTCTTGGCAGAGGGTGGGTGAGCCAGGGGATAGAATAGGCTTTTTCTAAAGCAGGCAGAAAGTCATCCAGGCCCCCATGAGCCTTGGAGATGCCAGCTCTGTCACTGGTTTTCAAAAAGCTACCCAGAGTCCAACTGTATGCCAGTTCTTCTGATTTGAAAACATTGACACTCCTGTTCAAAAAACAGTGGACGCTGCCTGCTCTTGACCAAGCATGGTGTGCCCGTGGGCAATGTCTGACCTATGGCTGCTATTTTGTCTTTACCAGCCTGCGCAGGTCCAATTTCCAGAGTAGTCAGGATCACGGTACAGCATCCTTCCATCCAGCATTCATTACTGACCAGAGCATTCACGTATCCTCAGGCTCTAATCTCAGCATGGTTAAAATGCCCAGCCTCCCTTCAAGAGTACTGGCACACACTGCCCAGTCTCCAATGCTACACCATCAGTTCCAGAAACAAGAGCTTCAGAAGCCAAACACATGAGCAAAAAGACCTGAGGGAGGCCCTGTGATTGCCCATGTGAACTCTCTCCGCCAACGAACGGAGACACCAGCAGGGTGTGTCCATCCCGTACCAGACCCAGTTAGTTACCTGCTGGTGCAAATGTCATCTTGACACCCTCACTGCCAGATCCGACCATTTAGGACAGGGACACCCAGGGCTTTAATGCACCGAAGCCCCAACAGGAAAAGAACAGTCAATCGTATCTCGAGCTCAGACACTATGCCCTGTCTGGAAGCATAATTGAGCTGGAGAGAAAACCATGGGAGACGGGATTATGTGGTTGGCTCACTGCTCCTTGCTCCTCTCGTGATGCGACAGACAGAACTCTTCCAACCACAAATGAGGCAAACTTACTAGCTTACATTTAAAACGCAGCTCATTGGTTCTCATTTGTGGGAAAGCTGTAACTTCAGGTATGGCTGCATCAAGTCTTATACAAGGCCACTCTCTAAGGTCCCAGCAGCTCCAGATTGCATCTTGTTTTGTTTTGTTTTGTTTTGTTTTGTTTTGTTTTGTTTTGTTTTGTTAAGATAAAGGGCTTCATATGAGCCAGACTGGCCTCTAACTCACTACATAGCCAACGAGGATCTTGAATTTCTGATCTTCTCATCTCTGCCTCCCAAGTGCTTGAATTACCAGCATGTACCACCATGTACTATTTATAGGATGCTGGGAATCAAACTTCAGGGCTTTGTGCATGCTGTGAGCATCCTGCAACAGAGCTACTGCCCTGGCAGCCCTGGCAGCCCTGGCTACAATGTAATCATCTTTGCCGTTACTGGTCCCCACGAAACCCGGCCTTATCACCTTTCAATTCTCCAACAAAAGAACCAAGCCTGTGCCTCCTCCGCTGTGAACAGATCCGATGCCAACTTCTGATTCACTGTGGTCAGGCAGTGGAAAAGGTCCATTGTCTGCCTCCCTTCCGCATCTCCTGAGCCTGACCTCATCATGCGGACTGCTCTGGGGGATGGCTCCCCAAAAAGAAATAAGATGCTGTGACGGGAAGCTTCGGCAGCAGAGGCTGAATGTAGAGATGACATCAGTGTCCTCAAGGAGAGCAAACCCCACCCGTGGTCCAGAACAAGCCTAATATTTATGAAGTAGCAGCCTCCCCCAGGCCACGCAAAGTACAAAGCGAGAGGCAGGGAACTACGAAGCCCGCCTCAGAGCTGAGACAGAAGGGAGAATCGTAGTAAGTCCAGACTGTGAACAAGAGAATTGCAGAGTGACTGACTTGTGACCATTCTTAAATCCCACGCAGGGCAGGCACACATCAGGAACACAGCACAATGAACAGAGGGAAGGGCTATCCTTTGTCTCAGCAGAGAAATATCCCAAATGTGTGAAGCAGAAAATGACACATCACTTCTTCTGCCTCCACACAGAGCCTGGGGTGACTATGAGGTCAGAACAGCAGGCTCAGTGACCTGCTAACAGCTACAAGCTGCCTGTTCAGTGTACCCGCAGCTAGAAGCTGAAGCATCATCTTTGGGCTCCCCATAGAGCTGTCTGGGTTGACAGCAAACCCACAGGGTCTCACTGGCTGGCCTAGAGCTCACTATGTGGACAAGGCTAGCCCAAACTCAGAGATTGGCATACCTCCAGCCCCTCCCCAAACCCGAGTTCTGGGATTAAAGGCATGCACTACCATGCCTGGTATATAACAACCCTTTTCTAAAAGCTGACTCCCTGATATCTGTGCTGGCACAGAGGTAAGCAGTTTGTCCTCTAAATGCACCACAGTAAGCCACTCTAGCGTCCCCATAGTAACTGCTCTCCATAGCAAACACTCTACCAGGTGTAAAGACAAAACCGTGCAGAGAGACCACTGGAGTAGAGAATCTGTGTTACAGGCTGCATCCCGTTCTAGAAACATCTCCATGACAGCGAAGACTGTGTGTATCCACTAAGTTCAACAGTCAAGACTGAAGCCTAGAGTCATCTTTAGCAAAACAACTTTTACTGCCCTTTCCAGAAAATTCCTGCCAGGAACATGGAGCTGAGAAACAGGAAAGGGTCTTACCGGTTGCTTTAGGAAACTGCCCCAAACTAGTTTGCTTGAACAAGCAGTTGCTCAGCTGGGCTACACACATTTTGGTTTGATTTGGTTTGGTTTGGTTTGGTTTGGTTTGGTTTGGTTTGGTTTGGTTTGGTTTGGTTTGGTTTGGTTTGGTTTGGTTTGGTTTGGTTTGGTTTTTTTAAGACTGTCAAGAGTCACTGTGAGCTCCCCTCTTGGCCATCTCTAGCTGACCCCCACACACTGAGGGATCAGCTACCTGGGCTCAGACCCTCAAATTCTAAATAAACCTCCCTTGACATCCTGCTGAGGGTCACATGGCTTTTTCCTTAACTGTAAAATATGAACATTAGCTTTGCTCAACTATGAAGCTGTGCTCTGGCCATTAAGAAATGACTAGTTCTGCCTCATAACATCTCCTTCATTTTGGCTGTTCCCGTCTGCAATGGCTCAACAGCAGCCACCCACAGGAACCTAGAGCAGAGAAGGACACAGCCAGAGCTCTGTCCGGCTTCCCACCACACACATGGTGATATCACATACCCCAGGTCCACTCACTTTCCTTGGATGATCCTTGTTTGGCCTCTGAGAACAGTACCTCCTCTATTGTTCCATCATCCTAGAGATGGCAGTTGTCAGCTGTGTGACTGAGAGTAGAGCATCTTCACCTCCTGTGTTCAGCTGCCAGCTCTTCCTTCACTTCAAAGCCAGTGTGTGGGATGGAGACGGTTCAGTGGTCCAGAATGCTTCCTGCTCTTGCTGAGGAACCAAGTCAGGTTCTGAGCATCCTGTAGGGACATCTCACTAAACTGCAGACCCTGGGCATCTGACACCTTCTTCTGGTCTCAAAGGGCACCTGAATTCATGGGGATCACATATACGTGCAGCTAAAATGTACACATAAAATAAAGGTGTTTAATTAAAAATATGGGACTGGATGGGCAGTGATGGTGCATGCTTTTAATCTCAACACTCAGGTGGTAGAGTCAGTTGGATCTGAGTTCAAAGCCAGTGTCATCTATAGAGTAAGTTCCAAGATATCAGAGGCTACACAGAGAAACCTTGTCTTTAAAAAAAAATGGGGGGAGCTGGAGAGATGGCTCAGTAATTAAGAATACTTGCTGCTTTTGCAGAGGACCTGGTTTGATTCCCAGAACGCACTTGAGTTTACAACCACCCATTCTCTAGTTCCAGGGGATCCAATACCCTCTTCTGATCTCCAGGAGCACTGGGATGCACACAGCATATAGGCAGGCAAAACACTCACACATAAAATGAATCAATCAAACTCTTAAAAAAATTTTAACCACATGTGACCAGGAATAGAGTGTTCTCGGTCCGAGCTGTAATCAAATGACAGGAAAGGCACACAGTTAAGATGTCACTTAGAATGCAGAGCTTGTCAAAATGTCAAATCCAGGCACAGCCCAGAGATGGCAACTGGTTAAAATGAAAATATGGGGGACCATATACCAAGTTAATGTCAATGTTTAAAACTGAAGCATGTATATTAAAGTGAGAATACATTTCTAAGGAAAACCAAAGGGAAGGGTGCAAAACATATTTATGAAAGAATCCGTTCGCCCAGAATGCATAGCCACGCTAAGAGTGTAAGCAGCTGACAGCAAAAGCTTGCAGCCTATTGAGGAGAGACACTGAAATCCATAATCATAGTTAGAAATGCCAGCAGCCTCCTCTCAGTGATGTAGACAAAAAACCTCAACTAGGGGTTGAGTTACAACTAATGCAGATTAGCTAACAATAGCTAATGACTTGCCCAGCCTACTTGACACTTACAGTGCATCCCATCCAGAAACAGCAATGGTGTCCTTGTCAAGACCACAGTGAGGGTTTAGCAAGATAGACTTGCGATTACAAACAATCAGGAAAGGTCATTAGTGGGGCCTATTTGAAATCTCAGGACTCAGGATACTGAAGAGGAGGAATTGGGAGTTCAAGGACAGCCTGGCTACACTGTGAGAGTCTGTCATAAAAGGTAAGAACTGTTTAAATATATACATTCATTAACAAGGTACTATCCGAGCAAAATGGGAAAGTTTGCGGTAGAAAGGTATCTGATCCTAATTACTCAGGAGGCTGAGGCAGGAGGATGGCAAGGTGGGGACTGTCCAGGCTGTATGACAAGTTAAAGGAAAGTCTGGGTAATTTGATGAGGATCTGTTTCCAAAATATAGACAGAGCTTGATGACGCTATAAGGTACCATGGGATGGTGTCTACATAGCATAAGTCAACTCCATGTTGGATACGCAATTCAGAATCAGACAGGAATGTGGCCGGGAACCCTCAAACACTTCCACAGAAACCATAGGCACCACCTACTTATGAGCTAAAAATAAGTATAAACTGTAAGAGATAAAATTATAGGAGAGCCTGAGAGACAGAGCTAAAACAGTGTCTACAAGAGACCATAGAGGTTTGTACCAGAAAAGAAAAGGCTCAATATATCATTTAAGTGTGCATATGAAAGTACTAAGGGAAGAAAAAGTCAACACAGAGCCAGAAAAGAAAATAATAAATATCTGAAGAGAAATCAATTAAAAATGACAATAGAAAATAATCATATAATAATAATAACAATAACAATAATGATAATAAAGTATACCCGATAGAAACAGAAAGCTGTCTCTTTTAAAAAGACAGACAAGCCCCATCAACTCCAGCCAGTCTGCCCAAGAAAAAGGAGAGAAGAAGAATTATAAATGGCAGGAATGAAATAGGACCTGTCACCAAGGTCTGGGAGGCAAGAAAAGGCTAGCGGGAGCTCAAACAGCTGATTCCTATCTACTCGACAATTTAGATGACACAGAACAAATTGTCAACAGTCACTAAGTACCAAAGTTCACCGGTTATAAAATAAATCCTTTGAACCCTCCTAGGATGATCAAAGAAATTTAATTTACAATTTTGGAGCTGGTGTAGGGGAATGGGGGGAGGGAGAGCCAAACCCAGATGGCTTCACCAGACAAATCAAACATCTAAAGAATGATGAACTCCAAATGCAAACGGGGTGGGAGGAAGGGAGGCCTCGCCTAGCTTCACGAAGCAAGCTTTACCCAGGTACTAAAAGCAAACACAGAGCCAGAGTTAGTAAAGTGCTTGCCTTGGCAGCACAGGGCCTGAGTTCAATTCAGAACTCATGGTTTTAAAATATAAAAAGCCCAGCCTGGCAGTGTATGCTTGTTATCCTAACACTGAGAAACTGGAGACAGGGGACCCCTGGGGCTAGCTAACCAGCTAGCCTAGTCTAACTGGTAACTCCCAGGTAAGTGAGAGGCCATGCCTCATAGGACAAGGAAGACAGTAGGAGATGAGAAATCCACCTCTGTCCCCACCATGTACTCACACAGGTGTACCTGCCCATACAATCACACACACTCCCACCCGCATGCACGCATGAAAGAAAGAAAGTATCTGCCCTGAATTAAAACACAAATGCCTCTGTACATCCGCCAATTAAATAGAACAATATGTAACTAATTTGACAGCATGAATCATTTTGGGTTTCTTCAGGACTACACTTTGGGCTGATAATTGAAGAGAAATGAATGGAATCCACCGTATCCAGAGAAAAACTTGGAAAAGCCAATGAATTGCAACAACTGAACCTGATGTTAATTGTTTCATATCAGGATGCCTCTTAGCTGGATGAAGGTGAGCATCTTGTACCATGGAGCCTCTTAGCTAATCAGGGACATCCCCTGATGATGACGGTGCATCCTGTCTCCACAATCAGCATCTAGGAGAACCTAGAACTAGCATCAGACTTCACGACATGAAGTGGAACACCCAACCCTGGAACAGGGGAGGGGATAACTACTCTAACTTGACGTCACTCTGAAGACCATAGCCAGTGCCACAGAGAAGGAAGAAGCATCATAAAGAGAGTGAAGACTGAAACAGAAACAGCAACGGGATCCACAGACAACTCGATTAGCCATGGACAACATTCCCAAATGCCTTATATGAAAGTCAACTGAAAGTAAGCGTAACAGGGTTGGAGAGATGGTTCTGCAGTTAGGAGCACTGACTGCTCTTCCAGAGGACCCAGGTTCAATTCCCAGCACCCACATGGTGGTTCACAACCACCTGTAACTCCAGTTCCAGGGAATTTCATGCCTTCTTCTGGCCTCATGAGTACTATACCCACATGGTATACTTAGCATACATACAAACACTCATCTACATAAGAGTTTTTAAAAGAAGAAAAGCAACAGTCCCATAGTAAATAATACTGGGATAATTCATCATTTCGATACCAAAAAAAATTGTAAATTTTGCACCAAACACACAACAATGACCAAACATGGGTCAGAAACCTGAAAGTGATTTGTAACTACAAAACTCTTAGAAGAAAGCTTCTAGATACTTCAACAAAAGCAATTTTCTCAGAGAAGAATGGAGGACTACAAAGTTTTCAAAATAAAAAGCAGAAGTATAATAAACAGGAAGCTGAAAATTGAAGACCATTTTCAAATCACACATATGATATAATTGTGACACACAAACTCAGGAAGATGGCCCAAATTAGTTGCTTGTTTTAAAATGGAAAGGATTTGAACAGACATTTTTACAGAGATGGTCTGCAGATGGTAAATGACCACACTAAGGCCTGGTCCACCCCATTAGTGATTAGGGAAATTCAAATTAAAACCACCACATGAGGCCATTATACCCATGCTAAAGCCAACACGGTAAAATTCCAGGGTCCAGAAAAGAAGTGTTGGCAGGCACGTAGATCAGCAGGAGATGCCAAATGGTCCCATCGTTTGCAAAACAGTTTGGCGGTCCCTTTATGTCAAACACATTTCCCATATGTCCTAGTTAGCACTGATTGTCAACGTAACACAGCTTGGAGTCATTGAAAAAGAAAGCCTCCATTGAAGAATTGTCTAGATCAGATTGGTCTGTGGGCATGTCCGTGAAGATGATTCGTGATTCATGTGGAATGCCCAACCCACTGATGGCGGCACCATTCCTAGGCAGGCAGGCCTGAACTCTATAAGGAAAATAGCTGTATCTGAGTGATCCAGCAAGCAGCATTTGTCCATAGATTTTGCTTTGAGTTCCTCCCCTTACCTCCCTCAATGATGGGTGTATATAACCTAGAAAGGTAAGCCAAATAAACCCTTCCCTTTTTAAGTTGCTTTTGGTCTGTGTTAGAGTTAGAGAAAGTTACAGTTACATACGATCTACAACCCCATCCCTAAGTATCTACTTAGAGATAAAAGAAAAACTATACCCATGCCAAAAACCATACAGAGTCTTCACAAGAAGTAGCTGAGATATCCATCATCCAGGGAAAATTTAGCAGACTCTTGAGTCAGCCCACTCAGAAGTTCAGCCACCTGGAGAAATACCAAGAGTGCTACTGTGCCTCGGTGTGTGACAACTGGCTCTGGAGATAACACACAGTAGGACTCTCATCTTGCAAAATGATCAGGACAGAGTAGACATTCTCAGGGGCAAAGTGGCAGCACCTGGTACCACAGGAAGACATCTGGAGAAGGTGAGACGTTTCCATAGTTTGGTTTATTATGTAGTCCTTAGATTATATGAAATTCTCAAAATTTATCCATAAGAAGGTGTGTTTTAGGGCTAGGAAGATGGCTCAGTTTGCTAACCGCTTGCCTTGCAAGGAGCTTGGATCCATCAACACTTGTGTTTAAAAAAAAATGGACACAACATCCCACGTCTCTATTCTTAGTGCTGGCAAAACAGAAGGACCCTTGGGGTTTACTGACTAACGAATCCAGTCCTATCACTGAGCTTCAGATTCTGTGAGAAACCTTTGTCAAGAAAAGTAAGGTAGACAACTGACTGAAGAAAATACTCCATGCCAACCTCAGCTTTTTCACATATGTGCATGCATGTGCATGCGTGGACATGTCCACACAAGTGCACACACAATATGGGAGTTTTATTGCATTCCAACTATGTTTCACTTACCTAGTCTTCCTCCCAAACACCACATATGTAAGTCCAGTGGACAGTGGGAACTCTGCTATACATTAACAGCTCCACTCATGACGGCTCTCCATGGTGACTTTGCCTCATGCTTCTCTGCCTTCCTCAAGTTTTGAAAGCCCCAAGCTAGAGCTGCTGAGGTACCCCAGGGGACTGTCACGGCTAGGGTCCTGACATGTTAACTCTACTATGTAAGCCAGGCTTGAGACCCCAATGCCAAGAACAATGTTTCTCCGGTATTTCTGATTCTGCAACGTCCCCCGAAAGCAAACTTCACACACTCCAGCACCCACTTACATCTCTCCAAAAGTGATTTCTAATCATCCCCACTGGAGTCTCCACAGTTGCTAGGGATGAGGTTGCTGGCGTATTGAACAAATCTTGACATTTGAAGGCTCAGCAATTACATCATTCCTTTGAATGTATCTATTGGAATATATAAATAACAGACACCCACCACCATCCATTATAAAATCAAGGAGAAAGTCTTCTTTAACAATCAGAAATATTGTATTGTTCTGATTCCCCCCAAAAAAATACTTAGGTGCCTTCTTCTCCCTCACAGTTTTACCTTAACCCAAAAGACGCTTCTAACCTTGACAGTCAAGCGTCTGCCAGTCCTATTGTGTCTCCCTAAAAGAAAAACCTATGCTTCCATAGCCAACAGAAGCTTCTTAAAGTTGTTTCTCACTGTAAGTTTCTCCTTATTCAAAAGTCCCATTAGGGGCCTGGAGAGATGGCTCAGGGCTTAAGAGCACTAGCTGCCCTTGCAGAGGACCAGGATTTGATTCCCAGCACCCACGTGGATGGCTCAAAACCACCTGTAGCCCCAGTTCCAGGGGGATCTGACACCATTTTCTAGATCCAGAGGCATCATATACATTGTATACAGATAAGTTTGCAGGCAAATTCATACATATGAAATAAAAATATATAAATCATTTAATTTTCTTTCAGTAAGTCGACATGGGTGTGTTCATCACTGTACAATCAAACTACAAGCATAGAACAAGTTAATAGAGACTCTACAGGTTTAAAAAGAAAAAAGAGGAGGCTTTCCCATTGCCCACAGCCATGTAATTAATCTGTATAAATAAAACAGATCATAAACCAAAAGCTAGAAGTTCCTGGAAATTAATAGGAAAGTGGTGAGGTGTGAGTGAGCTCAGGGGGCCTGCCCCTCCCCAGGACTCTACAGACAGTCACTGGTTGCTGGGGAAGGAGACTTTCTTCAATAGTGTGGATGCTGGTAAGTTGGCTATGGTCCAGTGAATAACCCTTCACCCCACGCTCCTGGAAGCAACAGGGATGGAGTTCAGTGGGTCATCAAAAAAAGGTAGAAGGGGGCCAGAAGAGGGACTAGATGGAAAGTGAAGAATGATCCTGAGACAAGACAAGAGTGGGCAACAGAGAACAAACACAATCAAAATATACTATGTGCATATTCATTATACGTATACATATACATGGGACAAGAGTAGGTAACAAAGAATAAACATAATCAAAATATACTATGTGTATGTACATATGCATATACACATACATATGGGACAAGACAAGAGTGGGCAACAGAGAATAAACATGATCAAACTATCTGCATATATACATACATATGTGAGGTTTACTGCTTATACGTGTAAATGTGAAATTAAAGTGAAACTGTATATATCAGAAGGAAATGCACTTCTGCATAGAGCCAGGGGCAGGAAGTGAACCATGCACTCAGGATTAAAGAAGCCAGGGTGCTTCTGCCTCTGCTCATCTCCCCTTTCTGAAAGAGACTGGATCCAGAACACTGTGTCATAACAGGGCACCCAGCAGCCCAGGCCCAGGGATCCTGGCAATCAAAGAAGAGATGCCATGCCTGAGGTGGCCCTGTAGAGACTGCTGCCCTCCCGCATCTGGAGATAGACACCCTTTATCGATGGATGGACCAATGCGGGATGGAAGACCAACCAATGGGCTCATCAACTCAGAACTGCAGGAAAACTCACATTTTTTGAACCCGCTCCTTACCCCAAAATACACTGACAGCAGACTGTCTGTCAACCCAGACTCACACCTGTGACATGACAGAGTTGGAGGAGACCTGACAAGTCTGCCTGTTGCTGGCCTATCCCCCGATCCTGTTGTTTATCCGTTTTACACCCCTTTTGATTTACAGGGGCTTTTAAACTATAAAAGAGTGACAGAGGAGGTGACCCAGTGGGTAAAAGCTTGCTTGAGCAAGCCTGATGATATGAGTTTAATCTCTGGAACCTATATTTAAAAAAAAAAAATGCCAGAAACCTCAGCATTCCTATAGTGAGAGGGAGACAGGCCAAAGAATTCATCAGAAGCCCAGGGGTCGGCCAGTTATCATGGAGCACGTTGTGTCGTGGCGGAAGGAACAAGAGAAACCCTGACTCAAAACAAGATAGAAGACAGACAGATGGAAAATTGTCTTCTGACCTCTACAGGAACCACAGCGCATGAGTGCTTGTATACACACACACACACACACACACACACACATGCGCGCGCGCGCACGCACGCAGACATACACGAACTCGCACACACGTACATCCACGTATTCACAAATAAATAAGAATAGCATCCTCTTCCTATTCAAAACTGAGGTAACCCCCCCTCCCATGGTGTGACCTTCAGGGACACACATTCAAACTGGCAAAACGAGCCACAGTACTGAAGAAGGTGCCAAGCTATTCTGGGAAAACTAAGAAAGAGTAAGCATGACCTTAGACCTCACCGCACACTGCAAGCTTTTGTCAAAGTCTGAGTATTAGGCTATCTGTAACACTGGTGTGTCTTCCAAGCTGGGTTTCCCTCCTCTTTTTGATGTTATACTTATCTGAAGTGCAGGCAAAACCCAACTCCCCAATGTGTACCACCTAATTAGGGAAATCAAGCAAGACATGTTCTTGGAACAGATACACAGAATTCGGTACGATGAGGCAGGCTTCTTTGTAAACTGCATTCGCAAGTCTGCACGTCAAAACTGCTGCCTTACCCCCCCCAACCCCCCCTTGTTGTTGCAGTCCCACCCAGAATGCTAATCGTATTACTGAAACTGCTCTCTTCCCTGAGAATTCTTTGCAGCTCTAACAGATCTCCCGTCTCGGAACACTGAATGCCTGTAAAACAAGCGATTGTGTGTTTTGATGCTTGCTTTTACGGGAGCATAACGCAAATATTTATTCACCGCAGTAATTTGCATTGTGCGTGTAGTTTTCACGACTAATTAAGGACTTGGAAAAATTACAGTCGTTGGAAACAAAAGCTTACATTGCATTTAAATACACATTCAAAGGATGGAGTAACTTCTCCGTGAGGGTGAGATTCCAGACCGGGGACTCACCATGGAGGCTGAAACGTGGAATTGCCTGGGAAGTTTAAAAGCTAGAAAAGGAGCTGAGTGTTTACACCTTGGGTTGAAAACTGTTGTGGCTGTAAGAACTGGATGCTCCTATCCTGTTCGTCATGGGCAGCCACGCTTCCTGATATTGTCAGCATCCCTTCCCTAAGTTCCTGTGGGAGTCAAGAGCTCCACTCCAGCCTTTGGACAAAGGACCAGCAGTCTTCACCCGCCACATCTTACTGAGTGTGGTCCTTGGTTCACAAAGGTCTCCTAGAGCAAGAACTTGGATTGATACTTGGAAGAAGCCTTTAAGGAAGGAAAAAAAAGCTGTTTTTCTGAATTGAGGGTAAACGGGTGTCACTCTGAACTAGGGCATCCTTTTGCCTAAAGGACAGACAGATGTGAAACCAAGGGAAAAGATCAGACATGTTAGATTCCTCGGGTCTCATGGAAGCCCCCAAATCAAGCCTGGCATGACGTCAATCCTCAATCCCAACATCTCAGCTATGTGAAGTGAAGAAGATGTAACTGGGCCCTTCCAAACAGGAAACCAAGCCCTCTCAGGCTAATCCACCCCGATGTGGACTCATCTGGCACACTCTGACGATTGTGGCCCTTCAATAAGTTTACATTTTTCTACATCTCTTCCCCAAATGCTATCCGGAGGGGAAAGAACACATCTGCTTAATCAATTTAGCCTGCCAGAAGTCTTCCATCCAATTCATTATTTTGGATGGTTCCCTCACACAAACACTAGATCCTGAAGAGAGGTGTACACAGCTGAAGACCTGCAAAGATCCATTTGAGGTAGCATCCCCAAATATTTATCCAGGACAATATAGAAGCCTTTAAGTTGATAGGACACCTGACGCTTCTTCCCCACAGCTTCTAGATCACAAGGGATGCTTCCAAGGCCTAGGTACGAGCAGTTAACCTAGAAACATCCTCATGAAAACCATCCCTGAGTGCTCTCTACCAAACCGGGCCCAGGTAAGAGTCCTTGGATCTCTTCCCACCATCCTCTTGGGAAGCAAATGTAAGAGGAGACAGACTACATATATTTCATGCTGGTACGAGTCTCATGGTTTGGATCAGAAGTGTCTCTATTTTATTGGCATGTGCCAAGCACACATGAAGGGGTTCAGTCAACATTATTGTACATTGTATACTTAGATTACCTCCTTCCTCGAGTCCCATTCTCCTCCTACTCCCAGTGTTCCGTCCTTTTTCTTTCCACCTGGCCCCTCTTCTACCCCCATACAAACTCTCCTCCCTCTCCCCCTGCAAGGTAAAGATTTATTCTGGTGGCCCAATGAGTTTCCTTAGGGCTGCTTACAAGAGCACAGGCTCTTACCAATGGTTGCACTCCTGAAGAAAACATCTCTCCCTCAGCAACAACTAGCTGCTTGAGGCTCCTCAGAAATAGGGAAGGGCCTCATGACCTGCTCACCCTAGCTCCGATTAACCTCCCACAGGTAGGGGATAAACTCGTGAGTCCTTCTCCTCAACCATGGCAGATGGGCAGGCTCACTCTTGCTGAGGTCTTGTAAGGCTGATAATCACATCTGCTGTGAGATCAACAGAGTAGTAAGGATGTCTCCAAAGACTGGCATGTTGAAAGCTTGGTCCCCAGGGTAGCAACACTTAGTGGTAGGGCCGTTGGAGAGTAATTGAATCATAAGGGCTCTGAATGCATGAGAGGAGTGAGCCATTGGTGGGTCCATAGCAGAATGGGAGGGGATGGAAATCAGAAGACTTGGAGGGTTTGGAGAGAGATGCGCCCTTGAAATTTGCATCTTGTTTCTGCCCCCTTTCCTTTCTGTCTGCCTCCTGTCTACCGCAAGCTGAAGCTCTTTTTCGCTAGTATGGTTCTCTGCCTTGATGCACTATTCAAAAGCCACAGAGCCAAACAGAGCCAAAGACCAAACCCCAAAAGCCTGAGTCACGGTAAAACATTCTTCTTCTCTAAGCTGATTCTCTCGGGCATGTTGTTACAGCAACAGAGAGCTAACTTGTGTCAATGATCCATTTGGACAGGACGAACTCTTCCGTGGTCACCACACTGGCACAGGGTAGGCCAGAGCACCTCCCTCGAGGCTCAGAATGCCAGGATCCTGTAGGTGAGACGTACAGTGATGAAACCTGAACTATGGTCTGGTGGGTCCTCGTGAGCAGCTGCCTCCGCTGAAATGAAGCAGTAAGCAGAGCAAAAGGCTGACCCTGAATGCGGTCAGCCTCTACTATGAAAGCAATGATACAGTATCTGATGATTTGGGGGCAGTCCTAGCCTGTGCTGGAGGGTCCAGGCCCAGGGTCACAGGTGAACCAGGAATTCTGGGATTTATATCAGAATAGGAGCACACTGTGGCTAGGAGTTTCCACAGGTAGAAGATGCTTCCAGTGTCCAGAGAACCTGCAAAACCCAATATGGTGCCTTCAGCCATAGGGGGCTATATTTTGTGGTCAGCTGATCAGAAGGTTGGCCTACAGTGAGCAAAGCTAACTCGTGGCAGAGGGAGTTTAGAAAGGTCTTTTGGGGAAGTCAGGATGACAGCGTCCTTTACACACATGGAAGCCATTGTTCTCCATTGCTGTCACACAGCCTTACCAAGCAATGACAACCGCCCATGCCTCAGTTTCCCCCCACTTACTGGGAACCTCCTGAGGGGTGATTTCACCATCATATCTAATCTAAGGCTGCATTTGGCCGTGTTCACAGTTGGTCCTCAAAAATAATCTGGGATTTCAGTGAGATTCTCTATTGGAGATAAAACCTAGAGGCAAGCAAATTCCTCAACTGAGCACAAGCGGGCTATCCAAGGATTCAGGCAGCCGGGTGGTTGGGGGTGGACAGGGTTCTTGCATCTGATGGAAGCCATAGGAAGAAACATTCATTCCAAGCAAGAATGTGCACCTGCGGCTTTGAGTCTGACACAGATGCCCGAAGGGAACATGCATAAGCACACTTCCTATTCCACATGTAAATGTATCTTGTCTCCTCGTAACCATGAAATCAAAGTCTCGTTCTCTCTCCAGTCTTCCTGTGGACATCCTTACAACCTCTCCCTGCAGATGCGGGAACCACAGCTATAGACAGATCTCCATCACACGCCAGCTTCTTTCCTGTTTCTCAACTCTTCCACCATCAAAAGCCAGAATCCCAGGACTCAGGACCACACTCTGAGAGAAACAGAGCCTCGTCACTCACTATCATAGTTCTCTGTGAATCGGAGGCTAAGCTGTACCCACAGGGCATCAAAGCAGTCAGCAGGAGTCGCTAATGGCAGAAACTGACAGTGGACAGCATTGAGGGTCACTCAGAAACTCAGATCCCTCTCCACCTCACAGCTTGGGGTAGTGGGGAGCCCAGTCTTTCAGGAAAGCACTTTATAACAAACACAGTCTACAATGACCAAGTAAATGCAACACAAGAAAGTTACAAAACAAAAACTGTGCTGTACATGATAGCAAGAAGCTGCATTATATAATTGTCCAGCGAAGGCAGAAAGCCCTAAATTATAGCAAGGCATTAAATTATATATATTCAGAATATATTTTTAAAATGTTAAGGACATGCTTATATAAACATATGAACTCAAAAGACTTGAAAATAAACTACATGTACGCCCTATATATAAGCAGTTTAAGAACTCACAGAAAAACAGCCAGCAAAAAATACATAAAATGCAAAGCCATTGGGATTAGGCAGTGAGACTCTTTCTTTTTTATCTCTTATTTTTAAGTAAGTTGAAGTAGCTTATCACAAAAATTAATAAATAACTGCAATGCCAGAACACCTGAATTTGAATCCCAGCCCCCACATCCAGGCAGCCCACAATAGCACATCACTCCAGCTTCAATGGATCTGGTGCCCCCTTCTGGCCTCCAAGGGCACTACATTCATGTGGCGTATACACAGATACATAAGGAAACTAAGGATCTGCAGTGGAGTGAAAGAGGAAGAAAGAAGGAAAGAGAAAAAACAGAGTGTGAAATAAAAGAAAGCTGAGGATTAACCTTATTAAGAAGACCAAGAGAACAGCACCTATAATTACATATAGCAAGTTCAGCCCTGAGAGGACACGGATGAAGAGAGATGAGCCCCAGATCACATAGAAAACCCTCCATATTTACAGGGCAGGAAGTACAAACCATGCTTTCCCCTGGTTCTTGACACAATGAAATAGCCTTCCATGCTTCAGATCAAAAGAGGGATATGAGCCTAAATGCATCGTGCTCTTTAAGAACTGTCATATGGGTGTGTCCTAAATACCTGGAGATACTGGCTGAAGAGGACTACAGGGCTTGGTCTGTACAGACACTGGGGGCATCCTGAATTTAGTCACCCAAGGGCTCCTTAGCATTCTCCCCTTCCCCTTTCCCTCTTCTTTTCCTTCTTCTTGCTCTCCTTTCTCTTCTCCCTCTCCTTCTCTTCCCTGTCTCCCTTCCTCATGGCTGCTTCTTTTTTAAACCATTCCCTCTTATCTCTCTCCCACTCTTTCCCTTCCCCCTCTCTATCCTTTGTCCTCCCTTTCCTCCCCATTCTCCACCACTCTCCTTTCCCTCTTCCCCTTCCTCCTCTTTGTTATTTCTTACCATCTTTAGTTATCCCCATGATCCCTCATACTTCACTTTTAATACTGTAAAACCTGAATTTAAAAAAATTCCCATTAATCATTGGAAGGAATTCATCAAAACTGAATTAACCAACCTTCACATTTGGGTCTCTGCTCTTTCTCCAACCTACACTGAGGCTTCAAGGTACCCTTCAAGCAGTGAGTTGATCCCAGGATCCCAGAGCCCTAGAAGCAGCCTATCCCACCCTCACTCTATCCTGAACTCCAGCTACAAAATCTGTACAGAAGGCCAAGACAGACATCCATTCAAAAGTAACAAGCTCATTAAACGGTCTCATTCATCTTTACAAAACTGCTAAAAACAAAAGTCCTCTTCTGAACAGCCTAGTCTAGGTTGCTGTTATTTCAGGCCCTATGCCCAGGTTCTTCCCCTCTTTAGAATGGACATGATGATGGACAGGATGACAGATGGAATGATGGGTAGGATGATGGGCCGGATGATGGGAGGGATCATGGGTGGGGTGATGGGAGGA